>NC_045621.1:87142906-87760961 GCF_009829155.1 Mustela erminea
CAGGGAGGGGAGGCCTGGCTAAGAAGTAAAAAGAAACAAAGCTCTGTAGCTTTCTCCTGTGAGCATGAATTATTTTTATCAGATGCTCTAAGTGCTGGGAAATGGGATGAGTAAGTTTTAAGGACAACTGAAGTAGGATGGAAGGAGCCAAGTGGGGTCTGTCCTTCTAGGTACCAAGGCTGTGAGATTCTAAGTTAGGGACAGAGCAGGCCATTCCAAATCAAAGCATTCAAAAAGAATAAAGGAGGAATATCAATGAAAAAAATTCTCTTTTCTCAATTTTGCTGAATGCTGGCCCCAAGTGGAAAAGCATGATATACTTTTCATAAATCAGTTTTGAAATTACTTTCCAAATAAGATTTTCTGCATTGTTTCATTTCACCAAAATTTGTTTATTTATTCACTTAAAATGTATAAAGGTATAGTAACCTATAGTAATACCTCATTTGTACTTGACTCTCTTTAGGATTCGGTCTGTGTGTTCAAATGATAATGCATTACTTGTTTTTACAAACAATTCTGAGAATGCCTCAGTTTATATGTCCATCGGTGCTAATTGTTGTTCTTTATAAATCCATACTGAGCTACGTAACTCATTCTTAGTTTTACACATACTTCATAAGATATTTATATTTTAATTTGACAGTTTCTTCAAGAAACAATCATTTAACAAGGAATCTGGCTATTAAAAATATGAAATGGTTTAAAAAACTGCAGTGGACATTTTTTCAGAGTCATATGTTTATGTGGACAGTCACTCTTGGTAATGCATAAGTACTACATATGTTTATTCATGTGATGTTCTTTTATAATAAAATGAAAGTAATGACATATCAACCAAAACTATCTGAATTGTACAGCTTCTGTAGATGCAGAGGTTCAGAACCACAATATTGAAGACAGATTTAAATAATGCTTTCCATTGTGTGGAAATGTAACCAACTGAAAAACTAATCAGAATATCAAAGCAAATACATATTACCAGGGTCTCCCTACACTCTAACAATAAAACACGTATTGAACACCAAGTCCTAATCTCTGTTTTTTTGTGTGTGTGTGTCAGCCTTTTAATAGTCAACAAGTAGCTAGCCTCAGTATTGACAACTGAAGAGGTCTTAAAATAGAGTGTACTAGTATGCCAAATAATTTCCTACTAAATTGACCATATCAAAAAACATTTATATGTGTCTTTCAATGAAAGATAATACAAGAAAAGAATTGTTGCCACTTATCAACCCTGTAACCATTTTTTAATAACACAAAAAATCGGTGTTGTGGAGCCATCACTTACCCCATTCAACAGCACAATAAAAATATTATTAGGGAAGAGTGGATCATATCTGGAGTTCTTATTAAAATTCTTTCAAAAATATACATTCAGATTTATTTTAGGTATTTGTCTCTGAGATTAGCAGTACTGTATATTTTTTGTTCATATGTTATGGAACACAAAGACATTTTGTAAAAGCAAGAAGTCAATATTAATGAAAAGTTCTCATCGCTTTGTGGTTAACTAATCTTTTTCATTTCTAAGGTTATTATTTTGGAAAATCTCAAAGAAGGAAAATTATTTAATTCTATAAATACCAAAAATGTAGCTCCAATTTGCCCTGTCTCCCAAAAGTAACCTTCGATAAAGTCAGCTATGTCTTTCTTATTTAACAGAGAGTTTTGCTTATGAAATAGAAACTTGCCCTCCTTTCACACTATATTTTAAATACAATTTAAGAAAAATTAAAATATTCAAGTGTCATAACAGAGAGCTCTCTTTTGCATTTTAAAACTTTCCTTCCTTTTAACAGCTCTTTAATAAACTACACATTTACTAAACTACACTTTTTCAAAGGTTTCTAATGTTAACATAACACAACACTTTATAGTAGCTCTTACACGTTGCAATTCAGGTATTGTTTCTTATTATTACAAAGTGCCTTTTTATCTTTCATTATCTGGATTCTGAATAGTACACATATTTGTAAAAAGGTGCCACTTAAATGAGAGTTCGTAAAACTACCAGTTAGAGATGCGAAGTCCCATATTTTCTCTAGTATTTTTGAAAGTACTTTCAAACTCAAACTATGCCTTAGTCTGTCTTTAATATTTTAGTATAAAATCTTAGCAAAGATCCTAGTATAATATCTGTTAAGGGACTTTTGAATTTGACAGTTGCAAATATGAAAAGAAGAATGTTTCTACACCAAAGGAAACAAACCGATGTTTTAATCACAGGTGAAACCCATTTCTGTAGAAATATTTGTATGTTCACACAAAACCGTAGGACACCGCCAAACATTTTCAAGTTTAAATTTTCTGTTCAGTATAAGGTTAAAATTTACTTACCTTTTCTCGGTGTTCACTTGTTATTGAAACTGCCATCAACTTCCAACTGTTAATGACTCTTTCAACAAAAACGGAAAACAGTAAAGTAAAGTCACATGTCGTAAGAATAGGCCTACGTTGGATGCTGCTTAATTTCAGTACTGGAGGGAAAAAAAAAAAAGCAGGGGGTGGGGGTGAGCACAAAAACTTTAAAATAAAACCACTTCCTGCGTAGATACGGTTAACCACACACATCACATCATTACTCGATTTGAAGAAATTGCCTTGTATAGTCAAGAATATTGTTATTTTTCAACGTACTTTTCAATTTTCAAACATTACTACATTTATATAGGTTTCATCAATTCTGATTTAATGGGGGGAAATGCATGGTTAAAAATATAGCAGGGGGAGGAGCAGGCGGGGAAGCACTCAGGGAACTTCCTCTTTCTCTGCCTTCTAGCAAGAACTCAAAACCCAAGTCTCTAAGGTCCTCTGTCGGTGTGGGCATGCCCACATACCATTGGGAAGCTCTGCTTACTGACTTGGGAAGCCGAGAAGCCACTTCCAATTCACAGAGCTGACACTTCTCTCTCACTCATGGATGGACCTACTAAGAGGTGCTCCACGTCGTGAATCCAAGGTTTTGGGAAGGTTGCTAATGAACTTGAGAGCTGGCAGCAGCCCAGGGCCCTGATGCCACCTGGAGGAAAGAAGGGTACTTATATAGCCCATGTTCTGACCCTTACTCTGGTGGTGGCTTTCACACTGGGGTGGCAATTTCCTGAGCAGTCCTGAATCTGCTGACCAGATTTGCTCTAGCTGAATGATTTTTTCTGTGGCCTGATTTCAGAAGAAAAATCAAAGATGGAAAGGGTAACATTTTTTGGCAAGCTGCTATGTGCTCATCTGGTTCACACTTTAACTAGTCCAGGACATATTTTGGGTGGAGGGGAGCCCTCAAAAACAACAATGGCTTGTGCATCTTTATTGAACCATGGAGTTCAAGAAATAAGCTCCTGGATGTCCAGGCTTGGCTGGTTTTGTGAGATTTCTGGGAGTTTCACAAAAGGAAAAGCTCCCCTTTCAAACATATGAGAAAGTTAAATCACAATCTCTTGTCATACAAGCCAATTAGAACTAGAAAAGTGTGTAATAGCTCTCAGTGGTGTGGAATGGTTGGCACATATAAAGACAATCATTAAAAAAAAATTTTTTTGGTTTATATAGCCCAAGTGAAAGATGGCATGTCCCTTGCAAGTTAATCTACTTTCTCCAGGACTTTTCCTTTTCAAAATTATTTTTCAGATGGACCCAAGATCTATTGATTATCAATCTGGGATGCACCTTTTCAAGTGTGCAGAGCCCTGAAGGTTTCTACTCAGTACTGTCCTTAATACTGAGGAAAACTGCAAAGAACATGACACTGAACATGAGGAAAGCAGAATTCAGGCCTCAGTTCTGACACTCTATTTATTTAACCTTGACCAAGCCACTTATGTTCAGATTCAGGTTATTTTTGATATAAGGGAAGACACAAATGAAAGCCATCTATCTGCCGGAATAAAAGCGTTGGTCCCCCAAATTAGGGGCTTCCCAGGGAAATATGAAACTGCCTTTTGTACACACGGAGGCCAAGGAGAGACCAAAGAGGCAACCCCTCCAGATTGGAAGGTTGGAGGGTTAATAAGCCAGGGAGCTTACATACAAGGCTGGTCTTGGGCCGTCACAGGACAAGTAGTTCTCTGCACCAAAATCTCAAGTTTATATAGAGGCCTTACCTGGGTCCCTCTCATAAACCCTCCGGATCGTCTCATCAATGCATTGCTCTCTCAAAACTGTATCCTTGGGATGTCTGGGTGGCTCAGTGTGTTGAGGCCTCTGCCTTCAGCTCAGGTCGTGATCCCAGAGTCCTGGGATTGAGCCCCGCATCGGGCTCTCTGCTCGGCCGTGAGCCTGCTTCCCCCCCTCTCTCTGCCTGCCTCTCTGCCTGCTTGTGATCTCTCTCTCTCTCTGTCAAATAAATAAATAAATAAAATCTTAAACAAAAAACAAAAAACAAAAACTGTATCCTTGAAGAAGCTCCCACTGTGTGAACTATGGGAACTGTGGGCAGCATGTACATTTCCCAGACAGAGGAGGGGATGAAGAGCTTCTGATTGCCTAGGTGTGGCTCATGGGTCAACCTGTGGTCAAGTTCTCTCGATGACCTCCTCTGACATTCTTTTTCTCCGCACTGACTCTTAAAATCTTTTATGTCCCTCTCTATTATAATGAGCGCTGAGTGGTCAACAAAAAGTTTTACTAGCTGGGAGCTGGCTAATTGGGTGTCTGGCTGGCTGCATAGGAAGCAGATACCACAGCAACAATAGAGAAACATATAGGAGAAAAAATAGGTTAAGATAATGATTTTTAAAATATGTAACTTTTTAAATTTATTTATTTATTTATTTGGTAACCGAGAACCCCATGCTTTAAAACCACTAATTTCAGTCCCTAGGCTGGGGTTCAAATCCCTCAGAATGTTCTCTTGTGGTTTGTGGTTTTTTTTTTTTTTTAAGATTTTATTTATTTATTTGACAGACAGAGACACAGCGAGGGAGGGAACACAAGCAGGGGGAACAGGAGAGGGAGAAGCAGGCTTCCCGCGGAGCGCAGAGCCCGTGGTGGAGCTCGATCCCAGGACCTTGGGATCATGACTTGAGCCAAACGGAAACACTTAACGACTGAGCCACCCAGGCACCCCTGTTCTCTGGTAGTTTTATGTGATTTAATAAAGAAGATACATCAGCAGACTCAACAAGTATGAACATACACTTTGGAGAATGGCACAAGGGCCTCCTCTTCAGGCAATAGTGATGCTCTAGGTCATCTGATTTGGGAGGAGAACTTTTCTCCCTGGAGACATTTCAGGGTTCAGTAGAGACAGGTTTTGCTGGATGTCATTTAAGACTTTCTGGGCAGATTTAGTAGAAGTTTCTATGTGTCCTACAATGTCCTGCAGATCCATGGAGGGGACAAAGGCTGTGGCCAAGTGATTGATTCAATGGAAAACAAAATGTGCCTTGAGGGGAAGATTAGCCATTTTTGTTACCATGGGGTCTATTCTCCCGTGTATCCAGGAAAACCCCAGAGGGTAGTGGCCCAACCACTAGATGGAAGCCATGGCCAGAGGTTTGTGCCACATCACCACTGGGTCTTATTTGAGGCTACCCAATAAATACCTGAGAGGCCATGCCAGTCAGTGCCAAACCAGCCACTCTATTCTTTGATATGATGAAATGACTATAGAGTTTCTGTGATACAGATTCCTTATCCCACATGTGTTGGGGTTGTTCTGTTTAGCGTGATTTTTCTGTACCCAACCTAGAAGTTCCTTGGTGCTCAAATGTCCATAACCCAGGGTGAGCCACACAAACCCATCCCAATCTGGACACAGTCATTCATGACTCTATCAGTGGTGTTTTCAGGGTCCTTTTGGTCAGCAGTGTGATGGGCTGCCTGCATAGTTTGATTAACCAGAAAAGAATACCCACGCCTACCATTATCGATGGTATGTGCCACAGGCAAGGTTTTTGGATCAGTATTGTTAAGATCACATAACTTCAGAGCGCTGTGGGATGCCTGGGTGGCTCAGTCTGTTAAGCATCTGCCTTCAGCTTAGGTCATGATCCCAGGGTCCTGGGATCAAGTCACGAATCAGGATCCTTGCTCAGCAGGGAGCCTGCTTCTCCCTCTCCCTCTGCCACTCCCCCTGCTTGTGCCCTCTCTCTGTCTGACAAATAAATAAATAAAATCTTTAAAAACAAACAAACAAAAGACACAAAACAACAACAAAAAAAGAACACTAGTCTTAGCTTGTTCTCCCTTAATGTATTGCTTTAGGGCTTTTCAGTCATCTCCCTGGAGCAGTGATGTCTACCACAGCAATCCTGACAAGCTAGAACAGAGGCAGCTGCCCACGTGCCCAACAGCTAGACTGATTCCTTTGGCAGGCAGATGAGTGAGCCCACTCTACAAAAGTACTTCTATCAGGTGTCCATACCAAGATTAGACACTGTACAAACAGGAGAAGTTTAAGGTTGAAAAAGACATATTTGGTAAGAATTTGTATGAGAAGGGCTTCCCCTCCTATACGAACTATACTTGTGGCCTGATCTTAGCTGTTAGTGTGGCTGCAGCTTTAGAAATATGACCTAATTGTACATATCACACATGTTGGTCTGGGCATGCAGCACGGTCAGGCATAAGGAGGTGGACTGGAGACAGGATGTGCAAGACCAGGATGTGCAAGATAGGGAGATAGGACATCTCCCCTCTTTTAATGGTGCATATTCCAATCCAAGTATAATGCATTTTGTAGGTCTGGCTTATAGCAGGATGATAGGACCCTAGTGGAGACTAAGTAGTCACCCTTCACCTAGGAATATGAAGTAACTCACCTATCCCGGTAGGATGTTCTATTGTACATTTCCAGAAGTGATGCCTTTTCCAGGTGTGATGGGTCCTCCTGTTCTTAGAAAAATAACACACTGATAAAATGGTGAGAGTCAGGGCAATAGCTGTCTCCTGTGACTTCCATACCTATGGCATTCAGTGTCTCAACAGGGGTCCCTAGGCTGGCATTTGGGCAACAGGCCTTACTGGTTAATTATTTAAATGTATTAAAGCCTGGGACAGTATTTTAGGCCATTTGGCTAGGCAGGTTTAGTAATTTGATCTGTTGCTTTAATATTCCATTTTTCCTTTCTATCAGTCCTGATGCTTGCTGCTTCTAGAGGATGAAACTTTCATTCAATGTCATAGTCCTTTGCTCCGTCTTCCATATCACGACTATTATTAACATGTGACCTCTGATTGTTGTTTATTTGACGAGGTCCACCGTACACAGTACCCAGCTTCTCTGATCCCCTAATAGTGGAAGCACAGTTTACACAAAAATAGGAAAGCTTGGGTTAGTCCAGACTCGTGGCCATATAAACTAAGGCATAATTAGAACGCTCACTAAAAGGGCAGAGACGGGGCCCCTGGGTGGCTCACTGGGTTAAAGCCTCTGCCTTCAGCTCAAGTCATGATCCCAAGGCCCTGGGATTGAGCCCCGCATCGGGCTCTCTGCTCAGCTGGGAGCCTGCTCCCCCACCCCCGCCTGCCTCTCTGCCTACTTGTGATCTCTGTCTTTCAAACAAATAAAATAAATAAAATGTTTAAAAGGACAGAGACCAATATTACTGACTTGCCTTCTTTACCTGTTGGGAATTCTGGCCTATGGTCCCTGACTCCTTTGGAACTTCCTTCAGCACAGTTTAGATCACACACTGCATGCTGTCAGTATATTAAGGGCAATCAGGTATCCTTGGCAATATTCATCCCACCCAGGCGCTGCAGTGGCTGTTTTTCTTGCATCCAATCTATTTTATCTACTGAAGAGTTCATTGTTAGAGCTTGTGCCTGAGCTAGGGCCTCAGCTTCCTCACTGCCACAAGGTGTTGGTGCCTTATGATCCCAGATGTGGAAGACAACAAGGGCTCCCTCAGCCCCTTGCAGGTGAACTCAAATGCCTTTCCATATATCTTGACCCCACAAGGGTTTATCCATGATCACCTATTCCTTGGCTTTCCACTCTTCAAGTCATGGGGTTAATCTCTTTGGAACAGCCCAAATGCCAGTGCAAAGGATTAACAACCAGGGTTCATGAGAGAATGCCAAGGAAGCCATCTGTTTAGTCCCCTGTTTCCAGGCCTCTGTATACCAGGCATCAGTGGGAATTTCCCCTGCTCCCTCCTTGCAGGTCTCAGGGCCTAGCATAGGAATAGGGTGGGGGCATTTAAAGAATCTGCATATTCTACAGGACCTAGTAGCACTCACATTTTTAGAGATACTGGGTTGTTGGACAGAACACTCCTCTGCTGCAAATAGGTTTGCCACCCAGTCAACTGAGGAGTTTGAGCCGTGGTAGAGCTGGATTGATTGAACATATTCTCAACCCACACTTGGTAGGAAGGGAAGTTGTTACCATAATATATTGTTCCTTCATAAGAGGCTCTACCTGGAAGAGCACTGTGTACACTGTTAGGACCTAATGTTCTACAAGTTTATAGTTCTGTAGTTCTATAGGTTCTATTGTTCTATTATTCTATAGGTCTACAGGTCTATAGGTCTATAGTTCTATAACCTACAGTTCTATAGGTTCTATAGTTCTATTGTTCTATAGGTCTATAGTTCTATAGTTCTATAGGTTCTATATAAGGGATCTTTCTGATCCCTTCCAGATCTGGGATAAAAACCCTAGGAACAATGTCTCCTTCTGTCATCTCTTCCAGAGTGTCCAACCCATACCTTCCAGAGTCACAGGTACATCTAATTTAAATGGTAGCCCTGGGCAGAGCTTTAATCCACTTCTCCAGTGTTTTTTGATCTTAGCAAAGGCAACTTGCTGCTCTGATCTCCAGTCCCACATGTTTCCTTTCTTTACCAGGTGGTGTAAGGAACAGAGGCACTGTGCCAGGCAAGGTACAAAAGTCTTCCAAATTCCCAAAATCCCTACAAGATTTGTATCTCTTTTACGCTCCTAGGAGTTGGATATGTTTGCATCTTATCACAGCTTCTAGGACAACTCACATCTTACCCAACAATATGATTCCCAAAAACTTTATGGTGGTGCCTGTGCTTTGAATTTTCTGTTGGTTCAGGACCTATCTTGTCCCCTGCAGATGCTCCAACAAAATCTACAAAGTACCCTGTAGGAGAGACAAGTCTTCACATGCTAATGTTATATTATCAATGTAATGGGCCCATTTCACTGAGGTAGGGAAGGAAAATAGAGACAGGTCTATTACCATCAGCTGACAATCTGTTGGCTATGCATGTAGCCTTGGGGAAGCACTTGAAAGGTCCATTGGTGCCCATGTGAGGGCAAATTAATCTTGTGACTCAGCAGCCAGGAATGTACTAGAAAAAGAATTTGCTAAGCCTAGCACAGCATGAAACACTTCTAGGACCATGAACAAGGTATCCTGGGTGGTAACAATGGTGGGTATAGCAGAATGGATTAGGGGGGTGGTTAAAATTACCTTGTTTAATTCTCAGTAGTCTGCCATCATCTGCCATGATGCTATCCATCTGGCATTTTTAACAGCCACACTGGGCTGTTGAGGGCTTTATGGGTAGGGCATACAATACCCACTCAGTGCATGCATTCTTAGATAGTTTATTTTCTTATGCCTCCTCTCCCAACCCACTGAGGCAATTTATATTGTTTGACAGTTACCATTCTTCACAGGGGTGATAGATTTTCTCATTCCCAGTTGGCATGTCCCTTCAATCCTGGTTTGATTACTCTAACCTAAAGGCAGAATTCACTAATAGAATTTGCAGGGTTTAAGCTTGTAGAAGATCAGTGCCCAACATGTTCTCTGTATCGAAGAGATAAAAGCTCCATATTCTCATGGGGGAGAATTTGTAGTGTCAAAAGGATCTTCGTCTTCTGTAACTGTTAATAGTTACGGGGGGGAGGGGCAGAAAACTTAGCGGGTTACCATGTGTTAGAGTACATTTGGCTCCAGTATCCAAAACAACCATCACTTCTTACTTATTTTGAAGGATCAATGAATAATGAGATCAACATGAGGCTTCCCATCACTGCCAGTGGCTTTATCTGGAGGCAATCTTGGCATGCCTCCTATACCTGGAGCATGGGAGACACCCATCCTGAATAGGGATGTACCCCTAAGGCCTCTATTGGAGCGAACAGGACATCAGGAATGGTAGGGACAGATGGGGCAGGTCTGAACTGTTGTTTAGGTTTTCCAGCTTTCCACTGGCTGACCAACACAGTGTTGGAGTGGCAGTCTATCATTTGAGGAGGGGTTCCAGAAGCCAAAAGATCAAACCACATTTGTTTCTGGGTTACTTTTATTTGGACCTCTTACAGCTGATTGGGACAACTTTTTGGCTTTCTGAGCTCCCTCTCTTACGTCTTTCCCATGGCCTGTACCAATTCTTAGAATTTGTTAAGTTGCCCCTGGATCAGCAATGGATTGTCCAACATTGTAAATGCTTTCTCTTGTGCTGGGCTATCATGGTATGGGACCATGGATATCCACTCACATCATGGTATGGGACCTTGATATCCATGGTCCTATGCCAGGTGCTGGGACAGACTAGAGTATCTCGGCTTTTGTTCCCACAGTGAATGTGGTCTGATCAGGGCCTTAGATAGGGGCATAGATGGCCTGTCTAATTTCCAACTCCCTGAGAATTTTTTGTACCTCCTTTATAGATTTCCAGGATCCCATGTGCCCAGGGGATGTTCTCTCATTGGGCCCAGCCTCCCTTCAGACTAGAATAATCCAATCTATAAGTGAATAACTTCGATCATCCTAGCACCTTGCAGGTGCTACCAGACGACAGAGTGCATGGTGATGTTGTTCAATCTGTTTGCCCTCTGCCCTGTCCGAGAAATTCCATGGCACCCTGTATCTCTTAGCAGCACTGTGCCTGGACATTATCCCTGACCTTTTGTTGGAACTTGGCAGCTATATCAGTAAGGTCAGTGGGCATGTATTCTCTCATCAGGAATAAATATTTCCTAAATTGGAGGCTACCCCACTAGCTGGGGTGGCTGTTGTTGTGCCTTTGCTTTCCTTTGTATTAGGGGTCAGAGGGCAAGGGATATTTCCTCCGTTTCACTGTCAATCACAACATCCTCCTCTTCAATCTTCTCATTTTTCCCAGGGATTCCACCCCCTTAGCATCCCAATCAGGCTTTGTCACAAGTGTTTCACTTTAACAACAGCAGCTTACGCCCTCCTAGCTTTGCAAAAATGGCATGCTGAGGTCTCCAGATGATTGTCCTACTCTCCCACCGTGTCTGCCAGCCCCAGAGCCAGCAGAATAGCGGACAACCACACAACCTTCTCCAACCTCAGCTCTTCTTCCAGCTCTCTAACTTAGGCTTTAGCCTCTAGCTGGGCATCAGCAGCCAGCCAAGTCACCCACAGTACAGGTCAGACTGCTGTGGCAGCCATGCATTTCCTTCTTTGCCACAATGCACTATGTGCAGATCCTCCAACAAGCACATTAAAATGGCTGGCACTCTAGGGGGTATCCCTGGTTGGCAATCCACAGCCATCTGATGGCCAGATCAGGATGGCCTCTTTCTCTCTGGATGCCTCTTTCTCCCTGGATGCCTCTTTTCCATCTCCTTGTTGGCTCAACAACTGTTGGTTTTAAACTGGGAAGTTCCTGGGAAAAATCTGAATCTGGCCCCAGTGAGTGGAGGGTGGGGAGAGGTTGAAGAAAGAAGCAGGGCCCTCCAGTGGTAGGTGGCAGGTTTAATAAGCAAGGGAACTTAGATATAAGGCTTACCAAGGGAAGCCAAAAAAAGATGAGTGGAACTCTCACTGTCTCACCAGAATCCTAGAAGTTTATATACAGGCCTTAATTGAGTTTAGTTACATATACTGTCCAGATGGTCTCAATAACACCTTACTCTCTCAAACTGCATCCTTAAAAATGTCTCTCATTGCAGGAACGGTGAACAAAGCGCACATTCCAAGGACAAGGGAAGAAGCAAGGAGCCTCCCGTTGCTCAGGTTCAACTTGGGAATCAACCAGGGGCCACATCTCTTGATGACCTCCTTCAACAAGAATAGGTGCATGGATTTTAAATATTTCATAAATGATGAAGACGTATAGACAAGTACATAAGAATGAGCTGGGAAATGCTGATGCCTCCTAAGAAGCATCAGAAAAATTTAGCACCGTCCTATGTAGTTTAAGCTTTTGTAAATCCATGTCAGTCTCAGAAACCTAGAACAAGTAAAATTACTTGGGCCTTTCCTTTTATATAGGCAATAATATCAGATATTTGAATAGGAAAAAATATGAAATATCATATTGCCCTTATGGGGAATAAGTAAATAAGAATACCTATATGAAGTTATACACTTTTGATATTTATTTTTGATTAGGAACAAGTAGACATTAAACAGAAACAAAAACACCTTTTTTGTATAAAATGGGAGTGAGCAACTTAGGCAGTGATACACTTCAGTTTGGTCTCTAGAAGGAGACAAACTTAATTATGACTGTGACTGAGATTCTAGTTTAAGGCTTTGACACTTGCGGCTTAAAGTGTTTACTCTTTCTAATCTAATATTTTTGATGGCTTCCTATATGAATTGTATCAAGAAATTTCCTTTTCTTTTTTATTTAATCCTCACAACAACTTTATGAACTGAGCATTATTATTATACTGTTTTTTTTTAAATGAGCAAACTGTTGGGGTGCCTCGGTGGCTCAGTTGGTTAAGCATCTGCCTTTGGCTCAGGTCATGATCCCAGGATCCTGAGATCAGGCCCCAGATAGGGCTCCCTGCTCATTAAGGAATCTGCTTCTCAGCTTGTGCCAACTTGTGCCAGCTTGTGCTCCCTGTCACTAGCTCTGTCTCTCTCTCTCTCTCAAATAAATAAATAAATAAATAGATTAATTAATTAAAAATAAATACATAAATAAAAATGAGGAAACTGGGTTAAATTTTTGCCCCAGTTAGTAAGAAGTAGAGCCAGGATTCAAACCCAGAATCTTCAACTCCATACCTCTTTTTCTAAATTACTAGCTATCTCTTAACTAATTGCTATGCAGCACAACTCAAACTGAATAATAGTAAAGAAAAGTTTCACACCTGCTATTTCTTTTTGCTTCTAAACTAACAGAAATAATAGACAGAAATAATAGACTTAAAAGGTTAGCCTTTCTTGTGAATCATACTAAAATCAGAATGCTCTAAAAAGTTCTTTAAACGTCAATTGAAAAAACTAAGAGAATGGTAAGATAAAATGGAAATACATTATGTTCATAGATAAGAATACAAATAGTATAAATGTATCAATCCGTCCAATTCAATCAAGAAATAGAGTCAGTAAGTTTATTTATTTATTTATTTATTCATTTGTTTGTTTATTTACATAATCTCTGTACCCAACATAGGGGTTCAAACTCATGACCCTGAGATCAAGGGTTGTATGATTTTCTGACTGAGACAGTCAAGTGCCCTTAAAGGAGCTTTCTTAAGTAGCATCACTAAATTTAAAAAAAAAAAAAAGGGAAAATATATGGATTTGACTATACAATAATTGAGAATTTCTTTTAATCATGAAATAGTATTGACAAATTTATAGAAAAATAACAGACTAGTAGAAAATACCTAGCTTGACAAAAGATTTGTGCAAACCAATAGAAAAACAATAGAAAACATAACTCGAAATAAGAAAACAATTTAAATAAATAATTCATGAAAATATCTGACCAGTATGTAAGAGATCCACATAGTGTGACTTCTTAAGGGAGAGATGGAATCAGAGTTCTTGTCCTTCCTTTTTATTATTTATTTATTTTAAAGATTTTATTTATTTATTTGACAGAGATCACAAGTAGGCAGAGAGGCAGGCAGAGAGAGAGGAGGAAGCAGGCTCTCCGCTGAGCAGAGAGCCCGATGCGGGGCTCGATCCCAGGATCCCGGGATCATGACCTGAGCCAAAGGCAGAGGCTTTAACCCACTGAGCCACCCACGCGCTCCTTGTCCTTTCTTTTTAGATAGGAGAATAGTAGAGTGCTTATGCCATTCGGGGATCCTATAGGATCCTATAGGAGGAAAACCTGGTGATGCCAAATAGAAAAAAAAGTACTATAGGAGGCTGTCCTCAAGCGAAGGAGCAGAAATCGGTACAAGCAGTGGTACTGGACTCCACCTTAGATGGACACATGGGCAATTCATTCATTGTAATAGGAATGAAGCCAGAGCATATGAGCAAGGTGCAAATACACAGGTAGGTTCAGTACCTGGTCTTGGTGGAAACTCTCTTCTGATTGCAATAGTGTTGTCAGTAAAGTAGGATGATAGGAATGATAACTAGAATGAGCAGAAATGGGACAAAGAGAGGTTTTAGGAGTGAGATTCTGGGTTGGAGAATAGATATACATCTCCATACCCTGTGTTCTTCCAGAAGCATCAGAACCATCTGTTCCAAATTATACCCTGGAACTTGGACTAGGAGCATTTCAGAGACATTCATACAGGCCTGAGCTGCTCCCCTGAGGACCACTGGGAAAAATGGGGAATCTTGTATAGTTTCAAGGGTTAAAAGTTGTGTGTATACTTTGGGGGCAAAGTTTGATGGAAATTTAATTTCTCACCAAAGAAAGTGGTTGAGGACAAGATCAGATTTAGATTATTTATGAGAAATGAAAGAAATATGACATTTCTTTCAACCAAGTGTTACACGATTATAGAAAAAAAAATGAGTGTACTCATTCTCCCAGTTACTCATCTGCTCAACAAATATAAACAGAGCAATTACTAAATTCATGGCACCAACCTCCAGGGACATAATTTCTTAGAGTTTATTTTTTTTTAATTTCTTTTCAGCATAACAGAATTCATTGTTTGGAGCACCACACCCAGTGCCCCATGCAATACATGCCCTCCATAATACCCACCCCCTGACTTCCCCAACCTCCCATCCCTCGCCCCTTCCAAACCCTCAGATTGTTTTTCAGAGTCCACAGTCTCTCATGGTTTATCTCCCCTTCCAATTTCTCTCAACTCCCTTTTCGTCTCCATCTCCCCATGTCCTCCATGTTATTTGTTATGCTCCACGATGAAGTGAAACCATATGATAATTGACTCTCTCTGCTTGACTTATTTCACTCAGCATAATCTCTTCCAGTCCCGTCCATGTTGCTACAAAAGTTGGGTATTCGTCCTTTCTGATGGAGGCATAATACTCCATAGTGTATATGGACCACATCTTCCTTATCCATTCATCTGTTGAAGGGCATCTTGGTTCTTTCCACAGTTTGGTGACCATGGCCATTGCTGCTATAAACATTGGGGTACAGATGGCCCTTCTTTTCAGTATATCTGTATCTTTGGGGTAAATACACAATAGTGCACTTGCAGGGTCATAGGGAAGCTCTATTTTTAATTTCTTAAGGAATTCTCAGAGATTTTTAATGTCATTTAGTGGTGTGAGATAGACAATAAACAAATAAGGATATGAAACAGATTAATAAATATATCCAAGAGTAAGAGCTATAGAAAAACTAAAGCAAAATCAGCAAATAGTTAAGTATATACAACTCTCTAAAAAAATAATCTAAAATATGTGTTAGATATGCAATGTCTTGAGGGGTAAGAGAAGATGGATGAGAAGATTGGTTTGGTTTTGTTTTGCAGATGGGAGAATAATAACTTGATTCTATGCTGATTGGGGTGATACAATAAAAAGGGAAAATTTATTGTTATAAAAGGGATGCTGGCTGAAGCAATGACCTTGAGTAAGTAAAAGAAAATGTTTGGGCTTGGCATCAAGTCGTAAATAATTCACAGAAACAGGAGAAAAAGGGGGGCAACCAGATGAATGTGGATGGGAATGGGGTTCTCAGTACTGACATTTCTGATGTGATGACTTCTGATGCAAAACATTAAAAAGGTCAAAGAGGGAGCTGGATATATATATATTTATATCTATATCTCTATATATCGATATATCTATATCTATCGATATATAGAGATATAGATATAAATATATATATATCCAGCTCCCTCTATATTTATAAATATATAAATATATATATTTATATATATATATAGAGAGAGAGAGATCTATCTGAACAGTGGTCCAGGCAGAAGAAAGAGGAAACACAAAATTAGAACATGCTTGGCAACTTGAATAATAACAAAAAGACATGTGTGCCTAGAAAGCAGACAGTGGGGGTGAGATTATGCAGGGCACTGGATGCCAAGTAAGAACAATAGTTTTTATGCACATTGTGTGTGTAAGTGTGCTAAGTGGCAAGAATTTAGAGACAAGTCTTCACCTCCCTCTGTCTCCTTTACCTCTATCAAGGCACTGTCCTCACATCTTGGTTTATTCTTTCCATCTTATGCATTTCGATATTATAGCAGGGATAAAGCTGTCTTTGTTTGATTGGCGTAAGTGGCCACAAGGAGAAGTTTTAAGGCTCTTTTCTCACAAGTGTACTTCAGGAGCCCCAGGGTTCTGGCTATCTGTATCTCGCCAGGTCCCAGGAGAACAGACTTTACCCCCTGGTCTCTATTCTGGGAGCTCCTGAGTATATCACTCTAATGAAAGAAGGTGAAAAGGAAACAAGTTACTGACAAAGCATTACCATTCCTACTAGAGGAGTATGTGCAAGCTGTACTGGAAAGACTTCTTGTTCTAATAATACTTCCTACTGAGCTGATAGCACTCCATCGTATCACTGCAAACATTTGGAAATGCAAGAAAAACTATGAATTAAAAATATTAAATATGTAACTAAGCATCCCAGAAAAGAAAGTGAACACATGGAAAGACAGAACTAAAAAGGAAATCCGAAGCTAAAGGAGAAAAACTGCAGGCTGCTGCTAAGGCAGACTGGGGAGACATGTAGTCTTTGGGGTCAGAGACTTTCCTGCTCATTGAGCAAATGAAGAGACATTACTGGGCTGGTCCAAAGCCGGGATGTAGAACTGATTCTTGCTTAAAGATAAAACCCTAGAATGGCTATGACTGTCACAGAAGAGACATTAAAGTAGATAAAAACAAGAAAGTTGGGCAACACTAGGGCTCTATGTGGGGAAAGAAAGAGTCTTTTGTGAGAAATGGAAAATTAATTCATGTCAAGGATCCAGACGCATAATATCTTCTCCAATACTGAAAACTCTAAGCCTATAAATCCATGTAAATCTGCTTTTAGACCAGTGAAACCGGTTGGCCTTTGGAAAAAGCAAATGCAAAACTGCTGTGTAGCAAATACTTCCTCAATCCACACAGAGCATGGAAGTCCAGCCCCATCCACACATTTTCATTCCCTGTCTAGGGTACTTTCACAATGAGAATGACCCTGCATATGAAGACAGATCAACTTTTTTTTTTTTTTAAGATTTTATTTTTTTATTTGACAAAAAGAGACAAGAGAGGGAACACAAAGAGGAGGAGTAGGAGAGGGAGAACTGAGCTTCCCGCTGAGCAGGGAGCCCAATATGGGGCTCAATCCCAGGACCCTGGGATCATGACCTGAGCCAAAGGCAGATGCTTAACAACTGAGCCACCCAGGAGCCCCAGAGGGATCAACTTTTAGGCAGAAGTTAGCATTAAATTAAAAAAAAAAAAAAAGGACAAATAGAAATTCTTCAGAATTTAAATTTATAGGATATCTGAAAATAATCTATAAAATGAGGATATTTAAGTTGAATACAAAGATTAGAAATAAAACAGATTCCAAATCTTGCCATTTGCAATGATGTGGATGGAACGAGAGGGTATTGTGCTGAGCGAAGTAAGTCAATCAGAGAAAGACAAATATCGTATGATCTCCCTGATATGAGGAATTTGAGAGGCAGTGTGGGGGGTTTGTGGGGTAGGGAAGGAAAAAATGAAACAAGATGGGATTGGGAGGGAGACAAACCATAAGAAACTTTTAATCTCACAAAACAAACTGAGGGTTGCTGAGGGGAAGAAGGGTAGGGAGAGGGTGGTTGGGTTATGGACATTGGGGAGGGTATGTGATATGGTGAGTGCTGTGAAGTGTGTAAGCCTGACAATTCACAGACCTGTACCCTTGGGGTAAATAATACATTGTATGTTAATAAAATAATTAATATAAAATAAAACAGGTTCCATCAGAAACACCAGAGCTCCATAAAAATGGCATATTTTTATAGGAATCAAATACAAAATTTTAAAAATACGTATTAAGTTTGGCTATTGTGGACATTGCTGCTATAAACATTCGGGTGCACATGCCCCTTTGGATCACTACGTTTGTATCTTTAGGGTAAATACCCAGTAGTGCAATTGCTGGGTCATAGGGCAGTTCTATTTTCAACATTTTGAGGAACCTCCATGCTGTTTTCCACTAGCCAAACTATGGAAAGAACCTAGATGTCCATCAACAGATGAATGGATCAAGAAGATGTGGTATATATACACAATGGAATACTATGCAGCCATCAAAAGAAATGAAATCTTGCCATTTGCGACAACATGGATGGAACTAGAGCGTATCATGCTTAGCGAAATAAGTCAAGCAGAGAAAGACAACTATCATATGATCTTCCTGATATGAGGAAGTGGTGATGCAACATGGGGGCTTAAGTGGGTAGGAGAAGAATCAATGAAACAAGATGGGATTGGGAGGGAGACAAACCATAAGTGACTCTTAATCTCACAAAACAAACTGAGGGTTGCTGGGGGGAGGGGGTTTGGGAGAAGGGGGTGGGATTATGGACATTAGGGAGGGTATGTGCTTTGGTGAGTGCTGTGAAGTGTGTAAACCTGGTGATTCACAGACCTGTACCCCTGGGGATAAAAACATATGTTTATAAAAAATAAAAAATTAAAAAAAAATACGTATTAAGGACTCATGTTCTTGATTACCAGAGATTTTTCTAATAGTAGGTAGATGACCCTCTTCCCACAGGTATACCTATATTGGGCCATGAATTTGAATACAATTCCTATACTACAATGCTTTCTAACTGAAATATTCTGCCATTACATCATTTTTCTTGATAACATATAAGCATATCATTATAAATCAAAGGCTGTTCATTCACATGATTCTTTTCCAGATGTAACTATCAGAGATTAGTTTTGACCAACCATTGTATATTCTTGAGTTCTTCATAAAAAATACAACTTAGAAAATAATTTACTTCAAGTAAATTTTTCATTCTTGAAATACATTAGAAGGATCATTTGCATCATCATGGATAGAATGCACTTTATTTTTCTAGCTAAAAAACAACCAGTACTTTGAATTAGTGGGGTTATAATTTTTATTGTTCTTCTTTGCTTTATTTCCTTTCTGTGGAAATGAATTAGAAACCAAAGATTACTTCTTTATACTTCTGAAAAGAATTTTGTCATATAAAATATATCAGAAATATTTCACATCATTAAAAATGAAATAACCTGAAAATGTATGTCTACTTTCTAATAAGTAGATGACAAATACTGAAATTTTAATAACGTTGTAGGTGGCAAGGTTTTCTTTAAATTTCTAAAACTAAAGCACATGTAAAATGTCTAACAAATTACACAATTTATGCCAATTGTGTTGTAATAAATGCCAATTATTCTGAACTCTTCACCAAAAAATGTGGTTTTCCATTACTTCCTCTCAAGCAAAATTTGGTACTAAGACCAAAAAAAATAGTAAGATTAAAAATTCAAAGGAAATATTAAAATCAATGATGGGTGAAGAAAAAAGATAGAATTAAAGAAAACTCCTAGAAGAAGGCAAAAGTGCTGGGGAAAAAAAAAAGCAAAATATCAAAGAATGATTAAGGGACAGAGAAAGGTTAGAATGCATCTTAAAGGTAGGAGTTCCAGAGTCTAGGGAGCAAAATGGAGTCTCTCATGTCAAGCAAGAGCCAGTGTCAAGCAGTGACGCAAGTAATGAAGGTTTTGCAGCTAGTAGATAACACCCAGACCAATGTCAACTGACTCCCCA
Source organism: Mustela erminea (assembly GCF_009829155.1). NCBI lineage: Eukaryota > Metazoa > Chordata > Mammalia > Carnivora > Mustelidae > Mustela > Mustela erminea. The sequence continues at coordinate 87,162,749 of NC_045621.1, forward strand.
GAGCTGATAATGAGAAGAACCAGAGGAGTTCTGCAGAGACCCCAAACTGATGAAAGCCCTTTAAAAAGGGAATGATTTTGGCAACAAGCCGTCTGACTCTTCAGATAAGATCTATGTCTGCCATGTTAAAAAGGCACGGCAATTGCTGCCAAGGCTCTGCCTGATGGATTTCTGAAAAGAACTGAGATCCTTCACTGCCTGAACTCCAGAAGCAGTGAGTGCCAAGAGCTGAACCCGATCAGACCAATGCCTTACCCCAGTTGCACGCCCCCAGACTGGCTTTGCGTTTAGATCCTTCACTCCCTGCGCCCTTTTGTTTGTCTTGTTCGTTGTGTGGCCTGTCTTCCATCCTGCTTTGTGTGCTGTGGAAGAAGCCAAGTTTAATCCCATGGTTAATTGTTTTTGAGTTTAGATCCTGAACTTGCTTTATAGCTGTGACTTAACTTTGCTTTATGTTTTAAATAAAATTGACATTGTGGAAAGACTCACAACTTGTGTGTGTCCCTTCATGGAGTGCTTCTGACACAGAGGAAGGGGATAGAGAAGTTGGGGGAGAGTAACATATAAAGAGATGAAGCCTAAGAATTTCCTTAACTTGATAAAAAGATTTGAAGATGTGATAGAAACACATAGAAGAGAAGATGGTGAACTGGGGTGAAAGGCAGATTCAGGAATGACTTCCATAAACGGAGACTTTTCTGAGTGGAGTTTTCTAGAACCGAGTTGGTGAGTTAATCAGTATAACCCTGTGTGCACATGCCCAAAGGTATTGACTGCTGGAGATGTGCCCTCTAGTCTGGTACATACGGTAACTGATCAATCCCGTATTCACCAATAGAAAAGGACTGTATTCTCTCCGGTTACATGGCAGCCATCTTACTAGCACATACACTTTATTTGGCCAACTGCAAATTAAACTATGGCCTTCCTATTTTCCAAAGACCCATATTACAGATGGAAAGTATAAGTAATTGAAGATACAGTCCAACAAACGATGAGCTGAGGGGGACTCCGATAAACTTGCAAAAGCCACATGTGCACATACTATTTCAACCCTTCTTCAATGACATTGCGTTGGTAGCTTGAAGTAGGCTGTGCTGGAACTGCTTACACCACCAAACCCAGCAAATGCTACAGCTTGGGGCTTTGGTTTTCAGAGTTGGTTGTTAAATAATTTATCACCTATCACTGAAACTACTCTCTGCCGGCGGAATGAAGCAATATACCTCGAAGTAACAATACAAAGTTTAAACTTAAAAAATTATTTCCCAAACTAACAATGAAATTAAAGAAAATAAACATGTTACATAACCTATCAGGAGTAGAGTTTGGGTTTTTATTTCAAGATTTTAGATTACAATTAATCCCTACTGTGATTCATGCTGAAACATAATAGAAGCATTTCCATCTTGTTAGGTTCTATACTGTTATAGAGTCTGTGAAAGGACACGATAATGAGGCTGAAGAGCCTTGTTTTTGTTCACCAGAAGAAATGAAAATGATTAGGACATGGAGATAATTATAAATAGCTCAAAACTGCTAGACTTGGCAAACACCACAATGATATATTTTCCTCTAAAACAGTGACAAGAAGCAGAAGAAACAAAAATAATTAATTGAAATAATTTAAAATCTCTCTTAAAACACATATGATGAAAATGCCTGAAAGTTTTCCCAAAAACCTATGTCTTTACAAGTTTTCATGGGATTTATAAACGCGTGTGTCTTAAAAACTGGCCGCAATACTTCTGTTTCCTTCATTCAAGAATAACTCAGCTGATCAGAGTTTAAAAAGATCGTGTGGAAGAATGATTTGTGCCAATGATATTTCGGGCTAAAGAAAAGGCCCGTTAAGAGCTGGTGGCAAAATGGTGCAGGAATGCCAGCTGAAATTGCTATCCTTTCTGCATCTTCTATGGGTCCCCTGTTTCTGGCCTTCTTTGAGCCAGCGGCATCAACAGCTTTGTTCTCGAGTAGCTTTTCAAGGATTTTGTAGAGCAAACAGCCATGGAAGATGTAGTGACATTCCCTGGAGCAAAGAGAAGTTTGTTCATTGCTCAGGAGAATGAAGATTCGTCTCCCTTTGGGGCAAAGTTTGGTTGAGCGGGTTTGCCCTTAGACATAACTGGGGTTTGCTAATTTCAAGGTCTCTCTGCTCTGATGCACAAGCCCACTGTGCGCACTTTCTCCACCTGAGCCCATCTCCTCTACATTGCTGCCATGGGACCTGAGGACCAAGAGAAACTGATATGGGCATGAAGCCCATGCTACCTGCCATGTCCTTTGTCTGACCCAGGAATCTTCTGTCTTCTGCCATCATTTATGAAACAGCAGCACACTAAGTTGTAAGTAGTACAAAATCTCAGACTCCACGCTTGTCGACATGTCCAGTCCTTCCAGTTTTGACTCTTCTGACTTGCACTGTTCATCGTTTCAGTCACTCATCACTTCCTCCTTCTTTCTACTCTACATGACCTTATTTCTCATTGTTCTTTATTTCTTTGACCTGACCTCATCCTCAGCATATAAACACAACAACTAGTACAGAACTTAGCACATAATATATATGCATTCAGTGAACCAGTGCATTTAAAACTTTCCATCTCTAAAGAGCATTTCTCTCTTGGTTTATCATTGACAATTTGAATTAGATGTGCATAATGTTAGTTAATTCAGTTTTGAGTTTTAATTGTTAATTTCCTCTTAAATTGTCGGATATTGAATCACTGTAGCAATTTTATGAACTATATTTTATTTTTTTAAGAGTTTGCTGCACCATTTCCTTCTTTCTAGGGGGATTTTTTTACTCTGTCTCTTCCTTTTGATGTACAGGGCCATTTAAGTCCTCCATGCATTTCTGGAAAACTAAAACCCCAAATCTAAGCCTGTTGAACCTCTTGTCACACAAGTATTTGAAAGAATAATACTTAAGGGAAATAGAAAATGACACTTTTTCCCTCATCTTTTGAAGACGAAATGATCCAACCCCCCCTTCAATTCTACCAAAAGAGATCCCCAGCTCATTTTCCTTAGCAAGAGCTTTAAAGTGTAAAAAACTCATCAAACATCTTTTCCTCTGAGACAATGTCATCTGAGTTCAAAGGATGTACACAGCTCTGCAAAACTGCTGTCTTGTTTCAGTGATAAGGCCTTGGCTTTCATTTTATGTTTGATTCCAAGAAAATCAAATCTGTTTTTATGTACACTATGACTATAACTAAATCAGGAAATTAGGAGAAATAATCTATTTCTGCAGACAGCTGGGGGGAAAAGTTTCCAGTTAAGAAAAAAATCCTATAATGATTCTTCAGCTAGGTTACATTTTCACTCTCAAGATAATGCTCAGTTATTAAAACTGAAAACATATATTTATCCTTACACACAATGGACAAAACTTATACTGTTGATCAGGAGGGAAAAAATACTCTCTACTTCCAATGGTTATCTCTTTGGAAAACCTTTACTGGCTAACTAGAAGTTTGAGGGCAGTGCTTGTTTGTTTGCTGATTTTTCCCCAAATCTAGTCAAAACTTCTCTACCATAATGATTGGGAATACGGGTGTGTATGTGTGTAAAAATTTCAGTGTCCATCCAATGACCTACTGAATGAGAGTGTTTCTGGGTATGGAAGACAGAAAGTATTTACTTTTTTTTTTAATATTTTTTATTTATTTGACAGAGAGAGAGAGGTTACAAGTAGTCAGAGAGGCAGGCAGAGAGAGGAGGAAGCAGGCTCCCTGCTGAGCGGAGAGCCTGATGTGGGGCTCAATCCCAGGACCCTGGGATCATGACCTGAGCCGAAGGCAGAGGCTTTAACCCACTGAGCCACCCAGGTGCCCCGATAGTATTTACTTTTAAATGCAATTTGATCTCAGCATATTCTGACCCATTCAACATTGTAATAATATAATGCTTGAGTTAAAATCTATTAATTTTCTTACATATTCAAAATTAATCTGCAGAGATTATGAAGTAAACTGTATCCCAAAAATACTTGGAAGATGAAGAATTATTAACTGCTTCACTCAAATTTGGTTATCAACATTCAAATATGAAAATGGAGCAGATTACTTCTTCCAAAGAAAAGATGTAGCTGCATATACTTTTTCTCTTCAAGTTCATATATATTTTGGGTAAACTAAAAATATTAGAATAATTAAAAATTTAGAAGTAAAACAATTCTCAAAATGATATATTAGGAGTAGCTTTATTTTAGATGAAAGATTGTGTTCATTTTTAACCCCAACTATATCATATTATACAAATATTTAGAAAAATTCACTCTGTATATATCCTGATTAATTATAAGTAGATAATTTCACAATGAATGAGATGGACTCCTTGATGTCTCAGGAAATATTCCCACTCCTTTCAAAGAACTTTACTAAAACTCTTTTAGTATCTGATGGAGCATGACCATGCAGAGATCACAGTGAAGAAAATGTTGAAAAATAACTTGATTTCTTCTCTTACTCTAATGTCTTTCAATCTCATTTATAGATTCATATAAATTTTGTGAACATTCTAATAAATAAATTGATGCTAGCAATACTCAAAAAGTCAATTTAACTCTGAACATTATTTAAAAACTTAAGAATCTACCAGTGTTATTAATGAGTTCTTCTAATGTTATATCACTCTTATATTTTAGTTCATAGTAAGGAGAGTATTACCAGCAAATTGTAAGTTACAGATGAACAATTTTCATATATCTTATTGGTCACTACTGACCAAAAGAAAAGGTTTATAAATGTGATTTTTTCACCGGGCACATTGTCAGTAAAAAAGAAAATTGGTGTTTTACTACTTTGGAAAAAGGGGGAAATAGCCATTAGATAAACCATTGTTTCTTATCTCTAAAATCAGAGTTCACGATCTTATAAAATAATTAATACAATTATTTTTATTTTATACTGTACAGATCACAAAATCTAGTAAGACACAAAAATCTAGCATGATACTATAGCTTCAGCTATAAACAATGAAGCAAATCTTACATAATTAATGAAAAATAGTACTGTGTGTCTAGAATTTATATGCATGTGTGTATGTAGACACATAAATATATAAGCACGTATCAAGAAATCCAAGGAAGTAACATATTAATATGAGTGATCTACAGGTAAATCCCCAATGAGGCCAGGGTTTAGTTTGAGATCATGTTATCCTAAATCCTAAAACTTATCCTCAATCCTAAAATTTTATTATTAAATTGAAGGGGAGCCATCAAAGTTTTGTTATACCATTTTTGTTAACAAATATCATTCTGGTGAATGGATTGCTGCTACTTTTATTATTCCATTTAATTCAGGAAAATACTCCTTGAGATATTGGTTTGTGCAGGTCAATGTCAGAGAGTGAGGAAATGCTACTAGTATGGGGAGACATAACTGAGTTATCTAGTCTGTAGAATTACATATGGGCATCCTTCGTCATTGGTAGCCATCTGTCCGAACTCAAACTTGTTAAGTTGCTTCCACCTCTTGTGTTAAACTTTCCTATTTGGCTTTACTGATAAACTGGTATCTCCATCTTTTTTCCTTCTTGTTATATTTACTTGTACAGTAAAATCCCTCTGAGTGAAGATAAGTGGGATCCAAACAAAAATAAATCACACAAAACCTAGGACCCAATTATTATAAGGTGAACGAAATGACAGGGGCTATCCTGTCAATCCAGCCAGCTAGAAGTTCTGAGACCCATTTACCTACAGAATCCAAATCAGTGTCATGTTCATCTGTGATCTGGTGTCACCTCATGGCACTTGTTCACTTTAGCTTACATATAGATGGGGACTATTCTGGGTTCTGTTGCAGCCTGGGATTTCCTCAATATAAGTAATAAATTCAGAAATCTCAGTTACATGGTTTTTATGGTTAGTTAGCTAGGCTGGGTTAGTTCCATCAGCCAAATCTGATGAGATTTGGGCAGGAAATTACTGTAAATGGAGGACACACCCCATCTCCTGAGTCAGTGTTGCCTCTGCTTGCCATCTGCCCACCCTCCCCAGAGATGAAAGCTTCCTAATGAAAGGTTGAATGGTGGAGGACCAATATCATTCTTTTTATATCTGATTCTGATTTATTGCAATATTTTACTGTATTTAAAATATATTTTTCTGGGGTGCCTCGGTGGCTCAGTTGGTTAAGTTTCTGCCTTCCACTCAGGTCATGATCCCAGGTTCCTGGGATGGAGCCTCATGGCATCAGGCTTCCTGCTAAGTTGGAAGTCTGCTTCTCCCTCTCCCTTTGCTTCCATCACTCCCCCCCCCCCACTTATGTTCTTTCTCGTTCTCTCACTCTCTCTCTCGAATAAATAAATAAAATCTTTAAAAAAACATTTCTTATTTTTTCCGGTGTACAGCTTGTTTGAGGTTATGTTTCAGGTAAGTTACTTCTTAAATTGCCCCAGAGACAATGAAGAAATACTCAAAATATTTAAACAAGGATATTCAAAATATTTAAACAGTGGTAAGTCAGGGTGCCTAGGTGGCTCGGTCGTTAAGCATCTGCCTTCAGCTCAGGTCATGATCCCAGGGTCCTGGAATCAAGCCCCACATCAGGCTCCCTGCTCAGCAGGAAACTGCTTCTCCCTCTCCCACTCCCCCTGCTTGTGTTCCCTCTCTCACTGTGTCTCTGTCAAATAAAATCTTTAAATAAATAAATAGTGGTAAGTCATACGTATTGACCAGATGACTATTGGCATTAATAGATAGTCCTCATAAGTAACAGATCTAGACTTGTACTTAAAACTGGCTGGATGTCAACCCTGCTCAAAGGCAATGCTTTAGATGCAAACTTGCAAATCAACACAGGGTCAACACCTTATTCTTCAAGCTCTCTTCTTGAATTTCAATGTCCCTTGAGTTAAGGAGACTCTGATCTGAATGGTCCCGGGGTATTAGCAGCTATAGTCATGATCAAAAATTATTACTGGGAAATTTCAAATTTTACGAAGAATTACAGGAAATCAAAAGACTTCTGGGCTTATTTTCCTTTGTTTTATGTTTTTCTATATAATTTAATTAACTGGTATTACAAAACTAGTGTGGTCTCTCCTTTTCTTTTCATTAGAATTCCAACTATATTGTAAACTAAGCACGCTTTTGCTGACCCATCTGACAAGTTTCAAACAACCACATTACAAATAGATCTTTAATATGAAAAGTTGGTGACCTCATTTATTTTAAAAGTAGGGGGTCATTTCAACCCTACTGAGGAATTAGTATCTTTGACCATTCACATATTAATATGAATGACCTTAGGGTGCTTCTTCTCTAAATACAATTGAGACTAACGGAGCCCCTGCCTTGAAGAGACCCATACTTCAGAGGGCTGTACTCTGGTTCTCTTCCAGCAGTCCTCCTCTCCATGAGTGAGGGGTCCACAGACTAGATTCATGTACCCAGCTGAGTCCGATCTCCAGACATCTAGACATCTACAGATACTGAAGATTTGGGAACTTCCTGCCCCAAGAGCATTTAGCCATCTTCTAAGCCCTACTTCCATCTTTCCAAAAGTTGGCCACGCTGCCAGACCTCAGGCTTGACTAAGGAAAAGCCATTTGGGAGAAAGGTTGGATGAAGCTAGACAAGCATCCCAGTGAAGTCCCTCCAGCTGAGGGAGGAAGCCTGGAGTAGGAAGAGAGAGCTTGGTTCAAACTGAAGACCAAGGTCAGGGGGTTGGCGTGAACTCTCATTTCCGAGTGGAGTCCAAGGAGCACAAAAATTCAAGCCTTGAATCTAGTTTTCCAGGTCATTATAAAGGAATGTGAATCAAGGTAGGAAGATAGAACTTGGTATTATTTAATAGTTTATTAATAATTTGTTTTATAAGTTTCAAGTATTAAGCATTAAGTTATATATATATATACACATACATACATGTCCCTATTTGTACCCCCGCTCTGGGGCCTGCAAACTTTAGGGACAGATCTAAGAGGGAATAAGGAAAAGGAGTATTCTTCTGGTGCTGAGCACAGAGGTCAAGGAGTTATTTCAGTGGAAGGACTGGAAATATAAAGGCCTGTGCCTCACAGCTGAAAGATAGGGGAGAGTGTCTAGAACCTACGAATCTGGTTCAAAATGTGATGTGAACATACCACAGGGATAGTTTTCTTTGTAACAGTTTCCTAGACCTGTGATGCCAGATATCACCTTGTGCATTTGAGCACAGAAAGGCAAATCCTTTGATATGTTTTCACACAGTTCATCATCTTCTGTCTTGCCGTCTTAGGCACCACTCAGTTGCTGGCAACATCTACTCCTAAGTACACATCAAGGTAGGAATCTTCCTGATCTGCTTTTTTAAAGAAAGAACCTCAAGAAAGAGAAGTTGGAAAATGGAGATTTGAATTACAATAAACTGAGACACATTAATTGATTATAATTAATCAGTCAATTTGACAAAGCTTGACCAAATTCAATTCAAAGGTAAAGTGCATCAAACAAAGCTCCCCTTAATTCAGACAGAAATCTAAAACTGTTAAAGGGAATCAGATAGAAACAGATTAAATAAAACAACAATATTTTCTTTTCTTTTTATTTTTAAAGATACTTGATAGACAGAGGTCACAAGTAGTCAGAGAGGCAGGTGGGGGGTTGGGGGGAACAGGCTCCCCACTGAGCATAGAGCCTGATACAGGGCTCCATCCCAGGATCCTGGGATCATGACCTGAGCCGAAGGCAGAGGCTTAACCCACTGAACCACCCAGGTGCCCCAAAACAACAATATTTTCTAAAAATAGCTACTAATCAATTAAGTTTATGTACATATAGGTTATGTCATTGTATGTTATAAAACTCTTTTTTTCTTCATTGTAAATTCATCCCCAAGATCCAAGAAACATTGGCAATTTCCTCAATAGCCTGCAACATAAGAAGACATTGACTGGGTGCGCACACTGAGCAGTCAAGTCAGTTTCACTTTCTTCAAGAGCCCAAATGACATAGGACGTCTGAGTAGTTAAACAATGTCAGGAAGGAAACAAACAAGGCTTTAGAGTTTAAATAGATTCCACTAGTATTGAAAATATCAGGTGTTTTTTTTCCTGCCTCTGGCGCTTCATTCATAGTGTGCTAGGATCCTTTAAAGAAGAAGTATCTAATGATGTTCTTCCTATTAGCCTAGAAACTGATATCCAGGGGTTTTTTAACTGCACCAAATTTAGTGTTAGTACAGAACATAATTTTTTTTTAAAGGTTTTATTTATTTATTTGAGAAAGAGACACACAGCAAGAGAGGGAACACAAGCAGGGGGAGTGGGAGAGGGAGAAACAGACTTCCTCAGGAGCAGGGAGCCAGAAGCAGGGCGTGATCCCAGGCCCCTGGGATCACGACCTGAGCCGAAGATAGATGCTGCACAACTGAGCCATCCAGGCACCTCCAAAATATAATTTTTATAATATATAATTACTTTTTTTCATATCATTCCATTCTTTAAAAAAGGTATTGACTTGCTAGGAATGTCAGCTTGCTTTGGTAACTGGCTAAAGAAAATCCCTATTAAAAAGAGGTCTTTCTGTAATTTCAAATGGGAGCTGTTGTCATGTTCATTTTACTCATTATAATCCTTTATAAATATTTCCTATTATGTGTGTTATTTTGTGTGCTCTGAATTATGCTAGTGTTTTGTGTTTTCATTTATTCCGTTTACTTTGCATCTCATCCCACTGTGTATTGAGGTTTTGAAAAACTTTTGATGCCACACTGGTAGAAATGTAGTGTCTTCGTCAAGAAATGAAAGTGTTGTATGTATAAATCAGCCACTGCAAAATATATTAGCCATGTTTAATGAAATTTTAAATGCGAGATCTGTTTTGTACTTTTAGCCTCTGCATATTGTTTGATTCATTACTTAAAACTGAATACAAAGACAAAAAGAATTTTGAAATGCATACCTCGGAGTATTAACAAGTACTCAGCTCTTGATGTAAATGTCAGAGAAAAAAGAAAAAGATCTGATGAAATCTCTATTGGTGAAATACGGAATTGTTGCTGAATAGAATTATAAATGCCACTGAGATAATGTTTCATTCTGAAGCAAAGTAATTGTGATGCCATTTACTTGCTATGTGAATTTTGGCTCAATAGTTATAAAATACTGCTCTAGAAGTAATTTAGGAAGGTGGCACCACAATGTGACTGTCCAGTTCACTCTTATGTCATAATGGCTTAGGTTAGAAATTGTCCAGGAAATAATATGTTTTAGCCATTGCAGTCTTTTTTTTTTTCTCCTAGCAAATTATAGCACCATAAGTTTTCATTTTCTCCAATGTCTTTTCTGCTATAATAATGGCTTGAGGATTTAAATCCTGTGCTGTTATTGTGACTTCAAAGTCTTAAAACTGCAATTGAATGAGGCAGTTCATCTGTCATTATTCAAATATGAAGCAATTATGATGAAATAAAGATAAAATTCCATTGAGAAATACTCCAATCAATTTTCACTTATATTTAACTAGAAACATAAAATGATGCTTAGAAGAGTAAGTTTAGGTAATAAAATCAAAGAATAAAAAAGCATGAATTACTGATCTATAACTGAGTCATTTGTGGAGGTTTCAGAGAGTGTAAATAAAATGTGTCACCAATATTGAGTGAAAGTTTGGGGCATGATAGAAACAAAAACAAACAAAAGCAAAAAACAAACAAAACAAAGCAAAACAAAACAAAACAAAAAACCCACCTAATACTTAACTGGCCAAAACAGTGTCTAGACCTGTGTTACCCACCAGAATTCTTGTAGAATACTTGTGTCTTTAATAATTTTATCCAAGCTAGCCAATATAAAATTCAATGAATTTATGCAACTTTCTGTTGTTTAAGATGTTAAATGCAGTGAAAGACACATGTCACAATATCACACAAATGAACTTTTTTTTTTTTGAACTTTTTATTCTGATTGAGCATTTTATATTCCTTCACTTGTCCCAGCTTTACTATTTGAGGACCCTGTTATCTTATCTTTAAGATTCTCTTTTTTTTAATCTAAATTTGAGTGTCCCACTTGTTTAGTCAAATTATTCCATCCAATTGAATGCCCAGCTACATTGTAAAAAGAGCTAGAAGTAGGGGCACCTGGGTGGCTCAGTGGATTAAGCCTCTGCCTTCGGCTCAGGTCATGATCTCAGGGTGCTGGGATCTAGTCCCATATCGGGCTGTCTACTCGGTGGGGAGCCTGCTTCCCCCCCTCTCTCTACCTGCCTCTCTGCCCACTTGTGATCTCTCTCTGCCAAATGAATAAATAAAATCTTAAAAAAAAAAAAAGAGCTAGAAGTCAAATAGTAAAATATACAGCATTGTGTCACACAAGTATTGTATAAATGCTTTTCATTAACTGTTCTTCCATTAATTTAGTACACATTTACTACAAACATTTCTCCATTACATTCTCATGCTATTCAAACTCCTACAAGCATAATATTCTAGTTTGAGTTGGCGTGATTAATTTTCTTGTTTTTTGCCTTTCATGTGTAATTTCTAAAATAGAAAAACCTAGTAAAAATTTGTGTGTCAGTTACCTGACATTTCCTACATTAAATCAATAAAAATATGATGAATAAGTTTAATATTTCAGGTAAACAAGCATTCTATGAGTGCCTACTCTATTCCAGATCTCTGTCCATGTACATGAGGACAAATACAATGGGGGTAAAAACCAAGAAGTACAAAGCTTCCATGAAAATACATGGGGAAAAAAGAGTATGTAGTTTGACTATGAGAATATTTAGATAGCTCATGTAAGCCTGCTACAGGAAGTAAGGACGATACCCATTAGCAAGGATTTTGTTGGTAAGACTTAACTGAGACTTGAGGGAGGTGTGGAATGTTGCTGGAGACCAGGCATGAGAAATGTTTTCTCAACAGAAAATAGCAAATATCACAAAGCATGAGAAAACTTGGCTAATTCTGGCCAAAGAGCAGTTTGGAGGAAAAGGTGAATTTGAAATACGATGCTTAAAAGTTTATCAGAGCCACAAATGTATTCTGTCCCCAGATTCCTGGAAATAGTGACAACATAAAAAAGGGATCCAACCAGAACATATTTTCCCATTAAAAGATATCTTTAGCAGGGTGCCTAGGTGGCTCAGTGGGTTAAAGCCTCTGCCTTCGGCTCAGGTCATGATCCCAGGGTCCTGGGATCCAGCCCTGCATCGGGCTCTCTGCTCAGCAGGGAGCCTGCTTCCTCCTCTCTCTCTCTCTCTCTCTGCCTACTTGTGATCTCTGTCTGTCAAATAAATAAATAAATAAATCTTTAAAAAAAAAAAAGATATTTTTGGCTGTAACATAGAGAACTCAAAGTGTAAGTTATGATCCCAAACAGAGAAATATCTAAAGGTCCATTTTCATTAGTCCAAGGCAAAAGAAAGAAAGAAAGAATGAACGAACGAACAAAAGAAAGAAAAAAAGGAAGGTAGGAAAAGAAATACTGACTGAACTATGATTCTGACAGTAGAAATGGGGAAAAAAAAAAAAGAACAAATTCTAGGAGTGGTAGGAAGTAATGTCAATAAAATGTGGTGATTGATTTCATGTGGGAGCTTCAGGGAAGGAAGTCAACACATGACCATCTGGCTTGGGCAGACGTATAGCTGGAAGGTCATGGAGATGCAAGGTCACAGAGCATGCAGGAGGAAAATCAGGAGCAAGGTTTATATGGGGCACTTGGGGAAAGAGTGAGTTTAATGTCAACCATATTGAGAATGAAATATCAGCAAAGTTCCACCTTAGACTTGTTTTAAAAGAATGGAGAAGGTATCACAGGACAGCTCTGAGGACCCTCTGGGTGATAAATAGCCCTTAGGTGCTTAGAGGATGAGGCGTGCCTAAAGGGAGGGGCAGGAGGCCATTGAAATCAATTTGGTCTATTTTTCATTCCTTCCAATGACTGGCCAAGTCTGAAAGGTATTACATTTAAATCGATTTTGTTAAAGAATACAGAAGCCTGGTTCAAAGGGTTCTACTAAGAATGTTCAGCATTGTGGTAGCAAATACCTTCAACAATAAACAGCTTTCAGTACTCACTTTATGAACAAAAGAAATGTTCTTTCCCTTTATAGCTGAAATCAGACACAGTAGGCCCCAAAATCTGGGCCTGACGCTTACTTGATTTTTATCTTTGACAAGTTTCTTAACTTCTTTAGTGTCTCTATAGCAATGATAATAGCAGTAATACAACTGATCGTGGTGGGTTGTTAAAAGGCTTGAATGAAAGAAAGTATGTGCAAATGCCAAGTATAGAGCAGAACAACAACAACAACAAAAATACATCTTTAAAGGGTTCACTCCCTACTACCCCGGTAAAATGTCTCCTCTGGGTTCGGCACTAAATAATATAAATCAGTGTTCCTTTGTTGTTGTTTGAACTCTTTGCCCAAGTCATTCATTGCTGCTTTTCTAACACTTACCACGCATATGGTGTCATGCTCCACCAAGGAACTGAAACAATGTAAAACATACTCCCTGTCTTGGAACAGCTTAATATACATTTGGTAATATAAGCCCGGCAAAGATGAAAGAGTCCAACAGCAATAAAAGGGCATTTGTGGAGGTAAAAGGAAAAGGATGGTGTAAAAAAAAGGAGATTCTGGCTGGTCCGGTTTACACTGATCATCCTTTCCTGGTTGCCTAGGGCACTTACCAAGCTCTGAAGCCAGTGCTCATATAGAAGAGAGGTTAAAAGAGCTGCCCTTGGAGGCTGTCAGATCTGGCTTTAAATTCTGCTCCACCTGTGTAACAACGTAACTGCGGCCATAACCAGAAGTTAGAACTTAGGCTCCCAAAGCCCTGGTCCCGAAGCAGATATTAGTATTACCAAACATGTAGCATTGTTTAGAGGTTTCAGTGGCTTAATATAAAGATCCTATTGTGGTATCTGACCTGAAGTGAGAACACAGTAAAGGCTAGTTAGTTAGTGGTTGTGGTAAACAAACAAACAAACAAACAAAATAACAACACTAATTCTATTACCAAAAAAATTTCCAAATACCCAATTTAGTATTTAAACAAATCTATGCGTTGGACATTATTATTCTTATCGATCCAGAAAAACTATAGGGACCTCATGAAAACTTTTATTTATTTATTTATTTATTTTGTCCTTTTCCTGTTTCTATTCTTGCTAGGACCTATACCCTCACCTTACACACGCCTCATAGAACGGATAATGTATATTCCTCCTGTGAAGGTGAAGGACTTGATGATTTCTTGGAGTCTTCTAGCACCACAGATAACATCTAAGGAGTGAGTGACGGGGCAGGGCTGAGTTGCCATGAATGGTTTCCAAGACCACCAGTTCATCAAGACCCCAGGCTCCAGGGTGTAAGTGACTCTTGGAGAAACCTAAACACTTGTCTTTGCTCCTGGATGCACTGTCCACAGTTCTCAGTGAAAACCTCAGACGCCAGGCTAAGATGAGGCTCACTCTTCCTTCCTTTCCAAGTCTCCCAGACACTGTATCTGCATTCTCTCGATGTCTCAATAAACTTTGCTCTCACTTCCTCTCAGCTCAAGTTTGATTTCTATCCTGGGCAAAGCCAAGGACCCTCTTAGCTGATCCTGTGGAACCCTCCTCTGGTTCCTTGGACTCAGCAGCCTGCATTATTGCCTTATGAGGAAAATAAGGCTTGATGGCACTGTTTTCAGAGATGAGAGGCAAAAAGTTTAAGAGCTTAGGAGAAAAGATAGTCATAGATGACCCTGGAATTTATGACTCAATAATAATAATACATGATGATATCATTTTCATATCTGCTAAATTATATGATACTAAGATAATGTGAAAATCCTTTCAGCTCATGGGTTTTCAGACCTAGAATGGAGACACCAATTAACCATAAAAAGAAATGCAAAATCTAATTGAGTTTAATTCCTCAGTGAGGATTACAGATTTTTGTTTCAAAATTTGATAATTATATGACTCACATCTAAGTCCACCCATTCTAAGTTAGGAAGGCTTTTTGGATTCTACATATACACTTGGGAAGTCATTCAGAATCCCAGATAAGAATCCATTGCTACCTTATTCTGGTCTCCAAGAACCAGAAAAATGAAAGGCAATTCCAAAAATTTCATGGGAAGATAATTCCCCAAGCTGTGCTGAGTGTCGTAATTGTTTCATTATGTGTACCTTTTTTTTTTTTTTTTTAGAACGAGAGTGTGAGCACAGTGCAGAGGTGACAGAGGGAAAGGAAGAGAATCTTAAGCAGGCTCCATGCTCAGCACGGAGCCCTGAGCAGGAGCAGGATCTCTGGACCCTGAGATGATCACCTGAACAGAAACCAAGAGTCAGAGGCTTAACCCACTGAGCCACCCAGACACCACTAGCATTTCTTTTTTTAAAAAACCTGCTTTAGATTTTTTAAAACCTGATCTAGATTTAGAATTAAGTATTAAAATATTTAAGAGAAACACATCTATGATATTAATATTTTGTAACCTTGGTTAAGCCAACTATGCATACTTGCTATTTTAAATATCTGAAATGTTTTGAAGAACTTAGCATATTAGAATAATAATAATAACTTAATATAATGATGATAATAGCATATTAGAATAATTTAGTATATTCTATATATTTAGAATAATTTAGTATATAGGTGAGGTTTGCAGCTCCAGTTTAAAACTTGTTATTGTGAAATCTATTCCAACTTGAAATCTTAACTTGCGATCTCAGTAAGTTTATATACTGTATTAGAACATCTACAGGCATAGGTTTATTCCACTTTTAAATTTTATTTACTGGGGCATCTGGGTGCCTCAGTGGGTTAAAGCCTCTGCCTTGGGCTCTGGTCATGATCTCAGGGTCCTGGAATGAGCCCTGCATCGGGCTCTCTGCTCAGTGGGGAGCCTGCTTTTCTTCCTCTCTCTCTCTGCCTGCCTCTCTGCCTACTTGTGATCTCTGTCAAATAAATAAAATCTTAAAATAAATAAATAAATAAATAAATTTGATTTACTAAATTTTTAAATAATTATGTAAGTACTTGGAAAACTTTTCAGACAATATAAATATTTAATAAGTAAAATCAAGTGTTAAATTCCCAACTGTAGTTTAAAATGGTTAGAATATTGTGCTTATAAATGAGACCAAATACCAATAACATACTTAGTTATATGCACTGATCAAATTTTATTTCCAATTTGCTGTAAGTCCTAAATTGGACAATTTTGAACTTTCTCTCTCTCTCTCTCTCTCTCTCTCTCTCTCTCACACACACACACACACACACACACACAAAGTGGTAAGATACTCTTTTAGACTATAAGCAAAGAGAAAGATAAAAGATGTCTGGTGAAAGATCGTTGAACTCTTAGCTATCATTCAGCTCAGTGGGATGACAACTGTTTCCCAGAAGAGGTCTTAATACCATTAAAAGTTTATCTGAAAATTGCTTAAGCAGTTTATCAGGGATGCTAATTTCTTCCCAGAAGGCTGTTGTGAATTAAAAGGTCTGTCCCCGACCAAGTTAGGGACAATTTTTTTCTTTATAAATCTTTTAAATTATTAAACTTACTAAATTTTGTGTACTTATATATAAAAAAATTTTTTTGTGACCTGATTCTAGTAGTTACGAAAGAACTGCATTTTTTTCTTTTCCTTTTAAAACTTTCAACAAAGGCAAATTCAGACTAGACTTCTAGTTACTCCCAAAACTACCTTCAAGGACACTGCCCACCCCAAAACGACACACAATTTTCAAGCAAGATGAGCTATTTGCACAGATTTCTGAATATGTGTGTGTGTGTGCACAATATATATTTGTATATAGGAATACTCTCTACCTAGGCTCATTAGATTAAAGAAACCATTCAGCAAAATGGGGGAGGGGGTCAGTGTGATTACTGACAGGTGGTAGAGATGGAAGCAAAGTGTTTCAGGGTGAAAAGGAGCAGGAACTCCACAGGGCAGCAAAGAGGAAGCAGGAAGAGAGAAAGGGCAATGGTCAGAAACCACATGGGACAGGCAATTTAACTGATGACAACAAAGGTAAAGGAAACATAGATAAAACTAAATTTCCTTACAATTTGCAGCCCATTGATAAATATCTGAGAAAGACACAATATGACATTCCTCAAGAACTCACAAATGAATGTTCAAAAAAAATTTAAAAAAAAAAAAAAAAAAAAGAGCCTGAATGTTCAAGGCTTATCTAGAGGTAAAAAGCAACCTTAGCTTAACAACAGCCAGACATCCAGGATCCTGTAAGTCTTGCTTACCATATGAAAATCCTTTTGGAAGCTTCTTTTATCTCTACTTTTCCCAGTTTAAAAGTATGTAATCAATTGCTCCTCACAATCCCAGTGCAGCTCTTTCTGCCTAATAAAAACACATTTTTGCACTGAAAATGTCTAAAGGATTCTCTCTTGACCTTTTGCCCCAGGCCCACGTCACATAATGACTCTTAAAGCTGCCCATGCCCTAATCCCTGGAAACCATAAATATATGTTAGCTTACATGGCAAAAACGGACCTTGCAGGTATGATTGAGGTCAAGGACCTGGAGATGGGGAAATTATCCTGGGTTATCCAGGTGCACCCAATTACGTGGCTCTTTAAAACCTGTGACGCTTTCCTGGCTGTGGTCAGAGATCTGGAGCCACCCATGATCAGAGTGAGATGCAGTGTTTCTGGCTTTGAAGACGGAATCAGGCTCCGTGAGCCAGGAACGTAGCCAGCCTCCACACCGTGGAAGAGGCAAGAAAATAGATTCTCCAGAAATGAATGCAACCTTATCAACATTCTGATACCAGCCCAGGAAGACTTGTGTGGGACTTCTAACCTACAGACTGTAAGACAGTAAATGAGTGTTGTTTTAAGCCACAACATCTGTAGTCATTTGTTACTGCAGGAACAGAAAATGAATACACCAGCCTAGGGACAAACTTGAAGAAAACTAAGGCTCACTGAGGAGGTGGTGAATCACAGTGACACAACCTATAGCAATTTGGAGGAAGGACCACAGTTTGGGGTAGGACCTGAAGTCAGTTCTCATCTAAGTGACATCCCAGAGATTGGAGAATCGTGGTTGATATTTTTTCCCCCTTGGCTGGCTGCTTATAAAAGATCTGAGAAGACTCTTTCATGTTTCTGATGCTGGCAGATCCTTAAAATACGTGACAAGTACCTGATTCTCCACTTAGTGGGAAAGGTTGTGTCTGGATACAACAGGCAAGCAGGCAGCCAAAGATGCTGAATAAGGTACACAAGCAAAATGAGGCCTTGGAACCCAGTGAACCCAGGCTAGCCTTGCTCTTGAAGGATGACTCAGTATTTCAGGGCCAGGAAACAGACGACTTTTAAAAATTTTATTTTCAGTATTATTAATTAACAAAATCTAAAAAGCACATAGCTATGGAGGAGGAAGCAATAATCCAGTTATAGGAGATAAACTGCTCCTGTGAGCATGTCAGTTAGATGGGTTAAGGAAAAAGACGTTCTTTGGATTTTTTTTTTTAAAGATTTTTTATTTATTTGTCAGAGAGAGAGGGAGAGAGAGCAAGCACAGGCGGACAGAATGGCAGGCAGAGGCAGAGGGAGAAGCAGGCTCCCCACCGAGCAAGGAGCCCGATGTGGGACTCGATCCCAGGATGCTGGGATCATGACCTGAGCTGAAGGCAGCTGCTTAACCAACTGAGCCACCCAGGCGTCCCCGTTCTTTGGATTTTTAATATTAATTACATTAATTGATAATCTATTATTATAGATTGGGTAAAAGTTCTTGAGTACGGTGAGATTGCTCCGTTTCCCCTAATTCCCCACTCCTACGTTGTTTTCAAAACTTACTGTCCTAGCAGAAAATCAAAACAAAACAAAGCTATTCAACTGAGGGAACGTTGACTTAGAGAATCAAGGGTCAAGGGCATCCTGTTACTATCTCCCCCTCGCCACAGGTTGCAGGAAGTTGGGACTAGGTTCATATCAAGTATCTAGGTGCCTATCAAGTAACCTTCTTTTCAAAGTTAGCATAAGAGCACTGGAAGAAGGTACTGAGAGAACAAAGCAAGCGCTCCACAAGCGGGACCACATCTTCCTAGCTGAGATGGATTTTATGCTAAAGGTTGCTCGCACACTTCCTGCAAATCAATGACTAGATCCTGGTTTCAATTCTACATTTCCCACATTTAAAATAAGTGTGTAGTGACGGAAGCCAGAGAATCCTCTGAGGTACTCTTCTGTGTTTTCACGGGAGACAACTAGGTTTCTGACGCTGCCGCAGCAGCTAACAGAAATCTGCAAACCCCACTGAAAGGGACCTTTAGCAGCTGAGAATTGTGGAATCCTCAAGGTAACTCGGTGGAGGAGAGGGAGGGGAAAGAAACGGGCAGAGAGTGAGAACTTAAGGGCTCTCGAGCTCGACTGTGTTGGTTCTGAGTTTCTATATCTGTCAGTTGTGGGGCTGTAAGATGTAAGGGCTCCAGTAACCCCAAACAAACCACAAATCTACAAAGGAGGTGACATATTGAAGCCCTCTCCTCTTTTAATAAGTCCATAGTGAGTAGCTTTTCCTTTATTATTGGAAAACAGGATGCTTTGGTTGATCTCCAGATAAAACATCTAGACCGCATTGGGGTGGGGGGGAATGTTATTAAGAAAATAATCTCCTCTTTAAACACTGGAATCCCATGCACTGTGGTACATGCTAGTGTCCTGAGAGGCATCTGAGAAATGAATCGGAATTTGTAGTAGCCTTGTCGTGCTCACCTGGGTCCTCGACTCATTCGGTGGAATGGGTTGCTGCATAGGTCACCCACACAATATAGGCTAGCCTTTATTTTTAATCTTTTTTGACTGGGCATGTTTAGTTGAGTTTTTGAAAGTGAAAGCTGTTCTCGGCCGCAATGCCACTGTACTTGGATGACACCATTTCCTTCTTGATTCACTGACTCCTCCCCTTAAAGACAACCCAAAAAGTTGGGACACCTGAGGGTTTCTCTCTCTCCTTCTTTCTTTCTTTCTTTTTTTTTTTTTTTTTTTTTTTTTTTAAGATTGAAAGTGACTCCCCACTCAGCACAGAGCCCAATGCAGGCTCAAAGCGGAGCTCAGTCCCAGTCTCAGAACCCTGAGACCATGACCTGAGCAGAAATCAAGAGTCAGATGCTTAACCAACTGAGCCACCAGGTGCCCCAGGACTTCGGTATATTTCTAACAACTAAAAAGAAGAGAAAGTTTTTATTTTTTTTTAATTTTTTAAAGATTTTATTTATTTATTTGACAGAGAGAGAAAGAGAGAGATCACAAATAGGTAGAGAGGCAAGTAGAGAGAGAGGGTGAATCAGGCTCCGTGTTGAGCAGAGAGCCCCATGTGGGGCTCAATCTCAGGACCCGGAGATCATGATCTGAGCTGAAGGCAGAGGCTTAACCCACTGAGCCAACCAGGCACCCCAAAAGGAGAAAAAGTCTTCACTAATCCTCTTAGTTGGGATTACAACCCTCCTCTCTCTTTATGTGCATAAAACGTGGTAAATATGCCTGTATTTAGTTCATTCTTAAGTAGATTTAATGATACTGATGAATATTTCTGGTTCTTAGGTTTTTGGGGGGCAGGAGAGATGTTTTTACTATTTTAATATCAATTTACAGTGTTGGATAAGAGCATTTTAGGACTTAAAATTTTTTAAAAATTCTAAATTAGAATTTTAATGATGGCTTAATTAAACCATTCCTAAGAGTTGTACATTTGAGTTGATTCCAGTGTTTTACCTTTATAAATAATATTTGTATAAGCCTTATGATAAGCATTCAACTGTTGTCCCCATTTTACAGATGGGGGAATTAAGGTGCAGAGACTGAGTAACCTGACCAAGGTCATACACTTGTAAGTGGTAGAACTGAAAAATTAAACCCAGCAGACTAACTCCTGAAATGACATGTTTAACTCTGTAGCACAGTGGCTCAAACCCCTTTATTTGAAAGTTTTGGGTCCACTGTGATTTAGAATTTAGAATTTTCTGGGTTTACAAATACATGCATCATATAATAAATATTTAATAGTTCCAGTGGGGTCTAGGATAGCACCACTAACTGCATTAACATAACTCTAGCAAAATATATGAATAATCACACTAAATGCAATATATAAAAGCAATAAATAGCCTTATGTAAGTTCACATCAAATGATTTTGGACCAGATCAGGTTTTGCCATTAAATGAGTTAAAAATGCCTTTGGGGGTACCTGGGGGACTCCCCTTAGGGTCTGCCTTCTGCTCAGGTCATGATCCCAGTGTCCTGGGATTGAGTCCTGCCTCATCCGGCTCCCTGCTTAGTGGGGATCCTCCTTCTCCCTCTGCCTCTGCCCCTGCTTTTCCTCACTTGCTCTCTCTGTGTCCAATAAATAAAGAAAATCAGAAAGAAAAAAAGGAAGGAAGGAAGGAAGGAAAGAAAAGAAAAGAAAAAAGAAAAGAGAAAAGGAAAGAAAAGAAAGAAGTGAAAGAAAAGAAAGAAAAAAAAAAAACCGGGGGCTGGGGGAGAATACCTTTAATTAACAAATTAAACTACCCTCCCATCCTTACCTCCAGCTGCTTCTTTGGGCTTTGGAGACAGAGATTAATTAGGAGTAGGAGGTGACGATGTTATACTTCTGCATAATTGAGTATTAATGTTTAAATTCTTACTCTCTTACTCTACCCCCAAATTGTAAGTTATGTGGCAAATTAAGGCTTTTGATCTCTTCTCCATGCACTCCATGACAATGGGATTGTCCCAATTATACTGATTATGCCTTGCTGTTTAACAGATCACCCCCAAATTTAGAAGCTAACATCAATATACCCCATGAATCTTCAGTCCAGAATTTGGTTAGGGCGTGGCTTAGTGACTCTTCTACTTTGTGTGACATCAACTGAGGCTATTCAGTTGTATTCAGCTGGCAAATGAACTTGTCTAGAGTAGCTAAGATTTCTTCACTCACATATCTGAATTTTGGAGGAGATCACTAGATGATTGGGGTCAGTGGGTTCTGCTGATAGGAGGGCCTGCGTGCTGGTTAGAGCACGACACTGTGAAGTTAGTGGGCCTCATGGCAGTCAGCTTCCCCTTGAGAGAATGTTCCAAGAGATGAGTATAAATAGCAAGGCTTCTGTGACAGTTTCAAAGGCACCCACCTTATTGGTCAAGCAAATCACTAAAGTCAGCTCAGATTCAAGAAGAGAATTAGATTCCACTTCTTAGTTGGAATAGCAGCCAACAAATCTTAGCCACCCTTAATCTAGTATAGTTGTTTAAGAAAAAGAAAAGAAAAAATAGATGATCATTTTAAAGCAGTTAGTTATTAAACCTTAATGTTTCCATTTTTACTTTATTCTTTATTACTGGGGTTGAATATTACATTAAATATTTATTGATCATTGTAATAGTGTCTGTGTGTGTATTGTCTAGTCATGTTCTTTGCTTTTTTCCCTTACTGATTTATAAGAGGTCAACATAGTTTTGATATCTTTAGGAATCTTTTATGCTTATATACTGCATATAGCTAGGGATACACTAAAAGGAACTCGGACTAAATTATTTTCAGAGAAATTTAAAGTTATGGAATAGATTTGATCTTACTTAATCTCCAGCTATGTGGGAAATTATTTGAAGCTTAGTGATATAAACACAAATAAAAGACATGAGACACACAGTAGACACATACACAGAGTTATAAGACTATATGATTAAGTGATTAGAGAAGAGAAAATTTCTATTTCTTGAAGACCATATGCTAGATCTCTTTCATATGCTATATCAATCCACTTACTCAAAATAATTTAAAGATAGAAGAAAAGTAGGAGATGGTGGGAAGGAAGTGTTACCGTTTGTGGGTTGTCTGTGGAGCCAACCCTTTGACAATTGACTTGTGGGTAAGTGTTAGAGTATTTGATCTTCACAGCAACCCTACAGAGTAGAAACTAGATGATTTACTTTTCTGACCTACAATGTTATAAATTAGAAGGTCACAATGTTATAAATAACAGTCACAATGTTATAAATGATAAAGTTAAAGAAGGAATTCACATTTAGTATCCTTTCCCCTTCCCTACAATGCCTCCCTGATATTCTCCTGCAAAACCATCCTGCCACTAATTGATCTCTATTTTGAAATCTCATTTAAATTACTGTAGAGGACATTTAAAAGATACTTCTTGGTACCACGCTAATACCTATTCTCACTCCCAGACATATGATAAAAATGTAACAGTAGATACCTAAAAAAATGATGAAGAGTTTCAAAAATTTGGTTTGTAGGTATCATAAAAAATAATGTCATTAATACAAAAATCAAAAAAAGGAAGTAAGAAAGGATAAAAAGGTAAGGCAAGCATTTTAACAAGAGATAACATTTTCTAGTGGAAATGCTTTCTGTAATAATCCAATACATTTCTCTCACTGCCACACACTTGCTAAATAATATGTAAAATACTGACACCTAATGTTAACTTTTTGTATTATAATTTCAGAAAATTTTTCAGTACCCTAAAATAAAATTTAGGAAGTTGCTAAAGAATTAAGGTTAAACAACAACAAAAAAAATCATATACTTTATGGAAATAAAGTTATTTGATTGTATGGTGTGTTAATGGGATATTATTCCTAAAAATTAAAGGTAGAAAAAGCAGCTCGTTTACATCTAGGATTTAGAATAAAAGCGAGGGCATGTAATTGAATCGAAGATTAGTGGCAGGAGTATATTATTGATGACACTTCAACGAACTACGCTTTAATGCAGGGGTCCGTAAAACTGTTTCTGTAAAGGGCTAGAGAGTACACATTTTAGACTTCGAGGATGGTGAGGTCTTTGTCACAGCCACGCAGCTCTGAAAACACTCATAGACACCATATAAACAAGCGGGCATGGCCAAGTCCTCCCTCCACTCCCCAAAAAGCTGGCAATGAAATTTGATTTTCATGTAATTATCAAACATCATGAAATGTTATTTTTCACCATTTGAAAATATAAAAACCATTGTTGGTTTGTTGGATAAACAAAAAGAGATGCTGGATTTGGCCCCCAGGCCATCGTTTGCTGACCTTGTTGTAATGACTTTTAGTTGAGCTGTCAACGTAGGGCCAAATGGAGAACCATGTCCCTTCGGGAAGAGAACTGATTAAATGAAAGGAACGTTCGAAGACTGAACAGTTATTTCAGTTCACGTGATTACCGCTAACTTCAGACCGACGTTGCCCAGCCTGCTATTTTATATTAACTGAACTAGCTACAGGAGCACCAAAACTAGCTTTCAGAAAACACTTGCAAATTAATGTATTCTTTTGTTTCGTTGAGCTTTATACTTTTCAAACTGAGAAGGACCTTAAGAAACTTAGGAAAACTTTTTGAACTTTTAAATAGAAAATCTTGCCTATTAATGTGTTTCTAAAAAACTTTTAAAGCTTATTTCCACATGAAGCCCTTTAACTCCCCACGGACCCTTCCCATACTTTAGAATACTCTTTCCCAGACCCTCTGCTTCCTATTTCTCATCCTCCAGCTCTCATTTAACCATCACCTCCTCCATGGGTCTTTCCTTGACCTTCCTATCAGTAAAATTTTCCCTTGTCAGTTTCCCTTTATGCACTCTGTTCTTTTTCTTTATAGCCCTTACCAAACTCATTTAATATATGCAATGCATTCCCATTATGCCTGTCTCCCCCTGGACTCTGAGCTCCATTGGCCTGGGATGAAGGTATCTGTTCTTGCATTTCATTCTAATTTTTCAGCCAACAGAGGGCAGTGACTCTAGCCTGGGGGGTGGGTAGGGTGGGTAGGCTGGGTGGGGTGGGTGCGGGTGCGGGTTAGTTAATATTTCTGAAGAATGAGTATGTAAATCAGATGAAATCAGATTAGCTTCGGTGGAAATGCAGTGATGTGGGTCCTGCACCACCTTCTGCTCTGGTGTTGTCCTTCCCTCAGTGCTTTTAGGGAAACTGTAGAACTACATTTTAAGATGAGAAAACTAAACTCTGATCAATCAATATCTATTATATAGTTACTTAAATATCCTTAAAAATTATGTTTGTTTTTCCTTTTATAGAGGTAGAGTCTGGAATACTCAGTATAATTAAGACTATAATAAGTACATAAAGATGACAGTTGACAAAGAATAAATGACAGAGAAGTAGCAAGATGAGTTTTTTTAAAGACTTATTTATTTATTATTTGTCTGAGAGAGAGAGAGAGAGAGAGAGAGAGAGTGCAATAGCAAAGGGGAGAGACAGAGGGAGAAGCAGGCTTCCTACTGAACAAGGAGCCCAATGCAGGACTCGATTCCAGGTCCCTGGGATCATGACCTGAGGCAGAGGTAGATGCCCAACTGACTGAGCAACCCAGGCACCTGCAAGATGACTTTAAGACAGAAAAGCAACTACTGAATATCACCGGCCTGTGACGGTAGGTCTCATACTAGAATCCCAGAGCTCATAAAATACTTCTTTGTTTTTTTTTCTGAGAAGTGAATGAAGTAAGTAGTAATTTATCTTAATTCATATTTGAGAAAATGCATGTACAAAGTTAGTATTTTATGAGTTTACCACACACACAATGTGAAAGGTGAATAATTAAAATAAACCAAAGTATCCGTGTGCTCTGAGAGAAAAAAAGATTATACATTTGTTAAATATGTGAACTCCAGAGCCAGACTGACAGTTTTGGATCCCAACTCTTCTACTTTCTAGCTTTTTGATCTTGGAAATATTACTTAATCTCTTCCACTTTATGTATAATATGAACACAGTGAAGTATTTATCTCACAGGATTGTAATAGAGATTAAATGAAAAGTGTTTAGACAATTGTCTGGCACACATTAAGCAAACAATTAACTAAAGTCATTATGGAGCTAGTATTTATCATTATACCTGTTAGACAAAACAATGGTACTTATTAGAGAAATGTTTGACGTTTTTAACCTCTAAGAACTCAATTGAAATAATTTAAAAAGGAACAAAAGCAACTCTTGGTTACAACAAGATTTTATTTTCATTCATGCAATTTTAATTGTTTCAAATGTTCACATCTCAGAGTTCCGTCATCAGTCCTAAAAATCATCCATTCATTCATTTAATATGTTAAGCACTGTGTTAAGCTTTGGGGATATGAAGGTGAATCAGCCATGATTCAATAGTTACAAGATTCAAATTACAATAGAGTGCAATAAAAGCATTAATAAAGGTATAGCCAAGTGCCTAAACCAAGTGCATTTCCTTGTGGGCAAAGGAAATTAAAATTGATTAACATTATATTAATATTATATATTTTTAAATATTATATTGCTTATTGTTTTGTTGTATTTTATATATTATACATTAATTAATGTAATTTAATAAAAGTATAATCAAGTGCATAAACCAAGTGCATTTCTTTGCAGGCAAAGGAAAGTTTCTACTGAGCTGTGAAAGTTAGTTGAAATTAAGTAAAAGAGGGGTGCTTGGGTGGCTCAGTGGGTTAAGTGTCAGACTTTAGCTCAGGTCATGATCTTGGCTCCTGGATGGAGCCCACTTCTGGTCTCCCTGCTCAGCGGGGGGCCTGCTTGTCCCTCTTCCTCTGCCCCTCCCACTCTCCTTGCTTGTGCTCTGTGTGTGTGTGTGTCAAATAAATAAATAAAATCTTTAAAAGAAAAAAGAGAGAGAGAGAAAACGATGGAGGCAATAACTGGTCCATAATTATGCCACCAGTGCTCTGTCAGGGCTCAGTTCTATTCCTTTGAGTGGTCCTCTCTAGTTCTTGGCTTCACTTTCTGTTCTTTCTTTATTTTTTTTTTTAGATTTTATTTATTATTTTTATTTGACAGGCAGAGATTACAAGTGTGCAGAGAGGCAGGCAGAGAGAGGGTGGGGGAAGCAGGCTCCCTGCTGAGCAGAGAGCCCAGTGTGGGGCTTGATCCCAGGACCCTGGGATCATGACCTGAGCCGAAGGCAGAGACTTTAACCCACTGAGCCACCCAGGTACTTTCTGTTCTCTTGATTCCACATTCTGAGTCTTAACTTCTTTTCCATGAGAAACAGACCCTGTTTGAAGCTTAGTAGCTTTCTCAACCTGCATCCTGCTTTCATAAGTTATCTACGGCTATGTTTCAAATTCCCTAAAAAATCAGTGGCTTAAAACTAAACATTTATCATCTTATAATTTCTGTGGCTCAGAAAATCAGTAACAGCTTAGCCGGATGCTCCAAACCAGGATTGCTCACAGCACAGCAATCAATGTGTTTGCTGAGGCTGCAGTCGTCTTAAGATTTGGACAGTGGGGATCCTCTTCCAACCTCACTAAAGGGTTGTTGGCAGGATTCAGTGTGCATGAGAGAGCACAAGTTGGGGACAGGCAGCAGGCAGAGGGAGAAGCAGGCTCCTTGTTGAGCAGGGAGCTCCATATAGGACTTGATCCCAAGACCCTGGGATCATGACCTGAACCAAAGACAGATGCTTAACCAACTGAACCACCTAAGCATCCAAAACTATTTTCATTTTGAACTTTGTTTTGTTTTCTTTAGGTCTGATATTTTTCTCTCTCTCTTTTTTTTTTTTTTTTAAGTGTAGGGTTGATTTTGTTGTTGTTTTTGGTATCAAATTATGATCCAGTCCAGTAAATAGAATCATATAATCCACTCCAATAGCTAAAACATCCAGAGAGGCTACATTCCATATTTGACTAAGAGTTAGAATGCTGTGAAAAACACTGCTAAGATCATAGAAGTGATTTTGTCTAGCTGAGAGGTCTGGAAAATCTCAGTAAAAGGTTTTACAGCTGTACCTGTCATCTATTTTGAGACTCAGATTATGTTTAATAGAAGGATTTGATATTTACCACTAGTTTTGAGAATCTTTTTCAAGATGGAGAACTCTATAATTGAGAAACAATTTTATTTCCCAACCCTGGAAGTCTTGGAATTGTTGGGTTAAACAGTAGTACTTTCTGTAGTTCATGTCTCTAGATCTGATTCTTTACCATATGAGAAAACAAACAAACAAACAATAATTAAAACTGTCAACACTTTTAACATTCTGTCTGGAAACTTTAGCTAGATATACAGATGAATTAGATATTTTTTCTACCTTTCATGTTACCTCACAGCAACCACTTTACCAAATATGGTACCTCTAACTAAAATGGGTCAGCTTTTTTCAAGCCTCCAATGTCAATGTATTCACTATACTTCCAACTTCCATTAAGAGTCTTTTTCTTTTTTAAGAACTTATTTTTATTTATTTGAGAAAGAGACAGATGTGATAGAGATAGTGAGAGAGAGAGCACAAGCGGGGAGGAGAGGGAGAAGCAGGCTCCTGCTGACCAGGGAGCCTGATGTAGGCCTCGATCCCAGGATCCTGGGATCATGACCTGAGCCGAAGGCAGATGCTCAACCAACTGAGCCACCCAGGCACTGCTTCCATTAACAGTTTTAAAACCCTCTAGCTCTGATTACTTCCTGGTCCTACCTAAAGCCAATACCAGATGTTTTAAGTTTTTGTTATATTAGCATCTCACTTCTAGGTGATAATTTTTGTTTGAATAATCTATAACTGGGTAACTACCTATTTCAGAATTAGTGGTTTAAAATAGTAATAGTTTATTATATTTTAAAACTCTATGAGTTGGCTAGGTGATTCTTCTGCTTAATATGATATGAGTTGAAGTATTGGGACAAGATAAAAATCCAAAATGGTCTTGCTTATGTGGCTGGTAATCGGTGCTGGCTACATGCTAGAGCTCAGTTTATGCTGTTGGTTAGCACCTCAGTTCATATCCATGTAGAACTCTCCATTGGGTTGCTTGGGTTTCTACAGAACATGGTAGCTGGCTTCAAAGAGAAACATCCAAAGTGGCAGAAATGGAAGCTGAAGAGCTCTTAAAATGAAACTTTGGAGGTTACATGTCCTTTCTACTACATTCTATTGCTCAAAGCCAGTTATAGCACAAAGCCATTTTTCTATGTGGGAAGAAAGGTCACAGGATCTTAAACACCAGGTGGCTTGGTTCACCATCTTTGGAATCCAGCTCACACAGAAATGTATTACCCATAAGTGTGAAGTACAAATGTAAAGATGTAAAGCAGTGAGACTATGAGTCTAGGAGCCTACCCCAGGCAGGGTAGTTTACTACCCAAACTAAACCATTCATAAGGGGGTGGAAAGAATACAGACAGGGCCATTAGGAGTGTTATCAGTCGACTGAGAAATTAAAGGAGTTGGGAGAATCCTACGAGAAATTTTAAGTTTTTGCTAGAGTCATTTTAATACAGTGGCCTCATTTAACAAACAGGGGGTGAAATAGCTTAACTAGATATTTAAACCAATGTAGACTTCCCTCTTGATGTTCTGAATGCTCTCACTCTTTATTGTTTAAAGGTTCCCTTTTCTGTGAATCATCATCTTCCCCACCAGCACTAATAAGACTTGGTAGTAAAGACATATTGAGCTACAACTTATTATGCAGTATAGAAAAATGTTAACCATGATCTCCCACTGCAGTGAACTCATTCTCCTCAGCATCTGAACAACTAGAATCTGCTATTCCCAACTTTATAGACAATGTATCATTATTTAATTCCATAGAGGTCTCAGAAATCTACAATTCTCCTTTATAACTAAATCAAGAATTCAAAATGTCCTTCTATCATTGCAGAAGCAACTTTAACTTGAGGAGGCTAAAATACTTGTTTCAACAGAACTCACTCACAAGGACACATTGTACACATATTCTTGTCTACCTGGAGCCTGGAGGAGGGAAACCCAAATCTTGACATTGAGAAAACTGAAATAGACAAGTAGATGGTTTTTGCTTCAACCATGAGTCAGAAACCTATTGAGAGTCCCCCAAGAATTCTCTTTCCTGGCAAAGTTATGACCAGATAATTTTTGGCCAGTACCTGAGCAGAGATTTATCCCCGGAAGAATGTATGTCTATTCTGACTAAATAGAATCCTCATTAAACCTACCAGAGAGTTTTAAATAGTCCCTAATACCATTTACGTGTGTAGAGACTACAATAGATCATTGATGATACTTGGATGGGCAACTGCATGTGGACACCCCCCAACCCAAAACACAGTTTGCCCAATTCACACATGTATTGCCTACAATTCCAAACATGGCTCAGTCTACTCCCTTATTGCTATCCAACTCCCAACAGACTCTAGAGCTACAGAAGCTTAAATTCTAACAATGAGTTCCACATCCTCAGTTTTATTACTCTCATTACTCACCCATGTCCCCTTGTAGATACTTCCAGAACAGAACCGCATGATCATTCCAAGCAGTGGTGTGTTGGTAAATGTTCAAGAGCCAGCAATCAGAGTATACTTCCAGAATGAATGTTAGTGTATTATTTATTTACAAAAACGTGTAAGCAGCAGGTGGGAAAAACAAAGAATTAACTCATTCCTCAATGATGCAGGACATTTTGCTAAAACAACATGGTTTCTGAACTTTGAAAGCACATTCCTCAGTTTTTTCTTATTCACATTGTAGAAGCTACAGATATAATATACTTACAAGTTATATCTATGTTATCATTATTTTCTCAGGTCTAGAAAAAAATACAATAAAATCAAAACCTGATTTGCAGTGTTTGTCAATTCCCCTGGTGTAAATACTGCCACCATAGCTGATTTCAACCTACCAAGTAATGTTTATGCATGAAGAATTGGAAAGAGACATCTATGCCATTATATAATTTTTCTACTATTCAGATACAATAAACATAAATAAACTCAAAAATATAGAATTAGTAAAATGACTAGGAAGTAATGTTTTGAATATTTATTACCGTATTTCTAAACAAGCCTTTGTTTTTGGAATAAATATAGATGCACAGGAAGTTGTCAAGAGGCAACAGGGAGGCCTGGTGCATGTTTCACCCACCTTTTTCCAATGTTGACTTTTTGCATAATTATAGTACAATAATAAACTAGAAAATTGACTCTGATATAATCCATAAAGCTTATTCACATTTCACCAGTTAGTAATATACATTCTCCTCTCTGTGTGTATGTGTATGTAGATCTGTCCAATTTTATCACACGGGCAGCATCATGTAACCACCACAAAATCAAGACATAGGACTCCTCTATTACCACAAGGCTACCTCATGTCAACCCTTTGTAGCTACTTCTCTCTTAATTCTTTTTTTTTTAATTTATTTATTTGACAGACAGAAATCACAAGTAGGCAGAAAGGCAGGCAGAGAGAGAGGAGGAAGCAGACTCCCCGCTGAGCAGAGAGCCTGATGTGGGGCTTGATCCCAGGATGCTCCTGAGCCAAAGGCAGAGGCTTTAACCCATTAAGCCACCCATGCATACATGTTTTTGCATTAAAAGAGGTTTCCATTTCTCTGTTGTACATTCCCCAAAGTACCATTACTGGGTTGTTGTAAGCACATTTTTAGTTTAGAAGAAACTGCTAAACTATTTTGCAGCGTACATATACCATTTTAAGTTATAACCAACACTGTATAGGTGATTCGATTTCTCCACATCCTTACAAGAATTTGGTATTATCACTATTTTTTTTAACTTTTGCCATTCTGTACACATCTTTACATTAACATAGGCCAATCAGCTTAGGCCCTCAATATATAGTGAATTTTTAAAAGTACCTACTGTATGCAGGATTCAGTATTAAAAAAATGATTCTCTATTAAATTCCTAAAAATTATAAATAAAATGAATTAAATTTTCTTCATGGCAAATGTTTCAAAGGGAATGCAGTAGACCTTCCATTCTTCCTTCCTTTCTTACAGTATTATTTCTATCTTTCTTCATTTTCTCTCATGTAAAGAAATTATGAGTATGATTTTTAAATCTTTCCTAAGCTGTACATAACAAATAGCTAACTACAATATGAGTTGGATGAATAGAAGTCTATGAAGGTAATTTTTTTGTTATCATATAGTTTTCCTATATCCCAATTTAGTACTTACTAGACGTGTCTTGAAATGCTGTCATGTCTGGTGGCAATGACTGAATTAAGCTTTGTCCTTTGGATAACTCATTCTCTCTTTCAACCATCGCACACATATCCACAAACTTACTGACTTTATTTTTTTTTTCATAAAATTCAAAATTTCCAGGATACACCTAGATTTGCAGAGATAAATAGGTCTCAGTGTGATTCTTCCTTGAGTTTCTGATATTCAGAGGAAAAAACCCTTCTATGTCTGCACTAGATGCATGGTGTCATCCGAGAGCTCTCTTCTTTTCCAGATTATGTATTGAAATACATCAAGGGAAGAGCCGGTTTCTATTTATATGACACCATTCTTCCTCAACTTGCTCAAGCCTGGATTACAGTATGTTGTCTAGCTTCTCCAGAAATCTTCCTTTTTCATTTACAATAATAAAAATTCAATTTTTTGTCCACATGTTTAAAATGTTTTAAAGCTGCCATTCACTAACAGCCTTAGTTTAGTTACACACAAACTGTTTGAATGCCATCAGAACTTCTTAAGCTACAGCTTTCTCCCTAATTATGAGCCATACATTATTGTCTATATCATCTGTCAAATAAACAGCCTTTGTGCTTGCCAAAAGAATATCTGGAGGTGCTCTTATTTATATTGTATGTTGAAAATATAAACAAAAACACAAGCATGGTTTACTGCATGTTACAATTAATAAACCACCACAATCCAAACATTACCTGCTTTTCCTCCATGTGACAGCGTCTCTTTAAGCACAGTTGATTTTTCAGAAAAATTTGTATCCTTAACCTCTGCTAGGGAGAAAAAAAAAATACTCTATATTTAAACAGTTAGGGACTTATGTTAAAATATGTTGAGAGAATTGAGTATTTTCTTAATCTGGGGGGGCTTTTTTTTTTTTTTTTTACTTTGACAGAGAGAGAGAGATCACACGTGGGCAGAGAGGCAAGCAGAGAGAGAGAGAGAGGGGAAGGAAGCAGAGAGCCAGATGCAGGACTC
The DNA here is from genome assembly GCF_009829155.1 of Mustela erminea. NCBI lineage: Eukaryota > Metazoa > Chordata > Mammalia > Carnivora > Mustelidae > Mustela > Mustela erminea. Next base: position 87,195,628 of record NC_045621.1, read on the forward strand.
ACTCCCAGGACCCCAAGATCATGACCCCAGCTGAAGGCAGAGTCTTAACCCACTGAGCCACCCAGGTACTCCTTTTCTTGCTTTTTTTTTTTTTTTTTTTAATATTTATTTAGCTGAGAGAGAGAGAACCCACAGGTGGGAGGGAGAGATTGCGGGAGAGAGACAGAATTCCAAGTAGACTCTCCACCAAGCTCAGAGCTGGATGTGGGGCTGAATCTCACGACTCTTAAGATCATGACCTGAGCCGGTATCAGGTATCGGAACGCTTAACCTGCTGAGTCACCCAGATGCCCCTAGGATTTTTTTTTTTAAATAAGTTGAAACATAAAGGGCATGGCTGCTACCACATGAGCATATTGAAAGCAGGTATAGGACTAACTAAGAAGAACAGAAGAAGTATTAGCCTAAGTATTAATTAGGCTTCAGACAAACATTAATTTTCAGTTTGAAATCAATTTTACTGTCTTCATTCCTTTCAGTGAATGAGATTCTGATTTTCTAAAAGTCTATTTTTAATTCCTATCCTAGGCGATATGTTTATATTCTGATAATTACAATGGACACAAATTAATCTTTCATAATTAAGTATAATTAATGAAATACTCTTGTCTTTGTTTTAGATAATAAGAAACACACAGTAGTAGGTAAAGACAGCTTTTTTCATTAATCTTTGGTTTTTAATACAATGATTCTTCTTTCCTGATTACTTTCTACATATGCACAATATCTTATGCTTTCTTTTACATTTTTTATTAAAGTAATTCATGTAAATAACAGACTGTTGCTAAGTACTGCCTGTCCTAGTAATGTGTGCCCCATATTATTTAAATGATGTCATGTATTTAACCAGTTAATCTGCAGAACAACTCTATGAAGTAGTACTATTATTATCTGATTTTACAAACAGAAATGAAAGCATTGAGCATTGAAGTCACCAGATTACATGAATGGTAGGTATAGAACCAATATTTGAAACTGGTAGTTTGTTTTCAGAATCAGTGAACTTCACTCTTACAGTGTACTTCTTTGCATATTTTGACTTTTATGCCCCAAATAGTAGCCTCCTGACCCAACCACAGCTCCCTTTAATTCCTGCTAACCAAGACTTGATGGCTTTTGACTACTTTGGCTGTTTCTACTTCTGTTTAGCTCCATATTTTTAAATAATATGAATTTATTGTTTTTCTGTATCTTCTGTATTTGCAACATTATTTTTTTCCTACTCCAGAAATTGAGGATTTAGTTATTATAGATCTCCTTCTCTCCATGCCTACAACCTCATAGACACAAATATATTTTCTCTTCACTCACCCCCTAAATATGGTACAATCATGATTTAGATTACAGCAATATTGTTTGCATGTTTACAATTGCATAAATATTATTTACAGCTGGTATTGTGAATATATGACAGAATAGGAACATATGTTAAAAAATACTGAGAAAGTAACATTTTTGTAATATGAAATTTAGACCTAGAGGATATATCTTCTAACTATTCAGTTTACTCTGATAATGTTTCTTTTATTGTACAATCATTTTTTTACAGTTAGTAATGCCTTCTTTTAAATTTGCTTGATGTTGTTACTGTACTAACTTGAATCTTCAAATTAGTTCTAACAAAATTTAAAACTCTTCTCAGAACAGTGAACTACAACAAACATTAAGTATTTCATCAGTTTGTGGTGGCAAAGGGAAAGAGAGAGAACGAGATAGAGAGAGATCCATCCTTCCCTTGGAGCTCTCTGAGCATTTGTTCTAGTCCAATATGGTTCCTGTCTATGGTTGATGAACTGTTGCTGTCCTGGGACTTTCTCTTCATGATCATTTGGGAATCTTGCCTTTTTTTTTTCCTTTTCTCCTTTTTGTGGCTCAGTCTTTCTCAGTAGATACTGAGAAATAATATGTGGGAAGAAAACATCCCAAGACCTTGTCTACCTGAAAATATCTTTATTCTACCTTCACATTTATTGATAATATGGTATCATTATAGTTGATATTTTGGCTTGGAAATTGAAAATAATTTGTCTTCCAAATCTTAAAAGCCTACTTCATTATTCTTTTTACATTTGGTGATTAGAGTCTCTATATTATTGTGATTGTTGATATATCTAGCATGATTTAATTTTTTCTGTAAAGTTTTAGAATATTCTTTTTATCCCCAATGTCTTAATTTTTTCTTGTGATGCAATTTACATTAAAAAATACACTTATTATTTTTAATACTCAATGACCCTTTTTATTCTGAAGATATACCTTTGTTTGGGGTGAGTTCTTGAAGAGTTTCTTTTTTTTCACACAATTTCCTCCTTTCTATTTCATCTGTTCTCTCATTTTTAACTACTCTTAAACAAGCATTGACCTCTTGTATTAATTATGTAATTGCATGGATTGTTTGTTCTGCTTTTGAGATAATTCCTCAATTTTCTATTCCAGAATTTCCTTTGAATTTTTAATTTCTGATTTATTTTTAATTTTCAAGAGCTTTTCCTTGCTCTCTGTTTTCTTTATGTGTATAGTTCACTTGTTCCATAGTTTTTCTTTTTTTTTCTCTTGGAAATTATTAATTATAACTTTCCCCACTTTTTCCTCTTTTCTTTTTCCATTGTATTATTTGTTTTTCTGTTTGTTCTTTTGGATTCTATCCTGCATTTTAAATGTTATTGTCGAATGTGTGGTGATACTTTGTGTTCATTCATTTTTAAAACTGGAACTCTAAAAACCAGGTGCAAGCATTTTGTGCAGGGGCAGAACTTTTTGATTGGTGGGCAGCATTGTACCACAATGAGACCCAATACAAGGATTTGTAACTCTTATCGATTGTACTGGATAGTTTTCCCAGAGGTACTTATAATCATCTTCCTCAGGCGGGCTGGAGGAATGGTGGATGTGATCCTGGGTACATGCATAATTTCTTGGGAGCCAAGTGGGGGAAGTAAATTGGGACTTTTCCCACTTAAAATACAAAATCTTGCTGAATCACTCCATTTTTCAGACAAATGGTCCATCCATCTCTTCAGCTGTCCTCGTGTCCCTAAGCCCAGAACTACAGTAGTTCATCCTTTCTAGAAGTAAACTCTCGCCTTTGTGGGTGTGGGAAAGATGCAACATCTGATTGCACAGGTTGGAGGAAAGGATCTGGGGTCCAACAGCGAATTTTACAAACTTTCAACCACCAGTTTACCATCCCACCTGCACCTGGCCTTCAGAAAGAACTGTTACCTCCAACTAGTATCCATTTCAATGGTTCTTTGACCTGAGTCAGATCACTACTCTTCCCTATCCTTCTCTGTCACACAAAGAATTATGTTTTAGGTTCCTGCTGCCAGTCTCCTCTAACTTCCTGCTTTGAAAGTGTGTTGACACTGGTCCCTTATCAGTTGGAGGGTCTTTCTGTATTTATGCCACTTATATTCATTTACTATTATTTTTGTGAGATAGATACATAGTATAACACAGAAATAGAGATTAGTATACACTAGTTTTGTTCCCTTATATGATTGTAACTTACACAACTTTCCCAAAGGAAGTACTTGAAAACAATTTTCTTGTCTTATTTTACAGTTTTGCATTTTATCTTTAAAGAACTTGAGATTTTCTAATAAATAATCACACGTGTACTAGCAGAAGTGCCAAAACTGATCACATGTGTCAGCTTTGACTGAACTGAAAACCATTTGAAGAAATATCCTTTAAACTTTAACATGCTTTTCTTCAAATCTAAGTATTGTTGAGAGAAGGAAATATAAGAAAAAGATAACAAATATATATAGTGTATAAAAATATATGTAGCGAGTTTGTTATGAAATAAGTTAATATGGCCATCAATACAACCAAGTAACAGTTATAAAATAGCAATATTATTTAGAATTCAGTGAAAAAATGTGACATTTGGAGTCAGTTACCAATTTCAAACAGTCTGGTTCTGTTGTTGCCTCCTAAAAAAAGACTGTCTGTGATTCTCTCTTTCTGTTCTTTTTTTTCCTCTTAATTGCCATTTTTTCCTAGACCAGCTGTAGCATCTATGTCCTGACTTTGATCCAACTACTTACTTTAACCCATAGAGAAAATGTCTCCCATAGACTCTGTATATATCACTGCAATGTCTCCATTCTTGACAAGCTTGCTGTTTTAACACAATAGAATGCAAGGAGAGCTGCATAAAGTGAAACTCTCACAAACGGGGAAAGAGAAAATTAAGACCTCTGTTTAGTAAATATTGGCACAAAAATGCAGTACTTTTCACCTAAAATACTATTGTGAATATATGTGATTGAGATTTCAACAGAGACCCAGGAATTCTTTGTTAGTTGATTTGTCTTCTGTGAGAAGACATGCTTTAGAGTATTATTATTTATGATAATGGAACTCATTCTCAAGTTTGTTTCTGGATAGGGCACTGGAAGAGGGCTTTTGAGTCCCGTTAGAGACAAAGGAAGATGCAGTGTGATAATACCAGTGGTGGCCTCAAGGTAAAAATGGGTATCATATTTGACTTGTTATAACTGCACACTTCTCATTAATTACCTGCTTATAAGTGCCAAAATCTATGTTCAACAAGTGGTAAGTACCAAGTGACGTACTAAAATAAAATAAAATAAAACAAGACATAAAATATTAACCAAGTTTTATTAAGATAGGGAGAAAAGATATATACAAATATAGTGTAAGATATGTTCCTTTCAAAATCCATCATAAGAAAATTACAGATAAATTTTTTGACATGTGGAGACAGAGGGATTGTTTCCATCCTAGAATATGGGTGGAAAACATTATATACATGATTTTGTTAAAATCATGACTTTTGAGGAAGTTATTCAGGATTCTTCTCTAAGCCATCACAATTTATTGCTTATTTTTCAAGTATTAACAAAAGTAGAATCTTGAAATTCTTCAGAATTATCAAGATTTTGTCATACATTTTTCTCTTTCCTTCCTTCCCATCCATCATTTCTTCCTGTGGTGTGAAGAGTAATGACCCCCAAGGAGGTTCATGTCTTAATAACCAGAAGATATGAATATTTTACATTATATAGCAGAGGAGAATCATGACTGCAGGTGAAATTAAGATGAATCTATTGGCTTTCACAGAGATAAACCTGGATTATCCAGTTGGGCCCAATGTAATAACAAAAGCTCTTGAAAGTGGAAGAGGGAGGCTATTAGACTATGAAAAAAGAAGTGTCAGAGAGATACAACATTGCTAGCTTTGAAGATGGAGATCAGAACCAAGAAATATTGGCAACTTCTAGAAGCTGAAAGAGGCAAGGAAATGGGAATTTCCCCTAATGCCTCCAGAAAGGAATCCTGCCAAAACCTTGAGTTTGATCTAGTGGGATATATGCTGACACTGTAACGGGCAGAACTGTAAGATAATGTGGGTGGATTAAGTGTGTGGTAACTTATTTGTTAGCATTCTTATTGGGGAGAGGGGAGACAGAGGAATTTCAAAGCCAACTCCAGACTTTGTATCATTTCATTCCCATGTGCTGGATGTATCTATTTAAAAATATGCATTTTCATTGGTCCTATACTAGTGCTATCACCATACACACAAGAGTTATTACACTGCCTTTAAATGTTTTTATTTTATTTTATTTTATTTCATTTTAGAAGGAGTGAGAGAGAGAGCATGAGAAGGGAGAGGGGTCAGAGGGAGCAGCAAATTTGCAGGGAGTCCAATGCAGAACTCAATCCTGGGACTCCAGGGTCATGACCTGAGCCAAACGTAGACTTTCAGCCTACTGAGCCACCCAGGTGGCCTCACATTACCTTTGAAACACAGTAATTGGATTTACTACTCCTTGTAAAATGGTCTTTGAATCAAGATCCAAAGAAAATCCACAAATTGCATTTACTAATGTCTCTTTGGTTTCACTACATGGAAACCCAGTGAGCTGCCATGTAGCATCCCCCACATTTGCTTCTTTGTGGGGCCATTTAACTTCTCTATGCCCCATAGTTTTTTACACTGGAAAATAGCCCAAAGAGTTTGACTGGACTCAAGTTCATCAATTCCCGAGACTACTGTGCAAGTGATGCTGCCTCCTTCATGATGCGCCACTTTAAGGACATAGTTACTGTCTAATTTTAAATATAATTTCTCTTAAAATATAGATTTCCTAACTCTGCCAACTGAAAATCCTGGAAACTATGATTAACTTGATTATAATGAGCACTCTTACTGTTGAGATTATGGTTTCTAAATATCATTGTCTTCCAAAAGCAACACATATTCTTAGAGAAATAAGTGATGTCAGGATTGAGATAAGAAATATACAAGGTGAGCATGCATCTTCTTACACCAAAAGCAATAAATATTAAAAAAAAAAGTTAAGGTAATATCAAAAAGACTCAGGAGCTGAAATTAGAAGAGTCAGAAGTTAGAAAACTGGAGCATTGATAAAAATATTTGGAATAAACTAGAACATATCATAAATGTTTAAATGCATTAGTCCATAATACTCCTCTTTATAAATGTCTTGCTGAGATTAAAATATATCACTAGAGGGCAGAACATGAATTTTATCTTTCAAAAACACATAATATAGATGCTAATGACCCACACAAGCATCAAATTCATTATCTCAGTTAAAGGATGCCTTAATTCAGTGATGTCCAATGATGTGCTTTACGATATGATGCTTTCAGGGTGTTCGCAGTTTTCTTAAGGTGATGCAAAAAACATTTACTCAAAAATCAATGCTCTAACAATTTCAGTTTATAGAACAAAAGCAGAACACAATTGGAATGTGAACTCACACAGTTTTGACCTCAAGGAGAAAGTTACCTAGCAGAAAATATCTGTAGAAAAAGTTTCTTTAATTGGAAATTTAGCTATTGCCCTCACACCCAGCCTTTCCCCCAGTCAGTTTTGTATGGTAAGTTTACTTTAGTGTTACACAGACAGCTCTATGTATTACCATAGCTCCCAAGGGTATTACTCTAAAAGAATTGCATTTATATAAATGTGCATGAACTATTAAAAAGGCACAATTCACTCACCAAAGCACATACCCTCCCCAATGTATGGATGGAGCACGGGGTGTGGTGCAAAAATAATGAATACTGTTATGCTGGAAATAAAAAAAAAAAAAAGGCACAATTCATTTTCTACTGGGAAAATAGGAAGTGCCTAATATTTGTTTCTAGTCATAAAACATGACAATTTGACATATTGCTGGGGGTTAGATACTGGAAAACAAAAGTAAAAATCAGTGGCCAGAAAAAGCCTTTTAAAATGAGATGGCATGAAAGTAAGAAATTCGAAGAACCCCAAAATAAAATAAAAGCAGGAACCTGGGAAGTAAAAGTATGGTTTCCATCTTAAGAGTTTCTGCCATATCCTGAAGTCATTGAGCTTCAGTGCTGGTAACTAAATGAGACATTGAACAAGCTCAGGACCAGCCAACTAAGTAAACTGATCCAAGAGTCCTACATAATGTTGGCAACCAAAGAATATGTAAAAGAACAGCAAGAAAAATTAGTATCTTCAGAGAATTTGCAACTCTAAATTGGCCCTTGTGAGAATTAACACATCCAGTCTCATACTACCCATGTGATCTGAAAACACTGAAAACAAAAATTTTAGAGGTGCCTGGGTGACACAGTTAAGCATCCAACTCTTGTTTTTGGCTCAGATTGTGATCTCAGGGTCATGAGATGGAGCCCCACATCAGCTCTGCTCCCAGCAGGGAGTCGGCTAAAGTTTCTCCCTCCCTCACTCTCCCCCTCCCCCCTCCAATAAATAATCTTTACAGATTTTAAGTGTTCTTGTGTTAGAAATGACCCTGAGTAACTGGCAGAAGCAAAAATGAGTATCTTTAGAAAGACATACTTTAACCCAGTTCTCAAAGAATTCCAAGGGTTCTTTGAGAACCCTTTGACCACTTGTCAATAAAACAAGTGGTTTAAAGTTAACCTACAAAAAGAAAAAGAGAAAGAAAAAAGAAAAGCTAACAAGTAGAATACACACAAGAAAATAAGCATTATTTGTGAAAACCAACAGAAACAGCTGAAATTTACCATATGCTAGATATAGAATATAAAAGGCTTATGGTTATTAACACTAGGTGAAAGAAATTCTCAGATTGGCTTTCCTAGAAACAGAGCTTTGGCTGGGCTTTGTATTAATATAGTTTTCTTTAAAAAGATTTGAGAGTGAGTGGAAGGAGGGTCAGAGAGGGAATTTTCAAGCAGACTCTCCAGTGAGCATGGAACCACACATGGGGCTCAATCCCACGACCTGCGAGATAGTGACCTAAGTGGAAACCAAGATTCTGACACTTAACCGACGGAGCCTGGATTATTATGTTTTATTGAAGGGAGCTCATCAGGAAAAACTTCAGACAAGTTCCCAGACAACATGGGAAAGGAAAAGAGCTGAGCAAAGATAAAACTCAGGTAAAATTCCAGTGTTGGCTCAGTCCACAGATAAAAAACAGTTTCGGAAGCATAAACTGCAGTGTATGTATATGTATTCATTATGTTCCTCCTACTTCTGTGGCAGTTAGACATTCATTCTGTTAGTTCAGTAATCACCCTATTTTAGCCGGCATACATGACAAAAGCGATCAGCAGCTACTATTGGCAAGGATCAAGAGAACTCTCATTTCCTACTGGTTAGAAGTAGGAAATGTTAGTACTGGTTAACACTGGTTAGAGGTCCAACCTCTTGGGAGAAGAGTTTAATGTTGCACTGTGAAGTTGAACATGTGTGTGTCCTATGACCCAACATTTTCAGAGTTATATGTCCTAGGCTAACATTTGAACCCGTGTACCAAGAATGTTAATAGCAGCATTGTTGCAATGTTAAATTGAACCTGTGTACCAAGAATGTTAATAGCAGCATTGTTGCAATGTTGAAAATATTTGGAAAAACTCAATGTTCATTAGTCATGGAAAATGAGTAACTCCAAAAATAAATACACAATTAGTAACTCCAATTATATACCAGAACACTGAGCAGCAATGAAAATGGGTACAAAGCTGTATGTAACAAATGGGTAAATCTCAAAAACTTGGTTTTGAGTAAAAGAAGCAGAATATATACAATTATATTTACACGACGTTCACACACAGACAGTGTTGGCTAATGTATTTTTATGGGTATATACATAGATATAAACCTTCAATGAAAATAAGGGAATGGTTAACACAAAATATTATTCGATGGTTATCTCTGGATTTGGGGAGGAAGGGCATTTCTAATACTCTGCTTCCTAGCCTGTGTGATTGAGGACATAGTATTGATTATTCTTTGAATAATTTGTATACATAATTTGATGTGATTTTAATGTGATTAGCAAGAATTCTTTTTTTAAAAAATTTTTTTGCACGGTATTTAAGAACTTGAAACTTACAATCACTTTCATACACCCTTACTTGGCCATCTAATTAATACGCTTGAGATCCTTCTCTTATAGTATCATGTTTTTCTTTCATAAAGCCTATAGTTTGTAATCATATATTTACTTGGGTGTTTGTATGTTTTATTACCTCTTTCTCCCACTAAGCTGCATGTTTCCTGAGAACTGAAACCATGTCTGTTTTGCTTACTTCTATGAGATTCAAAACGATTTCTTCTCTGTGAAGTTGTGCAGGGTCAAATAAGATAAATAAGATAACGTATGAATAGATCAGCACCATACATGGTACATGGCGAGTACTCAATACATTTATCACCGTAGGTGCTGATACTGCTGTCAGTTCTGCATCTTTTTATTTAACTCTAACGGTTGTCTAAGTTAATTTCATTCAAATTTGTTCATCAGGGGTACTAATTATGTTGTAGTCATTCCTTCTTCCTGCCCAGGTATATGAATGTAGACTATTTTGCCAATTCATGAATAGTAGCTGTAGCAACAACAGCTGAAAACCAGGAAAGTCCTATAGGGTTGAGTGTGACTGTAGTTTCCTAGTGGAAAGAATGGCCCATAGATTCGGGTCAGAAGGGGAGAGATGAAGCACTCATTTGCTAATTCTAATTCTTAGTCGCAAGTATCTCAGGATGACTCGTTTCACCACTGCAGAGACAGGTACCATGGACAGACTTCTATCAGCACAAGTCCCCATTAAAAAAATAAGGAACAAACTTTGTAAAATGGATTAGGACCCAAGAGTTAGCTTGGAAATAAATGTAATAAGTCTCAACCAACACTTACTGTAATAAGAGAAAGTGAATAATAAATAGTAGAGATAAGACCAATAATTTATGACACTTCTGCTTTTTCTATAGATGCCTCTTTTTAAAAATCATCTGTTCACTGTGAGAAGCATGCTGATGCCAGGGATGGTAACATGACAGAATGGTCAGTGGCAACTATAAGAATTGTTGACTAAAAACTGAAAAATAAATTCTTTCACAGATGTTAAAATATGATACAATTTGTATATTAGAATCAATAAATAAGGTATAAACACATATAAATACTAGTCTCTGAGATTAAATATATTTCTTAGTGTGGGCCATGGCCAAAATATTTGAAGGCTACTGTCCTAGAAAATATATTTTTTCTTCCTTAGAGTTGGATGGAATACTGCAAAATCATGCATCTATCAGACTGTGAAATTATAGTGACTATAAGAAACTCTTTGGTAAATTAAAACTAAAGTAACATTTCTAAAATTGACACAAAAGAACTGCACACATATTATGAAGTTGTCAAATTATAAATTAAGTCAACATAAAACGTTCACTGACCACAAAATATGACAGCTAACATTGTGTACATAATACTTAAACCAGTAAAACTTTGATCCACCAAGTATGAAGAAATTGGACAGACATGTGGATTCCTCAGATCACAGACTCTTGGAAAAGACATTTCAGATTTTTCTGTAAAGTATATAATTCATTGCCAAGTATGTGTAATCAGTCTTGGAAAACTTCTAATCATTAAAATTTGAAAATAATAATAAAATAACCATAGAAACTTTCAGTAACACTTGCTGAAGTTGTTCTAGAAAACGCTGCTATTTTTGATCTCCGCAGAGTCAAGTGCAGAAGTGAGGAGACTGATAAACTTATGAACATCATGAAAAGAGTTGTAGAGAGGAACTGGAGCCACTCGGATGCCATTTGGTTCTCGCTTGTCACACTGGGGGGGGGGTAGGAAATAAAGTCACAATAACATTATCATTACTCACATGATGAAAAATCTACACTCAAGATAAACTTACATAAAACAATCATGCTAATTTCCCTAAAACTTAATATATAAACATTTTTTTTTTAAAGTAAAGCATGTTTCTGTGTTAACGGAAACTCTCCTCTTAATAATAGCTAAAATATGAATATCATGTGTATCCAAAAGTTGTCCTGAAATCTACTCAGCAATCATCTTGACGTGTTCATTAAGTCATGGATATAATTTACTGGTGGGGAGACTCTGGAGAGACTAGAACCCTTGGGCGAATTTAAATGAACATACCGGGACATGGAGAGTTTTAGTCAATATTCTTTACGTTGGATCCTTTAATCTCTTATCACATCAGTAAGGAGTTGGCACTATCTCTGAAATGTCACAAAATGGACCCAAATAATTTGGTCTAGACTGAGGATCGCTATGACGGATCTTCAAAAAAATACCCACTGTGAGTTAGTACACTCAATATTTGGTTTATGTGCACTGGACCATTTAATTCTCACAACAACTTTTGGAGGCATTTTTGCCCCCCAAATGCAGATGTGAAAACTCAAACCAATAGAGGTGAATTAACTTTCCTAGAGCACACAGCTTACAAATGGTAAAACTTGACTTGGAACACTGAGATACGGATCTGTGCCTCTGGAATCTGAGATACCGTCTCCTCAGGAGAGACAGGACCACACGATAAACTACGCTGTCCCTGGAGATAGATACATGACCACCATTTCTCCTGAAATGACCCTACTAACGCTTATTTTCTTCAAGAGACTATAAACAGATCATTAAGGGCCTCAGGGTTTAAAGAAAAAAAAATTCCCTACAATGTTAACACACCTGAGATGGGTTTGCAGTTCTTTTTTGACTAAATGACAAGGTTGGAATGCCTTGGCTCAAACAAACAGCTAAATAAAACTGACTTCTTTTCTTCCTCCCCACTGTTATGTTATTTAATTCTGTATATTCAATAAACATACATATTTGGGCTCTCACTGGTAAAAACTAGTGAAAACATGTCCTCATTGATTATAATGAAACATTTTTTTTTTCGGCTCAAACTGTAATGAAAAGAATGAATAAATTATAGAAGACGGGTTCCTATATTCAAAATTTGTGGCTTCTTCCCTTTTATCAGAAACGACAGAGCTCTATGCCTTCAGTTAGCACAGTGATGAATATTTAGTTGGCAATCTATCCTCATTGACTGACCGATGTGAAATAACATGCAACAGTAAATTAACCAAAGAACCCCAATTTTATCCCCAACATGCAACCCAGAGAGAAAACCGGGTAGCAAAGCAAGAGATATACTTACAACCACTCCTCGTTTTTCTAGTTCTTGGAAAACACATTTTATTGGAACAGAAAACGTTAGTGTAAGCTGGCATCCGCGGTCCTCTATGCTGGCTGGAGTAATTATGTTCACAAATGGTTTCTTGGTATCTGCTTTATCTTTGTTATAATAATGCTTGATCAAGTATTCCAGATAACCAGTGAGCAAAATAGATTTTCTCCTCAATGCTTTCATAGTTGCTTGCTTAAAGATCTACAGAAAAAGAAGCAATCTGATTAACAGTGTCTTGTTGATGTACAACGAAGCAAAAATTAACCGAGAACCATGTTAAAAAAGGAAATGCCCACTTTCGACCTTTCCAAAAACATCCCATTTTAGATAATCCTTCGTAAAAACATGTCCTCTTTTAAATGCTTGGCCACTGAAAGCCAAATATAAAGTTGCTGTGACAGGAAAAACCGTACAAATGTCATTTAAACAATACTTGCAAGAGAAGAAGAAGAAAAATAAGTTAGGATAACATTCTTTTAGAGTTATTTTAAGTCAACTTAGTATAACTAATGTAAGAAAACATACCTTAACAAATGCATTTAAACATAATGGAATTCAAACCTTTTCCTCACAACCATTTTACTTAATCACAATCAAGAAGATTTTTTTTTTTTAATTCTGATAGTTTTTTGATCCACACAGTATAATAAGGGCTAAACACGCTTGTACATACGAAAGGCAGTGTGACCGAGATTACTTTTAATTGTCCTACCAATTCCTGAATCTCCCCAGTTAACAGTCAGGAAATAAGCAGTTAAATAATAAAACAAGTATTGTCAGACAGGGAAGCAAGTGATGTTAGATAATATATATGTTAGTACTGAGGCCGGTAGGCTCGCGTTTCTGTGTGTGTGTTTCTGTCTCTCTTCCCTCTCTCCCTCTCACTCTTTCCATTTATCTTTCCTTCTTCTTTCATCATTTTTTCCCCTGCTAAACTCCAGCACTGGTGTGAACACATGCCATTTGCTGCCCGAGGTGTTTTATATTAAGATGAGTGACAAGTGCACACAGTAGCTGTTGTTGGAACACTAGAGGTCAAAACAGACATGCTTTTCTAGCTTATCTCTTCAGGTCAAGCAGAGTTTAAAAATATATCCTACATATAAGAACTGAATGAACTTCAAACAGCGTGATGCACTGGCATGTCGCTTAATATCCCTTTTCTGTATCATGTTATGTCACAGAGCAAAGACAGGGTTGTTCAGTGACATCTAGACTTTATGAAGCTTGGGAAAATAGTTATTTCTGTGTATGCGCGGGGCATGTGTGAGCAGGCATTCTAATAGAACTCAAACCATCTGGGCAAAGATTTCCTTGATCTGTATGGCACGGAAGCTGCAGATTTGGCTGAAGGAGACAAAAGGGATTTGTATCGAAGGTAACGGTATCCAAGGAAGATGGGAGAAACGGGACAGAATGGCATTGGTCTCTGTCCTCAACCACACATCACAGACTGTGGAAGCAGGTCGAGGTGTGTAGATCTCAGAAGGTATCTGGGATGGGCAGTACAAGGAGGTAACCCGAGTCACTCAGGTAGCCCGAACTACACGGCATCTGACAGGAGCCATCTCTTCACTGTCTGCTATAAAACAAAATGTGAGTGGATCTGGCACAAGGCAGACTCAAGGGAACACAGCGAACTTTTGGACCAAGAGAGCCTATAGCAAGAATCAATTCTCACAGAGGGCAGGGGCAGAGAGAAGCAAAGCACAACCCACCAGTGGTTTTGTTGGCAGGGTAGGAGTAAAAGAATAGGAGAGGAATTTTTCCGAGCTTCTCTTTGGAGATTAATAGTAATTCAAGGAACATTTGATTTAGAAATAATTCTGAAAAAATTTCTGGTTCTGCTATAAGCCCCATAAGATACAGGTAGGAGCAATGTGTGAAGTACTACTTTTAATGATATTTTATTTGTATTCTTAGGTTAGTAAGACTTTGGGGAATATTACTTAATTTTATAGGTTTTTTTAAAGGAGATTTTGTTCTTGCAGATTTCTCTGATAGCTAGAAACCCATTTTTTTATGACAAGTAGTCCCAAATTTAACATACCGTTACTCTTTGATAATAAAATAACTTTTAAATATGAAACCATTTTCCATCATTAAACCACAGTAAGGGCAGCTAGACTATGAGCCACTCTTAAAATCCTGTCAGAGGCTGTAAAGGTCTGTTCTGAGAACTCACATAAAAATATTAAAAGGGGGTGGTTGTGGCTGGGTGGCTCAGTTGGTTAAGCAACTGCCTTTAACTTGGGTCATGATCCTGGAATCCACTCCTGTAACAGGCTCACTGCTCTGCGGGGAGTCTGCTTCTCCCTCTACCCCTCCCCACTCTCGTATGCATGCGTGCTCTCTCTCTCTCTCTCATTCTCTCTTTCAAATAAATAAATTAAATATTTTTAAAAAATATTAAGAGGGGATAACAGGAATTAACTGAAGAATACAATAAATTTCTTTTTGGTATCTCATTATTTCTATGCTTTCTGTACTGAGAAAGAATTTTTTTTTAATTAGAAAAACTGAAAACTGTAGTTTGAAAATATTCAGCTTATAACAATTTTTGGCAGAATTTCAACTACATGGGTTATTTTTATTACCAAGAAAAATGAATACAAAGCTAAAAAAGTTAGAGAAGTTTAAATGAGAAAAAATAAGTATAGTATGATGTTTTCTACTGTCACATTTTTTTCTCTAAAATTCTTAAAATTGGCCACCTAATCACTTTCTGAGGAATCACACAGTACACTTCTTTTTACTTGCTGTATATTTTAATTGAATGCTCCAATTTTGTATTTTGGAGCTATTTATTTCATTATAAATCATATACTGAAAAGTCTAAAAATCGTCTACCTATCACTGAATACAAGCATGGCCCTTCAAAATACAACAGATATATTTTTTATTTCAAGTGAGCAGTTGGAAGACTGAGATTTCTGAAGTAATTTTCTATAAATATCTTCATTTTAAAAATGAGACAAATGAACTCAAGAGTACATGTAGTCAAGTGACAGTTGTCAACTAAGGTCACACTCAGTGTCCCTATGAGGGCTACAGTATGCCTCCTGGTTCCTACCATATTTTGTACCGTATTTGTACCATACATATTTCTATTTGTACTATATAAATATGTGGTATAGAGGCGGCTGGGTGGCTCAGTGGGTTAAAGCCTCTGCCTTCGGCTCAGGTCATGATCCCAGGGTCCTGGGATGGAGCCCTGCATCAAGCTCTCTGCTCAGCGGGGAGCCTGCTTCCTCCTCTGTCTCTGCCTGCCTCTGCCTACTTGTGATCTCTGTCAAATAAATAAATAAAATCTTAAAAGAAAAAATATGTGGTATAAATAGCCAATAATATAAAAAAAAGTTTGAAAATGATTATAAGGTGCTATTTTTCATACCATCATTCAACTGAATGCACAAGTCATTATAAACAAAATCATTATTAATATTTTAAAAGATCATATTGTCAAACTGGTATCATATCCATGTGCACTGATTCTTAGGTTTAGAATCTCTCCTTCAGTTGATTTCTGACTATGCTGGATATTTTTTGAAAGACAAGTAGCTACAAGAAAAGGCACTTTGATTCATGCATCTATTTCTCATTTATTTGAACTTTAATTACCTGTCTCCTATAATACTATAATGTAAACAAGGGCACGAACAACATAACGGCAGCCCTCATGCTTACTCATGTGGCATCTAGGGAGTAGAACATTTTAGTGCTTAGGTAAAGAATAAGAAGCAAAGAGATGCATTGTTTTGTCATTTCAGAATTTTGCAATTTATAATGAGGAAGAAGAATTTCAAAAAACACTTTTTCAACACAATGCTGGATTAGTTAACAATAATTTTGGTTAGGGGCACCTGGGTGGCTCAGTGGGTTAAAGCCTCTGCCTTCGGCTCAGGTCATGATCCCAGAGTTCTGGGATCGAGCCCCATATCAGGCTCTTTGCTCGGCAGGGAGCCTGCTTCCCTCTGTCTCTCTGCCTACTTGTGATCTCTGTCTGTCAAATAAATAAATAAAGTCTTTAAAAATAATAATAATAATAATTTTGGTTAGAATGGAGCCCAGCAGCAAATAACTTAAGGTATTTGTAAGAGGCTCAAGAGAAATACTTAAGTGATAAGATGCTCCAGAGAAGTACAATCCCACTTCTTGTTGGTTTTAGAGTGTTTTTGCTAAGATTAAGTGTTAAAGAAAGAAAATAAATCAATCTTCAGATTCCAGCTGAAAACAAAAACTTTGTCCAGGTGACTATAATACAGTGTGATGTGGCGGTAAACATTTCTGTGCTTTTTATCATTCAAGCCTAGCCTGGAGAACCAGTGGTAGAAAAACTGAAAATGTGACTTCTTTCTCATGGCAGAAGGGGTAAATACTTGAAACCAGTCCATTGCAGAAACATATGAAAGTTAGAGTGTCTAAAATTTCTAGATCTGGCTGAGAACCCATTTGCAAAGATAAGGAAAATCAGACCAAATAACTTTAAGTACTAGTTCTTCCTAAGGTACACCTTGGTGTTTTCACACTGAAACTTATTTTCTTCCTGATACAAACTTGCAAAGTGAGCAAAATTTTATTTTATTTTAAGACATTTAACAGAAGTGTTTCTCTGAATAGATACCATAAAAACAATTCAAATATCATTATCTAACTTGCTAAGCAGATTCTCTCACTACTCCCCCCCCAAAAAAATTAAAAAAATTAAAAAAATTTTTTTTCACTGGCTGAGAAAATCTTGTTACTGGGTCTATTTTCAATTAAAAAAAAAAAAAAACCTGCCTAAAAAGCGTAAACAACACAAGCTCCATCTAGTGGTCACACTGAGAAGGTGCTTCTTAAATGGGGATGAAGTGAAATGAGTTAATTACCACTGTGAGTGGTGAGGTTGTAGTTAAAAAAAAAAAAAAAAAAAAAAAAAAGAACTTGACACTGCCACCCAGTGGCTAAAGTGAGAAACTGCTTTGCATGGTCACGAAATTCTAGAATTTAGGCTGAGAAAAGATCTTCGAAGTCTATCCATTCATTCATTCCGAAATACTCCACAACAGGATTTCCTAAAATATCACAAACTAGATGATCTTAAAACACTTTAAGTTAAAAAAGTCAAATTATCTTTTGAATAGCTATATATTTAAAATCTGTTAGAAATGCATATTTACAAAAAACCCGTACATATCTACCTAAAATATATTTTACTCTATGTATGTATATAAAAATATATTTACTTAATATATGTATTAATATTAATTATATATCATATAATTATTTAATATATATTTACTTAAATAAATTTAGTCTCATACTGAAATTAATATCCAAATAATTAAGTTACATAGATATACATATGAATATTAACATAAACATAAATGGACAGGTAGAGTAGGTAAGTATATATTTATATAAATAGGTAGAAAGGTAGATAAGCACATCTAGAAAACCAAGTTGATTCCTTGAATATCATTGATTAGGGTAAAACTAATTTTAACTATAAGTATGAATTTACTAAAAAATCTATACTAAGGCAGTAATAGTAGAGATTATACAAGAATATAATGACACAGACACTCCACTTTTAAAAAAAAATCAGCTTAACCTCATGAGACAACCTTACTCAATCTTTGGCTTACTTTGAATGATTCTATATTTTTTCCTTAAGTATATAGTTTTGTGACATGGCACTTTGTGACAAGACACTTTTCATTGACTCCCAGAACCAGCAGCAGCAGAGTCCCCAGTAATCACAACAATGTCCAGCACATAATACTTTAATAGATAAATGCTGAATAAGTAAATTAAAAAAGAATTAAATATTGCATGATTATTTTGTAATAGAGAGACCATGAGAAGATTGAACAACTTACTTAAGTTCATACAAATTCTAAGTGGAACTGAAAACATGTATTCCCTGGCTCAGTTTCAAAACATTTATCAAGTGCCAACGTTTATTATGTGCCAAGCACCGTGCTGAGTCTGGGGATAGAAATAAAAGATGGCAATTAGGCCACAGTCACTGTCCTGAAGAACATTGGCCTTTGATCACTGTTTATACACAGTCACATTAATCTTGCTGTTTAGCAGAGATGGTCCTACGACAGGTCACAGTCAAGTAAAGACATTGGTCAAAATGTGTAAAGTTGAAGGGGCGCCTGGGTGGCCCGTGGGTTAAGACCTCTGCCTTCGGCTCGGGTCATGATCCCAGAGTCCTGGGCATCCTGGGATCAAGCCCTGCATCCTGGGATCAAGCTCCGTATCGGACTCTCTGCTCAGTAGGGAACCTGCTTTCTCTTCTCTCTCTCTGCCTGCATCTCTGCCTTCTTGTGATCTCTCTCTTTGTCAAATAAATAAATAAGTAAATAAATCTTTAAAAAAATATAAGATGTGTGAAGTTGAAGCATAGATCACTTACCTCTAAACTAGCATGTAAGGAGCAGACCAATAAAATGGGAGGGTTTGAAATTCGAAATCCACTGACCCCAGGGATCAACTGTAGTTCTGAAAATTAAACATCATGTCATTTTTTAAATAGAATGCACCTTAAAAAATGTCCTCTGTGGGTTTTTTTTTTTTTAATGACACTGAGGTAGTAGAGAGAAAGAGTAATATTTAAAACCTTTTATTACTAAGTTTTCTGAGGTATTTAAAAGAGACTCCATGGACCTAAAATAGTGGCATATTTTTCCTTCACCTGCAATGTCTGTCTCCCCTGCCCCCATTTCATAGCAGCCTACCAAATCCTAGAGCTCTTAGACCATAAAAACGATCTTTTCTACTCTGAACCACATCCTCTGTCCTCCCACTCCCAAATCAGCGTTCCTTATTCTGCCCATGCTTTGCTTTTTCTACTAGAAAACCATGTCAATGAGAGAAAAACATCAAGATTTTAATGGTTTGTAATTGTAATGCCATCCAAAGGCAGAAATGTGATTGAAATGACCTAGGAAGGTGACTTTCAGCACTAAGATTATTAGGTCATTTGGCTTCTACTAGGAGAGGACAAAGGCTTTTAAAAAAATGATTTAAGGGGTGACTGGGTAGTTCAATGGGTTAAGCCTCTGCCTTCAGCTCGGGTCGTGGTCTCAGGGTCCTGGGATTGAACCCCGCATCGGGTTCTCTGCCGGGCGGGGAGCCTGCTTCCCCCTCTCTCTCTCTCTGCCTGCTGCTCTGCCTACTTGTGATCTCTCTCTCTGTCAAACAAATAAATACAATCTTTTAAAAAAATGATTTTAGTACGACATATTTAAAAGGTAAATTAATAATAGATATCCTAATTAGAATCAATTAGATTGAATAGTAGCCAATCGAATGCAATAGAGTTAAGATTGCTAGTTGGAGATCGAATTAAAGCGAAGACTGACTTAAAGAGCATTAGAACGTATTCTAGGTCTTTAGAGACGCATCTAATCCAGGGCTAAATAAACTATGTCCTGGGGACCAAATCTGGCCCTCGACTTGTTTTTTAAACAAAGTTTCATTGGAACATAGCCACATTCACTCATTTATGTCTATGACCATGTTGGAAGCACAATGGCAGAACTGAGTATTTGCCAGAGAGACAGCATAGCTACAAAAGGTTAAAAGATCTCATCTTTAGCCCTTCAGAGAGAGACTTTGCCCACTCCTGATATAGTCCAATTCTCTCGTTTACAGATAAGAAACCCCATCACAAAAGATTTAAGTAACTGGCATAACCACAGAGCTAATGATTCCAGCAGCCAGGATAAAATACAGGTTTCTTGATTTGAATGAAAGAGCCCGACTTAATCATTTATATCTTGTTTTTTGCAAATGTGAATTTATTTAAAATAGTTAATTCAGGTTGGTAGCAGTCTGAAGGGTCAAACTGAACTGAAACTCTCAAAACATTTAGGAAGCTTTCTGTCTCCAACGTGTCTGAAGAATAGAGTCAGTCACTCAGGAAAAAGTAGGACAGTGGGGCAGCACGCCGCACATGGTGTACTTTTATTTCTACCTGCTGGGGTTCAACTGCTATTGTTTGGTGTGTGGCAAAAGCCACAAAAGGAAAAACTGACAAAAATGAGCTAAAAACGAACATTTATTCGATAGCACTATTATGTATGTGCTACTTGGTTTACAGCTTTGAACCTGTCTCACTTTCCCATCAGACCCCGAAAGACACAGATTTTATTATTCACATTAGATATGCGAGAAGGAAAACAAAAAACCCAAGATGATGTAATTTGTGCAGCATCACAAAACGATTAAGCAGCAAAGTGCGATTGACACCTGTCTCTCTGGGTCTGACTACAAGCAAAACATTCTTTTCTGTCCTCACTGCCTGATGTTTTGGGTCCTCAGTGTTGATGAGATCTCAGTCTTGTACATTACATTTCCCTTCCGCTTATCTCCCTACAAAGGGATAGACTCAAATTCATGCTAAAATCTACAAACACTTAGTCTTACACTCTGGAAATGTCATTTCTTATTTTAAGAATTCTCAGTGGCATTTTCAAAGTGCACTCTCCATGAGGCATGTACATTACATATCATACGAAGACAGATGAAAATTGAAATAAAGGTAAAATGAAATGACTTGGGAAGTGAAACTGAATACACTTACTGTTATCCATCTTAAATCGGGTGCTGAGTTCATGGCCAAACCATCCCACTAACCTAAAACATAAATAAAAACATCAGATATTTTGATCTATAAAAATAACTGCAATTAACACAGGAATCTGGGGTCTGCATACCAAAACCATTTGTGATGCGAGTCATCAAATATTTAAGCATATACATGTTAGATGATATCATAAGGCAATTAATATTTATAACCTTATCAAGAATGAGGATAAAAATCAATTTTATTCTTATTACTAGTTATATTATTTTTTGATGTTAAATCATCTGAAAATCTGTATTTAAGGATCTTTTTCTTATTTCAAATGAACAAAATGTTGACCTTTTATTTCAATTTTAAAACAAATATGTAAGTTCAAAAAGAAGAAGCAATTAATGCAATAATATATTTTTCACAATAGGCTCCTTAATGAGAAATGGTGTTAGAATAACCTATATAATTGTGTAAAAATTTTTGAATAACTTTCTAAGGAAATTGATTCATGTCATATTTTAGTGAGATTAATAAATAAATAGCATGAAGTCATATAAATGTGTGTGTGTGCATATTAGAGGAAAAGAATTAGAACTTAAAGAAAAATATAAAGTTTGAGAAATAGTAACTCAATATTTCTGGTACTATGTTCTATCTAAAGAAATTTTTGGCTTTAATGTTGCCAAAATAAAAATTTCAAAGGCACTTTGTTAAAATTGGGCAAAATATTTTTCAGTTTATGTAGAATGTATGAGTGAAAATAAATTTTGAAACAGAAGACTCTAATGGTGAGTGTGTTCTATCTAATACTATTAGCATGCTCTAAGAGTAATGAAATTAATGTGCACAGGACCAGTGAATGAAGCATCAAGGAGACCAATGCAACATGACAGAAAATATAACAATAAGGGTGCCTGGGTGGCTCAGTCAGTTAAGACTCCTGGGTTTGGCTGAGGTCATGATTTTGGGATTATGAGATTAAGCCCCTGGTTGGGTTTCACTCTCAGTGCAGAGTCAACTTGAGCTTCTCTGCCTCTCCCACTCTCTCTGCCCCTCTCCCTGCTTGCATGTGCTCTCTCGTGCTCTCCAATAAATATATAAAATCTTTTTCTTTAAATGAAAAAAGTATAAGAGCAGTTCTCAGATCCTGTAACAATTTAGTGAGTTATAACTGTCACATTGCAAAAAATGCAAGGGTAAAGAAAAGATATTCACATATTTATATGGTTTTGAAAAGAAAAATTTCTGACTATAAAATCAAAAGGAAATACAGAGGCAAATATCGATAGACCTAAATATTTAAAATACTATGTTGAAAAGACAGACACAAAAAACAAACCAATGATGGGGAAAAGAGTGCTAGTTGGCACCTATCAGTTTTCACCCAGTTTTTCATCAGAGAAGGGGCAATGTCTCTGAAGCTACCCAGCCATTATAAAAGGAGAAATGTAAATATCTCACAAATTCAGAAAAAAAAGGCTCAATCTCAGTAATAATTTTTAAAATGTGAAGTATCATAAAAATGAGACCATACTTCATGTATCAAATTGGCAAAATCATTAAAAAAAATGAGGCCTATTTTCATCAAAGATTCAAAAAAAAAAAAGAAATGAGTCCTTTATCTTCTTTTTTTTCTTTTTCTGAGATTTTATTTATTTATTTGTCAGGGAGAGAGGGTATAAGCAGGGGGGAGGGAGAAACAGACTCCCTGCTAAACAGGGAGCCTGACGTGCAATTCAATCCCAGGACCTTGGGATCATGACCTGAGCGGAAAGCAGTGGCTTCACCGACTGAGCCACTCAAGAGTCTCATGAGGACTTTGTCGAATCATGAGAATAAGTAAAAAAAACTATCAAGAGTACAGTCTGAGAATTTATATGAATTTATATGAAAAAGATGTGTAATTTCCTGTCCCAGGACTTTTACTCTTTCTAATTTATTCAAAAGACTATTTGGATTACAGTATTCAGAGTAACTTAAGATTTATGTACTAGGACACGAGTACAATACTATTTATAATGTCAACAGCTGATAAAATGAATTATACTACTTTCATACAATGGAATACTACTGAAGCCATTATAAAAATCCTATTTAAAAGAATATATATTCAAAAAGGATAAAATGGAGATCACAATATTTAGAATATTATTACAATTTTAGAATAAAATATGAAAAAGCCAATAAAACATAATGCATTTATATTTAACTCTGGTCAAAATTTTAAAATCTTTTACTTGTTTTATTCTTATCTATACCAGAATTTTCTAGAGAGCATGTATTGGTGTTGCATCAGAAAAAAATCTGTAATTAAAATTTTATAACCCATATTCATTAGTTCAAACTTTAATTCTAAAAATTAGCTTATTTTTATACTCTGAATATATATATACACATATGTTTCTATATACACATACATATATTTTTATATATATATAAATTTTATATCTAGAATTAGTTAACAAAAGTTGATTATAGATAACTAATGATTTTACCCTTTGAAGTATCTCATGGTTTCCCTTTTCTTGAAGGCAAAAATTCATAGCCTATTAGTCCAAGCATAACTCCCAGACCTTAGTTTTAGTGTTTCTTTTCTCATTTCAAGTGATTGATCCTCAAAACCTGTCAAACACCCCTCCCCACCTACCCCAAGACCACAGTTTCTCTGGCTGAAATGCTTACATGGGTAGAAACTGTGTAGGAGCAATGGAAGAAAAGAACCAGGGCAGAGCAGCAGAAGTCCAAGTGATGTAACACTGAGGAGGTTCCAGGAAATTTCCAGGAAGTTCCTCTACTTTCTGAAGAGAAGGCCAAATTTTCTTATTTTAATTTCAAAAGCTACCCCCTTGATAAAATCCTAAGCAAAATACAGGGGTGAGCAGGACCATTTTCAGAATGGCTGCTATATTAAAAAAGAAAAGACATTTTTATATAAAGAAACCAGAGGAGCCCTAACAGTTGGAAGTAGTCAGAGAATGAGATAGCTGAAAGACGACCCTGTCCCTTTCCCCTTCCAGTTCGGGTGTCTTCCCAGATTGCTGATCCAAGAAAATTCAACTCATTCAGTGAAGACCTCTGAAAGAAAGAACTGGGTATTGCAGTCACAAAGATTTACAAGAAAAATGTAAAATTAGAGAAATCTACACACACACACACACACACACACACACACACACACACACACAACATTCACCAGGAAAAGGTTGCCAGAAAGCTGATGGAACATAAAAAGCAAGGAGTGGAGTAAATTAAGCAACAGAAACTTAATGAAGTAATATTTCACACAATGCAAAACTACCCAGTAGAAATGCAGGAGTAGGACTGGTATAGCTTGACAACAGGAGGGGTGAACACAAGCTTGCAGAAATCAAGAAAAAATCAGGGAAGAAAAATAAAACACATAACAGAAACAAAGAGTTTGGGAAGAATGCAAGGAAGTTAGGAAACTAGAAAAGACACCCAGGTCAGAGGACAGCTGTGAGAAAAAATAAACCAAAGGGGGAAAAAAAAATGAAGAAAGAAATTAAAAGGATTTAAAAGGGTCAAGAGAGAATGTTATAATAAGCAAAGATGTTGTGTTATAACCAAAAGGAATTTCCAAAGACAAGCAAAAAAATAAAAAACACAAAAACCTTTTTTTAAAAAGTTGTAATTCAAGACAACTGAATAAAAAATGACTTGAATCAGGTATATTGAAAAAAATTCAACACTGAGTGAATTGAGGATTGTTATCGAGAGTGGTTTTATTTATTTTATTTAAGTTTGTTAAGGTTATTGGATATTAAACATGAAGAAAGCAAATGGGATTCCACGCAAAAATGGTGAGGACAGAATAAAGGAAAAAAAATTAGATTTGTCTCAAATTTATCAAATGCAACCATTCAATGATGAGGATAATGTAAAAATATCTATATAATATCCCCCACCATAGAAAAAAAACATAATGCATGAATATTATGTGTGGATAAGCCAAATTGTATAAAGATTATGGTGTTGATCAAGCAAGAGATGAGCTAGTATTTTGCCATGAATTCTTTTCTTCCCTGTTTTGATTTTTTGTTTCAAATTTTTATTTCAATTCCAGTAAGTTAACATATAATGTGATACTGGTTTCAGGAGTAGAATTTAGTGGTTCATCACATATATGTAACACCCAGTGTTCATCATAACAAGGGCACTCCTTAATGCCCATCACCCCTTTAGCCCATCCCCACCCTCAATTTGTTTTCTATTGCTGAGTCTTTTATGGTTGCTTCCCTTTTTTTTCTTCCTTCCCATATGTTCATCTGCTTTGTTTCTTAAATTCTACATATGAGTAAAATCATATGGCCTTTGTCTTTCTCAGACCGACATATTTTGTTTAGTATAATACACTCTAGTTCCATCTACGTTGTTGCAAATGATAAGATTTGATTCTTTTTGATGGCTTAGTAATATTCCATACATACATATACATACACAGACACACATCACATCTTTATCCACTCATCAGTCAATAGACATCTGGGCTCCTCCCATAGTTTGGCTATTGTTAATAATGCTGCTATAAACATTGGAGTGCATGTGCCTCTTTGATCCCATGAATGCTTCATAAAAATCTAAATGAGGGTAAAGTTAAGTTAGCCAAGAGATGCCTGAGGACATTATGACAAAAGGTATGTGGTGACTTTCAAATGCATTTAATTATAGGACTAGGATTAAAGAAATGTAGAAATGAAGGTGACAAAACATAATGAAAGAGAATGTTGTAGGACAATGTGAAAGTGGGTAACTGGCGAAATGGGGGTAATAAAGTAATTTCATTGATCATCTATACTTAAACTTGATAAATCAAATAACAGAAGTATAATCAGATCTAAGAATATCACTAAACACCAACAAAGTCAAAACAGACTAAGCCATGGGATGACAGGAATTTGGGCAGAAAGAAAGGAGACCTGCTAAATCTTTTATTGGTTGTGGAAGGGAACTAATAGAAGAAAACAGGAAAGACTACAATTTTTAACTAAAATATGAACATTGGGCGGGGGTATGCGCTATGGTGAGTGCTGTGACTTGTAAGACTGATGAATCACAGACCAGCACTCCTGAAACAAATAATACACTGTATGTTAATTAATTCAAAAGATCTTTAAAAATATAAAATATCAGAACTATTTGCTGAAAAGCAATGAACAAAAAAGCAAAACATATCTCGTGTTCGAAGACTAAGAAGATCTAAAAACAGAAAAAATGACACTGAATGGCACTGAATTAAGACCAGACACAACCATCAAACAATAAATCAAAGAGAATCTGTTTAAATGAGCGATTCAGAAAAAAAAAACACACTAAAAGGGTGAGCATAGATATAAGTGGCAAATGAAAAATAAAGCATGGGTGGATGCAATCTTTACATCAGACAAGATGAAATTCAGACCAAAAAGAATTAAATGGTTTGAAGGGCGTTTTATAATGCTGATGAATATAATCACAATAAGACAAAACAATTATGAATTTCTATTTAAGAGGTAAATCAAGTAAACAAAATATCAAGTAAGAGGTAAATCTAATTGATGTTGGATACTTATCCCTGAAATAAAGATTTTAGCTTTTTGAAAAGTACTCATAAAATACTGACTAAAATTAACTATAAAATAATGTAGTATTTCCAAAGTGGATATATTGCTGACTATGTCTTCTGATTATAATCCAATAAAATCAGAAATTATTAAGAAACTTAAAACAAAAACAAAAACAAAAACCAAGAAGACTCAATTACTTGGTAAGTTAAAAATTACTCAATTACTTGGGAAGTTATCTCAAATTATTTTTATGATCAAACTGAAATGGTAGAATTTCTTTAAAAATAATGAAAACACTATAGATCAGTATCTTTGGGTATTGCTAGAATAGTGCATAGAGAAAAATTCACAGCTTTAGATGTCAGATCAATAGAAAACATTTTTTAAATGAAAGCAAATAAATCAATCATAAGACTAAAAATCCACACAGAAGAAAATAAACTGAAATAAACTATAATACAGAATGAAAAAAGATAAAAGCTGGAATTATTGGTTAGAAAACATAAAGCTAAGTTACAATGATATATAAATAAAAAATACATTTTGGTGAGAGTGAAAGATATCAATGAATTGAGAAAACACAAGACTAGTGTAGCTATAAAAAATAAAACATTGCGGGGAGGAATAAACACAATATAGGGAAAAGAAAGAACATCAAAATAGACTGCTAAAATCAGTTTGATTTTATTTCATTTTTTTTTAAGATTTATTTATTTATTTGACAGAAAGTGAGACAGGGAGGGCAACAGAGAGCGACCATGAGCAGGGCAAGGGCAGAGGGAGAAGGAGACTCCCCGCTGAGTAGGAGCCCAAACATGGTCTTGATCCAAGAACACCAGGATCATGATCTCAGTGGGAAAGTAGATGCTTAACTGACTAAACCACCCAGGCACCAGTAAAGTCAGTTTTAAAGCTTAAAATTAAAATGGATAATTTTCTAGGTGAATTTATTTATCCCAACAAATTCCAGCAAAGAAAAAAATATCAAAGCCTGTAGGTTTTAATAAAAGAAATAAAGAAATCTCTCAAATACCTAAAATTCCTAAAAGAAGGTGATGACACAGGGAAATTCTGCCACTTTTCAGAGTAAATAATTCCAAGGTTATTTAAATGACTTCAGAGCATAAGAAAAAAAAAAAAAAAACAGAATAAATAGCAAAAAAAAAAAAAAAAGGCAAGAATGAAAGGAGTATAGGAAAAAGTTACACTTTTTTGGGAACAAACATAACATTAATATCAAACCAGGTCAGAATTGCATACATTAAAAAAAAAAGCACAAGCCAATCTGACTTAAGAATATTAATACAAAAATCATAAACAGATTCAAACACATTAAAATAATGTGTTATGAAGAGTGTGATTTATTTAAGAAATGCAAAAACAGTTTTATATTAACAAATTTATTAATATACAATTTATTACATTAATAAAGCTAAAAAGACAATCATAGGATCACCTCTATAGACCCTAAAAGACATTTTCAAAATTCTTCAACTGCTGTTAATTAAAAGAAAACTAAAATGAAACAAAATAGTAGTAAGACAACAATTATTGCAATGAAATATATTTTTGTCAGCCTAAAAGTCAAATTTGCACTTAAGGGAGAGCACTAAACATGCTTTCAATTAAGACAAAGATTTTGCTGGGATGCCTGGGTGGCGTCTGGCCTTCAGCTCAGGTCATGATCTCAAGGTCCTGGGATCTGCATTGGGTTCCCCGCTCAGCGGGGAGTCTGTTTCTCCCCCTCCCTCTGCTCTTTCCTCCCTCTTCTGTCAAATAAATAAATAAAATTTTTACAATAAAAAATCCTCCTCTTTCTCTCCAATAAATAAAATCTTTACAATAAAAAATACTAAGATTTTGCAGTTATAAAAATCGGAAATAAGTAAGTTAAGTATGACTACTTTCAAATTATTGGATTTTGTACCAGTATGAACAAACATATTATTTAGTATGGTAGTTTGACACAAAGTTAATATGATAAATAAATATCCAAAATTTAAAATGCCAACAAGTGAATACAGTACCAAGAAATGTTCCAGAATTACACAAGGTAAAGTTTAAAACACTCCTGAATCCAAACAACAAGAAAGATTTGAATAATATTCCACAAAAAGAAAAAAATTAATGCTCCTCAAGTTAATGTGCAGATTTAGATGATCCCAGCAAAAAACACAAAAGATTTTATTTTATTTTTTAACTGGATACTAGATAAGCCAATGCTAATGCTATATGGGAAAAAAATCATAGTAAGAAAAGCAATGAAGTCGAATATTTCTATAAAATATTACTATGTTACAAAACTTCAGAATAAAAACAACATGGTACAGTGTTAACAAATCAATTAACATACAATTTGCTACATTTAAAAAGCTAAAGAGAAAGTCATAGGGTTATCTCCACAGACTAATGAATCATAAGAG
Organism: Mustela erminea; assembly: GCF_009829155.1. Lineage (NCBI taxonomy): Eukaryota > Metazoa > Chordata > Mammalia > Carnivora > Mustelidae > Mustela > Mustela erminea. The sequence goes on from NC_045621.1 coordinate 87,224,682, forward strand.
AAAATTGTATCAAACAACAATCTGTTTTAAAAAAATCATTTGTAACTCATGTCACAAGGTTAGTTAATCCTCTTAGTATAAAAATATCTAAAGACCAATAATATAAAAAATAACCCAAGAAAAATGACCAGAAGATCTGAATTGATCATATAGAAAATGAAAATGCCTCTTAAATGTTAAAAATACCTCTCCATTTACTAAAGATAAGAAAAATACAAATTAAAACTACACTTAGATACCACTGTTCGCCTCTTAGATTGATTAAAGTTTAAAACAGATTATACATTCTCCTGGTATTAACATGGGTGATGAGTAACTCATGTATTATTGTGGGGTGTAAACCGATGCATCCCCACCCCCGGAGAACAAATGAATAACAGCTATAAAAGTTATAAATACATATACCCCCCAACCTAACAAATTCACTTCTGGGAATTTATTCACCAGAACTTGGACAGGTATGAGGTGAATAGTTCAATAGTCACCGCATCCTTTTCAGCAACAGTTGAAGATAGAAAAGAACCTAAAATTCTTTCAATATTAGGTTGGTTTCATAAATCATGGTAAATCTACATAATAAAATGTCTTGTAATTGTTAAATTAAAAGTGAACAAGAAAGACTTCCATGTCCTGAAACGGGAGTGATTATAAGCGACATGAAACAAAAAGAAGGTGTAGAATAGAATGTAGAGTATCTTCCGTGTGTACTGAATACTTGCTGATTTTTATTTTTATTTTTCTCCCCCAACTAGAACGTAAGCTGATCAGATCAGGGACTTGCCTCTCACAACTTGTAGATGAGTGTATGTAAGGAGGGTGATGTGATGTGTGATTAAGCAGTCAGTAAGTGAAGCACTGATTAAGGCAGCTGAACCTGCATGGTGATGGTCAGGAAGACTGCAGAGGAAGCTGAGTAGAAGAAAGAATATTTTGGCAAAAGAGGAAGGACTCTTCCAGATGGTCAAAGTAGCATGTGCAAGACCAGAGCTATGAGAGGACAAGGTTCTTTGGGAGTCGAGTGACTTTCTAAAGGCAGACTACTCCATGTTATACAATGGACAATTATCCCCCCCATTTGAGATGTAGCCATAATGTACTGAAGAGGTATTATCTGAAATTTATTCAACATTTTAAAAACTTGCTTTTCTTTCCACTTTAAAATACCTCATTTAAAAACAGGAACCAAACTGTAAAAGGATCATTATCTGAAGTTAATATTTCTAGTGGTTAGAACACAAGGCAGAACTTTCTCTAATCTAATGTAAATATTAGCTCACATAACAACAGTTTGAACTCCATTTATAGGATAAACTGAGAGAAAATAAATTTTATGATACATAAAATAAATTATATGAGATTCTGAAGTTTATCATAATGGATATTTACTTCAAGAAGCATTAAGCATTGATTTAAAAGATTCATAACAAATACCTAAGATTTTTCTCAAAATGATTATGAAATCCATACACACTGAGAAAAGCCTCAGCTTATGTTGTACAGTAGAAGAAAAGAATAATTTAATAATCCTACTAAATATAAGGCGGTTCTTTTTCTTTTTCTTTTTTTTTAAATAAAGATTTTATTTATTTATTTATTTGACACAGAGAGAGAGATCACGAATAGGCAGAGAAGCAGGCAGAGAGAGAGGGGGAAGCAGGCTCCCTGCCATGCAGAGAGCCTGATGCGGGGCTCGATCCCAGGACCCTGGGATCATGACCTGAGCAGATGGCAGAGGCTTAACCCACTGAGCCACCCACGCACCCCAAGGAGGTTATTTTTCTAAATGACGTATTCACTTACTGAAAGATGTATCAATGGCACAACAGAATTTTAATTATGGCTGCAGCTGAGATTTTGCCTCAGTTGTGAAAAACATATTTCAACCGAAATAATCATTAACTGTGAGATTTCACATGATGGTAATGAACTTAATATTTTACCTACATCGATGCCCACTTTTACTTTTAAAAGCCTCAGGGCAAGCTTTATTTTTAAAAGTTCACTTGCCAGGAGCACCTGGCTGGCTCAGTCGGTTGAGGGGAAGACTCTGAATTTTGGCTCAGGTCATGATCTCAGTCAGGGTCGTGGGATCAAGGCGCAAGGCAGGCTCCCCGCTTGATATTCCCCTCTTCCCTCACCTGCTGCCCCTCCTGACCCCTGTGCTCGCCTGTGCTCTCTATGTCTCAAATAAATAAATAAATAAATCTTTTAAAAACGTTCACTTGCCAAAATATTTCAATACAGTAAGTTTTGAGAGCACAGTGTATTCCACAACAGGTTGGCATTTAGACTTACAGCTGAACGACAGATTTTGTTTGAATGGTCAAACGAGAAGAAGTAAAGGGGACAGGATATATTTCACAATGCAGAAAATAGGAAAGGCAATGCCTCAGTTTTCACAAGACCATTTATGTGGCATTACACTAAATTCAATTCAAGCCACTGAGTTTAGTTCAGAGTCCACTGATGAATTTCTCATTGTCTGAAGTTGACACTCTTTCTAAATGACACTATTCACTATTACTAAAATCTGAATTTCCAATTCTATATGATCTATTCCAGTACCTCCCACAATGTCTTGTTTTGAAGGGAGATATTTTAAATGGTCTCATTTATGTGCTCAAAAATCTATGATTACATTTCAGTGATCCTCCATATTGCCAATGTTTATCTCATAAACAAAACAAAATAAAGAAAACAGGGGGGAAAACCTACTTAGGAAGTAAGAAGGAATATTCTACACATATGTAAATGACAAATACCTAAACTTACATTTAATATGTCACTGTGCCTTGGGGAACATGAGAAAGTTTAAGAGTGTCAGGAGGTTACTGTTCTTTAGTCACTGGTCACGAAATCTCTAGCATCGGAAAACTGGTCAGATTTTCAGTTGCACAGATGGACGCTGCGAATCATCATCACATACCAATTCATTCTGTCCGGCTCACTGAGTATTTCGCATGATGTCCCCAATAGGTGGTGTGTCCTCCACCCCTAGCACACACAGACTATGTGGGCTCATTCCCTCCCACCTCCACTGTCCACTCTTATTTTTTCTTTTTGTACTATGCCATTCAATCTTAAATGAATTGATTCTTTTTTATTTTTAAAAAGATTATTTATTTACTTGTTCCCTCTCTCACTGTGTCTCTGTCACATAAATAAAATCTTTTAAAAAATTAAAATAGTTATTTACCCATAAAATTTATGACCTGATGATATTTACATATATAACTTTAAAGAATTATCAAATTTCTGATGGTAACCATAATCAATAATAAAATTAAAAGTATACTTACCGAAGTTCTGAAATTTTTTGTTTTAAGATTTATTTATTTGAGAGAGCGAGCAAGTGAGAGAGGGAGAGAGAGCATGAGTTGGTGGGGTGGGGCAGTGGAGAGGGAGAAGCAAGCTCTCTGCTGAGCAGAGATCCAGATAAGGGGCTCAATCCCAGGACCCTGAGATCATGGCTTGAGCCAAAGGCAGACACTTAACCGACTGAGCTACCCAGGTGCCCCCTGAAATGTTTTTATGTTAAATATCAGAATCAGGGCCTATCTTAATTTGAACACATAATTGAGCTATATTAGTGAGTTAAATTGGCTGGGAAAGCAAAACCACTATATAAAGTAGTTGTTTATATGTGAGGTCCTTACGTTTTCTGTGATGTGTATTTATTGAAAAGCCCATTCTTATAGCAGTATAGAACTGTCGTAGGTACGGAGGGGACTCACCCTCACTGAGGCTCAGATTATATTTGCAGAAAAAGGAGGAGTTAGGGAATAAGTTCTAGCCTGAATGAATTAGAACCATTTACCATCATTTAGAACAGAGGCATTGACTATTTCATTTTTTTTTTTTTTTTGCCATTTTAAAGGTGAGAAAAATGCTAGTTTGTTAGACAATCATTTCTTCTGTAGTTACATATCAAAAAATAACATATTGCACAAAATGCTTTCTATGGAAACATTCAGAATTTACCTCTTTGCATTTTCATTTTTAAAAATCTGAAGTCCAATATAGTGTCTATGAGACAGGTCATGAAAGTTAAGGGCAACGTGTCTTTTTCCCAGTCCTTTTCAATGGGATCAAAATAAAAACTGGGAGAAGCTTTCAATATGTTTTTCCTCTTTAGGAACTTTTATTTCATTCTTGTGTGTTTTCTAAAGGACTAGGTATTGTCATTTCTGTTTGTGGAGGGATATTAAAAATTCAAGAGCGTGAGTTATGATGGTTGCTGGGAGTATCTGAGAGCAACATCAAAGACCCAGTGTGCGAACATGGTATCACAGGAGGAATGATAGGTTGTGCTTGCAAGTACTGGTGACATGTTCATAACCTAAATGTGAAAGAAACAAGTGACTACATGAAGGGAAAAATGTGTTCTTCTGAGGGGAAAAAAAAAAAAAAAAAGAAAAACCAACAACGGATTCCGTAACTGAGGTCAGGCTATCGTGTTTGACACTATATTTACTGAATCTATAAAAAGCATTTTAACTTCATATCTGAAAAAGTTCAAAAAGGATATTATGATTGTTTCTAAGTGTCTGTCTCATTACTTAATGATGATATACTTCTTTTACATTTGCTTACTGAGGAGATAGTATTTTGCTATGTAAGGGCTTAGTATGAAGGGAACCAGCCTCTAGACCCCATTGGAGATTCTAACTATTCCCCATTCATCACCCTTGGCCCCAGCACCCACATCACTCCTGAGTGGAAGTTATATAAGCCCATACTACCTTTCAGAGTGATGTAGCTAATCAAATTATTGGTTCTTATGCCAACAGGAAATCTTATTCAAAAGACATGGTTTAATCAAGGTTTTTGCAACAAACTTTTAACAAAAAAGGACCAAACCAAGACATGTTGGCTGGGAAATGGGCATGACAGTTTCATGTCATTTCACTTAACCTTTGCAATAACACTCTGAGGTAGGTATTATTTCCACACTTCCTTTTGAGAAAAGGAAGGATTACAGAGGTTGGGTGATTACCCAAAGGAACATAACTAAGTAAGACCATATCCTGCTCAGTATATATAAGCAGGAACCCTGACCCAAAGCAAGAACCTGTGGTGGAGGTGGCATCAGCAGAAGGAAGTTGAAGAACAGGGTTCAGAGTATCTTAACAAGCCAATAAGCAAGTAGAAGCTGAGACACCCAGAGCAGGAGCTAAAATAGACATGGGTAAGGTCAATGGTTTAATGAAGTTAGAGTAAAGTTGACACTTACTATTCGTGAGTTTACTTCTAATATTTCTGCTCCTAATTAAATTACTTTTCTTTTTTGAAGCTTATTAGAATAAATCAATGTTTCTTTCTTTCTTTCTTTCTTTCTTTCTTTCTTTCTTTCTTTCTTTAAATCTTTTCAGCATTCCCCTGGCCCTATCCAGCCACCCCCACACCCACAGGAGCCCCCCTCCAGTGAGGAGGGACAGCAAGTTTTTCTATATTTCAGTCATTCTTCACATGTAGTTAATGAGACACTTTGCAGGAAGGTACAGACAAGAGACAGTACAGTGAGCTAGAACAGAAATGGTCCTTGTCCACAGAGTTTAAAATCTACTGGGACTGGCTGGGGGTAGGAACTAATTAAGTAGGTATTAATTCAACAAAAGGGTGGGTGGGTTCCTCCCATCCCTGCCTCCTGGTGTTCATGCCTTGTATCACCCCTTCCTTTGTAACTGTGGGTGGACCTGTGAGTCTTCATGGAGAAGCAAGCATCCAGGGGACATACTGAGGTGGCACAAATTGACAGAAGGAAAATGGACTGGAACCTAGATGTCTGATATAACCAACAGCTGAAAAAGACAGAGTTGCCAACATATTCCATTAGGAGTGAGATATTGAGTGGACTGAGACCCTCAAAGAAATGAAACCGTAGACTCGGGAAGGTAAGTTCAGTTTCATCAACTTGAATTTTAAAGTTATTAAATGAAGGAAAGGAGAGTAAGAGAAGCAAAAGAAAAGAAAGTAACAGCTCTTCGTAGAGGCTCTTCATAATTCCCCAACAATTAGTAGTAAATGGGATCAAAGTACACTAGCATAGGGAGATAATAATGTAACTTTCTACATAACACGGCACTACAGTCTGATTACGGATGAGACAGTAATGTCAATAACTTCAGTGATCAAAGCCATTATTTGAAGAAAATATTCATCAAAACAATTCCACAAATTGTAAATACAAACTCTCTTAGTTTTATGCCATGTAACCATTAAAAAATGGCAGGTAGAGATACTCTACATAGTATGTGCACCAAAGTCCTGAGGCCATTAGTTGTGAACTGTTTCAAACCATCACTGATTTTTCATATGCTGCTTTTCTTCCTTTGCATCTTTATTCTGATACAAAGTATCCATAATTACCATGTTCTTTTAATAATGGGGGTATCTATTTTTAATCTTAATTAAATTCTAAATGTTAGTTCTTTGGGAAATGATTGCAACTGTCTAAAATTAATTGCTGTACACTTTCACTAGATAAAAAGAAATTTAATCATTCGAATGGGATATTACAACAAAAAAATGACATTTTTCTTATTAAACTTATTTTTACCCATAACCCCTTGTGAAATAAGAAAGTATTGAGATTTCTTCTTTAATGTCTGACATTTTTCAGGTTATTCAATATTTTCATGAAAAACAACATCAGTGATATGTTTTTAATAGAAAATCCTATGCTACTGTAACTCTTACCCTACTAACTAGATTAAAATTTTTTTAAAAAAAGATTTTATTTATTTATTTGAAAGATTGAGATCACAAGTAGACAGAGAGGCAGGCAGAGAGAGAGAGAGAGAGAGAGAGAGGAGGAAGCAGGCTCCCTGCTGAGCAGAGAGCCCGATGTGGGGCTCGATCCCAGGACCCTGAGATCATGACCTGAGCCGAAGGCAGAGGCTTTAACCCTCTGAGCCACCCAGGCGCCCACTAGATTAAACTTTTGAAAAAAAAGTGTTAATTTAAATAAAATGATAAAAAAATTCTATTTACCAAAATAATATGTATGAGATAAAGTCTTTCCCCCATATTATCTTCCAATTGAACAATGTGAGCAATGTGAATCCAGGTGACTGACTCCTCAACTAGTCTTGTAGAAATGGTCCAAGAAGGGGCACCTGGGTGGCTCAGTCAGTTAAGTATCTACTTTCAGTTCAGGTCATGATCCCAGGGTCCTGGGATGGAGCCCCATGTTAGAACTCTCTGGTCGGCAGGGAGCCTTCTACCCTCCTCTCCCTCTTCTGTACTCCCTGCTTGCTCTCTCTCTCTTTCTGTCTAATTAATTAATTAATTAATTAAATCTAAAAAATCATAATAATAATAAAAAGTAAACACATACAAATGGTCCAACAAGTTTAACTTAGGGATGCATGTGTTTCTCCTGATTTAAGTTCCTATAATTGTTTAATATTGTTTGTAATTGTTTAATACTTTTTTAAAAAAAGATTTTATTTATTTATTTGACAGAGATCACAAGTCACCAGAGAGGGAGACAGAGAGATAGAGGGAGAAGCAGGCTCCCTGCCGAGCAGAGAGCCCAATGCAGGGCTCCATTCCAGGACCCCAGGACCACAAGCCTAGGCAGAGGCCCACAGCACTGAGCCACCCAGGCGCCCCAATTGTTTACTACTCTTGAAAGCAACAGACACAAATGTTAACTGAGATTTCATTATGAGCCACTGCTCTAAGCAGTTGCTTGATTTTTATAAAATAATACTATGATTTAGATACTATCATTATCCTCACTATACAGATGAGGATACTGAGGTTTCAAGACTCTTGATAAACAGTCTAAAATAACACAAGTGTTAGTTGTTGAAACATAAATGTACATTGAAACCCTTATGATCAAGAATATTCACAAGCAAATGCAAAAATCACCTGGGGTATATATATTTTTAATCAATCAGAGATTCTATAAAAGCAGTTATCCCCCAGATTACTTAAAAATGCACTTAAGTTTCTGAGTTGTCAGAAATATACAATATTTTTCTTGAAAACTTTTCTATATATATATTTTTTACTTTCTCTTTTTTAATAATCTCTGTAATCAGTTCCTTTTCTTCAAAGAGCACTGACTGAGGCATCTAATTTAGTAAACTTGGAAAAGCATATTGTTTGTATATCGCACATTGAATTCTTTATTGTCGGAATGGGGATTGTTCATAGTCAAATAAAGAAATGGTGATTTTAAAAAATTCATTCAAGCACAAAATACATCACAAAAAATCTAAGGGAAAGTTAAATTCATTTTAAGACCCCACCATATGGAGCATAGGAAAGACAAAATAAAATACAAAAGGAAGGTAATCTAAATGAAATATTGGCATGAATTCTATAAAGCCAATATTCCAAAGCTAATGAAGTAAAATTAAAAACCATTAAATTAGTTTATAAGTAGCTATTATCACATCAGGGCCATAAATCATTTCTACAAACTGAAATATGAACAATAACAATTAAGATGCAATCTCATTGCCCTTGGACTAGAAATTTTAATCTTTTGCCACCAAAAACTAAAAATCAAGCAGGGAGTTCATTTACTTAGAATACATTAACAGAATTCTAAGAGAAGGTTTTGGAAGAGGTCTGATAAATAATAAAAAATAAAGGTTTTAATATGCTTTGTGTTCTTTGAACATCATAAATTTCCTAAAAGGAGTTTCAAATAGGTATTATCAAATGGAAAGCATCACTTATTATAAAAACATCTTTGAGGCAGGATATTCAAATTCACTAAGAGAAGACCACCAGGGATCCACTGAATATGATTTTGGATGCTAAGAGTTAGGAAATGAAATACCCAACTCTCCTTGATCTTCTTAGCAAGACTTTAATGGCAGAATCTCCAGTATGAATCCCTGAATATTTCATGCACTGAATTAATTCAACTTATTCCACAAACCCCTAACCTCTCCTTATCCTGTATCTCACCAAAACAACTTTGCCCAGGCTCCTTAATCTGTGTTAAAAATGCAGTTCATCACTCGAGCAACTCAGCAAATGAGAAAATTACATCACAATCGGTTCTAAATAGTACATTTCCACAAAAGACTGATTACATAATGTCCTTTAATTTGACAATTTATTACCATACATTTAATAATTTTAGTCTGTGTTTAGGAATATAAACCTGACTGAAGTTTTTTTTTTCCTCTTTCTTTTCCTCTTTCTCATCCTCTTTCCCTCCCCCTCCCCCTTCATCTTCCTCATTCAGTCCTTTCCTCTTCCATCCCTAGCCTTCTCTCTTTCTCTCAGTCAAAGTCGTAACTGAAAACTAAATACAATAGTCTGACTGCTTTCATGGCCTCAAAACATGTTTTGAATCAAATTGTTAGAACATTGCTAAAAAAAAAAAAAACATGGAATATTTGGGGTACATCATAATTGCTTATTTTTAGAAATCTGTAACAGCAACTGGAGATAAATCTGAATGCCTGTCGTCTCATATCGTAATGCCTTGTATAACCTAGGCTCAAGTAAAAGTATATCACCTAAGATTCTCATCAAAAAATTATGTTTCGCAGAATCAAAAAGTTCCACAAAAGTTGTTTTATTCAGAAGTAATGAGAAATCTATTCATTCAAATAGCTTTTATATATTCTTAATTTTCATAATAAAATTTTGGCAGCTGAACCTTAAGAAATAGGCATATGGTAGTCCTTTATACTTGAGAAAAGGAAAGAGAGGAGGTTACAGTCAAGTTTGTTACAAATCTGTCTGGACTAACCCCTGCTTTACTGCATCCACCTACCGCAAAAGGGTGGTTGGGGATAAAGGTCACTGAAGTCATCGATATAGTTGATGACACCCATATTTCCATCAAACTGGTTTCAGTTTCTAACGTATTCCTAGATGCAGTCCACTGTGTTCTGATGCTTCATTTTTATTGTTTGACAATCACAGCTTAAAAGCGAGAAGAAATCTTAGCAAATCCCGCATGCCTAATTATTTTTCCCCACAAGGAGAGCTGAAGAGACCTGAGTCTGTAAACTTGTTCCATGTGAACCGCCAATGGCTTCCATCTGTCTTTAAGATAAGAACTGACATTCCTTATTCGGAACGCAAGGAACTCCATCTCCTGGTCTCCGACTGGGATGCAGGTAAAACCACCCTGCCTTGAACACGCTCCTGCTGCCTGTTCCCCTCCAGTCTCAGTAAGACTTGGGAGAATTTCTGCAGTCAGCTCAAGTATCCCCTCCTCAACAAAGATTTCTCCAATCTATCCTTCCTTTTGCTGGTCACATAGAAAGGACAGTAGGAGCTCTTTCATATCTGTATACCCTTTGTACTGCATACTGTTTTGCCTACAGTAGATCTCAAGAAATAGTTTTTTAGCTAATAAATGAAATAACTACATGACATTTAATTAATGATTTAGCATCCTTCTGCCCAAACATCCAATTAATCCTTCCCCTCTAACTACAAACTTTCTATGTCCTCTTGGCTCAACTTTCTAATAACTTTTAACTCTATCCTGCTTTCTTCATTCCATTAGCCATGACCATATTTTAAGTAGTGAGCAGCTCACTTCTGTATGACTGCTGACATCCTTTAACTGACATATATATGTTTCTGTTCTTGACCTCTTTCAGAGTGCTGCCATCTTTTATAATAGATCATTAATCCGTACAACTTTTCATCACCTCCTCTGCTACTCTCCTGCTTTGAACTGTGATCCCCTGCCTGCTTTCTGTAATGGCTCCCCAGCTGGTCTTCCAAAGTCTACCCTTACTGTCTGTCCTATAGCCTGTTCCCAACAAAGACACCAGAAGGATCATTTTGCAAGTTGCTGTGTCATGTCCTATTTCTGGCCAAATGGGAATGGAGCCCGTGTCTTCATATAACCTTGTTTAAGGGCCTACATTTTCTGGACCCCTCTCTCTCTCTAATTTCACATACTAATCTCCAGTAGGCTCAATCTATTCCAGCCATGCTAGCCACTTTGCTATTCCTCAAATATTCAAGACACATTCATGTCTGAGAACTTTTATGCTTAGATACTCCCTCTGCCTGGAACTGACTTCACCAGATAACTGCTCGACCCAAACCCCACCTCCTTCACCTCTTCATTCACATTTTATTTTCCCAGTGTGGGCTTTCTTGAACACCTTTTAAATACGCCATGTTGCCAAGGATTCCATGGATAGTGCTCTCATACCTTCTTTTCCCTCCTGTTTTTCCACGTGTCTAAAGGACTTACCAACTTCAAACACATTAAATAATTTTCCCCTTATTCTAGGTATGGTTCGTCTTCTCTTGATGGAATGTATATGAGGACAAGCATCTTTGCTTTGTTTGCCCATACATCCCACTTTAAAAATTGCCTGGAATATATATAAATACATGATGCTCAATAAATATTCATTTAATGACTGTGAAGGTACTACAGGAGTGTTATACAATTATAAGTCAAAATTATTCCACAATATTCACTGAAAATACGAAGTTCGTTTTATAAACAATCATAGATTTATTTTTTTCGGGGGAGGGGGGTGGCTCTCCATTGTGGTTGCTCCACGCTCTATTCACCTAGTATCAGCCAAAGCTGTTTCTCCCAGCCCCCACTGACAGTATCTTCTAGCTAATCAAAACACCTTAGATGACCAAACACAAACCAGAAGGGTTTAAATGTACTGAAACTCTGACCTCAGGGCAGATCCATTGGGTAGGATTTAGGCCTGGTTGCCAGGTACCCAATCTCCCAATCACATTCCCAGGCCGTTCCTCACGTCAGCACATTAACACTGCAGAGTGAGAAGAAAGGCTTGGACACAGAAGCTACAACTGCTATAGTTCAAGGAGATACTGGAATCCTGACATAATTCAGGTACATATAAGGAAGGTGGAGCTAGTACATAAGAATAAGGATAAGAGAAAGCAATAGAAAACAAAAAAACAAAAACAAAAACAAACAAACAAACAAACAAAAAACCAACTGAGAACAAAAGCAAGAAGGGTGTAATTCCAGGCAGTGGGTAACCCGCACATTCACACATTCGGAGGAAAAGTAAAAGCATAGCTAAGTGACAGAAGAAGATTCAAAGGTGTTGGTGACAAACAAAAATCTCAAAAACTGACAAAACAGGTTGCTTAGCTCGTAAATTGTACATTCATCCCTTGATGTCAGCAATTAGTTGCCAAGAATGACTATTAAAAGGCTTGACATGTCCGCAATATTAGGTAAAATATTACCAACTCGCTCTGAGTTAGTAGAAAAGATCTCTATCAAATCTTATTTTCTAAAAAAACATTCCTCTGTTCACAATTGCTCTGCACTTTCTAAGTTTACTGATTTAACGCAGCTCTGGAAAATAGTATGAGACGGTATTACGAAACTCAATTTCTTTTCCTCCTCTCATTTGCTCACTCATCTGTAAATACTGTTTGGAGTGCTTCACTTGGTTCTGTTACATATTCATTACATCTTCAAATCTGACTCAACAGGAGGTTTGTTCAAGTATGTCCAGAGATCTAAGAGTATGACAAGTGTAGTTATAAAATAAAAAAAGCACTTCCTGATATCATGAGTTTTGGTTAATGAAAATTATTTCCTAAAGTTTTGGAATAACATGGTATCCTTAAAAGAGCTAAGTCAATTATTTTCCTGGTAGGAAAGCTTTATTAACAACTAAATCATTTGAAAATTTTCTGTATATACTTTCTGGAAATATATCATTATCTTGAAAGACTGGTTTATAATCCTTTGAGGTAATATTGATGTTAAAAGCACAAAAACAGAGAGATGTCTGAATTTAGGACTTCTGAAAGGACCAGTTGCAATGTTGATTAAAATACTCATGAAGGATTTTTTTAATTGTCTGTAGCTAGTTTTCCTGGATATATTTGGTCTTTGTAGAAGCATATGGAAATGCATATTTAATTTGACAGTATTTTGAAAATCATGCCCCCTTCAGAATAACTTGCGAAGTAGAACTGCTTCCATATGCTAGAAGATGGTTTGTCTATTATGCTAAGAGTAAAGAAAGACATATATTCAACAACAAAATTTTTAAAAGTATTTTTTGGGGCACTCCAGATTAAGAAAGTAAAGAAAGATCATAAGGACAATGTCAGTCTATCACTTCTTGGCCTTTTGGCTAAGATCAAGTATAGGACAATGTCACTCTAATCAAAAATTTTAAAATTAATTTATAATCAATTTTTAAGCTATCACCTTGAACACATCAAGATGAATTCTCACAAGAATCACAGGGTCCTTAAAAAAAAAAAAAAAAAAACAAGGCCATTTTCTGCCTAAGTTTCCATGGCCTGTACCAAACTTCTACCAAGTCTTCTGAGATCTTAACCAAAGCTGATTGGAGCAGAGATAAGAGCAAGGCATACTCTCTATACATGGACGGATCATGACAAAGAGCGAGACCTCAACTCTAGAGAAAATTATCATTTCTTCCCAATCAAATATTCTCCTTTGGCATCGAGAAAACACAGGTAAACAAAGAAAAAAAGAAAACCCATCACATGAGCTCAGACCTTTGTTTGGAACAATATATGACAAGAGTTCTTATCATCTGTGAAGTTATCGGCAGTCTTGGAAGTACCTGGACCCATTGGGTCTGTGTGTTAACGACCAAGTTCCCCATACTGCCCCGCACAGCAGTTTATCACTGTAGCATGGCTCTTTTGGCAAATCTTCAAGAGCAAGAGAGCTACATGTATATTTCTCAGATAAAAGTTTAGCAATAGTTCTTCATAGTTAATATAAAACAACAACAAAACCCCCTGCAGATTTCAAAGGTCACTTCAGGGGCAAAACTTGCAGTTATTAAAATAAGAGCTGAAGCTCTTTGACAAGTTTTAGTTTTGGTGTCTGAAAGGTTCATTGACCTCATATATCTTCAGAGACACTAGACTGCAATTTTAGAAGAGAAAATAAATTTTGAGATTTCAAAAGACTCCAATTTCCCCAAATTAATGATTATGTCATCATTATCTGAGAAGAATGATTTGCAAGGAACAATGGCTTTCATGTATCTTTTTATACTGATAATTACTATTTTGGCTTTCCTTTAGAGCCAGGATTACTTTATCTCCTGAGCTAAAAAAAAAAAAAAAAAAAGATATTATTTACTGAACTTATTTCTAATCATGATCACACCTCACAGTATAAATGTTATTTTTATGATCACAGCTTAAATTCACAACACAGAAAAACCACCTAGGTAATTTTGCATAGTACAAATTGTCAAGCCCAGAAGATGAGGGATCATTTTAGAGTTACTAATCTAAAATGGTTTCTGAATGAAGATACGTGTATGTTGTATGTCATGATTCCATAGATGAGTTTTCTTCAACCAAAGTACGATCTCTTGGACCCCTCACAGTTAAGATTTGGGGACTAGGACTTAGTATAACCTAATCCATGAGCATGTCTTTGAAATTAGGTATGAGCATGAAACAAACTCGATTTCACCACTGTTTATAATTTCTAAAATACTGTAGAACGGGAATATAGAGCAATTTTATGATAATAAGCAAACTTTTAAATGTTAAGCCAATAATTCAGATTCCATAAAAATTCTAGTAAAAAGTATAAGGAGGAAATGATTACCTGATATATCCCTTTAAGAAATGTCATTTAAGTAATTGTTCTTTATATTTTCTTAAATATGAAACTAACCAAGTGAAGTCGTTCTCATAGGCAACAATTTCAGCTTTCAAAGTAATAGAGAGTAAATTTATTCGCTTAGTTAACACAGCATTCCATTTAGCAGAGGATTTGTAACTAAATTTCCCCCCACCTTACTCAAGCTTTTCCAAAGCACTTGAGTTAGACATTAATCCCTCCACTGCTCCTATGGCAATGTCTGATAAGTCTCCTAGCAATTTCTTTTTTAAAGATTTTAATTTATTTGACAGAGAGATAGGGAGAGCAGGAACACAGGCAGAGGGAGAGGGAGAGGAAGAAGCAGGCCTCCCCCCAAGCAGGGAACCCGATGGGGGGCTTGATCTCACATGACCTGAGCCGCAGGCAGATGCCTGACTGAGCCACCCAGGAGCCCCTCACCTAGCAATTAAGAAGCTGCCTATGGCACATATTCTAACCTTATGTTACCTGTCATTTAAATCATTTATTCAGTTACTAAAATAATCTCTCCAAGTGGATTATAAATTAAAATCATAGCAATACCTTATATTTACTTCCACCTGTGAAAGCTACTTGCACAAAAATATGTGTTGGTTACATCTGTTCATGTCTTCTTAATCGACTCAGAATCATTCTCTTTACATGACAAAGAAATGAGTACCTTAGAAAGGACAATTGTTGGGAGTAAGATAAAACGGAAGTTTTACCATGTTTAATTCCTGCGATTAGAGAGATACATGGGTATACTGGAACTCTTCACTATTTGATGACCAATGCAAAAAGACCATTTAAAATAAAATTCACTTTAAGCCAATAACCATATTTTATAGTAATTAATGGGAAAACTTAAAGGTGATTGAGAAGCTCTTAAAAAATAAGTTTAAAATTATATAAAAATTAGGGGCCTCTGGGTGGCTCAGTTAGTTGAACAATAGCCTTAGGCTCCAGTTATGATCCTGGGATTGATTCCTGCGTCGGTCTCCCTGCTCAGCAGAGCCTGCTTCTCCCTCTTCACCGCTCACGCTCTCACTCTTGCTCATTGTCTCTCTTTTAAATAAATAAATACTTTCTAAAGATTGCATAAAAACTAACTTGTAATTTGATAAACTCAAAATATAATGTGCTAATTGTTAGAAAGAAAAAATAATAAAGTGTTCATTTTTGGTGTATTTTTTAAAAATATTGAGATAGAAAAATACAAAGTTTCCTATTACATTTAACTTTTTTGGCATGACCACAGAAAAGATCATTTCTATAAAAATTTTTGAAGCATTCATCATTTCCTTTTAATCCCTGATATTCAAGTCATTTACTTTTGAAGTACCGTGTCTAATTTCCTCTACTTCATCTGTTACTGGTTCTAACTCTGACAGAGTCTCACTGTCCATAGTTTTTTGATTCAGCAGTTCTTTAGTATCACTTAAAGTATCACTTTAGTATCACCAGGAAATTTTGAATCTCTTGAAACATTTTACTTTACAATCCATTTTCATTATGTTTTCATTGTGTTGTCTGATATTTATAACATTCTATAATCAGCAAAAGACCAAAACTTTTTACAATAATTCGTAGATATAGATGAAGGGAAAATTTCCTTTTATGACAATCTTTGCTTTCCTACATTACCGTGTATCTTTGGGAACTGGTTTAATGCTTTGATAATCAGAAAATCTTGTAATCTGAAGTCAGATTAAAGTAAGAGCTAAAAAGCAAGCAAGTGGCAAAGCTGTGTCTTCTACAAATGCCTACTGTTGAAATCGTGTGTGCATGAGGTATTTCTGGGCTCGGGGGCCAAGGGTTGAGGCATTGAGAGAATCAGTGAAAAAGTGAAAGGGTAAACTTTGTAAAATATAGAAGAGTCATCACATAAATTGGAGCAGAAGCAGAAGAAAACGGCACAATGGAGGCTTAGGGCTGTGGGTGGGAAGCACCACTGACAAGGGAGATGGGCAAGGATATCTAATATGGCTGAGAAGTCAAAAAGTCGTGGCTAAGAAGTGATCCATGTTCGTACTAAAAACTGAATGTAAGAAACAGGCTAAATGGGTAGAACAGATACCCTGGGAGAATCTGAACTAGAGATTCTGTCAAAACGCTGAGAAATCTATAGATATTGGCCTATCACATTTTAAAGGATCTAGAGACATGAATTTACATACTTTACTGGTGTCACCTACACTTTCTTATTCTTTAGCGTTTAACAAGGAGACCTTACGCAGGTACTAGACAAGGTTGTGATAAGTAGTTAATTCCGAAAGGATCACTAAGAAACCAAAACAAGGTTTAAATTATAGGTTAAGTTTTGGATGATGGCATTCTTCAACACTGCCTGGAAAAGTATGTAGAATCAATGTATCAAGTCAGCATTCCCCAGAACAAATGTGCATTAGATGATCTCCCCTCGTAACATTAATCATCCAGTTGGGCCAAGCACGGCATATTTCTTCATGCCTCTTTTTATCCTTTCTTAGACGTTCCTGAATATTGTTTGGCATGTCTTCTTCTTCTTCTTTTTTTTTTTTTTTTAAGTTGCCAAATAAAAATAGTAGTAATAACTTACATCTCTGACTTCTAAAATTTGCCTTAACTATGCACTGAGGTTGTCCAGCCTCTTTGGCTAGTTCTTTTTAGCATACAAATGACTTTTTAAAATAAAGGAGATGATTCAAGCCCTCAATAAAGCCTTAAAAATGACAGCTCTATTTATAGGCCTCAATCAAACACCTCTAGCTGATTATGGAAATGTACTGGCATGATTTAAACTTCTAGCATTTTCATCAAAATTATCAGTATGCTCCATTCTTGGTCACTCAAAAAGCACACACACACACACACACACACACACACACACACACAATCCCAGGGGAAATGGACATTTCAAGGGATCTAATACAGTGGAGTATTTGAAGGTTTGTTATGCCAGCACGGAAAGTGAAGAACAGCCATTGTCTAGTACGCATGGTTTGAATGGATGGGGAAAAAATAAGTGACAGAAGGAATCTTAATAGCACATATGATCCACTCCTGCTCTTATTCTAGTCTCTCAAAAGAAAAAAAAAATTGTGTTATGTGTGGTGGGGGGGGTGTTGAACTGCAGTCTATGGACTCTTACAGAACAATCACTTTATGAGATTCAGATATTTTTGAATCCCCTAAAATTAAAAAGTATTGATCTAAAGTATACCAGGAAAGTCAACATTTATGAAGTAAAAAAGGAAATCAAAGTATTTAAGTCCTTTTTTTTTTAGTGACAAACTTCTGATCCTCAAATACCTACAATTAAAAATATTTCCCTTTATATCTCAGAATGATTATTATTAATTTTATAGACTGAGTTGCAGTCAGCCTTGAACGAAAAAAAAAAAAAAAAGTAGCATTTACTCACAACCAGTTCTAATTTAGAGTAATTCTTAGCTACAGACAACGTTTAGAATATGACACTGGAATGAGAAAAGGTAGTGATAAACTAGGACAAGGTCAAATGCTAGTTAAGAAAAACAGCTTGAGTTATGATGCTTAATGCAGCGGATCGACTATGGACTGTACTCTTTCTCTTTACTGGCAAAAGGTTCTTAGAAAAAGTCTTAGGTCATCTGTTTGAACAATGGCCAAAATGCCTATTTAAAAAAAAAAAAAAAAAAAAAAAAGAAAGAAAGAAAGAAAGAAGAAGAAGTAGTAGTGAAATTCTTGGTACAGATGTAATTTACCAGTTGCTAATGGAAACATATAAGAAATACTTCAAAGTTATACACTGAATACTAAACTTTAGAATGCAGGGCTACATATCCTGGGATCCACTCTCTACACCGGGTGGGTCAGTCGCTTCCATAATGCCCTTCTTCACCACCCTTGATGAACATTTTTGCATTCTGTTTAATCACAAACTTAGCCTGCCCCCAATCTTAACTTTGACCTTCATCCTGGTTTCATTTCTTTATTGAAGGCTTTGACTACACAATATTGCACTATTTTCAAATAACATAAAACAACTAATTTAAATATATAAAATTAAAACTTCTTGAGAAAGAATAAAAGGCTGGATAATGAAATGTCATTTGTATACTATTTATTTGCAATAACACGCTTAGCCACTAGATGTCACCCTTTAAAAAAGCAATAGCGTTTACTCCACAAAGTTTGTTACATTAATAGCAGTTACTTCCCACTATTGGATAGAAGTTGGCGCCACTGGAATTAATTACTTGGGCATGATAGAAAAAGAAGCTTTAACAACAAACACACACCACCAGCTGGGGTTTTCTGTAGAGAGGGCTTCATGAGTCAAGCCTGATTTGAGTCTTGTCAGTCTCCAAAGCCAGAGAGTTAAAATGCGACAACAGATAATAACGTGTAATTCTCAAAAAATTTAAAAGCAAGGCTCTCGTACAAAGAGCTCATTCAACTTATTAATGAATGAGGAACCAAGAAGATGGTAAGCCCTTTACAAGAGAGAATTTCTGGAATGGAGACTTACACAATCAGTTTCTCAAAGGTCTGATGAAATGAACTTGGTTATGGATGTAAAACTGTTTAATGTCTTCAAAGTCATAAACCATAACCTCTGAGATTGTGTTTTCTACTTAAGAAAAATGATCTCTACTATGTCCACTAGTCCAAGGTCTACTAGTTAACATCCAGTGAAGCAACAAACGATTTAACTTCCATGAAGGACCACAGATAATGCTTAAACCACTGTGCTTAGCATTGTACAAGTGCACTATCCTATTTTATTCTCAGAATCATTGCCTATGAGGTAGACGTTGGTATGACCTCTATATAAAGGATACAACACGGAGAGATCAAGGAACATTCTTCAGGTTATAGACCAGCGAGTGATCAAGGAGTAATATGAAGCTGTTCCGTCTATACAGTCTTTCTCCTGGGACCAAAAATTTAACACATACAGTGTTCTAGAAGATGTCAGGATTCTGCCCACTACAACCCCTCCCCCTCTCTGGTTCCTCATCCATGAAGGGTAAATAGTGATAAAAGAACTCTCAAATGCAACAGACATTATCTCTAAGATCAGAATTTAACTGCTGATCCTTACATTCTTGAGAATTTGTGTAGATTATGTACATATCCCCCAACTACTCCACCAGCTTGTCTTTGGGTTGATGTAATACGTCCGATCCTTTATTACAATTTAAACAAGTGGAGAGTGGGAAATGCGAGTAGTGAAGCTTCACCCAGGGGAAGACATATCCTATATACTGTCTACATGGCAAACAGTTGTGCTAGGTAAAACACCATCAGCGGGGTTTGCTAAAAATGAGAAAGAGACCTTTTAAAATAGGCATGGCACTCCTATAACATAGTAATGCTTTATGTTCTTTTCAGAGAATTTGGGACATAGGGAGAAATATAATGTACTGACAGTGTATTTGTGGAAGATGTCTTCCTGCCAAAATACCTGTCTAAAGAAAATGCTCTATTTAATTTTAAAACTTTAAAATCTTGAAGAAATTTTCGACATGATTAAATGATCTGTAGCAAATCATCTTAAATTTCTTGGATTTATATGTGTAAAACCTCAGAAATGTGAGGTGCTCGAAGTTTTATTACTAATTCAGCTTCAATTCTTGTCAAGATTACTCCACTCAGCCAGTGGCTGAGAAGACTCAGGAAACTAATCAAACATTATTATATTACCTATTATGAGTCTAGACAGTCTTCATCACACACACTCTGACACAACAACTATGAAAGGAGCTTTTTGCAGAATATTGTATCTGTATCTCCACACCAGATAAAAACAAACGTACAAGTTCCCCAGTCAAATAAAAATGTATGTATGTGTTAATAGATCACATTTGCATTTATACTTGCTCTAAAAAATGAAAAAGTTATATAAAGTAGAAAAGTATTGCTTTTTATGCAGTCAGCCTGTGTTGTTCGATGTTCAGCTTCTTCAGTTTTCATGGATTATAAAATCTTTTAGGACAGAAGATAATCCTTACAAGACTATCGTATAATGTTTCTAGCTTTAAAGGTAGATGTAATTTTAATAATAACATACCACATTTAAGGCTCGATTAGGCATAGCTCTGGTTGCCTTTGATTTATTCATCAATGTGAGGAATCTGAAATTTTCTGAAGTCTAATTTTTGAACAAAAATAAGTCGTCTCTTTGCATTAAACCATCTGCTCCACATGATTACAGTGACTCATTTTTAGCATTGAAGCTTCCCTTTTTGTGATTAAATTTCTGTTCAACCAACTGAACTCTTTGAAAAGCATTTATTTCTGATAAAGTGCATCATTGTTAATAGAGTAATAATTATAATCAATCCAGATTCTTAGTGGATACCACCTTAATGAACTCATATAAATTTAGCATATTATTAACGCAAATTAATTTATTCATCACCGAAGAATGTAAAGACGGTACTCACGCAGGTTTAATTGTATGGGCATGCTTTTCATGGACAAAGGCACCAGCAAGACCTCCTGCTCCTGAGTTTAAATACTGGATTGAAAAGAAATTAAATTGTATGACAAAAATAAATAATGAAATCATTTGATTTTTTTTGTTATGAAACCAACTTTTGACTAGCTCAAAATGTATGATTATTTGAGCTTTTATAATAAAGTAGAATTTTGCATCACCTTATTCAAAGAAAAAAAAATAAACATAGCATTATCAATTGAGAATAAATACCTATTACTTACCTGGCCAAATTTTGCCAACTAATAGATACAGTTCCAATGAAGTCTATCTAATTTTAATGTTTATTCATTTCAATTATTTTGTCACAAAAATATTTAAATAATAGAAAAGCATATTTTAAAAACACTAAGTTAAAATAAAATTGGTTTCAGGGGCACCCGGGTGGCTCAGTAGTTAAGCATCTGCCTTCGGCACAGGTCATGATCCCAAGGTCCTGGGATGGAGCCCCACATCCTGCTTCCTGTTTGGCAGGAAGCCTGCTTCTTCCTCTCCCACTCCCTCTACTTGTGCTCCCTCTTCACTGTCTCCCTCTGTCAAATAAATAAATAAAATCTTAAAAAGAAATAAAAAATACAAAAATAAAATTGGTTTCATTTCCATGATTCCTGTCAGTTGTCTTCAGATGTCAATAAAAAGTTGATTCCATAATAATTATCTTTAGATAGTAGAAATTTCACAACATTATTAACAAAAAATAAGAACCTAATCAATTTGAATTAAGTTCTAAATGTGGAGTTCCCCCACCCTATCTCCTGACTTTTATAGAAACCAGGTAATTGAGAGAATAAGTACTGTACAGTAGATGAAAATACCTGATTTTAATTAATTATTATACTATTGTATCATATGACTTTGTAATGAGCTAAAATCAGAAAAAGCAGTAATGAAAGTAATAGAGGAAGTAACCCAAATAGTTAAAACTGGCCACTGAGCCAGTGTTTCATTTAGATCAATGTCAATGTGTGATAAAAGGATGTAAATATATTAAGTAATTTGTACCTTGTAGGAGCACCAGCAGGCAAAATCAACTCCCCAGTCATGTAAGTGGAGTTCAACATTTCCAACTGCATGTGCTAGATCAAAGCCAACGAAACACCCCTGGGGAAGGACATAAGACCAAGTTTTAAATCTGCTTAATGATTAGAAATAGTAAGAATAAATATCTCTAAGAAAATCTGACAAACGATTGCACTATAACTATAGTTTATTCTTTGGTGCAGTGGTTCACAATGTCTGAACCACAAAACACTGGGCATTTTAAAGATCCTTTCAAGTTGAGATAGTTTTCATAATACGAAGACATTTTTCACCTTCATCACTGTGTTGACATTTGCACTGCTAATGCAAAAGCAGTTATGGGAAAACTGCTGGCAGGTTAGCACAAATCAAGGCATCAAATTACACTAGCAGTCACTGCAGGTCAAGATCATTCAGTTGCAGGGGGAAATAACAAGACAGTTTCACTTAAAGATCTCCTTGAGAAAGCTGTAAAAATGATTAATTTGTTTTAGATCTCAATGCCTTAATTCTCGGAGGTTTAAGGTTTAATGTGGGAGTATGCATAAAACATTTGACCACATTCTGAAGTAAGACAGTTGCCTCAAAATAACGTACTTATACAATTATTTGAGTTGCAAGCTGAACTAGCCACTTTTACTTCACAGAGAATGATTTTTTGCATCAAAAAACAACTGAAAGACAAACAACAGTAACTCACACTTGGCTGTTTGACAGACATTCTTCTGAAAATGAATGAAATGAGTCCGTCAATTCAAGGAAAACAACTCAGTCTTTGTTGCCAATGGGAAAAAAAAAAAGTAGTTTCCAAGAGAAATTAGGTTTTTGAAAATTTGTATCCACTTTCATGAGGATGACCATTTCCCAATATTTAAAGACATTTCTGATGAGTTTAGTAGTAATACATAATTTTTAAAGCAATACCTAATGAACTATGTAAATATTTGGAAAAAATGAGCTAATATTTTTTCACATAACCAATGTTTGATGTTTCATATCACACATGGATAGAAGATCTATTCCAAGTGCAAAACCAAACAATGGATTTTAATGTAACAAAGTGCAGAAAGCTCAGTAATTTGATTTCACATTGCCTATCACTGGTCAAATTCTGATACAGTATCAAACAATATTCACAATAAACTGTGAAGCCAATAGAATACTTCCGCTTTTTACAACTATCTATCAGCATGAGGACTAATTTTCTTCATGCTTCATGAAGAAAAAAAAAAAAAGGAGGAAGAGCTTGAATACAGAAGTAGATAAAGAAAGCCAGCTGTCTTCTATTAAGCCAAACAATAAAGAGATTTCCCAAATATACAACTTTCTTTTTGTTTTAGAAAACATGGTTTTGTTTCCCTAACAGCATATTATTTAATATGAAATGTGTTTGTAATTGTTGCTCTAAATAAATGAATAAACATATTTACTTACAAATATAGTAAATATATATAAACAGAGTATCAAACCTCTTTGAGGTCCTCAGTGATTTTTAAGTGTGTAGAAAGGTTTTTGTTACTAAAAACTTTGAGAATCATCTCTGCTTTAGTGTATCCTACTTACCTGATGAATAGTAGTTTTCAGTTATCACTAAGCCCACATCATGCTCACATTTAATTAATTCAAGTATATGCAAACTATGGTAAATTGCCCTAATGGTTCCCATTTTTGTATCCTATTTCCTTTGCCATGTAATTTTTCAGTTCTTCCCACTGTGGACAAGATACAATTCTCTGCCCCTGGGCTTAGCCAGGTGATGTATTGTGACCAATGGAATGGTTAGCCCATCTAATACAAGCAGAGATTCCAAGGGACTTGAGTGAATAAATAAGGCTCGAACTGTCCTGCCCTCTGCCATCTCTGCAACAAGCACTGGTGTAGCCAACCTTTTGGCTCAGATGGAAGATGGAAGAAATGGGGATCAAAGTCACCCACACCTGAGCTCAGCGTGACTCATCCGATCTCCCCACCTCCCTCAGTTGGCCAGAGATGCATGGCTGAGTTCAGTCAAGAGTGGCAGATCTCTAAGATTAAGTATTGCCTAGATCAGATGACACAAAGACGACCAAATAAAAATGCTGTTGATGACTCTACACTGTGCTCTCCCTACATACTGACTTGAGACCCTAACAGCTTCTTACTGACTCTTAGTTCTTCACTTGTTTACATGATCCAAATGTTTTGTATATCTGCCTAGTAGAATTCAGTTTTAGAAACTAAGCCTCTGTCTCCATTAAGTTCCCAGAAGGACAACCTGAAGCAATAGATTGTATTACCCAAATTGTACCAAGTAGTAACTTTTCACTTAAATGGCTTACCATTAAAACCTCTAATTTTCTGTGAACCAAAATGGTAAAAGTTTTACTTAGAGAATATAGTGACTTATTCCATATTAAAACAATTTTGTACATAAACATGAATTTAAAAAAAAATCCCTGATCATTAAATGGGGTGATAGTTCACCCTGCAAAAATGTTTTACCTGTGAGCTTTTCTATTTTTAGCTTACTAAGTGCATATACAATTACATTTTCAAAACTTTACACTTCCTCCAAGTTTGAAGAAACATGCATATTGATTGAAATTGTTGAAGTAAATAATTGCAGAGGGACCAATTTTAGATTGTTCTAATACCTCTTAAGAATAACTAACTATTACAGGTACTTTCCATGCATAGAGGGATGCAGACTATGACCTGTTTTTAATGAATAAAGTTGTATTTGAACAAAACTAGTCTCATTTGTTTAAATATCATCTATGACAACTTTTGAGGAGTTTGTTTCAACAGAGACCATAACGGGTCACAAAATCAAAAATATTTACTATCTTGCTCATTACAGAAAAGATTTGCTGATCCTTAAACTACAGCATTAGTCTCATAAAGAAAACACAGTATACTGAAGAGTCCATTAGAAACCTTACTCTTTATGATGTGGCCAGAGCTAGTTACCTCATAGAAGAAAGAGCTCTTACCAGTACAAGAATCTGATTTTGTGAGGGTTTTTTTTCGGAGGGTGGGGAATGAATTCATACTTTGTTTCTCACAGAAAAAAATGAGCAATACAGGTCATAAAAATAAAACAGATGCTCTGTGCTAACCTAAGTTTTGAGAGTGACAAAAAAGAATCTATCAAGACTTAGAGATCAAGATCTGGGTTTGCAAACTAATGCTTGGGTTCAATGAACATACACAGAGATTTGTTTCTATTTTAACATACATTTTAATATTGAAATTCAACTTAGAAAAAACAGATTTCCAAATTTAAAATATTTTTTCTTGCCATCATTACTAATATAGGCAACGATGTTTGTTTTTTCCATTTTTTCCCATTCTTTTCCCATTTTTATCTGTTTTTAAAACTCAACTTAGAAAACTTAAGGAATAGGAAAGGAAGCATTTTTATTTTGTTATCCATTACTTGTAAAGAATGGTGCAGTGAAGAAGCCATTTAACTTCAACCTACCATATCTCATTATTACAAATCCTGTAGTTACATCAGCGGTACCCCATTAAAAAAAGTCACTGGAAGCTCTTACTGTATGTTTTAATGTATGTTCAATTCTTTCCCCATGGATGGCGGAAACATAAATTATTAAAATGTAATTGTTTTGAGGAAAGGACCAGAAGATAACAAACTTGAATGAGATCACCATGAAGTGATTTTTTGAAAGTTTCACTAGATGGCAGCATCTTAAAAATAAAGGAAACACAAACACTTCGCCAAAACCTCTCCACAGCCATCCAGTTGTTAATTTCATTATTTTACCTCTTTAAGGGTAGGTAGAAAAACAATATGAATAAGCGGAAACAGAAACTCCACATCTGAGTGCCTACTTTATGCAATTTCTAAAATAAAAATCAAATATTTTTCAATAAACTTGTATTAAAATCATCCGCAAGAGCTCACAATCATACTGACACAACCACGTACAAGCACAGCAGTGGTCCGCCACCAGGTTGCCTCACTTTGTAGTCAATCTCCAGACCAGTGCGGTAATCTAACCATTATGAATACTCCCAGCCTGCCTACTTCCAATGAATTTGCTAAATCGCACTTTTGAATAAGACACCTTATGTCCCTTCAAAGAACCCCATTAGCTTCAGAATGTAACTCACTTTCCTTAGTACCCGGTCCTTTCCAGTTTTCTTGTCTCAGGTGCCCCTTTTCTACCTCCCTCTACTTGCAAAAACCTTTCTCTGTCTGAGGGTATTCTTTCCCTCTTCGCTTTGCATGGGTATCTCGGGTTTTGATTATAAGATAACTTCTAGGGGCACTTGGGTGGCTCAATCCTTAAGCCTCTGCCTGCAGCTCAGGTCATGATCCCAGGGTCCTGTCCTGGGATTGAGCCACATCCGCTCCCTGCTGGGTGGGAAGCCTGCTTCTCCCTCTCCTACTCCCCCTGTTTGTGTTCCCTCTCTCAGTCAAATAAATAAAATCTTTTAAAAAATTAAAAATAAGAAATAAAAAAAAGATAACTTCTATGAAAGATTCCTTTGTCAAACTCTCCCTTCTATCTTATCGATAGCTGTTTGCATAGACCTCTTGTAGCAATTTTCCAATCTTATTGTCCTCTACTTTTACATGATATTGACTTAAATAGTTGCTAAATATAAATAAGTAAATGAATTTAAAAAGGTCATACAATTGTTAATAAATATTCTCTAAACTGATGATTAATTTTAAAGATTATTATTTGAAGCCCTTTCTTCCTGTTGCAATTTTATGGTATAAGCAATTTATTCAGACTTGGCATCTTTTAAAATGAAGTTTACTGGATAGTTAACAGTAGTCAAAAATATGTTCAAAATCCCTCTCGATAAAACAAGGAATATCATGCGTTTTTTTCCCTTGCCATCTTCTCTAGCATAATACTAACATTTTTCTAACCAGTGGAATAATACACACAGCCTGTGCATATTATTCTTCTATATTAATAGATTTTTATTAAATCTCAGGATTTCCATGTGAGGGGTAGCTTACTGTCTCTCAATTTTGATTCATTATTTATTAAAATGAAACATGGAATAATACACATTAATTTTTTACTCATAACTATTCATTCAAATTGATTTAGACTGACATTAGTTAGTATTAGTTCATTCTTCACCAAAAAAAAAAAAAAATCCTATAAATTATGAAGACCATCAATAAGTAGAAGATTTGGTGTGCAAAGGTTAATTATATAAGGTAAGGTATTTGTGGGTGTATACAGAGCTGACAGTCAGCAGCTATCATTGGTGTGCTCATATAATTGCTAGGTAATAAAATACTAAAGGTGAGCAAAGAACATTTGTCCTGAGCCACCTGAGTAATCACCCATGGTTGTAGGTCCCGTGAGCCCTGGGAGATGCCTGCAGATGCTTGCCAGCTAGCCTGTGGCCATTCATACATACCAGCCTCTGCATGTTCCCTATAGAGTGCATGTCCAAACACCAGTGGACGCCCTTGGCAGTGGCACTGGCATCATGATGGGTAAACTGCAGATGCCTTTAAGTTCCTTTGAGGCTAGTAATGTACACTAGTAATGAGAATGTGACCTTCCCATGGCAGCTTTCACACCGTATCAGTTGGTCTTTAAATATTGTGAGTTTATAAAAGTCATAGGAGACAAAGAACTACAGTGCTATATCTGGACAATGTTACCTTAAAATGAAAAACTGATGGGAAACTTTGACGCAAGTGAACAAAGAAAAAGTTACAGGAGCATGTGTGTGAGTGAGTGAGTGAATGTGTATGTGTGTTTGTGTATGTTGGCCAACACTATAGAGATGGTAGGAACAAAGAGTGGATTAACAGTAATAGGTGACCCAGTTAGCTCTGATGTTGGGATTCCCCAAAGAAGTTCAAAATTAGGGAGGAAGGCGGGAACAAAGAGGAAGATGAAAGCTGGTAGGTTTTCTTGACATAGTCTTGAAGCACTGAATTTTCCAAAATTCATTGAAGTGCTGTGATTCAAAAGCACACATAGATGCTAAGTTAAAATCATCATCATCATCATCATCATACTCAGTAAAGATCTCTGAAAGAGGTGCCTCACTATCTCTGTAAATATTTCAGAGTGAATTTTTATTCTGAAAGTCTTTCATCCAGCCTAAATTTATTAGGCTCTTCAAATATCTTTCTCATTCTTTTCATATGAAAGGGTTTGGAACATTTGTCCCCAAATTGTGCCACACTGGCATGTGGATTATTTTGAGCCAAAGGCAAGCAAGACTGCAAGCTTAAAATTTTACCCCTCTCTTCACCCCCTAGGAGAATCTACGTTGGGCGTCTTCCTCAGAATAGGGGTCCTTACCAGAGATAAATCTTACCTGAGTGACCCATCTTCATGTCAGCACAAACATTTAAATATCATCAAACATATGTCTCGTTGCACTGTGAATTGCCTGCTCCCCTTTGAAGCTCCAGGCCTCTATCCGGTTCCTTAGTGATGGGTGGCATATATACCTCACTTTACTTTTCTCTTTGAACTTCTCATGCATGTAAGGTTCCCATACGTACAAAATCAAATCTGATTTTTCTGTTAACCTGTCTCTGTTAATTTTATCGTTAGACCAGCCAGAAGAATCTTTGAGGGTAGAGGAAATTTTCCTCCCCAAAGTACCTATTATTACTCACATTTCTGTAGAGCACTATTGTAGAAACTTAAGATTCATCCTTTTAGCTAGACTTTCTTGAAATAGATATTGATGCAACTGACAAATCTGGAGATGAGAAATAGGAGGTAGGGAACACTGAAGCACTTTCTTAATGAAATTTAAAAATAATGTGTTAGTTAAGAAGATGGGAGACAGAGCCAACAGCTCTGTGGAGGGAATGAGTAAAGGATTTAGGACAGAGAAAAGGCAAAAAGATCTTGAGACTCAAAAGTGTTGTGTAATTTGCAGGTGAAAATGTCTTACTATAACAAAGAGTGTGCTTTCAAGAGTAAATTTTGGCTATTTCTTATACTGGAAAAAACCCAGCAATTGTCATCTCTATTTATTGTCACAAGTAAGTATAAAACGGAAGGGAAAAAATAAAACAAATTGAGTAGTACTGTTCTCTTCTGGAGTCTTTCTCCAGCTGGCAAGGACCTCACACAAAACAGTTTGATTTATTTCAGATACTCAAGATGGGAAAAATAGCTCAAGGTAATTTTTCAAGCTTAATTTAGTTCATTTAATATTTAATGATTTAATGGAGCAGTCTGCATGTCCTAAGTGTGTCAAAGAACAGAAATGGAATTTTTAAAAGAACTCAAAATTTACAAAACACGTTTTGATTTTTTTAGAATACCTATCCATTATAAATAACTCTTCCAAATTTTCTGGTTCTGTTTAAATGGGGATACAGTTGTGCTTTTTACATAGTATGTAATCCATAAAACTAACCTGATCAATTCTTGTTGATGTGCATAAATTATTCACTCACTGGCCAAACGGGTGCATATTTAAAGGTAGGTGATTATATGCAAAGCACTAGCATGTGTCTGTGAAGTTTATAAGGTCCACTCTCAAAAAGTCATTGAGCACTCTGCTGACGTAAGCTTCCTAAATTTGAGACTTAAGATGGGCATAAAAATAATTATAAGATAGTCCAAAAGCTGGCTGATAATACATTTTCCTTCGTGTTACAAAAATACAATAAAAAGACAGATTTCACCTGACATGGAGGAGCAAGAAAATCTTGATGATGAAGGTCAAGGACTGCACACTCATTTTTCTATAGGAGTTAGTCAAGAAGTATATGAGATGGGCCTGTAAGAAGTACTTCATTTTATCATTTCTTGTAATATAAGCATAAATATGTATGCCAGCTCTCACTGCTTCAGCTCCAGGTACAGGCAGGAGTTGTGTGAAGAGCTCAAATCCCAGTACATGGGAAGCACTGTCAGCCAACCTTGCCACTCATTCTACAGGAATGATGACCCAGTATTGTCAACCTTCTAATTTTTTAGATAATACCAGAAACTAGGAATTTTTAAATAAAACCTTTTTATTTTTCATTGTTGGCATGTGATAATTTTATTTTAAATATACCATGTTTGCATTTAGAAAGACAGCTAGACAAAGTAAATCTCTAGGACACGTTGTAACCTGGGAAGCATGTAGTGGTTAAGCTGGAGGAACAGAATCTTCACATGTGGGGATTCTAAGAGGAGGGGAGGCTAAGAGTAAAGGCCATGAAGACAGGAAGTATGCCATCTGGGCAGGAAACAGGAAGCGTTTGGTTTTGCTGAAACAAGTTATGTGAAGTAGAGCAAAAGCGAATATACTGATAATTTGGGTATATGCAAAATCATAAAGGCTCAAGTGATTTGGATTTTATTTCACAAATGATAGAAGAACAGTGGTCATCATGTGGGATAACCATGAGGCAGAGAATCTAATAGGAGATACACAGATCTAATCACAGCATTACCAGATACAGGCCTTTGCTTTTGAATGTGTGACATTTAATCAACATTTACTTATCTTTTTATCTATCTCTCTTGTTAAAAGTGAATTTAAAGCAGCTCTTTAATTTAACCATCATAAGGTAATACCTATATTGAGAACCCCATTTAGATGTAAAATGAAAGCACCATTATTCACATGTTCCAGTTATTACTGTGTCAATTTCCATGGCAAATTTCTCAACTAGATTTACTCATATATTTAAATTTACATAATACTTAACTTGACAATATTGCAAAGAAGTCTATAGGATAATTGTCGAAGACATCATTCTTAAATTTCTTCTCTTGAAGCTTATTTTTATACACAGTGTGACAGTCACCTTATTTGTTCGCCACCTCACTTAAGATAATTTGCTAAGAAAATCAGCATTTTTCTCTTGACCTCAACTCAGTTTGATATTCCCAATCTTGCTTGAACAAACAATTTAACCGAGTAAAGAAGAAGATCATGAAAGAGGACATTAAGAGAAATCTTTCACATTTTATTTGGTTTTTATTTTTCTTTTTCTGCTTCAGGATATTTTGAAATTCTACTTTCATTGCCATGAGGCACAGAACTGACTTTCCATTTCATACAGTGGCTAGTGAAGACATTAGAACTAGTCTATATGTTTCATGTTGGAACACTTACATTTTTTCAGTTTAACAAAGACTACCATTACCCTTCCTTTGACTAATCAAGTGGAATGAAAAATGGGATACCGGAGAAAGTAGCCTGGGTCATAGAGGACTGAAATATTTTATAAAACGCATATCACCTACAGGATAAGAAAAAAAAAAATAAATAAAGCTAAGGGCAGTATTTCATTTGGGGGCCGTAGGTTTGAATGAAACTAAATCTGGAAAAATAGTTACATACTGTGGCCCTGATGAGAGTGGTTAGTGAAGCAACAATCATGACTGGCCTTGGGGAGGCTTGCTTTGGCCAGGTCAGTGATTCTAAAATAACATGAGTCCCCAAATTCCTCTTTTATTAAGAATTAATCAGTCTTTCTCACACAGTCTATCTAATGAAAAGCTTGAATTAAATAAAATATCTGAGGAAAATTTCTTTAAAACAGCTCAAAAGTTTTAGATTCTTGGGTACTGATCCTTACCAACGTACTTTGACTTATTGATTCCAGGATCCAACCTGGAGGAATTTAAGACTACAGATAGAGTTTACTGTATATTTTTGAACAGAATAATCCTTCATTATTCTCAAAGTAAAGGATATTTAGTTGATGAGGCATTTTGCCTAAATTCTAGGTCATTTTCTTTCCTTTATTTCTATCTCTGTGCCTGTATCTACACCCATGGTCTTTCTATTATTCTTGAATTCTATGAACAGCTAAATCTGGGTGAAACCACAGAAGCTCAATGTAGATACTTAATTTCTGATGTTTATATAAAACCTGTCTTTAACATGATGGAGATAATAAAGTTAAATAAAAATGATTTCCATGAGAGAACAGAAAAAATATTTCATGTAGTATGAGATAAATCTGTTATCTGGTACCCCATGCTGAACTGTATCATGATAGAGATTTTTCAAATTCTTGCACAGCAGCTGCAACTGCCTTTTAACTTCTGCCCATTTTTATCCCATTCCTGCCCATTCTTGTAGGCAGAAAATTTCTTTTAAAAATTAAAACAAAATGCAGTTTCTTTATTATCTCAAAGCTTTCAATGGCTCTCTGTAGGTCTTTAGGGAAAAGCTCAAGACTAAGTATAGCTTAGTAAGCCCTTCTTACCTTTGTCTGCCTTATAGATTCATTTCTTGTCATACCTTTCCTAAAATTCTACATTCTTTCTACAATCAAATTATACTAAAATATTTGCTTTCTTGTAATCCAATCAATTTTTTAAAGCTGTGTAGAGTGGCCCTACCACACAGCTAGGCACCTGAAGGAGATTTTGCCTGTTTAACTCCTACTCATAATTCTAGAATTGGCTCAATTCTCTTTTCTAAAAAGGTCACTTTGACATTCCAGGCTAAACTAAGTGTTCTTATTTGGACCTCCATTATTTTAATGTACTAAAATATTTACTGAACAAAAGAATGAAAGAAAAATCCAAATGCATGTCTCATTCTACTATAGAAAGTATAGAGACAAAAATTCTTCTTATGCACTGATGAGAAGATCCTATTGGGTGAAATGGTAGTGACTTTAATAGAATAACTGTACTCATTACAATTTCTTAATATTGAAAATTCTCATATTAACCTTTTTGGAAAACAATAATTTTTACACATTAAAAATTCATACACTATGCCAGTTTATACTATAGTTATATACAAACATATTTGGTACTAATTTTTCCCAGCTGATCCATTGCTCAAGTCCCATGCAAGTGTTTTTGTTGTTGTTGTTGTTTTAATATTTTAAAGAGAGAGAGCATATGAGTGGTGGGGACAGGCAAAGGGAGAGGGGGAAGTAGGCTCCCTGCTGAGGAAGAAGGGAACCTGATGCAGGGCTCCATCCCAGGACTCTGGGATTATGTCCTGAGCCAAAGGCAGACACTTAACTGACTGAGCCACTCAGGAACTCCTTGTATTGTTGATATTATTCTATTGTTATCGTCCTTTACAGAACTGACTCCCAATATCCAATACTAGAAACATCTCAACCAAACTTTCTGTAGAGTTTTGATGCTTGATCAATCATTTATTTGTCCTCTCCAGGTGTCTCCAAATTATTTTTAACAAGAATTTAGTCCTTTCCTAAAGATAAATGGGTGGTTTGGGGAGGTGACCATTTATATGTAAGTGTTGTTGAGATACTTCAGATTTTACTAAATGATGTTAAACTACAACATCTTTTTTTATAATGGTGTTTTTACTTATATTCCTTCTTTTTGTCTTACCTATTCTGCCTTCTTATTCAAATTGTTGGGGCTATAATTGTGATCATTATTTATTAATAATTTAGGCAGTTTATGGTTGGGTCTAAGAGATGCTTGTACTCATACTCAGTGAAGAATGACACAAGGTAGAAGCTAATAAAACAAAACACAAGTTTGCAAAATTCAGTTGTTTTTATCATTTGCATTTTAATGTTCAGTAGGCTACAAGACAACTAACGTGCCAGCATGCATACAGGTACAGTAAAATGATGTAAAAAATGTTTAAGGGGGTCACTGATGCAATCAATATTTATCTGTCACTCACTGTCTGCCAGCCCCCACAAGTGCCCGTAAGTTGTAGACCATTTTATATGGCATTGAGGAAGGAATGTAGAGTATAACCAGTTGGCACTGCATTCTTTTATCAAAACTTTTATTAGTCCATTACCAAACCTTTTTAAAGTTCAATCTAATCTCTTGAGTTTTAGCCATGCTGTTCAGATTGTCATTTTTTAAAATATATTTTAGGACAGAAGTATCCAGTGAGAGCCTTTAGTTTATAATTCTGTATGTTTCCCTTTCTGCCTAAGGATCCATTACTTCTTTTTCTGGTAGATTGGATATTCCAATATGTCTTTTTCTCATATATTGGTTAAGTGCTAACATTTACTGGTTACTTACAATGCACTAAATACGAAATATTTTAGGAATAGTATCTTGTTTAATTCTCCTAGAAAACAAGCACCCTTACCTTCCTCAGTTATTGGTGGAGAAATAAAGTCATATCAGTAAGTCAATTAAGCCAAAGTATGCTAGAAACTAAGGAAAGGGACAAGGACTCAAGACCAGGTCCGACTTGTCTCTACTACCTAAACTTTTTACTAAGGTAAATGCTACCCTACACCTCAAAGTAAGTATCCTGCTCTATCAGGAAGACAAAACATCTGAGTTTCAGGTGCGGCAAAACTAGTAGCTATTATTCTTGAGTACACCAATATACTTTATTTCACAGAAATGTCCATGTGTTAGTCAAAGGAATATGAGTGAAAATAAATTGTGCCATGGTTAAGTCAATGCCTTTAAGAAGTTAGCATGCCCCTTCACATCCTTTTACCCCATTGTTTTGGCTGAATCAGACAAAGGATCCAGGGTATGAAAGCCACAGGACACAATCCTGAGTGACTGAAAACCTGGTATCATTTCATGGGAGAAAGCTGATTCCTGGCTGCTGCATGAACAATAAATAAACATCTATCACAATGAAAGCATTTATAGCTTTACTAGTTAGTTACCAAGACCTAATCTACCTAATATACCAAGAGTTTCCACTGAAAATAATTTCTTTTTTTTTTTAATAATTTCTATTTGTTACCTACTTTTTATCTTAATCCAAGCTGAGACATTATAATTTATGGGGAGTCTATTCATTTCTCCAGATGATTCAGAGATTTTCCTATTATTCTCTCCCTTTATATTCCCTTATTCTGTCTAATCAATTTCCTGTGACTCATTTTCAAATGTTTTGTGAAATGAGGTGGAAAATAAAATATAAAGCAAGAAAGAAATAAAGGAGGAAGGGGAAAAAAGGGGAGGAAGTTAGGAAGGATTGGAAGAGGAAAGAGGCAGGAAGTTAAAAACAATGATGTCCCTTTGGGGGTGAAAATGGGAAATGTAATAAATATTGTGGGTTTGTTAAACAAACCCTTCTTCTTAGCCTGTCTCTACTATAATACCATAAAGGTTAAGAATTTCTTTACTCATGCTCTTTTGAAGCTACCACTTCAGAAGGCAATGAATCATAAGCAGGAATCTGCTAGCTTTTTCTGGGAATAATTTTGCACTTTGGATGAAAGGGACAGATGAAGCTGCACTGCTACTTCTCTCTCCTTCCTTCTGTCTTAAATAGAATCATATCTGGATTTGGGACAACTGCCTTGTGACCACGATGTGAGAAGCCTGAGAAAAAACCAAGAGAACCCAAGAGATGCCACTCAGACATTCCTCACCTGCTCAGTGCATCCCAGCAGCCTCCTAACTCAAATCTTTCATGGCGAGAAAAAGAAATCCCCAACTTTTGCCCAATTTCTCATTGGGATTTTGTTTTTGAAGCTTAGAAACTTAATTAATTTAATTCAGGAATATTAAAGAAAAGACCAACCCTGAGAAGGTGGGATTAAAAAGTGACTGGTTGAAAAGGCAAAGAGGAGGACAATGTCAGAATTGAGTCTAAAGGTCCAGAAGGGTGGTGGCATGAAACATGAGGGTCCTTTTAGGGGAAACAAAACTAGAGCCTACTGATTTCAGAGTGGAGATAGGATTTCCAGATAGAATAGGGAGAGGAGCACAAATAATCCTTTTCGAGTATGGGAGTACTCTGTAGCTTTCACTTGGCAACAAGAGTGGAATCTTGGAAAGGGTTAAAATCTCTAGGGATAATAATTCAAAGGACAATGAGGAGCAACTACATTCAGTGTGCGTAGAAAAGAAGAAATGATTAGTAGGAACAACTGATAGAATATGAAAAATGTAGAAATAGGAAAGTGAGGCAAATTTCCAAAATAGTGGGTTGGCCAATAATATAGAATAAAGTAAATAGCTTCAAAGACAAAAAAGGAAAATGTATCTTCAAACTGACATCTCTTTTCACATGCTGGCCTTCCCTTATAACTTGACACTATGTTTAATTTTCCTTGGCCAGCCCTACTTGTTACCACCTCAGGCCTTCTCATTTAAGAAAAGCCTCTGCATCTGAAATTCATTATATGAATCAAAACTGTTCTTTTGATTAATTAATTTTTCTTTTTATATGATCACTGGAAATATTGTATTTTTTCTATGCTTCAAAATCCACTTCTATACCATCTATAGCCAAGTAATGGCAGAAAACCAAATGCAAATTGGGCAAGACATTTGAACACGTATTTCTTAAAAGAAGACACTCAGAAGGCAAAAAACACATTTGAAAAATCCCAACCTCATCAATAGTCAGGGGTAGTGCAAATTAAAACTACAAAGCATTACGACTACAAACTAATCAGATTGGCTATCAGTGAGGATGTGGAGTGACAGATGCTCTCGTACATGTTGATGGGAGTATATACCAAATTGGTACAACCCTTCGGGAAGTTGGTACTATTAATTAGGATTAGACGTATGTATATCTATTTCCAAGACCTCCAATCCTAAGTATGTATGTAACAGAAACTGGTATGAAAGCTTACCTAATGTCTGAGAATATTCAGAGTCGCGCTTACTACAGTAGCCTTCAAATGGAAATAAACCCCAAATACCTATCCTGATCAGAATGGAAAACAAAAATGAATTGTGATCGATTTCATACACTGAAACAATACACTGAAATGAAAAGAAAAACGAAACTACTGCTACCAAAAACCCCACAAAACTACCACTACATACTTCATGAAAGAATCTCAGAAACGTAATAATGAGCCAGTAAGACAGATACAAAGATACATATTAACACATTTATAGATGGATAAAGTTAATATATATGGCTAGAGGAAGGAGTGGTACCTTTGGAGGGGAGGTAACAGTATTTTAGAGAAGGCACAATTGAGGATTCTGTGCAGCATAAATGTTCTAGAAGTTTCTTAATGTGGGTGATGACTATATGGGTTCAAAATAATTCATCAAGCCACTTAGTTATGATTTGCACTCTTTTTGGTATAATACATACATTTCTTTAGTTAATATATTTTTTCAAAATTCCTGTTCCCACTTCCCTTTTACATGGTTATGAAATAAACCACTATTCTTGTTGACTTTCCTTGCTCCTTCTCAGTATCAATTTGGTTCCTGCCATACTTCATTTCCAGAAACTTTTTTTATTATCTTATTTAGCAATTTCTACAGTGATGTTTAAGGCCTTTTTTTTTCTAGAATTTCCTCTTTTTTGATTGACACCTTTAATTTTTCTTTCTCTTCAGATTTATCTGCACAGACCACCCAAGAGAGCTATGTAAGTCTACAGTTTAAAATCACTTCTCTCAACCTTCCACTGGGAATGGGAGAAACTGTCTAGCCAGAGTATAAATGAGCATTAGAATAATTTTGATAATGGTTAAATTAAAGTCTACTCAATCCCAATTTCACTCCCATAGTATCCATCAGTTCTGTGCAGTTACACTGAGATGGCACTGCTCATTCTTACCTTCATCTGACTGAAGGCTTAATCAGAGTGTCACATGGTAGGCATTTATTATACTTTTTAAGTAAAAGCAAGCCTGGAAAATACTGAGAGAATGTTTTAGCAAAGTACTTAGGAATGAGAATTACATAAAGCACCTAGGTAAACAGATTTATTTTGCTTTTCAATTGGAAATAAAATGTCTATCTGAGCCACTTTCTATAGCTTCGTATTTGTTGAGGACAGTGCAAGGTGCAAAGGAGCCTTCATGGAAGCAGAATGTGTGCAATACAGCACATATTTTACAGTCTTCCTTCTCAACACCGAATTCATGAAGTGGGTCCAGCTATTCCAAATTAACCCTTGTGAAAAGAGGCTTAGAAAAGTCAAGTAACTTGCCCGAGATAATATAACAATACAATGACCTAGCCAAGATTTAAACCTCAGATTGTGACTCCAAAACCCGTGGTCTGTCTTCTATCTTCCTGTCTCATTTCAATGAAGGTTAATGAGACATGCATGTATACTAAGGGGAATAGGGACTGCTGATTACTTGCATAACATTTTAAAATATAATTTTTTATTGACCTCCCTTTATTTTGGTGTTTAACATTTAATGCCGAAATTAAGAAGACATTATCTTTACATCTTTTGTAATGCACCACTTTCACACTTATCCATCAAACCAGTTAGAAGTCATGGCTGGAAGTTCCTAGAGACTGCTGATAACGGTGCTAAATTTCTTTTCATTAGTTCTATTCATTAGCTTCAATAACTGAATATATTAACGAGACCTCACACATATATTAATCCTGTAACTTATTAATGTTCAGAACAAAATTCCATTGTCACCTTTTTAAATGCATAATTTCATTGTTGAATCAAATAGAACTGAAATTTAAGGATTTTAAATACAAATTATAGCTGCTGAATATTATTATTCTAATTTCATTTTTTTAGGCAAACAAAAACTAAAAATACTCTTTTTTTTTCTTCTTCTTTTTTTTTACAAACATACATAAAGAGACACAATTTCAAAATAGTAAACGATGTTATGTATGACTTGGAAAAATGTAGGAAAAATCTCTCATTATTGGCAGGATCATAATTTCTCAAGAGTCTTAAGAATGAAGTGGCTTTTTAAAAGTACACTGTGTCAAATGCGATCTATTGTTAACTTTTATTCTGCATCTCCCTTTCTTCAAGCACCTAAGTTTAAGTGAGAACTGAACTACATTGAGAATGAGTACAACAAAGTCCCAGAGTTGTGCTTCTAAAAATCCTGGCATATACAGTTATTATCCGAAGTATTCTGTCTCATGCCTGCTAAAGGACTAACTCAGTACCAATGACATCACCTTGTAGGAAGCTCACCTGTCTTGCTGATTAGAGGCAAACTTTGGGACAGCAGATGGTAATGAAGAAGTGAGACAACAGAAGTGACAAAGAAAAGGTTTAAATAAAGATCCCTAAAGCAAAAGAGTACAGATTTTTTTTTTAATGCAAGTTCTTACTTTTTTTTTTTTTAAACTCTTTAAATAGCTTTACACAGACACACACACAAAGGTTATTTCACTAGAAGTGCAGTTAGATGACTACTCAGTAGAGTGATGGTCAGGGCAAGGTGGGATGGGGAAATGGTGTACATACCTTTGCTTGTCCAGCTTTTGTGATGGCAGGTATATTAAAGAGCTGTCCAGTGTAAAAATGCAGCCCACTGAACAGGATCACTGCAATCGAGTCTCCTTCCTTCTCAATTACTTCAAGAATATCCTCTGTTCTCAGTGTTTCTTCACCCTAAAGTTGAGTCAGGCACAAGTTACACCCAATCTACAATAACAAATTTGTCACGTCTTATTTCCCAATCTAAAATTCACCTTGAGTTCTTGCCCACATAAGAACACTCAAAGAAAAGAAAAGGTTTTTTTTTGTTTTTTTTGTTTTTTCCAATTAATGGTCTTCAAAAGTCTGGTGAGGGAGCAGCATTTAAGCATGCCTTTTGTTATTATAAGAAATGATAACAAAATTGTAAAAAAAAATATTGTCTTTGCAAAACCCTACTTGCTTTATTCTTTAGTTTTTCAATTAATCTTTACTCTTTGCATGCCTACAAATTGTTTTCTCCTTACTCCCATCCAGTAAAATACCAGGAAGTATGAGAAGCCCCTGAAATATTAAATGGTAAAATTTTCTTGGAAATTATTAATCAATCACATTATGTTTTCCAGGATAAAAAACACATACCTTTCACCTGAGTATAACCTAACCACGAGTAAACTCTCCTCCACACCAGTCTAAAAATCAAGCTCCGAAAATGAAGGGAAATATCAGTAAAACTCAGTATTATCATGGTTAATTTTTCCACTTCTTCCCAGCTAAGACTAATGATTGGTTACTCAGTGGAAATTCTGAGTGAATTTAAACTTGGTCTTGCAAACAACTAGAGCAAAAAGAAATCTGCTAAACACAAAGTATCTCCTTGTATCTTATCATTCTTATCTATTTAAAAAGTTTTTATAAATTTTCTCCAGTGCTAAATCTGACATATTTTTTGAGGTCAAAGCATCATTTACTCCATTAATATTTGGAGGAAGCTCCTTAAGGTATTCATAAATTTTCCTTCAGTTATTTTTAATTTTTGGCAATACTTGCTATTTATCAAGTACTGTGTCTCATGTTAAGCACATATTATCACAAATATAGCACATACTTTAGTTTCTACTAGAAGTCTGGAACTTATTTTAAAAACTGAAATCTATAAAAAAATAGTACTGATACTGAAATCTTTAAATTATTAGCTGATACGTATTTTATATGTAAAGAGAAGGATCTTAGTAATTCTAAGACAAATTCCAAATAAAAATAGTAACATGGCAACCCAAAACTCTTTTTTTTTCTTAAAAGAATTCTAAAATGGCTTGTCCACCATAATTTCAAAGTGCAGAAGATGAAGTACTTTATATACTAATTATTTATTTAAAGAATCAGTATAAAGCACAAAAGAAATGTACAGCTTAATGGTAGAATATGGTTCTCTCTGATGATGACCTGCTCTAATCTAGTAATGCTAAAGAATGCTCTCAAGATTTATGATTAAATCATGAGGTTCCATACCACTTACCTCTTTCAACATTAGAACTTCTGATAAATTAGTGGCTATCTTCGTTTTTGCTAGAAATTATCAATTTATATATGACACATAAAATAGATACCTTGTCGCAGGCATGAGAACTTTCTATCCCATTAATTGACTGCATGTTGGCAAATAGAACTAAATGGAGTAGATTTTAATTTCTCAAAGTATTCTGGGTTGAAAGAAATAATTGTTCAAACATTGGCTTAACAGCCTGGGAGCATCATTTGTGAAGCCTACAATTTATTCTGTGTGGATCTCTTGGTGCCAAATTACACAAGCTGCAGGGTTGGTATGTCAAAGTCTGTACAACTTGGCCTTACATCTCTATTAATGGAAAGTGCACAGTTATTTTAGATCTTGAACATATGTCAACCCTGATTAGGTGCTTCCTTTGTTACCTCTTTAAATATGAAGGAATTCCATAGAGATAAGGTAACTTTCTTTAAGTCTCTTACCCAGTTAAGTTGCTGAGCCTGGGATTTCTGTGGGGTCTAACAGCCAGGCCAGAAAGCCCAGCCTCTTTCTGCTACACTGCATCTCTTTCTACATCCCCCACCCCCATCCAAGCACAAAGGAAAATATTTGATACTTAGATTAAAAAGAGATATAAAAGATAAGCATCATTCAATTTCAACAAATATCATTTTAAAGGTATCCAAAGGCAATGGTATTTGAAATTGAACATGACACATGCAATTTGCCGTCCCTTTCCATCCCACTAAAGAATATGGCAAACTCCAGTGGTATTCACAGGAAAATAGTTTGCTTATGACTACCCCTCGAAAAATAAAAATACATATACTTCCAAGTTAATTCTCCATTTTAAGCAAAATGAGCTAGCAGTAATAGAAGTATACGTCTTTTATACATTCTTGAAAGTTCCATTAAAGTAATGGGGATAATAAACTTCTGAGGAAAATGAAGAAAAAAATCAATACTAAAGAGAAACAGAATGAATATTTATTTCTCTTTCTCATATACCTCTCTTGGCTTTATAATCCTCATGCTTTTCTCAATGTTAAGTCCATGAAGTTGAAGCTGTGACTCAATAGCATACTGGAAAAGAAGAATGATTTATTAAATCAAATCCAATGCACAGAAGTACATTGAAATAACTCTGAAAGAGATAATAAAATAACAATAAAAGCATATTATTGTATTGAATCTAAGGTCAAGGTTAAAAGTGACTGAAAAGAATACACCAGAAAAGAACTGCTTAATTTAATTTATATGCAGGAATCAGAACATTCCTTGAAACACTGTATCTTAGAAATTGGATGGAAGCACAGGGGCCATCTAGGCTTCAGGGAGTTCTAAGAGATTTGTAGTAGATATTAAATCTCCTAATTTAAGTCAAAACTGGAGTTTACAAAATAACCAGAGTGAGGAGTGTGGACTTGTTACATTTGAACTAGCTTATAGGAAGGGCTTACCCCAAAAAGAGTAACATTAATAAAAGGAAAGAACATCAGAAAGTTCCCTTCACTAACAGTACAAGATATGAATGGGAACAGGAAATTTAGGGACCCTGAATTCTTTCTCAACATCAGGGTTTTGATCCTTTTCAGTAAAGTAATGGCTATTGATTTGGACACAGTTAAATGACATAGATTTTAACAGTTAACAGTGATAATAGAGAGACAGAAATCAAATTTTTCCCTAACACTAAAAGTGAAATATGCAACTTTATCCATGTCTATGTCTGGAATGATCAAGTTTCTTAAAGAAGCAAGACAATGAATCACAAGAAATATTTTTAATCCTTAATCAATGTTTTTTTTTGATAATAAAGCACCAATAATTATGTTAGCATGCTATGGACAAATTAAAGTTTTATTCTTATTCTATATAGCTAAAGGGTTAAGCACTAGGGTATTATTGATTTGATTTCATAAAGTAAAAGAGCAACAAGAATTAATAAAACATTTATAACTGCACTTGATTTAAACCAGCAGCTCGCTCAATGTTTTTAAAAAGACTAATAAATCAATGCTCCCATTCAAACCTTTCCTCCCCTAACACATGTTTTACTTGGACAAAAAAAAATAAAGCTACAATCTATATTTTAAAAACACCTAATCAAAAGCATTTGACAGATCTTTTTATTGTAAAGTTACTTGGAAAAAGACTAGAGAACAAACTGTTCAACACAGGCAAATGGTGTGCTCCTCTAGGAAGAAAAGAAAGAATATAAATATAATTGGAAGAATCCTTACATGATCTGAAGGGAAGGCTTTGGCTTCCAGAAGAATTTTATAGCGTTTTGGTGTAGGCTTAAAAAAGGATAACTGCAATGAAATGGATTTATTGAGAAAACCATTAATGTACAATTTATACATTTGTTCAGTTTATACCATACTTTCATTTTATAATCCTGGCATTTTAAAGGCCTGACTCAATGACACATCTAGATGTCTGTCAAGGGTTCCTTTCCCAATTAGCCTTATTTCTAGTGAATTATAAAATAAAAGAAGGTACTAGCTCATTATATTTATCAATAGAAAAGCAAATTTTGGAGACTACATGAGATAAAAACAAATTCTCAAACTTTACTTAAATTTTAATTGAAAAACTACCTTTCCAATGCCTTTAATGGTAATTTCTCTATTGTAAGACTGGATACTATGTTCTACATTAATTTTATTTTATTTATGGTGATTCATCTTATACTGCTGATTTGGTTTCTGGTACATATTTCCACTGCCTTATTACTTTATGGGATTTTATTTTAGGTCTAACTGGAAGGGCCTCATCCCTAACATGAAACATTTGACATTTCTAGAGGCACCAGGGAGAAATAGCTCATTTGTTCAAGGGAGCCCTTCCTTTTTCCCCACAGTTCCTAGAGAATAAACACTGCCTGCCAACAGAAACAATGAAATGATCGCTACTGTTGACTTAGTGTGGATCACTGGCCAACGTGCTGAAGCAATTTTCACACATTACCACATTTTACCCTTTTATATACGTAGCAGGTAGGTATTTTTTTTTAAGATTTTATTTATTTATTTGACAGAGACAGAGAGATCACAAGTAGGCAGGCAGAGAGAGAGGGGGAAGCAGGATCCCTGCTGAGCAGAAGCCTGATGCAGGGCTAGAACCCAGGAACCTGAGATTAGGACCTGAGCTGAAGGCAGAGTCTTAACCTACTGAGCCACCCAGGGGGACCTCAGGTAGGTATTTTTGTCTTCATTTTCATAACAGAGAAAATGAAGATGTAGAAATCACCAAAACTGTGTCCAGAGTCAGATGTGAAGTAACTTAGCTAGGAATCAAACCCTGAGGTGTCTGAACTTAAAACTATGCTATTTACCATCATGTTTAACATACTCTGTGAACGTGTTCCTTTAGGGATATTTAACAATCATTTCTTCATTTTTATTAATGTGTTAATTATTAATATATTAATATTAATATTAATATATTCATTGTGTGCTTTGGTCACATAGACATGTTTCCAAAAATGAAATAAATTCACTTAAAAATGAAATAAAATTTTTTCAAAGCCTCAAGCGGTTACTATAGACACCATATTCCAAATCAAGTATATATTTGACATTTTAAGGTATACATATTTATTAAGTACTTAGGAAGTAGGAAGCAAGTAGGAAGCACTTGAAATACAGTAACTCTTTTAAGGTATTAGATCCCTTTTCTCCAATTTCATTCTATTTTCTAAATCTTTTTTAACCTATTCCCCCAAAATTTGTCCATAAAAATATAACTGATCCAGAATCCAACCCTGCTGAAGTCCAGCATACTGGCAAACTATCTTTCCGAAGAGCTCAGTGTTTGCTGGCATTTGTACATCATTTTGTGTGCTGG
Organism: Mustela erminea; assembly: GCF_009829155.1. Classification (NCBI taxonomy): domain Eukaryota; kingdom Metazoa; phylum Chordata; class Mammalia; order Carnivora; family Mustelidae; genus Mustela; species Mustela erminea. The sequence goes on from NC_045621.1 coordinate 87,269,133, forward strand.
CAAGCAGTTTTGCTTTTAACCCACTGTAACTTTTATTCCTTATACTCTGAGATAAGAACTGTTCATTATTCTAACTCTCTTTGCAAGAGTCAACTCTCCCATGATTATGAAGAAGCCCTTCTATCATAGTCCAGCATTTCCTGGTAAAAATGAAAATAACCTCACAACTTATTTTTAAATAAGTAAACCACCAGATGCTCATGAATTAAAGATAGAAAAATGTCAGATTCTACAAATGAGTGTATACTAAACATTGGTGGGAAAGGATACTTACCAGCAGAAGATGTAAATTAACAGTCAAACCATTCATTAGGGCAATTTCTTTCTCATTGGCTCCTGCAAAGTAAACACATCATAATTTAGATTTTTCTATTAGTGCTGAAGTTACTTGGAAAAACAAGGTAGGGAGGCTTCACTTCTTCATCCTTAATGCTTTTAGAGATAAGGACATATTTGATGTGTCATTCAAAGAAATGGAAGTTTTCCCACTTGACTCATTTTATCAAAGCGATATCTGGACTCTCATGCACACAGCTGACTAAAATCATATTTGCTTTTTGATATAGTAAATAATAGCAACAAAATAATGACGCATTTGCTTTTTCCTGTAAAATAAAAATGATTTATCCTATTATCAGTTAGTTTGCCAAATTCCCATAGAGTACATTTTTGTGGTAAATGTATCTCAAAAGAAAGCAGGGCCAATCACATTTTTAAAGCTAGTTGTTTCTAATACCCAATTAAAATGCACCTTTAATAAGAGAGCTAGTTTGCCAAACATACTTCACTGTTTTTACAGTGAGATATATAATCGTTTGTAAGACAAAAGAGCTAGAAAGCAAAACACAAAGACCTAAATAGCTCTGGGATTTATTCATACACACTGAGATGCAAGATAATTAATACAGATAGGTATTATCTGATGGGGAACACATGCAAAATTAAGATATCCACTACACAATTGTAATCTGATCTAATGCTTAGTAATGAGGGCTTGCATACTAGAAATAGACCCAAAGACAAAGCATACACTGGATCCTTAAGAACTCAGAGTTTAATAACAACAGTACTTTCATATTTTTAGTTCTTACAATGTCTCATAAAAGCATTTAGACCTGTATAATAGGAAAATCTCCTTAACTATCACTGAGAAAAATGGGTTTTGTGCCATTATTTGTAAAACTGTGTGAGGCGTTAGGGAAAATGTGTCATACAAGTCCTATATTTCATATCCAAAGAGATACTTCTCTTAAGAGTTCCATTTTAGAGGAAGAGACAGCAAGTAAAATGATTAATTTAATATGCAGGGAGATTGCAGGGTAAGTCCACTTGAGGGCAGGCCACTGCAGCTAAGTGCATAATTTAGGAATTTCTATTTCAACATAGCCATCTAGTCGAGAAAAACTTCGGGTTGCATTTAACAGATGGATTTCTCCATTTGATGTGCAATGTTGGTAAACAATCAGTTAGAGGCTGTATCTCTGGTCCTTGTAAGGTGAACAGTGTCTGAAGTCAAGGCACATGAGACCAAGCTCATTCTATATTCCTAGCACTAAATAAACTTTGTCCTAGACATACTAGAGATAGGAATATGATAACCTTATGTTGCATATGGTGGCATATGTCTTCTCCTACAATATGAAAATCTTTTGGAAACATGTAGAAGAAATGCTGCCAGCTTTACTATATTTATTTCTTTGCATTATGGTATGAATTTATCCTGTTATCTCTAAAATGAAGCATTATCTAAGATATCTCATCTAATATCATCCTTAAATCCATTAGCTCTCCACGTGCATCTTTTCTGAGAACCACTTATTCCAAAAAATATTTTGGCAGAGAAAGTGAAAGGAGAAAAGGAAGGAAAACCAATCTTATAAAGAGAGCAGAATTCATAGAAAGAGAAGCATTTGAAGGAAGGTAATGAGAAGAAAGAAGAATGCATATGTGAGTCACCCCAAAATGAAAACAAAGAACTTGGAGAGGCAGGAAGAGAAGGAAACTTTGTATTGAAGGTTGGACATCCTGTTTTTTGCTTTACAACTGCATCTGACTCAAATAATTGCACATTCCTTGAAAATTTTAGTCCTCCAAACAATACACTGTTCATTTTGGATCAAAGAATGTAATGAACCAGATGTGCTAGGCTCAATTAAGGTAGACATACACTTGACCCTGTGCTACCTACTCCCTCACTTTCAGTGGCATACTAACACTAAGATCAATTCTTTGTAAATAATCCCTCGCTGACTTGAATAATTTGTCTGCCACCATGCACAAAAAGGATCTCATCTTAGAACACTCCAAATTCAACCAAGCACTTCACGAAATGCTCACCTCACTTGCAAATGAACTTTGTGAAGGAGATGGTCAGTCTATTTAATGTGTGTGCTTATGTACACAGGTCTGAGGACGGTGCAAATATTAAAATTTCAGGACATTAATGCAAATGTTTATTTCAGATATAACCTATGGACACTAAAGAATCAAGGGTTCCTAACACCAAAACACCACCCATCAAACTGATTTTTAGCATTTTTTTAAAGGAAAATTTATCTATTTGACCTATCTCTTTTCTTTAGGTACAAATTGCATTTCTGAAACCAAGAGCTATTCTTGTAGGAGATTTCATTATCATCAGCATCCCATAAGAAAATAAAAAAGAAATTAAGCAAACAAATTCTTCCAAGTTACTTTCCTTTGTTCTTCTTCTTTTTCCTAAGAGGTTTTTTTTTTTTTTTTTTTGAATTACTGTTGAAACATTGAGAACTACAAGAATTGCAGGGCAAAAATTCTTAAAAAACTTGCTGAAAGCTTATCAGGATTTGAAGAGTTCTTACTTTAGAAGATCATCTACAATTCACTGCAGTAAATGTCAAGATTTGAATCACTTCATCCAAGATGGGTATGAGCCAGGGTTCTCATCTGTAGAGTGCCTTCCTGCTTGTTTATTTATTGAACAGAATTTTTTGCTTTACCAGAAGGTGTGACTTAGTTAAATACAAGCAGAGCCTTCTTACCTCAATGCCTGGCACACAGATGTTTATTGAGTCATTACTATGTGCCAAGACTTCTAAATATGTTACTTGTATTTTTTTCACATCTTCTTCACAGCCACACAATAACTTATCTACTTTAATTGTCCATATCTATCAGTGAGGAAACTGGTGTCCAAAGAGATGAACTAACTCACCTCAAGTCTCATAGATAGAAAATAAGACAAAATCTTAACTCTCTCTTAGGAAAAAAAAAGTTTAAAACCTTTGTTCCAGATTATACTGGGAAGCGTTGTCTACATTATCCACTCCCTGTAAATCAAATACAGGAGGCCCATGTTCATTACCAACATTCTTCTGCATCTAATTTTAATTTAATTTCAAAAATTTTGCCAAGAGATGACAGGGCCCCAAGCTGCTTAGTGTTCAGTAAGAGGATTCATGATGATCTCTGAACCGCCATCCACGTTCTGTCTAACTGATTAAGCAGATGCAAACGTTATTGTGGATTTGCTTATAAGGTTTGTAATCAGGCTAAGTCTGAGAACTTTCCACTCTTTCAAGTTGTAAATTCCCGTGTCCTCCAGAGGTGGCTAGCGCATGAGGTTTTGTTAACTGGAGACAGCTTCTAGGGATTATTGCTTCTCAGAGGGTCAACCCCAAGTTTCATAAAGCAAATTTATGTCTACATTACAACATTTTTATAAGCTGAAATGCATGTATCTAGCCCTTTATGATTTTTATGTACCCAAGGAGAAGTAGGCTTAATAATAATACTAATAACATTCTTCAGCAATTCTATTTCTAGCATCTTGATAATATGACATTAATTATAAGGGAAACTTATTCCATGTTTTGCTGAATTGTTCGCGCTATATAAAATGTTTTATTAACAGTTTTCTTTCTCATCCGAAATTGAAATTATTTTCTATGTCTATGAAAAAATACAATCGCTCATTGTCTCCTCCTGCTCTCTATCCAGACTATCAATTCGTACACACAGTAATTTTTATTATCTGCCTGTTACTTGTTTTTGGGAAATTTTACGGTGAAATAAAGACTGTGGTTTTAAGAACCTGGAAGAGTCGATCATTGCCCCAAATATACAATGTGTCTGTTTGCTCATGACACATGTGTGGAGCTTGCAGGTAGCAAAAATAAATTTGACTTCTGCTGGTTTTTACAGTACTCGTCACACAATTATTTTAATTATTTCATGATTTATGCAGCCTCCACTTCCAAGCAGGATTTGAGGTTTCTTGGATTACAAACTGAGGAAGAATGATGAAAAAAAGAAAAAAAAAGAGTACAATCTATGCAGAAGTAAAACAGAAACTTTGCTACTTTTAATTTAATCAAATTTTCTCAAAATTTCCTAGTGACCCAGGCAAAAAGGGAAACTGGTGGGATTTGCAACAAATAAGATAATCTAAACACAAATATATTTAAAAACACTTTCTAAAATAATCTATTCCTAATAAAACAAATAGGGTGAACTTCTCATTTTTCATCTTAAGAATCATTTCTTGGGTGCCTGGGTCGCTCAGTTGGTTAAGCGACTGCCTTCGTCGGCTCAGGTCATGATCCTGGAGTCCCGGGCTCGAGTCCCACATCAGGCTCCCTGCTCCGCAAGGAGTCTGCTTCTCCCTCTCACCCTCCCTCTTCTCATGCTCTCTCTCTCTCAAATAAATAAATAAAATCTTAAAAAAAAAAGAACCATTTCTCTAATACATGCAATTTACAAAGTAAAGAAACAAGAGATAATAGTTACTAAGTATCAAGTTTTTAAAATTTTGTTTCTAATACACTTTGTAGAGGGTCAATTCACATTCCTTTGGTCAACAAAAAAATAATAGAAATATTTCTCCTGATAAAATGTGAATGGTAAAGAACAAAACAGACATTTAATAAACTCAGAATTGAACTAAAAATTACCTTTGTTCGCTGACAACATTTCAAATAAAATATTGTCATATGTATGTCATAAATGACTTGAGACTTTGGAAAGACTACCTTAAATAACTTATATGCTATATATGCTTATTGTTATTTATAATACATAATGATTATGACATATGTAATAAACAAAATACATATTGTTTCTTGAGCTTCATTTCTATGAAAGTGACTGTGCTCATTTCAATAAGGAATTGTTATCTTTTTTTTTTTTAAGATTTTATTTATTTATTTGACAGAAATCACAAGTAGGCAGAGAGGCAGGCAGAGAGAGAGGAAGAGGCAGGCTCCCTGCTGAGCAGAGAGCCTGATGCAGGGCTCGATCCCGGACCCTGGGATCGTGACCTGAGCCGAAGGCAGAGGCTTTAACCCACTGAGCCCACTCAGGCGCCCCAGGAATTGTTATCTTTTATAGCTCGTATCATTAGGGTCAAATGTCTGTAATTTAATTAATATAATATTCAGAACAAAACCATAAAAAATAAAGTTTGTCCCATATGTATGATAATTTTGTATGGTATTTCAAAGGCACAGAAAAGTCCCCAAAGCTAGAGTTAATAAATATGTATTTTTTAATAAGTTGAATCCTTTTATTTTTCTAAATAAATTTAACTAGTGGGGTTTTTTCCCATCTTCCTTAGTAATTATAATGAGAAAGACTCATTTGAAATTTCAGTGATGGCTGTGATGTATTTGCTGGGCAAATAAAATACTTGCATATTTAATAAGTTTCACCAGATCTATAAACTTTTAAATGGTCAAAGGAACCTTTTTGTAGGGTTTACTAGCTTCATAAATAAATCTCACCAAATAGTATCACCTTCCTACTTCCTTGGCCTGTATATAAACATCCTTAACTCCCTTTTTAGAGGATGATAAATATTAAGCATAAAATAACAGGATTAGAATGCAGTTTATGTTCTGAAAGCAAACCTAGTAAGGAAAAAAACAAAACAAAACAAAAGCCACAGCTAAAGAGAACATATATGCTCAGGTCAAATTAATCCAGGTTTGTTTGGGGTCTTTTCCATGCTAGACATTTGAATGCATATAATTAGCTTCTAGAAAATGAACACAAATGAAAGCATCACTCAACAACTATTTAACAACATACCCTTAAATACAATCCAGGATTATTTAGGTGGTAGTTTGCTCCATCAGAATATACACAATCCTCTATTGTTTATAATATAATATAATATAATATAATATAATATAATATAATATAATATATAATACTAACACCCGATCAAGTGCTGTTCCCAAGAACCTGACTAGCCTGGTAGGAGATGCCAGGTTCTCCCCTTCACCTGCCTGACTGACCTCCACTCTGGCCTTGGGTCCCAACCTCAGGCATTCAGAGCTGAGAAGATTCACCCTGGGGCTCCTCCAGAGGGTCTGGATTCAGGTTCTGTGCATACAGCCTGGCTTCATGTGCTGCCCTGAAAACACTGTGCTTCCAGGCTTCCAACTGCTCTTTTCCTTATCAATGGCAGCATTTCTGGTAGAAATTTTTACTGATTTATTTTTTTTAATTAATTAATTATTTTTTTAGTATTGCTGTATGTTTTTTACTCCAATGTTTTTCTATCATCTCCATGTGTTTGGAATAGAAGTGATCACTTTGGTTTGTACTTAAATCTGTTATTTTAAACTAGGAGTCAATATCCTGATCCTATAATATAACCACATAAAACAGAAATGTATATAGTCTAATGATTACTCAGTAATAGCTAGTAGGAAACACAATTTACTTTTTCTTGCAACCCTTCTATTTTCTTTTTCAACTTCTTGACCAGGTAATACATTCTTATGGTTCATAAACTAAAAATGGATTTTCCTTAGAAGTCTGGTAATTTGGGCTGTATCACACATGAGTGCGTTTTTCCACTGTGCATGTGGTTCGGTTTGTTGTGAGGGGACCCTACTGAGCCACTGTATAGGGAAAACTTTAGAATGTTTAGGTTGGGGCCCCTGGGTGGCTCAGTGGCTTAAAGCCTCTGCCTTTGGCTCAGGTCCTGATCCCAGGGTCCTGGGATCGAGCCCTGCATCAGGCTCTCTGCTCAGCGGGGAGCCTGTTTCCCTTCCTCCCTCTCTCTGCCACTTGTCTCTGTTTGTCAAATAAATACATAATATCTTAAAAAAAAAAAAAAAAAGAATCTTTAGGTTGTCCAAACATCACAGAGAAAATTGTTCCAATTTCCTGCATAAATACTGGATACTCAATTAGAACAGAAGTGGATAAACATTTATTTTAATTCTTTTGTTTTCACCAAGGAATATGTTATAGACTAAACTGTGTCCTGCTGAAATTCATATGTTAAAAACTCCATTCATATGTTAAAAAACCCCAATGCGACTGTATTTGGAGATAGGCCCTATAGGAGGCAATAAAGGTTAAATGAAGTTTTAAGGGTGGGAGGTCTTAATCCAACAGGGCTGGTGTCTTTGTAAGAAGAGAGACACCACAGTTCTCTTTGTCTTTGAGTGTGAACAGAGGAAAGGCCAGGTGGTGACATAGAAAGCAACCATGTACAACCCAGGAACAGTGTCCAACCACTAACCAACCCTTGGATCTCTGACTTCTGGCCTCCACCCAGAACTGTGAATAAACGTCTGTTGTTGAAACCACCCAGTCTGTGGTATTTGGTAATGACAGCCTGAGCAGACTAATATAGTACACACATCCTCCCTCGGGAGTCTTCATCTCCCCTCTCCAGGGACTCACCCAGTCATCTGGGGAGAAGGATTCACCTGGCAGCATAAAACGGGCAAAGGGAGCTGGCATGCTATCTGAATTTTAAACAGACTTTCAACACATCTCTCTTTTTTATTCCTATTTTACTCCCACTTCTAGAGACGCTTATTGTAATTTCCAGACTTTTGAAGGTTCTGCGGTGTAAAGTGGGTGGCTTTCTATTTCCTTTCCGTTGGGAGATAAAGGTTTGATTTACCTTTTTTTTCCCCCACAAAAGCGTTACCACTTACCCACTTGTTATCAAACTCACAAAATGCTCCCATCATCTACTTTGCTCTATTTGTTCTTTGGAATTTATGCCTTTTTTTTTTTTAAATACAGTAAGAGTTGTTTAGTGAGAATTCAGGGAAAAAAAATATAGAGTACTTAATTGCTTATGTTCAGTCCCCTCCACCATTCCCTCTTTTGAAGCACTAATGTCAATGATATTTTTTTAACTTCTCTGTGTTATATGATTATATGTATATATTAATTTTACATTTTGGGGACTATCTTCCTGTATGGGAGTCCCATAAGGACATCCCATGAGATGAAGACAATGAGGATTCTTACTATTTTACTTACTTACCATTTTATCCTCGGGGCCTACACCACAAGTCCTGACACACAGCAGAAGTTCAAAAATCATTTCTGAATAAACAAGGTATTTCTCAGGTTTTCATGGTTTGTCAATTACTGTAATTCTTTTGGGATATAGGTTCTACTGTCCTCACTCTAATTCCACTTTCTCTCAGCTCACATGTGATTATTGTCTTCTGACCAAGATGCAATTGGGATGAAGCAATAAAGGAGTGAGATTTGAAAAAGCATTATGAAACTTGGGATTTCCCAAAGTCCTCTAAACAGATCCCACTCCAAAATTAACATATCGTTAATTATTTTCAATACCCTGAATATCATGTAAGATTTCAAACAAACCTCAATATTCAGCCCAATTAAGTTACTCTCTTTTTAAATGTTAACACGTTTGCCATCTAAAACTATCTTATATTTTACCTAGAGTATATATAACTCACTTTAGAAAACACATTATAAACCAAAGAATATCAAAAACCATATTATTTCCAACAATCCTCAGCTTAATTTTAGAATTAGTCACTGTGGATTAAACTGAAATGAGCCAAAACCTGTTTGGTGCTTTAGGAGTTTAGCACGTAAAGGTTAGTGTTTATCATATAATGAAATGTTATAAAATTCATTTAAGTTGATTTTTAAGAAATCAGTTTGGGGCGCCTGGGTGGCTCAGTGGGTTAAGCCTCTGCCTTCGGCTTGGGTCATGATCTCAGGGTCCTGGGACCAGCCTTCGTGGGGCTCTCTGCTCAGTGGGGAGCCTGCTTCCCACAACCCCCCCCCCCACTGCCTCTCTGCCTACTTGTGATCTCGGTCAAATATATAAATAAAAAATCCTAAAAAAAATCAGTTTAATTATAAATAAACACAATACATGTTCTCTTTATTGGGGAGTACATATTACTTTTAAAATATGCAAGAAAACATAATTAAATATTTTATTTTTGTGCCAAATAACCCAGTTATGTCCCCTATAGCCTTCAAGTCTCAATTAATAGTATATTCATTCTTTCTTTACTGTTACAGGTAAAAATAGAAAACCAGGATGTTCTTCAATAAGATTTTGACTTTATAATCCAGGTTTATATCTAAATGATAATGCTTTTATGATTCCTTTGGGAAAAATCCATTTTGTACTTACCTACAATGTCATTCATAAGGCCTACAATAGTCTCATCTCCTGTAATCCAAGGACGTTTTCCTAGGTCATGACCATAAGCTCCCCTAAAATTGAAAAGGGGCATAAACTCTATTAGGTTTGTTTGTGTGTGTGTGTGTGTGTGTGTGTGTGTGTGTGTGTGTGTAATTTTTCATACATCAGCATTAGCAACTACTCATTTATAAATAAGTCTTTGTAATGTTTTAGTAATTATATAAAATCATGCTTCTTTAGAACCAAAAGTAATACTTGAGGACTCTATCTTTTTAACTTGTCATTGCTTAATTTCTCTAATTTCCTTTTTGTTGGAGGGTAACAGAGACTGACTATTTCTTTATTTTTCTTTATCTCTATTTTAAAACCTAAGATGTTATTTTTTTTCTTCTTTATTTTGAAAATTAAGACTCTTTGAACATTATACTTGTATACCTGTAGCACACAGTAATATCTATAGTAAAACATGGCTACTATTCTTTGAGGCTAGAAATTAAAATTCTTATAAATTCGGTTTTTAAACATAGTTATAATCTGTACACCAAGTCAAAGTGTATAAAATGTGACTGTATTTATGATGACATTTTAAGTAGACAAATAAACTTGGCAATAATCAAAGCCAACATTACAGCTTTACCTATTTTCTGGCAATTTCATCTACCGTATTCTAGCTCAATTTTATTATTCTAGTAAGTGTCTCGGCAGGCATAAATGGCAAAACACAGAATAGGTAAGAGAATTTCCATTCTCAAGAAGTTTTCATTAAATGAGGAAGGAAATACATTTGAAATATGGAAGAAGAAACTGAAACAAAGAATCAAGGTGGGAGGGACTAAACGTGCGGGGGCACACTTGTGGCAGGAAGCCCAGAATTAATTCTTAATTCCCTAGAAATTCAAAAACTCCCTGAAGCTGGAGAAAGGAATGAGCCTGTATTTTCTGCATAGTGCAAACTGTGCTTTAATCTATACTCTGAAATTCAGTAAGCTGGCAGGAGTGAGTGGTAAACTTGCTCTTAGAGGTGAAGGGTAGCAGAATGTCACCCCAAAATATGTTGCTGTGGTAGACTGATTATCTTGAGTTATAGGCACTTGAAAAACAGCAAGTGCAGTGAGAGGGTCTCTCTGAACTCCCCTATCTGCTTGAAGAGAGATTTTTCAAAAGGAACTCAGTAGCCATAAAATCACCTCTCCAGGAGTTTCATCAACCAGGAAAGATCGAGTCTTGTCATGGGAGAAGAGACCAGAAGTCAACACCACACTCAGACTGGCTTTGTCACAACCTATCCTATCTTTTATCTATTCCTCTAAGGGCTCTGTCACCTTTCCTAAAAATCACATGTTCTCCCCTCAGTGGCCTACATCCTCCTCTCCTTTCCTTATTCAGATAGGATTTAAGCCTGAATTCTAAGTCATCATTGGGAGGGTGGGCCGGGGTCCCTTCTCCCCCACGTTTTGTCTCCCATGTGTACAAGGACTATGCATTCTAATAACTTGTGCATTTTTTCTCCTCCTGCTAAGCTGTCTTTTATTACAAGGGTCTCAGCTAAGAACTCAGAAGGGTCTGGTCTGGGGAAAATAATTTTCTTTCCCCAAGAGAGTAGTGGGGTAATAGGACGAATGGAGCCCTGTTTTTAGCCTTTGTTGATTTTCATGATGTGAATATCCCCTGTGGTCCATTTCCTGGCATTAACTAAAATCCTCAATATTTAATGACTGGCTTTCATTGCTGGTCTGAGCCAATTCCAGGTCACCACTGGTTATGAGACTACATGTATTATAAGCTAATAAAGCCTGTAAAAATAAAAGTAAAGGGGTGGCAATATGTACCTGAAAGGATGAATGTGAAAAATAAGTAAGATAACATGTAAAAGAGATTGGCCCATAGCACCCCTTTCTGACTTTGCCCTACTGTAAATCTACAGCATGGGCATGTGGGGTACAATGCAATTTTTAAACTAATATTTTGATTACCGTATAAACTGAGATGAAGGAAAAGGACTTTCTCTGTGAATAAGCAGCGACTGTAAGAACTAAGGAGGAAGAGAAGGGCAATTGCCAGTGATTATTATTCATATTATTATTAGATAGCCTGCAGCTTGCCTCTTTCTTGACTTCCAATATAAATGCTAAAGACAAAAATCATTATCATTAAATGGTAGTTAAAGGCAGATACTTGGATCCTTTTTTATTTTAATCACACAGAGCTCCTGGCCTTGCTGATAGCACAATACATCTTATTACATTTAGGTAGTAAAATTCTATGTTCTGCCTCAGAGAATTTATGTCTCAGACTAGCAGGCCACCTACTTCTCACTCTGGTAGACACCATGGTAATAATCTTTAAGAGTATGTTTCTTCCTGCAATTCTGGCATCTCCCCCCACCTTTAAAATATCACACACACACACACAGTCTGCTTCTTTCCTTTTTGTAGGCTACTAAGCCTAGGGTAGTGAAATGTATTTAGGAAGTTGTTATCCCAATAAACTCCAACTAAAGTGGCCTGTCTTTATAAAGGCTTGATGTAGATGACAGTGCAGTTTTAAACATAGGTATCAGAGTTAAGAAAGATTACATTGCTCTCATTCACAACTGCCCAACATACTTGCAACGTAGTTGCAAACTTCTTTTCCAGTGCTGCAAAAGAAAAGAGCCTGGCAGACAGTTCCCTCAAGGCTGTGGCATTAATCATTCCCCCAAGTGGGGTGTTCTCTGAGATGTCTAGGGAGGGCTATCTGCTCACGAAATTAGATTTCAGGATGTAAAATCAAATTAGGAAGTTAATAGAGGATCCTCTTTGAAAGAAGACTCTACTTTAACCATCCTACAAAATAAGTAGTAGCCAGGCTTTTAAAAGCTTCTTCCTCCTTGCTCCCCCAACCCCCACTCCACCATAAGGAAACAAATAAGACATCTCAGAATCCTTAAGACCACCACTTTTTTTTTTTTTTAAATCTGTGACCCCATTGGTGATTAGCCACCTACATTTTCCTACATCTAGAGATGTAGGAAAATCTTTAACATGTCGTACTTTCTTATTCATACTGAAAGGCGGTGCAGCAAAATTTGCCTCTTTAGCATAAAGATTATCTTGAGCTGAAGGCATCTGAAAAACAGCACATATAGGGATAAGTTTCCTCAGAATTTTCCCATCTGCCTAAAGACGGGTCCTTCAAAGGAACTCAACTACCATCAATCCCTCCCTCAGCAATTTCGTCAACCACAGAAGATTGACTCTTGTCCCCAGAGAGGAGCCCAGAGTCGAGACCACACCCAGAAGATTTTGTCACAAACCATCACATCTTCAAAGTGCTTTTTATCCTTTCTAAAAATCATTTATTCTCCTTTTAAAGTGGCCTATATCCTCCTCCCCTACCCCTATCAAGATGACATGTAAGTTCTCAAATCTCATGGATTTCTTTTTTTTTTTTGTAATCACTCCCCCCCACCCAGGAAGCCCTCATGCTCATAATATTAATAATTAATAAGGAGTAATTATTAATTCTTGTTAATCTATGTCTTGTCAGTTTATTTTATAGGTCAGTTGTTGAATTGGGGGGGGGTAGAGGGAGCATTTTTTCTTCCCAGAATACACTTTTAAATATTTGACAGAGAAAGATCACAAGTAGGCAGAGAGGCAGGTAGAGAGAGAGGAGGAAGCAGGCTCCCCACTGAGCAGAGAGCCCAATGTGGGGCTCGATCCCAGGACCTTGGGATCTTGACCTTAGCTGAAAGCAGAGGCTTTAACCCACTGAGCCACCCAGGCGCCCGAATACACTTTGTTTTTTAAAGAAAAACATCAACTGAATGAGACAGCGGTGTCTCAAGAGCGTAAGAGCACGCCTGCCCACACACACACTGCCATCAAGTCAGTTGCTGCCCGCTAACCGTGTAGCTTGTTCCTAACATGTAATTCAGTGGGCTATTTTCTTATTAAGTAAGCCTACCTAAAGTCACATAGGGCTTAGAAACATCCCTATAAAGACACAACTGGGTCAAGTTTTTGCTCCTATGAAAAGAAAGAAAACCATTTATCAAATAGATAAGACACACAGAAGACTTAAAATATTGTGGTTGTATCTTAGGGATGTGATATACGCTTCTCAGCTTACAATGTGCTCTTCAGAATGGAGGTATCTTCCTCTTCTAGCCCATCTTTCCCACTGTGATTATTAGTCCATGTTATTTTTCTTTAAATAATCTGGGCCGCTAATAAATCCATAATATATAAATATGTAGTATTAAATGTTCTAAAAAAATTCTGGCAAACTCACAGACCCCTATTAATGTTACTTCTGACTGTTATAACCTCATTTGGCTGGTAATTAACTATTATATATCAAATGAGTCAAATCACCATGACATTTTTCTATTTCAGAATGTCAAAAAATCGAAATATTGTTATTGCACAAATTTAATTCTTCCAAGTGAAGTAATCTACTTAAGAAACCACACAGTTGCAAGATAAAAATAATAAGCATTTAAAAACCCACAGAAGTGCTTTATTTTCATTGCTCTGTCTTAAATAACTTAAAAAGGTTTAGAAGAAATCATTAAGCACCAAAAATATTTCTAAGTATGCCTCTGTTCTTGACTTTCCTCTAGCGTAAGTAATCAAAGTTGGTAGCTGTATGAATTAATAAAATCAGGCTACCCTATGGTCAGTAACAGTTTATTTTGTAGATAGGTAGGTAGTATGGCTGTGATAGGACATAAAAGATAGAGACAAGGACATTAACAGCCATGAGCCAAGTGGTAGTTCTTACCTTACATGGCTTGGATGGCCAGTCAGACTTGTTATCAATATCCCAGAAAAATATCTCACTTAGTCAAAGGATACTCTGATTTTTATGTTACTGTCAAGATTATGAATTGCTAATTTTTTTTCCTGTTAAGCAGTTAACTTCAGTTTGCATTGGTGTATTTATTAACTGTGTAGCTCTCTTGGACTCAGTCCTTCTCAAAATCTTCCACTGGTCAAGAAGAGAGAAAGGCACTGGCCTGATTTGGTTATCAGGTAAGAGGTAGGGCAGACATGGGGCTGGAGAAGGTGAAGAGGACAGGTAATCAGGAACACTCATCACAATAATGGGAGGCCCTGCATCTAGAAGCAAACCAAACATGTGAGAGGATATTTAGCACAAAAACAAAAGCAATATTCAGAAGGGGAAGTCAAGGGAACAACAGCCCTTCCACAGTGGCAAGATTATTACTTTAAACTAAAAGCATGTGAACAGCCAGCGGCCTAAGAAAGAAACACTCCTTGACTTAAGGAGACTCTTCTGAAAATATAGCTGCCATTAGCCCACTCACAGATGGAAAGTGACTCATCACCAGGAGGTGCAAATTCAGATGCCACCCATCTCCCTCTTGGGGATCTTCCAGCCAGGAAAGATACACCCATTATTATCGATGAATCCACAGGCCCTCAACAAATAGGATGTAAACTGATAGAGGAAGTTTTCCTCCCAACAGAACCTTAGCTGGAAAAGGCCAGAGAAAAAATTTAAGCTAACAATTTAGGACCAAAGAAATAATGAACAAACACTTTTGAGATCAAAGATGGACAGTGGGATAGAACCCCATTATTCTGACCTTGCCCCTCAAACACCACTGACATCAACAAGGAGACAGGGGGTGTGACACTGACTGGGCCCACCACCACTGAAAGCAAGAAGACTAAATAAATCTAAGCAAAGATAAAATAAAGCTAACTAGAAGCTCTCTGATCTTTCTCTCAGAATCTTTTAAATGTAGTTTACATTGCCTGAAGCATTAATATGCACCTCTTTACTGAATCATTTGTCTAATGAAAAATAAGTAGAAGGCATTAAGAGTCTCTAATTTTCTATTGTCACAAGGTAAAATGTAAAATTGGAAGTTAACAACAATAGAAGGGTGTTATGACAGAGAGGCACTCTCCTGGAATATAACTTTAAAGTCTCAAAAATAATCAACCGGTCTAATAAACCAAGGTAATCACAAAGAGATGAATAAGATAGCAGGGCATCTTTTTTAAATGCCTAAAGGATAAAAATGCACAGCCTTGCTGAATGAATATCCAAAAGGCAAGGACACACTCTAAAGTTCAAATTCAATCTAATTCTCTGCTCTCTTTTATATTAAGGCCAAAAATGAATATTAACCATTTTTATTAAGTATGACCCTCATTTTTTAAACACTAAAACCTGCTAGTGCAAAATGCTTCCACATGTGGTGATATTTATTTTTCAATTTATGCATACAAGTTATGCAGATACAGTTATAACAGGCTTAATAAATTATATAAACCTCTATGATTTTTGCATTGAGGTACAAATTTATATTCTTAACCACTGAAATTAAGAACTTTGCAGTGTAATCTAATGCCTGTGGTAGTAATCATTAGCACAGTCAATGTAAAATAAACCTTAAAAGAGGTACTATTCCCAATATGAAAGACCAGAGGCATGAAAACCGAAGAATTAGAAGACATTTGGAGTTTGAATAAGAGCCAAATGTCTTGTTCAGAGTTCTTACCTGATTTAGTTTCATTTTCCTGCATTCATTTTTTTCTGACCTTCGGGTTTGGCTTCCTCCTTGTGTCTATTTTCAGATTTTAATATTCAGGACATATTTTTAAACTATTTCTACTCATTTTTAGTATTTTTTTTCTTTTTTTAAAAATTCAAGCAAAATGGACATATCGAGTTCACCTGCCTCAGGTGTACACTATAGTGATGCAACAGTTTTATGCATTCCTCTGTACTCACCATGCAGTGTACTCTTAATGCCCTTCACCTTTTTGCCCACCCCCTACCACCTCCCCTCTGGTAGCCATCAGTGTGTTGTTCTCTTTAGTTGAGTCTTTTTTTTTTTTTTTGGCCTCCTTTTTTTCTCTTTGTCCATTTGTTTTGTTTCTTAAGTTCCAGAAATGAGTGGAATCATGGTACTTAACTTTCTCTGACTGACTTATTTCACTTAGCATTACACTATCTAGATTCATCCATGCTGTTGCAGATGGCAAGATTCCATTCTTTTTTATGGCTGAGTAATACATGTGCATATATATACATACACCCCACATCTTCTCTATTGATCTGTGGATGGACACGTGGGTTGGTTCTGTATCTTGGCTATTGTACAACATGCTGCAATAAACACAGATGTGCATACACCTTTTCGAATTAGTGCTTTTGTTTTGTCTGGGCAAGTATCCAGGAGTGGAACTGCTAGATCACATGGTAGCTCTATTTTTAATTTCTTGAGGAATGTACATACTGTTTTCCACAGAAGCTGCATCAGTTTGCATTCCCAACATCAGTTACACAGTGGTCCTTTCTCTCCACATTCTTGCCAACATTTGGTATTTCTTGTGTTTTTTATTTTAGCCATTCTGATAGGTATGAGGTAATCTCTCACTGTGATTTTGATGTGCGTTTCCCTTATGATTAGGGATGTTGAGCACGTTTTCATGTGTCTTATTTTTAATATTTTAAATAAAATAATTAATTTTTATTAGTTAAAAGTTTTTCTTAAATATTTCCAGTTCCAGCTTTATTAGTAACTACTGAGGAATGATGAAAGCACATAAAATTAAGTTATTTTCCTAAAGGGATTTATAATATGGTTGAGAATATGAAGCTAATGAAAACAGATACCTCTCAACTGCCTATTCCCCAGCAGTGATTATTAATACAAGGGGCTGCTGGGGAGAGACTATCAGCAGGGTTGAAAGGGTTGGGATTAGGGACGGTCTGCAGGGGTACAGAGAAGCAGGGAATGTGGGGAGTTTCTTAGGCGGAAGAGTAAAAGTGAACAGAAATGATGGAGGAAAAAAAGGATTTAAGATTTCAGATTCTTGCGTGGTTGGAGCAAACCTGTTTAGCTAAGCCCAAATGGAGCAACTTCTCAATAAGCACATTCAGTTTGGGGAGGACAGGTGGTACCTTCTGCTCCACTAATCTTTTTCTCCCCCTCAACTATTTTAATTTTCTTATTTATAAAAATTGGTGTCATGAAGTTTAGCAAGAACAACTCATGAAAACATAGAATTAAATTCTAAATCTTAACTCCTTTATTAGTCACTAAATAAAATATAATGATTATGTATGATTTAGATGTATCAACTTGGGGGAGGGACCTATTTTTTCTAATACTTTGAAAGTTTTACTTTTGAATCTGTCACTAACTTATGTCATCAATAAAATGAGAACACACTGAATGACATGACTCCTAAGATTTCTCTACGTCCTAAACTTCTAGGAGCCTACTGTACTCCTTTCCAAATAACAGGCAACCTAGTGTGATTTTTGGTTATTAATGATTTGAAGGGATACATGCAAACTGTTTATAGCAGCATTTATCAACAGTAGCCAGTTAGGGAAAGAGCCCAAATGTCCACTGACTGATGAATGGATAAAGAAGATGTGATGTGTGTGTGTGTGTGTGTGTGTGTGTGTGTGTATTATACAATGGAATATTACCCAGCCATCAAAAGGAATGAAATCTTGCCATTTGAAATGATGTGGATGGAACTAAAGAGTATTATGCTAAGCGAAATAATCAGAGAAATACCATATAATTTCATTCATATGTGGAATTTAAGAAACAAAACAAATGGACATCGGAGGAAAAAAAGAGAAGCAAACCAAGAAACAGACTCTTAACTACAGAGAACAAACTGAGGGTTGTTGGAGGGCAAGTGGGTGGGGGATGGGGTAACATGGTGATGGGGATTAGGGAGGGCAATTTTTGTGACGAGCACTGGGTGCTGATGAACCACTAAATTCTACTCCAGAAACCAATATTGCACAGCACATTAACTGGAATTAAAATAAAAATTTGGAGGAAAAAAAAATAAAGTTCTCGTATGAGATGTCAAATGATAGATTTTGAAATAATACTTACATTTTGGCCCACTTATCTAGTTCTTCTTCCAGATATGTTTTAACCATTTTTGGCTGAAGGCCAAGAGAATTTCCCAAGAAATAGATGGCGTTTTCATCTTTATTCACTAAAGATAAATCAACTGAAACAGAAAGAAATGAAAAAAGTGCTTATTCAATTAATTAACCTCTTTCATTTGGCACTGCTAATCCAGTACAACTAATTAATATAACTAACACCAATAAGGATAATAAATAACTTATAATTCCTCCCAAGGATAACATCAAGTTTTCAGAAAAATAATCTTTCACATTTATATTTTAAAATTTTTATTTACAGAGACTTTTGTTGAGATCTCTTACTTATTGTGTGCCAAGAGGAAATCTAAATTAGCAACTATTCCTAATCACAAACAAACGAAGGTAACAGAAAAAAAGTTAGAAATGGAATTTTTATAGAAAGTGTTTCATCAGCCCATCTAGTCAAACTAGCAGGTTACCAGAGTCTAGGCACATTCTAAACCTCTGTAATAAATGGTGTTGTAGATAAGGCAAATAAAAAATATCTAAATGAGTATTTACATATCTGAAGTAGATATATTGAATTTGTACATTTTTTTCACTCTGTACACATAATATTAATATATATACAGGTAGATTGTTCTCTGTATCTATGTCTTATTCAAATAAATCAGAATTTTGGTAATTTGTGTATCTTACAACACTCTGTTGACAACAACAAATGCAGTTTTATTAGCAAACCAATCCATGTTTGAAGACAAAACATGTTCCGTGCGTGTCAGCCCCATCAATGACCCAGCATGAGGAGTCAATCACCCAGACTCTGCTCCTATTGTCTTGTCTTTTTCCTTCACTGCTCACGGCTTTTACAGACAAATACATAGAGGGCTGCTTATATTTTGAAAGTCATTTTTAAAGTATGTTCAGTATGGAAGAAAAGCAGAATTGTAAACTAAATTATCTTGTCCCTTGCCACTACATTCCTCTAACTTGGTTAAGTTGTTTGTTTAAAAAGTCTCAAAGCCCATCAAATGGTATTATGTGAGAATTCAATTGGCATTATGTAATGTGACAGAACAGAGTAACCAGAAAATGTATTTTATAAACTCCGCAAGAATAAAGAGATCGCTTACCACTCTCCACCTTAGTCCCACTGGATCTGTGTAACATGAAAGATAAGTAGCCCCGGCTTGTCTCATGCCAGAAAAATGGTTAAGTTATTAAAAACTGTTCTTGGCAGTGTTGGGGGTGCACGGCTGCACACACTAAACCAAAATATAGCACCTTGACATACTGAGTATTTTAAGCTGAGGGAATTTGAGAAGCTGCATGTGTAAGAAAGACTTTCCCACCATGCCCTAAGCAGGTCTTAAAACCCTCATGTGAGAGGTGCCCTCCCTACATGTCTTCATCTCCAAGACACCGAGAGGAAGGCAAGAAAATAGGCCTTACCTGTTTCCCCCAGTTTACTACACTCAGTTCATATCCTCTGTTATCTTGTCACATTTTTCCCATTAATGTCAACTCTTCATCAAACCTAGCATTAAAAATTCAGGTTTAATCGCTTCTTTGGGTCTTCATTTCCTTTTGAAGTCTCCCCTCTCACGTAAAACTCGTATTTTAAAATAAAAATTATATGCTTTTATCTTGTTAATTTGTATTTTGTTACAGACTTTTGGCCTAGCACTCAGAAAGGTAGAGGACAAAGTTTTCCTTTTTCCCTAGAGCCTAGTAGCGTGTTAACAGAAAACAAAGGAGAGGCCTCCAAGGGTTGAAGGAAAAGCATGTGAACCAAGTTAATGCAACTGCTTTCCATAGGACTGAGAGAATCAAAGAATATAGCCTCTCCAGCTGGCTCCACTGAAGATCCCAGGCCTGCCAAAAGAGGCTTTGCTGGTGTGTTTGGGGACCAGGTAAGAGACTGGTGGGAAGGAGAGGCAGCTGCTGGGGAAGCCACCCGCCCTCTACTGGCCATAGAGGCTCGGGTAGGGGGGAACAAAAGAGTTCATCTTTACCTCACAAACCTCATCCTTGGGTACCAACACACCTCCAAATATTTGCAGACCCCTAGGAAGAGAGAAGGCAAATCCCTAAATAAAGGAATGACGATTTTCCATCCAATCTGGTAGGTGTCTAATTTGATTCCATTCTTTAAAAATGCAAAACTATACCATTTGTATACCCCCAGTGTGGGACTGCAAATTATACTTGTTATTGTATATTTTAACTGATGTCACATGACTCAAATTTGAACTAAGTTATTTAAATAAGTATAGTAACCCAGGCCATTAGGAAGATATTAATGTCTTTTTAACTGCACCAAATCAAAGATCCTCCTTCTCCTAGTGATCTCTCATTCCTCCTAACTCTAAGAAACATTGGGAACTAGTTTATTTTACTGTTGGATTCTGTAGAATAAATTATGAATTCACCTGCCCTTCAAACAAGTTTTACTTAAGATACATTCCTCTACCTGTGTGCTATCTCCTATAGGTCCTAGACTTGTAGGTAGCGCTCTCTCTCTCTCTCAGAACTGCAGTAATGGTTTGTTTTCTTGGGAGGAAATGGAGCCAACTCCCCACTGAGCAGGGATCCTGATGCCAGGCTCAGTCCCAGGACCCCGGGATCTTGATCTGAGCAGAAGGCAGACGCTTAACTGACTGAGCCACCTAGGCACCCCAGAACATTCTATCTTTTGACAACTTCTTTAAAGCATATTGAGGATTTGATGTTCTGCCAAAATACGTATTTTAGTAATGATGGCATTCATAGTTCTCCTAAGTAGGAGTTGCCAATTTGCACATAATCTTTTGAAATTTCTCAATATTCCTTTTGGTTTTCTCTCTTACTTCAGTGGCCTTTTCACAAAGGACTTTAGGAGCTTACTGTACTCTCTCTCTTTTCAAAATAAACTTTTGTTTTATTAACACATGTCATTTTGGTGGGTCCCAAATTCTGGTTAAGTCATAATGCCTCAGGACTATAACTCCCCACCCACCAAATTCTCTTCTTTTAGTGTCTCTGTTTCTTTTTTTCGGGAAGATCTTTCTCCCATTAGAGTAGGCTCCATCGCGTTTTAGGGATGAAAATGTGAAGTGTCTCAGTGCCTTCCTCTTGATCCACACCGCCCTAGTCTACTACTCTGAGAATCAAAACACTGAGAGGTATCATGACTGATGTCCCCTGTGATTTTTGTGTCCAGACCAGATCATTTGCTACATATGCTCATTTTGTCCCCTTGTAGGCAGTATCCCTAAGCGGCGACCTTTTCTAGTCAGGGCAAGGCAAGCTTTTTCTGTAAAGAGCCAGAAAGTAAATACACGTGGGCCATTCAATCTGTTCCAATGACCCATTCCTGTCACTAAAACATAAAAATATATACGCAAATAAATGTGACTGTCCTCTCACAGAACGTTATTACAAAAAAATGTTTTCTGATCGTGGTTTGAATGGTCATTTTCCAAATTCTAGCACAGATTGGGCATGTTGAAAGAGTGCATGATGAATTTCCATTACAGTCAAGTCTCCATCTTCTGTAAATACCCTTTGAGCCAGAAACATCTGCTTCCTGTTGAGACACAGAAACTGAAGGGACCCCATAGAAAAAGCCATTTTTTTTTCCTTTTGCTCCAGCTTGTTATTGCTAGGACCTGCACCCCCATCCCACTCTACACATGCCTTGCAACGCAAATAGCACAGGTCCTTGTTAAAGGACCGAGACATAATGCTAACTTTGGAGTCTTCAAGCACAATAACATTAATTATTATTAATTATTAATTACTATTAATTATTAACATTAATGTTCTCTAAGACCACAGACTCCAAATACCTTGATACCAAGAACCCTGGCTTCAGGGAATGAGTTCCTTATGAAAAGAACACCTGGACCCTGTCTGTCCTTTTTCTATTTCTTGGATGCTTAAGTTCACATACACCAGACCATAATACCAATAAAAATCCTAGACTCAAAGCAAAAACAAGACTCATGCTCTTTTCCTTCCTGAGTCTCCAGAATGCGCTGTCCCCATTTCTCTCGTGTATTACATATCTTCAGTAAACTCTTACTTCCTACTAGCTCATGTTTGATTTCCAGCCTGCAAGAAGTCAAGACCCTCTTGGCTAGTCCCTTTCTTGGGGTCCTCCAACAGACCTGCATGCATCACTGTTACAAATCCTTTGTATCAGTTTGCTAGGGCTTCTGTAACAAAATCCCAGAAACTGAATGGTTTAACAATAGAAATGTATTATCTCCATAGTGCTGGAAACTAGAATTCCAAATCTAGGTGTTGGCAATTTGCCCATCTGAAGGCTATGAAGGGTGGGTCCTAGGTTTCTCAACGTGACATGTCAATGCCTCCGTTCATGTCCACACATGTTCTCCCCACATCATGTCTGTATACATTTCTGTCTGTCTCTTTAGTTCTCTGTCTTATATAGTTCACATCCTATTAGGGCTCACCCTAATGACCTCAGTTAACCTTGAGTAAGGGACAGGTGGGGTTAGGTAGGGAGAAACAGATAGGGGGCTATGAGTCAGGCTCACAGAAATCCCAAAAATGTGGAGCTGGGGGAAACCAGAAATAGGGGAACAAACTAGCCCTAGGCCTGTGAGGTCTTTTTTTTTAATGATAATCACCTGTGACCAACAAAGAATAACCAGACTCCCTAGGAGGTAAGCCATAGAAGGCAGTATCACTAGTCTTTGTTCAATGGTGATAACAAAAGATTATGTTAAAAGGATTCTATTTATTTATTTGACAGAGAGACACACAGCAGAGATGGAACACAAGCAGTGGGCATGGGGGAGGGAGAAGGGGCTCAATCCCTGGACCCTGGGATCATGACGTGAGCCAAAGGTAGACACCCAATGGCTGAGCCGTTCAGGTGCCCCACGTTAAAGGGATTTAAGTTCACTGGTTAGCTTTCTACAAAAGACCAACCCTAAAGCCCCTCAAGGCAACCCTGCTGGGATCCCTCTCACTCTTGAGAGCTTTTTCTGTATCTTTACTCAATAAACTTCTATGGCTTTACCCACTCTCCTTTGTCCACAAGATTCACTCTTGGAGTCCGTCAGACCAGAACCTAGCTCTCTCGCTTCCCACGACAAAAGACTCCATTCTCCAAACTGGGTCACATTTTGTGGTACTAAGTGTTAGAATGTCAACATATTCTCTTTTAGGAGACACAGTTCAACTCATGACATCCTCCTTAAAGGTACATCTGGTTAAAACAGGCCTCACTCACCTCTCACCTCAGTCAGGCATTAAATCAACCATGATGGTCATTTGTCTGAAAGCCTCCTTTCTTCTTAACGGTTGCTGTACTAGAGCTCATGATTCTGGAAATCACTTGATTGCTTCTGAGTAACATTTTACAGCAGCAAAAATGTCCATCACTCTAGACCTCATGTTCTTACTTTTTTAGTTTATTTATATGTTCTAAGATGAACCCAGGAACAGTTTCATTTTTGTTTCTTAAATATAAATCAAAAGTTCGACATCACTTTGGATTTCAAGTTTCTCTCATCCTCAGCTCAGGGCTGATCTAATTTAAAAAGTTTGAAACAAACAATACGTTTATTGTGTGTGTGTGGTTTTTTTTTTTTTTTCCCCTTGTTCCTCATTGCTGTTACCTTCAATCCCTCCAGTGGAATGAGGAAAAAAAAAAAAAAAAAAAGACTCAGGAAAACATTAACCTGGCTTCGGTGCTTTTATATTATTAGCAGCTCTTTCCCTTAGAACATACTTTTTGTGGGTCCTTTACAAATTCTTTCTCACTGGAGTCCTGTGCACTCTAGCTAATAACTTTGATCCTACCCGCTACCACTACCTCCCACCTTTTGATGCCGTGTGTCAAGATTTCTTTCTGCTAATGTTACCATAAATCTTTTCCCAGGTAGGGTCTTCTTGAAGTGATTTAAATTCTGCTACTTTGCAGTAGGGCTCACTTAACTGAAAAGAAATATGCCCCCTTATTACAGTAATTGATGGTATGTTAATGAAGCTACTTTAAAATTTGAGTTTTAACTATTCTAAAGTCTTCAGTAAAGTTGCCTTCCACAAATAAATATACTTTGCATGTTTGAAGCATCCAATTAATGCTATCAAATTTGGCCAAATATTAATCCAATTGCAAATACATTGTTGGATACCAGTACCAGCTGTTTTCTTTTAAAGAGATAAGCTATTATTTATTTTAAAATTATTCATATGTGAGTATAATACTTTTTAAACTAGTTTTGATAATCTACTCATGAAATGATAATTTAAAACATAGATATATAAAAATAGATACTCGTGATCTTTTATGTACTAGTTTATCATAATAGGAGCTTTATAAAAATATAATGCCTAGGCTTGATTCAGAGACTCCAATTTCACTGGTCTGGTCTGGGGCCTAGATAGATCCTTTTAAAATCTTTCCAAATAATTCCTTATATTGCCACATTTCAGAAGACCTGGCACAAGCCCCCTTATTAAAAACAAAACCAAACCCAAACTGAAATTTCTTAAATTTAACTGCATTACTGAAGGTCACAGAAAATACTTTACTTTTAACTTAATATAGCAACTGGTTATTATAATTTACAATTTAATTACACCATTTAAGGTATTTTAAGACTCAGGAATAAAACACATGTGGAATCATTCAAAAGCAAGGATAGCAGAGTAATTATAAAGTAATTCTATTTTTTTCCTTATTATATATAAAGAGAAAAAATCTAGATGTAATCCTCTAGTTTGACTGAAATACAAAGGTAAATCCCAAGAATTTTAAAAATGACTTATTTATATAAAGAGTATTTTCTAAAATCCACTATTTGTTTTTTATTTTTCTTTATTTTTTTAAAGATTTAATTTTATTTGAGAGAGAGACAGCAGGAGAAGGGGAGAGATCCAGACTCAGAGAAGAGGAAGAAGCAGACTCTCTGTTGAGCAAGGATCCCATTTTGAGGCTCGATCTCAGGACCCTGAGATCACAATCTGAGCCAAAAGCAGACACTTGACTGACTGAGCCACCCAGATGCCCCTCTTTTTAAAGATTATTTGAGAGAAAGAGCACTCATGCACAAGCAGGCAAGAGAGGCAGAGGGAGACAGACTAGCAGGCTCTGCACTTAGTAGGGAACCCCACCTGGGGCTGGATCCCAGGACCCTGAGATCATGATTTGAGCCGAAGGCAGATGCCTTGATAAACTGAACCACCCAGGCACCCCTCTAAAATAAATATGCTGTGAGAAGGAAGTCAAGTATTAATTTTTGTTAAGTTTATTAATTAATTAAGTTTTGCTTATAAGGTAGCTGTGTATATCTTTCTTATGTATGCCAAGGGGGTACTATGTGCACATAAACCAACACTAAATGGGAGTGTCAATATGTGAAACAAATCTAAGTATTTCCTTTCAGGGGGCACCTAGGTGGCCCAGTTGGTTAAGTGGTTAAGTGCCTGCCGTTGGCTCAGGTCATGATCTCAGGTCCTGGGACCCAGCCCCATATCAGGCTCCCAGCTCAGTGGGGAGTCCGTTTCTTTATTCCTTCCCCTGCGTGTATTCCCTCTCCTTCACTCTCAAATAGATAAGTAAAATATTTACAAATAAATAAATAAATAAGGATTTCCTTTCAGCATTGCAAATTCCTTTATTTTATTCTATTTAATTTTTGTTATCAGATTATGAGATATTTATTCATTAGAATAAGATAAGTTTGCTAACATATTCACCTTTAACTTAAAAAAAATTCCTTCTTACTTAAATATATTACTTTTAATTAATGTTTTTCTTTTAAACAAGAAAATTCCACATCCTGCCTGTTTCACTTCAGAAGTGGCTAAAATTTTAACATACTATTACTGTCCATTTGATTTGTTTATTATTTTAAAAAAGAAATTTTGTTTTCCGGGCACCTGGGTGGCTCAGTGGGTTAAAGCCTCTGCCTTCAGCTCAGGTCATGATCCCAAGGTCCTGGAATCGAGCCCCACATTGGGCTCTCTGCTCAGTGGGGAGCCTGCTTCCTCCTCTCTCTCTACCTGCCTCTCTGCCTACTTGTGATCTCTGTCTGTCAAATAAATAAATAAATATTTTTTAAAAAAAGAAAAAGAAATTTTGTTCTCAAATTTAAATTAAAGAGGAAAGGAAAAATTTTAAGCAGATTCTCCTTGAAGATATACAATGTTTTTACAGATTGGTGAACATGAAATTGTTGATGATTGTATTATAATCAGTAATGGAAAGCATAGAAATTCAAACTGTGTTTGTTCATGTTTTGATTATTTGGAACTCTGGTAATGCCAAGAAGATTTTAATCAGATAATATGAATTTATTGGATAAAAACTGTCTAATTATGAAGTTGTCTCAATCTAAATATTTGTGGTACTATTATGGTGGCTTTTGGTTGTTGTTATTCTTGTTGGCAATACTGAACTGAATCCTGGCAATTTGGAATACTGGTTAACTGGGATTAATGCTTAAGTCTATAAATCTGAGACAATAGTCCTCTGAGGAACTAGGTCAAAATTTTATAAATAAACAAATAATCTCTAGGGGAACCTAGGTGGTTTCAGTGGGTCTTGATTTTGATTCAGGGTCTTGGGATCAAGCCCTGCATTGGCTTTTGTGCTTAGCATGGAGTCTGCCTGAGATTCTCTCCCTCTGCCCTTCCCTCTAATCATGCACATGCTCCCTCTTAGTCTCTTTCTCTCAAATAAAGAAATAAATCTTTAAAAAATAAACAAACAAAATATCCAGATGTAAACCAATGGAAGCCAAGACTTAATCACTTTTATTATATGATACACAGAGTACTGCATTTCAAATTTCCCAAGGACCAGTTCTGGTTCTGGTCATCAGAATGAAAACTAGTTTGCTAGCATAATCTTTTAAAAAAAGAAAAGTTTTAAAATAAATGTTCTTTCTTTTAAGTATAGTTTAAATGTTTTTTTTTTTTTTTCTTGAACCACAGAAAAACAGTAATTGCCTTCTACACTACTTAGAGAAATCTAAGAACCAATTTGGCTTGGAGTACATTCTGACACACTAAACACAACTAAAACGAACTGAGTAGAATTTTAGAATCCGAGGAGTTTGAAAAATAAATGATAGTGAGTATACCAGGCAGAAGAAAACCAGCATTTGAAAAACCACCAAACTGACATTGAGTTTCCTGTATTTTCCTTCTACTTCTTAGGAAGCTCCCAGGGCTTGTTTTCAAAGAGGGCCAGAAACTCCAAACCATGGAGTGAGTGTGAGCCCTAAGAACTCTAAGAGAAGCCCACTATCCCTATTTCTGGTCAGAGGTGTAGAGAGAATCACTAAGGGGCTGAGAGAAAGAGTGTGAGAGAGAAATCTTGTTGGTGTTTCCTTTACTCTTTCATTTTTCTGTTCTTATTCTTGGTCACCACTAGTCAACCCTGTGACAGTGGTGGCAGTTATAGTGACAGTGGCTGCCCAGGCACCCAAATCATGGAGATTGGAAACACTTTTCTCTAGCCAGAGGAGGAATGGTTCTAAGAATATTGGATTAACTCTAGTTGTTTGGTTCCCTCTGTCCTCTTGCTTCTGGGCACCAAAGACAAGCATAGTCATAGGAAGTGCACTAAAAAAAAAAAAAAAAAAAAAAGTAAATGAAAGTCTCAGTTTTTTAGCCAGAGGAAAATGAAGATGGGTCCCTAGGAGCAGGGAATTGTTAGGTCTACTGAGAGCTTAAGAAAATGATCATATAAAGTTATATATGAACTTCTGTGCTTACCCCTGCTGGAATGGATCTAACTCTAATAGTATTACTAACAAAATTGTCAGAACTGACCCTAGATCCTAAATTGGTGATTGTCATACACACAGGACAGATCCAAGTAACACTGGAATCACCATCCACAGAAGGGTTCTGGGTAGATTGCTTGATAAAGCAAACCGAAGGAAACAAGAAATATCAACATTCATGATACTATTTAAAAAGACAAAGACTTATAAGATGCAAAAGTGTCTAGAATCTAAATTTATTCAACATAAAAACCAGAACAATCTCAATCTATCTTTTTTTTTTTTTTAAAGATTTTATTTATTTATTTGACAGAGAGAGATCATAAGTAGGCAGAGAGGCAGGCAGAGAGAGAGAGGAGGAAACAGGCTCCCTGCTGAGCAGAGAGCCCGATGTGGGACTCGATCCCAGGACCCTGAGATCATGACCTGAGCCGAAGGCAGCAGCTTAACCCACTGAGCCACCCAGGCACCCCAATCTCAATCTATCTTAATAGAAAAGAAAATCAATGGACGTTAATCCCAAAACAACAGAGATATTAGAATTATCGAAGACTATAAGGTAGTTATTGTAATTATAATCCAAGATGTAAGGAAAGACACTTTGAAGTGAATATAAACCATTTAAAACAAACAAACAAACTGAAAGATAGTTTCAGTTTGTTTGTTTGTTTTAAATGGAGGACAAGGGGAGATGGAGAGGAGAAGGGAGTTGGGGTAAATTGGAAGGGGAGGTGAACCATGGGAGACTATGGACTCTGAAAAACAATCTGAGGGTTTTGAAGAGGCGGGGGCTGAGAGGTTGGGGGAACCAGGTGGGGGGTATTAGAGAGGACACGGATTGCATGGAGCACTGGGTGTGGTGCAAAAACAATGAATACTGTTATGCTGAAAAAAATAAATAAATTATTAAAAAAAGATAGTTTCAGCAGAGAAGTAAAGTATTTTAAAAAGAAATAAACTGAAACTTCAGAACTACAAAATACAGTAAATGAAAATGAGAAATTCCAAAGGAAAGACACCTGAGCAAATGGGAATGACAAAGGAAAGAGTCAATGAACTTATAGTCAAGTCAATAGAAATTACCCAATTTATACATCGGGGGAAAAAAAAAAAGAAATTTAAGAAAATGAACACTGTCTCAAGGATATTTAAACTTGTATTATTAGGATATACTTGTATTATTAGGACATTGTAAGGATTGTATTATTAGGACATTGTAAGGAATGGAAGAAAGAATGAGATGCAAAAAAAAAATAAAAAATGTTTTAGGAAATAATGGTTGAAAACGCCTTGAACTGGTCAAAAGTAAAAATGTATACACTTAAAAATCTCAGTGAACTCCAAGGAGGATAAACTCAAATAAATGCATGCCCAGACACATTATAATCAAGTTGCTGAGAATTAAAGACTAAGAAAAAGTCTTTAAAGAAACCAAAGAAAAATAGCCCTTTGCTTATTGGGGACCAATAATTCTAATGACTAGGAGTTTCTCATCAAATACCATGGAGGACATAAATAAATAAAATATTTAAAAAATCAAAAACAAACAAACACTATGAAGGACAAAAACCAATGGAACAAAATGTTTAAGTGACTGAAAGAGAGGCATCTGGGTGGCTCAGTCAGTCAAGTGTTGGGACTTTTGATTTTGGCTCAGGTCATAATCTCAGGGTTGTTAGCTCAAGCCCTGTGTTGGGCTCTGGACTGAGCATGGAGTCTTAAGATTCCCTCCCGCTCTGTACCACAGCTTCTCCCCACCTCTACGCTCTAGCTCTCTCTCTAAAAGAAAACAAAAAGAAAAGAAATAGTAAAGGAAGCTCTTTAGGATGAAAAGAAATAATACTGGGGAGAAATTTGGACTATAGGAATGAAGGAAGAACAACAGAAATAGTAAATATCTAGGTAAATGTAAAAGACTTTTTTCTTCCTTAATATCTTAAAAAAATACATTAATATACAGTTTTAAATTTTGAAAAGAATACAATGGTAACATTATCTGATTAGGTTTTTAGTGTTTGTAGATGTAATATATATGACAACTATCAAGTTAAAAAAAAAGATGGTAAAGAGAACTATATAATTAGACACTGGTAAGTTTTCTATATCCTTTCTTACATGATAAAATATTTCTAAATCAACTAAAAAGTTTTTAATATGTATTTAGTATATACTAATTATTATTAACATAATATACGTATCCTGTAAACTTTACATTATGTGCATTATAATCTCTAGAGCAACCATTAATGCAAACAAAAATTACACAAAAAAATTATAATCCAAAATTCATTATATAACTTAATGTAATGTTAAAAAAAATCATATGATCAAAGTGAAAGCCAGAAAGGCAGAAAGAAAGGAGAAAGTGATGAACAGAAAACAGATAATAAAATGGTAGATCTAAATTTAAACTTACATTAAAACATAAAAAGTCTGAAACACACCATTTAAAATGTATTGCCAGAATGAACTAAAAAAAGAGACCTAACTATATTCTGCCTATAGTCTATTTTTCAATTGTAATGATATAGATAGGTTAAAAATTAAAAGGTGTAAAAAGATATGCCAAGAAAACACTGATGAAAATGAACCTAGATCAGTGTATTTATAACAGATAAAGTAGACTGCAGAGAAAACAAATTACCAGGGATAAAGTAAAACATTACATAATGAAAATGTATCAGTTCAACAAGAAGATATAACAGTCTCAAATGCGAATGCATTGAACAAGGGAGTTATTTCTCCCAGCTAATGGTTTATTCAATGAATAATGATTTCAGGTTTATTCAGTGAGTACTTAAAATATTTCTTGAATCTCTTTTCTCACTTCCAAAGCATTTACTTGGATTTTTACAGTTCCTTTTGGATTTCTGCAAAAATATTTTCATCATTTCCTTAATTCTATTCAATATGATTGTACCTTGTTGATGCAGTGATATTACCAATATTAATATACAATTTTGTGGCTCCAAGCTGAAGTATTTTCACAGCTATGTATAAATGCAGAAATTTCAAAAATTATATCAGTGGGGGGAAAAAAACCATGTACATGCGTGTGCAACTTTCTAACACACACACACACTTTCTAATTCTTCAGCGACTATGCTTTTGTTTGCTGTGTCTTTGCAAATGCTGTTCTCTCTGTGGGTTAAGACCTCACTGGCCACCTCTACCCTAGGGTCTGCCTAGATGGCTTCCACTCACACACACAGAAACACTACAGTCCCTGCTTTCAGGGAGCAAATAGTCTAATACAAAAGGAAAGGCAATATGACAAGTCCATGAAATTGCAGAATACAAGTGCAATGAGAAGTTCAGTGTATCAACAAAATTAAACTTTTAACTGAGAAATGCCCTTATTTGTTGTTCTTATAGAAATAAAATATATTTCATTATTAAAATCACATAGTCATAAATATACATCTTCTTAAAGCTGGATAAAGCCTTTACTTAACATGCTAGCTTCCATTAAATTCCATTAAATAAAGGATTCCAGTTTATGCTGAAAAGCATACTCTTTTACAATTTGTTCACTGATACCTCATGCTTGTCACTAACTCCTGAACCTAACAATAGTTGAACTGAAGAGGCTCTATTACTTTACACGGAACCCCTGGAGACAAACTCCAGCATGGCAGTTTTCTATGTCAATTTTGTCTAACAGGATAATATCACAGAGTCACAGTAATAGTAGATCTTATTTGGATAGCATTCAATTTAACTTATTAAAGTTGGCTGACAATTTACTCATCTTTCTCAGGTATGTGATAAAACGGAAAGGGAATATTTGAGTATGAAAAGAACAGTGATGAGAATACTATTGAATTAACTTTCTAGGCCCAAGATGGAGCTGCTTCTGCCTAGTCTGGCACGTCTGCAAACTGAAACTTAGGTAACTTTCCTACGCCTGTTACGTTCTGCATGACTAGAAAAGCAGAAGATACTGTCAGCCAACACTTGAATGCCAAGCCAATGGTGAACTCCATACTTATTTTCTTATTCCTCCTTCCCTCAAGCAAGTCTGAGTATGGCCATGGCAAATCATATTATTTTCTACTTCTTTCTTCTTTGTTCTTTATTTTTTGTCCTATCAAAGCTTATTCCCTCTCACCCCATTTTGCAGTTCCCTGGATCCTAGGGAACAGAAATTGCCAGCTTTATGAAGTGATAGATAAAGTTTGTATCATCAAAATTGTTTTCTTTAACCATTTTTAAAAAACTTCTTGTGTAAAGATATTCTCGAGTACAATTTACTCCTAAATTGACGTTCTCTGATGTAATGATCTTCTCTATAAAGCAAAGCAGGTTTGGTAGATGACCAGCCACCTGGGTGTGGGGTGGAAAAGGGGAGTAAAGAATTGAGTTTCTGATGATGGTCATCAAACTACACACACTTACTGAATTGTGCACTTAAAAATAATAAATGATGTAAGTCAGAAAAAGACATACTATATGGTATCACTTATATATGGATGTAAGGGCCTACTTAGCCAGAGCGACTCCATCTCGGTTAAACAGCCATTTTGTTGTTTGTGCAGCAAAACTTAAGCTAACCCTGGCCCCCCGCCCCCCAGAGGAACTTACTTAAAAACAAGTCTGGGAAACCAGTAAAATATGGTCGACCAGTCCCTGATAACAGAGCCCAAATACAAGGACGGGTCAGGTCAGATGGAGATAACAGAGCCCAGAATGCAAGGACAGGTCAGACCAGGTGGAGACATCCAATCAGTAAAGCACACATAGTATCTTCCTAACCACCAAAGAATGTAGACCCTGCCTTTTGGGTGCCAAACTTGGGCGCCAATTCTCACCAGAGTGATAGGCTAGTTCAAACAGCTACTATAGGGTAAATTGTCATTCAATTGGCCACCCGCGTGTGACCTAACATGACTATGCAGCTTTCTCTGTGTGTTGCAATCTCATTGGCCACCTGTATGTGGCCAGGCTCAACCACATGGCCTTTGCTTTATAAAAGCTAGTCTATGAGGCTGGAAGTCTTCTCTCTCTCCGTAAGAGATGGCCCTAACCGGTGGGTTTGATTCTCAGTACCGGCGCGAAAAAAAGCTTTGCTTGACCTTCGCTTTGTATCAGTCTCGCTCCTTTGATAATGGACCCCATCAGTGAAATCAAATAAATGATGAATGACTGAACGATTGAATGACTGACTGACTGGCTGAATGAATGAACACATAAACTGAACTCAGAGACAGAGAACAGATTAGTGTTGGTTGCCAGAGGTGCGGGGTGAGAGGTAGGCAAAAGAGGTCAAAGTAGTCGAAAGGTACAAACTCTCAGTTTTAAGATAAATAATCCTGGAGTTATCTTGTAGAGCATAAAACAAAATGGCTTCTATGGTATGGTAAATCACAACTCAATAATTTTTTTTTTTTTTAATTTAGCTCTATGCCCAGTGTGAGGCTAGAGCTCATGACCCCAAGATCAAGAGTCACTTGTTCTACAACTGAGCAAATGGCCAAGGAGTTTACTAAAACAAATTTCAAACACTGATCCAAGATATGCAAATTCAAACAAGGAAAGAAAAACTTTTGATTATCAAATGAGCAAAGATGTCAATGAGACACTTGTTTATTTCTGGGAGAAATATAAATATAAATGGAAGGCATTTTGGACTTTGATAGGTAGGTCATAAAGAAGGCAGACGATCATAGGGGAAGAGGGGAAAAAAAAATGAAACAAGATGAAACCAGAGAGGGAGACAAACCATAAGAGACTCTTACTCTTAGGAAACAAACTGAGGGTTGCTGGAGGGGGGTATGGGGGTGAGGGGATGGGGTAACTGGGTGATGGACATTGGGGAGGGTACATGTTATAATGAGCACTGGGTATAAGACTGATGAATCACAGACCTGTACCCCTGAAACAAATAATGCATTATATGTTAATTAATTGAATTTGAATTAAAAATAATAGAAAAAATAAAACAAATAAAAACCAAACAACAACAACAAACTTCGCCTTGTATCGCTGCCAAACCAGTATATC
The DNA here is from genome assembly GCF_009829155.1 of Mustela erminea. Lineage (NCBI taxonomy): Eukaryota > Metazoa > Chordata > Mammalia > Carnivora > Mustelidae > Mustela > Mustela erminea. The sequence goes on from NC_045621.1 coordinate 87,303,213, forward strand.
TTATGGAACTATCCGATATTCTCTCAGAGATTTAGAAACAAAGATATTCCAAACAGGAATAATTTCAAGGAATTTAAACAAGTCCTTTCCAATATTTATGTCTTGCATATTCCTTCCTTTCTTCCTTCCTTTTTCTCTGTGCATGCAAGTATGCATGTGTGTGTGTGTTTGTTATTTTGGGGGTATGGCCTTTAGAATAATGTTGAATATATAAGTGCAATACCAGGGTGCCTGGGTGGCTCAGTTGGTTGAGCAACTGCCTTCAGCTCAGGTCATGATCCTGGGGTCCCAGGATCCAGTCCCACATCGGGCTCTCTGCTCCGAGAAGAGTCTGCTTCTCTCTCTGACCCTCCCCCTCCTCATGCTCTCTCTCTCTCTCTCTCCAATAAATAAAATCTTTAAAAAATAAGTGTGATACCAGCTGAGTAAAAATAATTTTGACCCTTTTCTCTAGCAACATGTCAGAAACTATCCAAGAGTTAGGGGGAAAAAAACCTTATTCTGATAAAACTTTCTCTTAGAAACCCTGAGCAATCATTGTATTTATTGGCAGAATACCAGAAAAACCCCAGGTTGTACCTACAGCCTTTCCTTGGAATTTTTTAAGTCTATATTGGGAGTCATGATCCTTTCATTTGCTCAAAACTTGTTTATTTATGCTCTTTGTTTTTCATTATTCAGAGTTACTAAAGAACATCTTGTTCACAGTGTTATGCAAATTAACTTGAGAGGCAATATTATTTTTAGATGTTCTTGGAAGGTTTTATTAAGAAGGGAAGTACTAGTGTTTTGATGGATTCTTTGGGGCCAAAGGAAATTTGCACACCATCTGCCTCTGAGCCTGGCGAGCCTTGTTCCCCAGGCTCATCTTCACTTCTGCGATCACGAGACTCACTTCCTTACGTCCTTCTTGTTTCTGCTCAGGTGTCATCTCATCAAGGCTTCCTGATGGACACTATCTGCACCCCGGCAGTCCTCAGGATGCTAAAGAGCACCACCTGGAGTAGGGTATTTTTCACACTGTTTCTAAGTTGATTTATTTTCTGTCTTCTTATACTAGAATACAAACTCAGGGATGTGACAACTTTGCTCTTTAGTTCACTGACAAACTGTTCTGAGAATAGCGTCTTGAACAGAGTAAGTGCTTAATAGATACATGTTGAAAGAATGAACACTTGGCAAGTAACAAGCACCTAGAGAGAGTATAGTGGGAATAAGAATGAATGGATTCTGGGCGCCTGGGTGGCTCAGTAGGTTAAATACTCTGCCAGTCCTGGGTCCTGGGATCAAGCACTGCATCGGGCTCTCTGCTCTGCGGGGAGCCTGCTTCCTCCTCTTTCTCTCTCTGCCTGCCTCTCTGCCTACTTGTGATCTCTGTCTGTCAAATTAAAAAAAAAAAAAAAAGAATGAACGGATTCTTCTCTCTGTGGTACCATCCTAAGCGATCTAGAACAGATGAGTGGGGTCCCCTCAGAGTCTATGATTTAGTAATTTGGTTTGGGACTCAAGAACCTGCACATTCTAGTAAATTCCCTGGTAATCCTCTTTGGGCTGGTCAGGAACCCATGGATTTTGACAAAAATGAATTTAGAAGGACTTTGGGGGTTAATGAAGTCAAATTTTTATATCATTCAAAACTATTTTTTGAACAAATAAATTATTTAGATTCTTTATTGAATCAATTCATTTTCCTTTTCTTTATATTTCTTTAGGAATGAGGAATTTATCCTAGATGGTAATTTTTATGTTATTTCCTATTGAATATCTAATTAAAACAAATGTTATAACCATAATCGGGATTCTAGAATCAACTCAGTCTAATGTAGTGATTACATATATAATACATATAATGCTATCTTTACCTGGGTTTGGATTAAATTATCTCAAATGTTAGTAGAAGAGTCCTATATTGAGCCAGTATTAAAAATCTCTATTGGTGGGGCACCTGGGTGGCTCAGTGGGTTAAGAAACTGCCTTCGGCTCGGGTCATGATCTCAGGATCCTGGGATCAAACCCCATGTCGGGCTCTCTGATTGGCAGAGAGCCTGCTTCCCCCTCTGTCTCTGCCTGCCTCTCTGCCTACTTGTGATCTCTCTCTGTCAAATAAATAAATAAAATCTTGAAAAAAAATCTCTATTGGTTAAAAATATATATATATCTCTATTGGGGATACCTGGCTGGCTCAGCTGGTTGAATGTCTGCATTCACCTCAGATCATCATCTAGTCCTGGGATCAAGTCCCACATCTGGCTCCTTTCTCAGCAGGGAGCCTCCATCTCCCTCTGCCTGCCGCTCTCCCTGCTTGTGCTCTCTCTCTCTGACAAGTAAATAAATAAAATATTTAAAATCAATCAATCAATTTCTGTATTAAAGTTAAAAGTCCATTATATATATATATATATTTTTTAATTAATTAATTTTTTATTTTTTATAAACATATATTTTTATCCCCAGGGGTACAGGTCTGTGAATCACCAGGTTTACACACTTCACAGCACTCACCAAAGCACATACCCTCCCCAATGTCCATAATCCCACCCCCTTCTCCCAAACCCCCTCCCCCCAGCAACCTTCAGTTTGTTTTGTGAGATTAAGAGTCACTTATGGTTTGTCTCCCTCCCAATCCCATCTTGTTTCATTTATTCTTCTCCTACCCACTTAAGCCCCCATGTTGCATATTTTTAAAGATTTTATTTATTTATTTGACAGACAGAGATCACAAGCAGGCTGAGAGGTAGGCAGAGAGAGAGAGGAGGAAGAAACCTCCCTGCTTGAACAGAGAGCCCGACACAGGGCTCGATCCCAGGACCCTGGGATCATGACCTGAGCCGAAGGCAGAGGCCTTTTAACCCACTGAGCCATCCAGGCGCCCCAAAAGGGACATTATATTAAAGGGAGAAGGAAACTAATATTCTGGACCTGTCTTAGGCTCACTTAACATAATCTAATTTTCATGCTGGGGAAAGTCCCTACACATTTTGGAGCAGCTTTTTTCTTTTCCACATGGAGGAACACTGGCTGAAAGGCTACTTGCTTCTTAAACTTGCCTAGCTAGGTAAAAGTTAGAGCAGGCTGTCATAGCAACGTCAGACCACCATGCCCCTCCCAGGACAAACACAGTTTGTTCATTGGGTTTTGAACCCACTGTGCTGGAAAAGATGGATAGAAAGCAAAGTTCTGAGGCACAAGAGGACTGTGGAAAGGTAATTAATACATATTTTGTTGCAACAAAACTGACTCAGCATGAGGTTGAAGTCATGTTAGTCAATGAGTCTTAGGTTCAGTAACAGAGTAAGTGATACATTCAAACAGGGTTTTAACTTTTCATGTACCCCTTCATTTCAATACTTGAAATTCAGGGCTGAGCTCTATCTCAAATCTGATGGCATAATATAGAAGAAAGTCACCTTAAGAGAAGACAGACAGACAAGACAACAGGAAATTCCTAATGCATCACTTCTCACGTGCAGGAAGTAGTCCTTGCTCATAAATGTGTATCTAGATGTGGCCATTATTTACCTTCTTCTTCCAAGAGAGACCAAGCTGCAGCCACCCTAGACCACTGGCCACCTTCTCTCCAAACCCACCAAGTGCTGCTGTCATGTTTTCTCTTCTCTCTGTGATACCAACATCTGTCCTTGCGGGATAGATTTTGTTAGTACTTTTGTTTGCTTACTTTGCTATGTCTGCTTTTCCTATTACTCATTAAAAGGAATAAAACAATTCTTTCTAAATCTTGAGGAAATTAAAACTTTCAATAAATGTCATAAAGTTCTAGAACCCTAATTCTTGATTTGTAGTTCTTGGTGCCTGTGGAGAAGGCCACCTAAAGTTTTGTGGCCCTCTAGGCTTCTGCTGTGGTCTCCCATGTAGGAACCCCATCAGATCTCCCAAGCAGCCCATGGGCTGGAGAGCACATCAGGGCAGGGTCACCAGAGCAGACTTATCTCAGGTGGGCCATAGGAATTTCAAGGGACTTCCCCTGTGTGCCATACATCACCAGGCAAACTTCTCTCACATCACTGAAAGAATATCCCTAGACTTACCTTCCTCATTTTTCACACACAAAATTCTTTTTAATCCCTTAAGATTTAAATCAAAATGCCCTCTCATTCTAGATTCTAGAAAGACCTCGATTTTTTTTTTCTGTGATATCAGTTCCCTTCACTTATCCCATTTTATTAGGTCCTAGAACTGTCATTTATATCAGTGTCTACCTCAATTAATATTAAGCACCTTTAAATTAGATACAGAGCTTTCTCTTATTTTATCCTTCTGTAATTTCACAGGGTGCCTTCCTGAGTTACATTATAACATATACTCCAAACAGGACAGCTATGTGACCCAATCTCATTTTAAAATCATACTAACTGATGCTTTTGGATTATGAGTAACCAAAATTATATCTTCCTCATTTAACCTAAAGAAAACTCAAAGTTAAACTGGATTATAAAGTATCTGAAAATAATTTTGGTGGATCAATTCTATTCAACCTGGTAGTCTTTTTCACTGATGTAAAATGGAGCAAAGTCAGATATTTAGAAAAGCTGCTTTTTTATATTTGTGCTGTTTTTTAAAATAGGACATCCCCCAAACTAATAACAGAGTCAGCTTACTGTGTTATTTAAAAGAAAAAAAAATGCAGTATTGCATTTCTTAGTAATTGATTGTTTCTTTTCTTTTTCTTTCTTTTTTTAGGGGGGAGGGGGCAAGTCATATACATGCCATCTTTATAGCACACCAAGATGGTTATTCACATAACATCTTCTTAATATACTCAAATCCCAAAATAATATTTTCTCTAAGACAAATATCATATTATCATAAACTAGGCACCACAAAATAAGAGATATTCTAATACTGTATTGAAAGGAAATTGTTTTGAGCTCTAAGTGCTTAGAGAACAAGTAAATGCGTCTGCCTATAATTTTCAATCAGTCACTCTATTGTTCACAGAAGTAGATGACAGTATAAAAACCCTGTAAGTATTTTATTCAGAAGAAGAGAAGGAACATAAAGAATCTGAGGCTTAGGTAGGCTGACAGGTTGATTTAGTAGCACCAGGAACTTGCTGTTTTTCAGACATAATTACAATAGCTCTATTATGTAACAGAACAATGATTTCAAGGATTTATGATAAACACAGGCAGTAGCAAAAATAAATTAATAAATTAATTAAGAAAAATAAAATCCCTTTCAGTGTTCTTACCTGCAGGTAGATCCTGCATTTTGGGGATATGAAAATGCTCTTTGAAGTGCCTGAGCTTATCTTCTTCATCAAGGCGGAGGGCAACCCTCTCATCTGTCGGGTGACATCCAAGTTCAGATGCAATGCGTTGCACTGTGTCATCTGGTAACTCAAGAGATGAAGGCTCCATTACAAGTTGTTTCTCTAAAAATGAAAACAAACAATTAAAAATAATTTAGCCACCATCATTTTTTTTTCTGTAGAAAATTAGCCAAGCCTTTGTCTTAAATAAGATTCTCATCTTCCCAGCCTCAGAATAGTATAATTAATCAAACAGCATTAAGCCTCCTGCTTGAGTTTTTCTCATGTATGAAATAAAGAAAATGACAGTAACTTGGGGATGTTGAAGGACATTTAGTTAATAGTGATGAGGACAGCGTAAGGGCTTAATAATTGTTAGCTCTTTCCATTCTTATTTCCTGGAAAAGGGCCCGCATTAGTGACTTTCAAACATATCTAAGTTCATCACCTTTTCCTCTAAATGTCTTACTGGGGATAAGAGTAAAGATGCTTTTGTAAAAGTATAGAGAACAGGAACCCACCTCGCTTATCTTTCTTCCTATCCCACTGTCATTATTTTACTCCCAGTGGTTCTGGGATCACTGTTTTAAAATCAGGTACACATATACAACAGAACCATAACAAATTCTTCATTGTGAATGAAAACAATATCGATAAAAAAGGTAACTTTACCTTAAATAATGTTAATACTTTTTGCTATATGAGGAGCAAAGAGGTTTTCCGGCTACCGATAAAAAGAAACTTCTCTTTCAAAAACTATATATTCCAGGAGCACCTGGGTGGCTCAGCTGGTTGGGCTTCTTACTTCGGCTCAAGTCATGATCCTATTGTCCTGGGATTGAGCCTCCCAGCAGACTCGTGCTCAGTGGAGTCTGCTTCTCCTCCTTCTTTGCTCCTACCCCTGCCTTGTGCACACCCTCTCTCGCTCACTATTTCAAATAAAGACATAAAATCTTAAAAAAAAAAAAATCTATGTATTTTCCATCTTGGAACAAAGCAGGACCCTGTGACATTTTCTGAAAACTACATTTTGCACTGTTTAATCATTTAAAATTTCTCACAATTTTGGAAAGAAAGGTTAATTTTCTGGAGGGAAAAAAGTAACAATAGAAAATTAACTACATATTCTTAAACTTTATCCAAGCTTTCTTTATACTGATTTATTTATATTTCCCAAAATTTTAGTTTTTTTTTTTTTTTAAATTGAGCAAGAATAGTATCAAGAGGAAGAAAATTTCTCAGGTAGCGTGATTTACAAATTTATATTTTTATGGCTCCACTCATGCATTCCTCCATTCATTTCTCTTTCTACCAACACTTGTGGAACACCAACCATATCTCTAAGCACTGATGAAACAGCACTGTGAAAGATGGTACATAAATAATCCATTTGTAGAGCTTACTTTTTAGTGGAAAATGAAAATTTATAATTAAATAATGTAATTTCAGAGTTTCAAGAGCTATGAATTAAAAAAGCAGAGTCATGGGATGGAGAGTCAGTAGGGTATGGAATGACTTCCTCAGAGAGAGGGCGAGGTGCATTTCTTTGAGGCAGGGATCTACATGCATATCTGATTCATGTTATGGAATTGAGCATGTGAAGACCAGGAACCGAAGATGACAGAAAGTACAAAGATCCTGCAGTGAGGACAGGCTGGCCTGTTCAGCTAATGCAGTATGGAAATTAGGGGAGAAGGAGACACTATGAGGTAAAAAAAAGGCAGGGCCAGAAGTCAATTATGAAGAACTCTGAAGCTAGTAAGGGGTTTGATAATTTTCTAAGTGTAATGGGAAACTGTTGGAGAGTCCTGAATAGAAAAGTGACAGGGCATAATTCTGCACAAAATAAAAATCACTTTTTCCGCTTTCTGATGAGTCAGAAGGAGTTGGAAAAGAGAGGCAGATTCAGGCTATTTTAGTAGTTCGGGGGAAAATGATGGTGGCTTAAATGTGATGAGGAGAACAGCAGAGAAGTGTGCGCATCCATTAATATTTTAGAGAAAAGGCAGATAGATTTTTCCCTGGCGAGGATCTGAGCAAATATGTTAAAAGTGGTGCAGTAAGAAACACCTAGGAAAGAAAAATTCTGAGGAGGGAAATCCAAGTTCTATTCAGGACATATGAAGTCTGAGGTAAAAATGACAAACTGGCTATTAGACCTTTGGATCTGTAGCTCAGAAGAAAATTAGATCAAAAGATAGAAGCTTGATTATTTTTCAACTCACAGACTAAACTTAAAGCTTAGAAATCCTAAGAAGTACCTAAAACTAACAGAGATGAGCCTCTTAAATCTCAAATCAATCATCTGTCTTCTAACTCACCGTCTTCTTCTCTCGCACCCCAACCAACACACCCAGTGTTAGGCAATGAAGTGCTGCATGTCTGAATGTTATACCATGCCGGTAAAACAAGCATACTTCTTATTCTACAAACTGGAATTCTTCTGCTTATTCATTTGACCTCTTCCTTTCTCAATTGCCAGGGATCTCCCCTCATAAGCTTGCTGTTCTTTATATTCTCAAACAGGATACTGAGCTTGATTTGAGCTTGTTTTTAGCTTTGATAATGGCTTTCAATTGCTCTAATCCATGCTTTTGTGCAAAAGTCAATGATTTCAACATTGGTGTTGACAGTTTTTTTAATATCTGACCATACTTAGTTATTAGTCTTTTTCACAAAATTTCTCTACCTCTGCAGTTTTTTCCCCCAGGTCATTCCCTTTGCCTAAAATGTTCTAAAATCCCTAGTCACCTTCAAAGTTCAAACACTATTTTTTCCCCTCCCCTGAGGCCTGTCATGCTGTTTCAACTAAAAGTAGTTTTTCTTCCCCTGGATACCTGTAACACTTAAGAGCACACCTTAATTCATAAGTAATGTATCCTGTCAGATACTGTATTTACTTAAATGCCTCTATGGTTGGGAAAGCTGAAATACATTGTCATACCTACAATCTGATTCTGCATGGGTTCCCATCTCTTGCCTTCTGATGAAATAACCTGCTTTCTGAATAGAGAGGACACTGTCTCTACCACTTGACATTATCAATTGCCTGGTCACAACTGACTAAATCCCTTCTAGACACTTGACTCACTGGAAACAATGCACTGTTTTGTCAATGGTCTGTGAGTTACTATGACTTGCTATGAATGCTTTAGCCAAACAGTCATGATGGTGTTTAGCTGAACATCTAATAAATTCTTTCAGGAATCTGAGCCAGGAGGTAGTTATTTATTCAGTTGGAAACAGGAGCAACAATTTTTTTAACACTATAGAAAGCAGGGTAAGACGGTTGGGTCTAGAAAGAGTATTGTCATGAGTGACTCATTTTTTTTAAAGTCAAACAGAACCACTGACTGTTAAAAATATGAAGTGATTTCAGAAGCAATTACGAACTGAATTAGTTATGCAATGGCAGGGAATGGGACAGCTCTATCTCCTGAAAGCGGAAGGACGAACTAGTCTGGAGAGTCACTGAATCCTTCCACGCAACAAACTGTATAAGGCCTGGAAGGTCACCTAGAGAACTGGCTGTCCTGAGAATCCCACGAGCTGTTTTCTGCCTGTCAAGCCTGTTTTTACTATAAACACATTACTTCCGGTGGCTAGATGGAGTTGCTGATCTACCCTACTGAACTACATATGTTCTACCTGGAGGCTTAAATGCGGTTTAATTCCATCCATCCCTGAGCAGTGGCCTTTAGGTAGAATGTTCCCCTAAAACAGCAATTTAATAAGGATGCACAAAATAGCTTGGATTATTCCACATGATTAAGGACTATTCATAAAGGGATGCCCTTCTTACTCCAACCACGTGAAATTAATTAGAAAAACATTTTCAGTGACACTAAGAATCAAGAGATCTGCCTTATATTTAGGAATTTTGTTGGAGAGTCAGAACTTTGAGGGTTCACTGGACTTGACAGTAAATTCTGAACAGGTTACCTCAATATACAGGTTAATTTGCTACCATCATATTCCCAGTAAAATCCAACTTTCTTTGTTTAAAAAAGATATCGGGGGGCACCTGGGTGACTCAGATGGTTAAGCAACTGCCTTCTGCTCCGGTCAGGATCCCGGAATCCCAGGATCTAGTCCTGTGTCTGGCTCCCTGCTCAGCGGGGAGTTGGCTTCCTCCTCTGACCCTTCCCTGTCTCGTGCTTGTACTCTCTCTCTCTCAAATAAATAAAATCTTTAAAATAAATAAAATAAAATATTCATATTAATCATTAGTATTTTTATATTTGTTTCTTATTTAATCCTCCTAACAATCTTGAGGGATCAGAGTAATTTTCTTCTACTTCCAGACCAACCTCTGGACTCAACAGATTAGAAACAAAAATGTTCAGAGAAGGATAACAGAGCCACCGTTTGGGACTACACCTCACTTGAGGAGCGGAGTCAAGCCATGCTTGTCTTTGGCATGGAACGTGGGTAGAATGCACAGGACAGAATTCCTCCCCCTCTTATTTTATTTGTTGTTTGATCTTACTTTATGATTTTTAAAAAATATTTCTTTGGGTCATTCTCTCTCTTTTTTTTTTTTTTTGCTAACTTCATTCTTTTTTCTTTCAGCCTTATACTCCATCTGCAAAATACAGCAGGCAATTAATCTAACTACTGTTTTAATCTTTCCAATTTAGTTCCAGCCAGGCAGAGGTTAAAGAGTCTGGTCTCACTTATGGGCCTCTTGGAGCACAGATGTCGCAACCTCACCTGCACAGATACTGAAATACATGCCGAGGAAACAGGCTTTTGGAGAGAACACCCAGAGTTTCATCTGCCAAAATACACTGCCAATGCCAGAAGTGAAGGCAATCCTCAGTGACCACAATACCTGAGTGCCCTCAGGCCAAGGAAGTAATTTATTAACTCACAGTCCTTTGCGGCTTCATTCTGCGCTCACCCTCCCAGCCAAGACAATTAATGTGCCTCCTGTAGGTTTACCATTTGCAAATAAACGGACATGATCTTGCTCTGAAATAAGAAAAATCAATCCAATTTTTAAAAAAACTGCAAAATTTATATTTCACATGTTTAATTTTGGTTTTATTAAGAAGGTTGGGGGTGCCTGGGTGGCTCAGTGGGTTAGAGCCTCTGTCTTCAGCTCAGGTCATGATCCCAGGGTCCTAGAATCAAGCCCTGCATCAGGCTCTCTGCTCAGTGGGGAGCCCGCTTCCCGCTCTCTCTGTCTGCCTACTTGTGATCTCTGTCTGCCAAATAAATAAAATCTCAAAAAAAAAAAAAAAGAGTACATTTATTAAGAAGGTGGGCATATACACACATTTGTTTTTAAGCAAATCCCCTAACTTTTCTGTGCTGCAATGTTATGTAAAACTAATTTAAGTTCTATTTTCTTCAGATGTTCATGATTAGGATCAAATGAAATGAATTAGGTAGATTCCTTTACAAAGAGATGAAAGATATGCCCATACTATCTTTCAAATGTAAGACCTTGTGATGGAAATTGCCATTTTACCTTCAATTTAGCTTTTTAAATTTTGTAAGTTGTGTTGTCAATGTTATTAGGGAGCTATGACATTAAAGCTAAAACCTTTATAAAAAAATTGGTTTTCATCGAATCGTGGAATTGAGGATCTTCTAGTCACCTCTGCATCTAAAGTTAAATAGTTAAATAAATGACCATGACTACCCAGGGGTTAATCTTTACACAGTTTCAGGTTTCATGACGAAATGAGCAAATCACACATGAGTTCAAAGTTTAGAACCTGGCAAAGCAGATTATAAAGAAAAGTGTAAAGCTTTTCAGTGAGAAAGAAAGAAAATGCTATTTAAATACACGTGCACAAAGCAGTACTCTTTAAATGTATCATTGTTCACTGTTGACACCGCATATGTCATGTTCAGCATCACATTAATAAGACCAACACATTTGCTGTAATGTTACTACCTAAAAAACACCCCACCCTCCTCAAAACAAAAGCAGGAAAGAAAAAGAATTTTTTTTAGCCATGCAGTAAAAGTGTTATCAACTCTCCTTTCTTAGGCAAATATTTCATAAAATGAAAGGGGAAGAAACCTAGCTCATAGACATCTTTCACTTCTCCAAATAAGTACTGAATATGACTCAGAGCACCATAAGACAAATGGAATTTCCAGAAAACACAGGACCTGATACTTATTAAAAGACCTGAAAATCATCTAATCTTACCATTTAAACTCAACTACAGAATTAACTTCAATTAGTCAAATGTAATCCCCTTTTACTAAATGAATTGCACAGTACTACTGATGGCAATACACTGGTGAAGATCTCTATTTCACCCAGCACTTTAAAGTGTGGGAGTTTATGCATTAGAGGATTGTGCCATTTCTATAAAGATAATCTGGAGAAATAAAAAGAGAAGAAATTGGCAAAAGAAACATCTAAAACATTGTACAAAGGTTCTAGCAAAGAGAATTTTCCCTTGGAAAAATCAGTGACTATGTATCTATGTACAGAGTGTATTATCAGCGTCTTGTGCTTACCAGCTAGGATTCCGATGATGGGGTCCACAGTTCCCAGTCTCCTATTTAAAAAAAAGAAGAAGAAGAAAGAAAAAAAAAATCTCTCAAGTTTTCCTGGAAAACTTACAGGTCAGAACTCAGGGTGAGAAATTCAGGGGACTTCTGCTCAGATTCTACCCTGTGGGCAATTTTTGAGCTAACTTTAGCTCCTCCCCTCTTTCTAAACTGATAGTGAACTCCAGTCACTGTCAAACATTCAGCAAAATACTGCTCTTACTCTTTCAAAGAGGTGGTGCTTCTTTACTGTGAAGTCCCCTAAGCAGCTCTGCCCTTCAGACTCTGCCTTCCAACACTTGGAACTTTGGGAAGGAGAGCTATATTCTGTGAAGTTCCCACCAACTATATACCGTATCTTTGTTTGTGTTTGAGCTGAACCAATGGGTTTGCCCAACAGCTTGGTTTTCGAAATTTGCATTCCTTCTTGCTTTGGGCTCTGGAATGCTCTAAGGAATACAGAGAAGTTCTTTCACAATTCCAGGAATAAGGTAAACTTGGATTTTGAGGCTATGCCCCATGGTCACATGCACTGTGAGTTTCTAGTCCACAGGCAGTTAGACATTTAACAGATGAACATTTTAGTCAGCAGTTTTCATATAGGTTCTCAATTCTAGAATATATTGCTCAACAGGTACTTTTTAAAAACTTCTAGATTATCAATCTAGTCATTTAATAAGACAATCAAGGAAGAAAGAGAGTTTAAAGATAAAGTGGAAATAGCCTGGAAAACTTCATAAATGCAAATTATCCTTTTAAGACTTCCTGTCTATTGTTCTACCTCTGTTATCTCTTTATGCTTATCCCCAATTTTGGGTCTTTGGGTAAATACCCTTTTAGGTATAAAATCAAAGAGAAAAGAGTTTCAGAGGACTAAAGATAGAGACTGGTTTGCCAAAACATGGATGGATCGATCTAGAAAATATAATGCAAAGTAAAATAACCAGTCAGAGAAAGACAAATACTCATATGTGCAATTTAAGAAACAAATAAGGGTGCCTAGGTGGCTTGGTCAGTTAAGCTTCTGACTCTTGATTTTGGCTTTGGTCATGATCCCAGGGGCATGAGATGGAGGCCTGTGCTGGGCTCTGCACTGGGCAGGGAGCCATCTTAAGGTTCTCTCTCTCTGCTTCTGACCCCCCAACCTCACCTCCCCATCGAATGATTGAATGTACACTATCTCTTAAAAAAAAAAGGAAAGAAAAAAAAGAGACAAACCAAAAACACGTTTTTTTTGTTGTTGTTGTTGTTGTTTTTTAAAGTAGACTCCATACCCAGTATGGAGCTCAGCACAGGGCTTGAACTCTAAACCCTGAGATTAAGACTTGAGCTGAGATCAAGAGTTGGATGCTTAATGACTGAGCCACCCAGGCACCCCCAAAACACTCTTAACTGTAGAGAACAAATGGATGGTTAGTGGGGTGGGGGGGACATGGATGGAATAGGTGCAGGGGATTAAAAGAGTTCACTTATCATGATGAGCAGAATTGCTGAATCACTCTACTGTACACCTGAAACCAAGATAACACTATATGCTCACTCTACTGAGATTAAAATTTTTAAAAATGAAAAAAAAAATAATAAAGATATATACTGGGCCTGAATAATTGAATCCCTTTGGTATGCATGCCTATGCCTTTTTGAGCATCCAAAACATACCAAGTAAAGCATTGTTTGATTGAATCATCTCTACCATGTGTCTACTGTATAACTCAGTATAATTTACCCACCCTTTTTGAAGCTCAGTATCCCATCTATCAAATGGACCTAAAATTGCCTTTCTAACAAAATTACTAAAATATAAAGCAAGGCATGTAGAAAGCTAGAATAACAAGACACATAAGTTAGTAAATGACACATTCTTTTTTTCTCCTTACATTAATCAGACAAAGAGTATTACCCTTCAGTCTCCAAAAGAGGGGGATAAAACACATGAAATTAATTTAATACAAGTAATTGCACAAAGAAAAGAAAATATATTTCATTTCCTCAATCCTACTTTTATAGTAATCCTACAAAGTGAGTAGTGTATCATTTTATTAAGGATAAGGAAGGATTTCATTAAGGATATTAACTTTGAATATGGTCTGGGTGTCTCAAAATTTCCACTTTTTTTTTTTTTCTGTTTTATTTCTTGGGCTTAAGAACTTTTGGAAGATTTGACCAATTCCAATATCCAGGAAGTGAGCCTGGCCTGGAGTATGTGTTGTTTTTGGTAAAGAATCAACTACTGACTGTGGATACAGAGACAGAAATAGAGCTACAGACTGACCTATCAAGGTCATATTGCTTTTTCTAAAATCTTCTGATGGTAGTATTAGAAACCATTCCATCTGAATATTAATCAGCCCTATGATAAGATCCCCTGTCTTTCCCCATAAGGGGAAAGTGGTCTTGCCTGAAACAATCCTTTCTTCTCTTTTGCTGGAAACTTTCTAGCCCCTCTCTCCTTCCTATGAAAAGATGCCCCCTACTTGCAAGATGAGACGCTGCCCAAGTCATGAGTCCTTTAATAAATCTAATCAGATCTTCAAACTTACTCTGTTGAATTTTGCTTCTTTAACACCACTGTTAAGGAATTTGCTTAGAGCTCTAAGCTACATTCTTGTCCCTTATGTTTTGTCAATCTCTTTTTTAATTTGTTACCTTCTACTAAAAACCAAAATTCAACTAAGCAAATTTTAAAGATCTTACTGGCTTTATTCAACAGTTCATGAATCAGGCTGCACCCAACCTAGCAGAAAGAAAGGAGCTCCCATAGGAAGAAAGAAGCTGGAACAAAGATGTTACACTAGATTAAAAAGGCAGATTAGTTATGACAGGGTCACTTTCCCTTAGGGCATGGCTTGGGTTTTCAGGTGGATTATTTAATTACTGCTGATCAGATAATTCCTGATTGAATGGTTTAAGATTCCATTTGGGATGGGGAGGATCCAAAACTATAATTAAATCTCCATGTGGTTTGGGGTTAGTGTAAGTGACTACATTATGGGTCTAGTCTCTTGTTTTTAACACTTCATTCATTAAGAAAAAAAAAAAGTATTAAGCATATTCTTTGCAACAGGCACAAAGCTAAATGCCAGAAATATCCTGCCCTGAAAATATAAAAGAATTGTGAAAAAGCAAACTATGGAAGGAGTGATAAAAACAAGGTTCACTGAAGAGCCAGACATAGAGGAAAAAGAAAATAGATTGAGCTTCCATTTCTTCTTTTTTGGAAAGAAGAAGAAATACTTTGTTGCCAGGATAAACTGTTGTGTTAATTCTGTTGACTTATTAATTTACACATATATCCTCTTGCTTATAGCACGGTAAATATCTAGAAGGTAGAGGCTTTGATTTTACCCTCCTTAGCACCTTGTCCATAAAATACAGCTAAATAAATATCTGTTTAATTAGTTACTTTTTTCAAAAATGTTTCAGTCTCTCTGCCAAAATTGATGATTAGGGATATGAGGGAAATTCTTCTCTTCCTAAAGGTGAGTAAAGGACAAGTAGGGCTAAGTAGGGAGAAATAGATAGGGGGCTCCATGACCAGGCTCACAAAAATCCCCAAAACGTGGAAGTGTAAGGAAACCAGAGATAAGGGAACAAACCAGACCACCTTGCCCTCAGCATGTATGGGGGGGCGGGGGTGGGAGGAGGGGAGTGTCTTTTTTACAATAATGACCTGTGCCTAAAAACGATGTCAGCCATTAAAGATGTAATCACCAGTCTTTACTCAAACCAGGACATCACAAGAATGATAAGGCCACAGGCTCCCTGGTCAGTTCTAAATGAAAGACTGTCCCTGGAGGCCCATGTTGGCCACCTTGTTGGGAACCCCTCACTCCTGAGAGCTTTTTGTTTGTATCCTTGCTTAACAAACTTCTATGGCTTTATTCACGCCTTTGTCTGCAAGATTCATTCTTGGATTCTGTGAGACAAGAAACTAGCTCTCCCGCTTCAGGGGTAATCCTTAAATTTTCCTTATTTTTCAGGGCTTATTTACCATAGCTAAACCAGTGCCAGGCAAATAGTGGACTTCCATGGGGGTTTACTGTATTATTTACCAAATTAAAGTCAGCGCGTCAAATTGTTTCTGTAAGAATCCTAGGCTACACATCCAACTATGACACTCTAATGCTAAGTGCTCCATGAGTAGAAATGGGTGATGAGACTGAACACAGAGCTGCTTGGTGGCCAATCCAGGTCTTATTATTAGTAAGTGTTCTGAGAAACGAAAGAAGACCTCAACCTCACGGACCACATTGGTGAAAAAACTGATAAAAGCCTGCAGTCACAAATTTAGGCATTGAAGGACAGCAGAATGCACTCCTCCAAAATGTGACTACAAGAATTCAGAACTTGCCACCACAACATATGTCCCTGTGGTATATTGATTATCTTCAGCTGCAGGAACTTAAAGAGGATCTCTCCGAACTCCCCTATCTGCCTGAGGACAGATCCTTCAAAAAGGATTCCGCTGTCAGTTCCTTCGCTGGGAGTTTCCTCAACCCTGGAAGATGGGCTCTTGTCTCAGGGAGGGGACTAAGAAGTCAACACCACACCCAGACCAACTTCGTCACTATTGTATCTCTTACCTACACTTTTAAGGGCCCATATCTTTCCTGATAGTCCTTCACTCCCCTTTAAGAGGCCTACAGCTCTTTTCCCCTTTTCCTTTTAAGATGGTATTTAAGTCTGAATCCGAGCCATCTATGGGAGTTACTCACTTTTCCCTGGGTACCTCCCAAGTACACCTGAGGTATTCATGTTAATAAACTTGTTTTTCTCTTGTTAATCTCTCTTTTATTATAAGGGTCCCACAGATGAACCCAGAAGGATAGAGGAAGAATTATTTTTTTCCTTCTCTTTAGGATACAGAAACTTTCTAATTAATCTATATTATAAATTAAATAAGAATGTTTTAGGATCTCAATCATCACATCTACAGAGGGAGATTTAATGAGTCATTGGGACTCTCCTTTCCTGGATGTTTTAAGTGTAACAAAATACCCTGAGAGGAACATGTTAGCTTCCTCTCTCTTATCCCTTCTGCCTCTCTTTCCCCCCCCACCCCCCTGCCCACCCAAACATTCTTTGCCCTTCCAAGTGGGGGGTAACCAATATAACATAACATAATCTTTTTAAAAAGCCCTGTCAGGATGTTCTTACCAAGTAATTTCTATTCTGAAGCCAAGGAAGGCAGAATCTCATTTACAGGGGAGAGAAAAATATAAAGGGCAGAACGCACTTAAAACTCCGCTCTGCTCTTCTCTCTCCATTTCCTCTCTCTATTCCTCCCTTCCCTACCTTTACCTCACCTTCTCTCCCCCCTTCCTTTTGCCTTCATTGGCCTTCCCTCCCCCTTCTCATTCCCTCCCCCTTTCTCTCCTGTTACAGGATTTATTTTCCTTTGTGATTCCCGGTCATGCCACTTCCAAGAATGAAGAGGTAGACCAGACAGAGTGAAGGCAGCCAAGGGAGGTTGACGGAGGGAGAGTAACGTGAAGTTGTAGTACAAAGCTCCCAAACAGGAGGATCTGAGAGGGTGGATGATTTGGTATTTAGATCGAGGGTTTTTTATGGGCTTGTTGGCAGGCTGTTTTTATTTATGTATTATTACTTTTAAAGATTTTATTTATTTATTTGACAGAGAGAGACACACAGCGAGGGAGGAAACACAAGGGAGAGGGAGAAGCAGGCTTCCCAGTGCAGCAGGGAAGCCAATGAAGCGGTCAACTTGAGCATAAGGCAGACAGGCTGTTTTTAATCTGATTATTCCTCCATCCAGTGCCCTGTCATCCAACCAGGTTTGGGACACATGGGCTCCTTCCAGGGTGATGTAAAATCCTTTTAACAGTGGTTTTCTCTTGGGGTGGGGGTGGGGGGCAGTCCCTGACTGACTTTCTTCCAAAATATCCTTCCTCATTCCTCTCTTCCTGGTCCCCCCCTTGCCCCGTCCCTCTCCCCTTGCCTTCTGTTCATCTCTCTTCTTCCCTCTCCTCCCTACTTGTCCTACCCCTCCTCTCTTTTCTTCTCCCCTCTCCCCCACCCCAACTTCCATAGCAAGGAAAGCAAAACACATTAATGTGCAAATAAATCACTAAGCTATATACAAATAATCTATTTTCTCCTTCCTGTGAGGTATATATTCTATTAGAAAAATTTCCCAGTAAGGGGCAGGGACTTTCCCAACCTCTATACATAGTATTATAAGCAAATGCCATTTTGCTAGTTGGTGATTAAAATACATTTAGAAACTAAAATTCCTGTAACCTATTTACTTTTCCCTACATCAAATTTCATTGTTAAATTCACAGAGGTATTTAAGGCAATTGATATGTTATGTCTCGGCAAGGGAATTTTAATAGTTCTCTATTAATATGTGTTTGCATGTCAATTTGCCCAGATACCTGATTATTTACATGAAGACTTGTAATTAACACATAATTTAGTTTTTTCTCTATATTTAAACAAGAAGAAAATTATAAGTATCAGAGCTAGGTACAGACAGTTTTCACACAATCCCTAGACACAGGCTTGCTGGTGGGTTATTTGATACTTTATGCAGCTAATTAATTTGATCTATTTGGTTTGATTATGTATGATATATAAAATATGTTAAATTTTTGAAGATTTAATAGATCTTTGAAGATTTATCAATTTACCATATCTTATTGATTTGATACTTTTAATTTTTATTTTGAAATAATTTTACCCCTATAGAAAAGTTGCAAAAACACTACAAAAAATTTTGTATATCCTCTACCAAGTTTCACCAGTTTCACATTTTGACACATTTGGTTTTTCTCTCTCATGAATAAACCCACACACTCCCAATACACATAATGTATGTCTTTTCTTGAAACATTTAAGACTACATTGAAATATCATATCCCCTTATCCCTAAAACTTCCTAAGTGTGACTTTCAAAGAACAAGGATATTCATTTACATAACCTCACTAGGTTATCAATACCAGGATATTCAACATTAATATAATACTATTATCTAGTAAACAAATATTATTCAATTTTTTTTTCCAGTTGGGCATAAGAATGTTCCTTGTAACTGTCTCTTGAAGTACAGCATCAAATCCAAGATTATGCAGTAAATTTAACTGCCTTGTCTCTCTCTCTTTTTTTTTTTTTTTAAAGATTTATTTATTTATTTATTTATTTGACAGAGAGAAATCACAAGCAGGCAGAGAGGCAGGCAGAGAGAGAGGAAGGGAAGCAGGCTCCCTGCTGAGCAGAGAGCCCGATGCGGGACTCGATCCCAGGACCCTGAGATCATGACCTGAGCCAAAGGCAGCGGCTTAACCCACTGAGCCACCCAGGCGCCCTGCCTTGTCTCTCTTGAACAGTTTTTTTTTTTTTTTTTTCCTGTCCTTATAGCATTTTTCTTTTTCATTTTTTTGGTGTTTGTTTGTGTGTGACCAAAACACATAACATAAACTTTATCATCCCAACCTATTTTAAATGCACAGTTCAGTAATGTTAAGTATATCATATTGTTGTTGAACCATTCTCCAAAAATTCTTCATATTGTAATCTTTAAACTGTATATTAATTGAACAACTCCCCTTTCCACCTTCCCCAAGCACCTGACCATCACCGTTCTACTTCCTGTTATGATTCTGACTACTTCAGATACCTCATATGAGTGGAATCATACAATATTCTTTTTTAACTGCCTTATTTTATGTACCATAATGTCCTAAAGTTTCATCTATGTTGTAGCATGTGATAGGATTTCCTTTTTTTGTATGGCTGAATAATATTCTATTGTATGTCTACATTATATTTTATCCATTCATCTACTGACGGATATTGGGTTGTTTCCACCTTTCAACTATTGTGAATATGCTATTATAAACGTGGTGTGTGAATATTTCTTCAACACTCTGCTTTTAGTTCTTTTGGATATATACCCACAAATGGGATTGTTGGATCATGCAGTAGTTCTATTTCTAATTTCTTGGGGAACCTCCATCTTTATGTGCATTTCTCTAATGATTAGTGATGTTGAGCATATTTCCATAGGCTTGTTGATTGTCTTTTCATATAAAATACCAATAATTTTGAAGTGCAGAAAATAGTTATGCTATAGAATATTCCTCAATTTAAGATTATCTGCCATTTCCACATGATTTGACCTAGGTTCTGAATTTTTGGCAAGAATGCTTCATTAGTGACATTAAGACCTTCTCAGGGAATTTCATTAGGAAGCACACCAGGTTAGTTTTTTCCATCATTGGGATAATTTAGTTGCTCATATTGTCTCTCATTAGCCAGTGGGAGCTCCTTCAACATGGTTCTTATGTCCTTCTGACATGTCACCATCATTTTGTTTTTGAGCACTTGCTTACTTTGTAGCATAAGATGTTCCAGGCTAATCTTGGATTTTTCCAGCATCAGCCCTGCAATCAGCCATTCCTCCAAGGGGCTTTTAGAGAGGAAAATCAAGAAAACAAATCTGTTCTCTAGATAAGCTTATTGTAGCCAGGTATCAATGCCTCCAGTCACACAGTACTGAAAAAGTTATTTAGATTAGTTCTAACTTTTCCCCATTCAGGGTGGTTTTATTACATCTATAAAATACAGTTCAATTTATTGTTTTGGTTTGTTTTATATTTTAGGATTTGGGGTGCCTGGGTGGCTCAGTGAGTTAAGCCGTTGCCTTCAGCTTGGGTCACAATCCCAGGGTCCCAGGATGGAACCCTGCATCAGGCTCTCTGCTCAGCGGGAGGCCTGCTTCCCCCCTCTCTCTGCCTGCCTCTCTGCCTACTTGTGATCTCTCTCTTTGTCAAATAAAACAATAAAATATTTAAAACAAATAAATAAATAAATTTTAGGATTTGCCCAATCCTCACTGATTTTTCTTTTTTAATGCTTAAAATACTATTTTATCCTTTTAATATTTAATTTTAATTTAATAATTAAAAAGAAAATACTATTTTAATATCTAAATATGTGAATATGTACGTAAGTATATTTACATATATAAATATGCTTATATAATAAATAAATATGTGTATGTGTTTATGTATACAAGTATATGTATCTTCAACAGAAGAGAATGCTTACCTTATTGTTTAAATATGACATGATCTATCAGTTTTTCAAAGGGCAAACACCTGAAGTATTTCAGCTGGACACTACCATTTCCACTGAATGAGGCAAAAAAAGTCAAACTAGTGACCAGAAAATGATTTCACATCTTTAAGGGATGTATGCAAATTTTTGCCCTCTCAATACTCTGAGCACAGAGGCAAAAAGGTCAAACAAATGCTACAAATTTACTCTTAAACAGCTCATTCTGTAAAGTTAGTATAGCTAAGTTGGGATGGAGCAGATAGAAAGAAAAATTTGTATACCATTTAAAAATGGTAACTATGTTAAGATTTTCACTGGTGGATATCAGCCTTCTGTCCGTAGTGTCGTTTGTGAATATCTTCTACCATTCTGTGGGTTGCCTCTTTGTTTTATAGACTGTTTCCTTTGCTGTGCAGAAGCTTTTGATCTTGATGAAGTCCCAAAAGTTCATTTTCCCTTTTGTTTCCTTTGCCTTTGGAGACATATCTTGAAAGTTGCTGTGGCTGATGTCAAAGAGGTTACTGCCTATGTTCTCCTCTAGGATTTTGATAGATTCCTGCCTCACGTTGAGGTTTTTTATCCATTTTGAGTTTATCTTTGTATATGATGTAAGAGAATGGTCAAGTACAGAACTCCTCAAACTCAACACACACAAAGCAGATAATCATGTCAAAAAATGGGCAGAAGACATGAACAGACACTTCTCCAAAGACTTAGAAATGGCTAACAGACACATGAAAAAATGTTTATCATCATTAGCCATCAGGGAGATTCAAATCAAAACCACATTGAGAGGGCGCCTGGGTGGCTCAGTGGGTTAAGCCACTGCCTTCGGCTCAGGTCTTGATCTCAGGGTCCTGGGATCGAGTCCTGCATCGGGCTCTCTGCTCAGCAGGGAGCCTGCTTCCTCCTCTCTCTCTCTGCCTGCCTCTCTGCCTACTTGTAATCTCTTTCTGTCAAATAAATAAATAAAATCTTAAAAAAAACAAAACAAACAAAAAAAAAACACATTGAGATACCACCTTACACCAGTTAGCATGGCCAAAATTAACAAGACAGTAAACAAGAAGTGTTGGATAAAATGTGGAGAAAGGGAACCCTCTTACACTGTTGGTGGGAATGCAAGTTGGTGCCGCCACTTTGGAAAACAGTGTGGAAATTCCTTAAGAAATTAAAAATAGAGCTTCCCTATGACCCTGCAATTGCACTACTGGGTATTTACCCCAAAGATACAGATGTAGTGAAAAGAAGGGCCATCTGTACCTCCATGTTCATAGCAGCAATGGCCACAGTCACCAAACTGTGGAAAGAGCCAGGAAATAAAATACTAGATTTGGTGTTTAGCACAGCATGATTTGATTGGGTAAAGAGACAGTCTGTAGTGGAATGAGATAGTCTATAAAGTGAAATAAATTTGTAGAAGTAAGAACTCAGGAAAGAGGTGATAAGTATATTCTTCTTAACCTACCACACACACACACACTTAATCCTGGAGCAAGGGAAGGCCTCCTCAGGTTTCATTGACATTTAAAGGAACATGGTAAATCATTTGGCATCAGGGTGGCTTTTCAGGAAGTTTAGATTTTATCTCAGGCTGTACACTTGAACCTCACTGCTTTTGGCTATTAACTCTTAGAGAATTCCAATTTGACTTTCTGCTTTCATGTGAATTGGGGGAAGAGGAAGTTACAAAAGCAGAAACATGAATTTTACTTCATATATATTCTACTTCAAATCAAATGTGATTCTGATTTGAGAAATCATAGAAGAAATATTCAGGTCTCAGTTGTTGAAAAAAAAAAGGAAAGGTGCTACTCTTTGCTTTGAGTATTAGGGAGGATAAAATCAACATTTTGCTCTACCTTACTGTCCTCGTGGGACCTTTGGTTTGCATCATTGTGTTCTAACTTCCTTCTGTATTTACTGTGCAATAATTTATTCATTGCATCGATCAATTTACTTATTTATTTTTTAACTTCTTATGTTTTAACACATACTATAAATTCCTCAACACTGGTTAAATGGTAATAGATGAACAAACAAATAAATAGATAGATAATTGTGATTCTTGCTTCCTTACAAATTCCTCCTCTCTCACTTTGGCTGCCCCTTGATAGCTATTCCGTAATCCACTTGCTCTGGACCTGTTGCCTTGATACAGCATTCTCTAGAACATTTGTTTAAGATACTCACCTTTATTATGCTTCATTTTAAGAAGACTTCAAAAGGCGTTTGAAAAAGTCAGATCTTCATAGCCTTCCCTGTGTTGATCAGAGCACCTCAAGCTATTCTGCATGACAAGAGGGCTTCTTGGTCTGGATGTTGTGGGATCCAAATCACCGCCAGGGAGTAGTTTGTAGAGTCGCTACATCTCTTACCCAGTTTACATAGGACCTACCTCCATTAGGAAAGTTTATATATTGTTTGACTTCTAACTTTCAATTAGCTGACACAGAACAAAAGTAATTCCTTGTCATCATTATTAATTATTAATCTGCCTTCTACAAGAGCCCTGTATCTTTACTGTGGTTGTAAGAATGAACTTTTGGACTCACTGCCTAACACAGAATGAATGCAATAGTAGGTCAATGTTTTACTAACACGATAGGTAGCTAAGTAGGAGAAACTAAAATTTAAATAAAAGACACTAATACAGAGCAAAAATCATCAGCAGGAAGAAATATGAAGGAGGAATTATTTCCTATTTTAATTTTACCTGTATGACTATGAAAATGACAGAATCATCATCCTATTGGTGCTTTACAGAAAGCATAAAGCCCTCACTTTGACCAACTACTCTCTATTCATTCCTTCCATCCCATTTCCACCATCACTGCCTGTCATGGCTTACAGAGGGCTCTTTAAGACTTGGCCTGACTTGGAGTTCTCATTTTGGCCCCTTTTCCCAAGGCACATTAATGGCCAGCCATGCTAAACTTACTATGAAAATTTGACTGCCGCAACTCTCTCATCCACCTCTGTTTTTCCCCTTATACAGTTACTTCCTTCTGTTTGAAATGTTCTTTTCTCTTTTGATTGTACTTTCCCCAAAACTGTCTCAAGCTTTTCTCTTAAACTCTGTGGCCTTCATTTATACTCCAGTCAGATTTTATTGTCTATTTTATAATGATTCCCATGATATTTTAACTGACTGATTATGTTCCAAGAGAATTAAAGCCTTTTGTAGCTCAGAAGCCTAACAGGTACCCAAGAGATCTAGGGGATTTAGCTACCCAGTGTGGTCCAATTCTTTTAGTTGTTGTTGAAGCAATAAATCAGCATGGCTTAGAGTGTAGGTCCAAGAGACAAAGATTTTTTTGTGTTGTGAGATGATTTAGCTAGATCTTTTTGTGTGTAAAGCCAATTGCTGTTGCACTTTCCTCTGTACCACTGACAATGACTTCTTATGACAATGGTTGATCTATGTCCTCTCTCTTCCTGTCTTATGTTTCTTTCCAACACTTAGAGTGGAATAGAGTGTAGAGATTGCTCCTCAGTCTATCAGGTTGTCCAGAATTACTGCTCTGGATAAGATATTCTTTATTGTTTCCCATAGAACTATGACACCTGCCTTAAGAGAACTCCATTTAGGGCTAACACGAGATGTATGAGTGTCCTTACTTCTCCCAGACTTCTAAGGTCTGCAGCATTACTGTATTCAACAGCTATTCTTCATAATCTCTGGTTTAGAATTATAGCTATTACCTGTTTTTTTAAAGAAAGAGTTTTCATCTCCATTTTCTAAGAAGTGTTCTCTTGACTTTAAAGAGAAGAGCAGAATAGTAATGCCTTTTTATTGAGAGAGAGAGAAAGAGAGAGTGAGTGTGTGCACACACATGCATGCAGGAGGAAGGGGCAGGAAAGGGAGAGAGAGAGAGTCTTCTGCAAGGTCCACAACTGGTATGGAGTCCTACATGGGACTTGATTCCCCTGATTCTGAGATCATGACCTGAGCCGAAATCACGAGTCCAGCACTTAACCGATTGAGCCACCCAGGCGCACCAAGTAATGCCATTAATGTGTCTCATTAACTGCAAGCTATCCTTAAGTCTCACTTCCACTTCTACTCGTTCCTGAGTCCTGTCTTGGGCAAAGCTCTAATGATCTGCCAATTAGGAAAATCCTAACTGCCTTCTCTGCTGACAGCCTCTACACTGACTGCTCTAGCATTTCTTTTACACTGCAGATCTCTGTTCAAGCTCTGTCCTCATTCTCCTTTACCTCTTCTCTTCCTGTCTCGCAGCCTTTCCTTTTGTCACTCCTCCAAATAGATCTCTTCACTCATGGCTTATGAGATGTGACCTGTGCGTCTATTACTACTGCTTCTTGCATTCTACATCTTGATTATGATACAATCACAGCACAATACAATAAAAGGTACACTCCCTATTACATTTCTGAGACTTGAACATATCGACATATGGTTTACAGAATGGCGTGTTTTCTGGTAAGAGCTTCTTGATAATCCAAACGCCATAAAAGTACAGCTATATTGGTCACTGAACTATATAAGAGGGTCAGCCCAGTTTGGAAAGCTTGAACATACGCACAGTCCCTAAGTCTATAACACTCTGTAATTAACCTGATTAAGTAATTGAAATTTACTGATTAATATAATAAAAGTCAATAGCTGGCCTGAAAGCTGTCAAAAAAAAGTAGTTATTTCATATATACATGTGATCTAACAGATCTCCAGAGAACGTGATTATAATTAGATTAATTAAAGTATTCTGAAAGTACATCCAGTGGAATTAGGAAGAGGTGATGATGATTGTGCTTAGGAAAGTCAAAGAAGGTTCCAGAGAAAAATCTATACACACATGAAGCCACATCCTTTCTCCCTTGCCTGTGGCTGTCTCTGCTAATGGAATTCACATTTTAGTGTTTTCCTCTGTGCCTTGATGTCATCTTTCATCTGCTTAACAGAGTACTCCAGGAGCTAATTTGAAGGGATGAAATATTTTTATCAATCTAGGCTACACATACACAATTTAGGACAGCATGCATCTTATACAGATCTGAGTTAGATAAGTGAGTATAAAATGCTCCCAGAACTCCTTGCTGGTAAGGAATCTGGCCAAGAACAGAGGTATTGATTGAAAGAGCCAAGAAAAGACATGAGGGTGGGAATTTATCAAATACTAGCAGTTTACTTTATTATCATTTCCTGAGAACTTCTGAAATATTTTCAATGTTTGGAGAATTTGTTTAGTAACTAAAAGGAAAAGTTTCTACTGAGAGAAAACTTTATGCACCTATTAGAACATTCCAATTGACCCATTGTTTTCCTTATCTATCTGTTTGCCAGTATTTGTAATATAAATTTTAGAAAACATATTTTGCCTCATGACTTTATGAATGATTCTATTTCCTATCAAGACATTCTGGTGTATTTTATTCTTTCCTTTTTAGGTTTCTTCTTCTTCAGAAAGAGATCAGATACAACTTAGACTTTGTATTACATGATACCTTTTTCAAAATATTTTGACATGTTGGATGATAAACCACACACTAGGGGCAAGAGTAATGGTGATGAAAGTGTTGCTGTTTTGAAAATACAAATATATGGATCCAATGGATAAAACTGTGCCCAAATGAAGAGATGTGGGTTCCTCCATCATCAGTAGGTCAGCTTACTGTGGAAAGGCAGGTCAGCTTGAAGGGCAGAGTCCCCTGCTCACACAGGTTGGAGTGCCCAGCTAACATGAGTTCAAGTGCAGAGTAATGGCTTCTGATTTCCCAGCTGCATCTCCTCCATTTGTCACTATAGTCTACATTCTAAACTTCCTGTGCCTAGCTTGAGACTTCAGTCCTGGATTAAATATGATACAGAAGAAATCATTCAATTTAAGTGTAGATTAAAATTAAATTTAAAACTAAGTTTATATGTTTATCTAGGTACAACAAAAGTATTAGCTTAATTTGAAAAAGCTTAATAGATAACCAGTATGCATTGAATTCTTGCCAAATGTAAATGCTGTACTAGTGTTTTACATGCATTATCCCATTTAAACTTCAGAGGAAAAAAAGGAGCTAGAAGTACTATTACTATTTCTACTTTATGAAAGAGGGAATTGAAATAGAAGTATAATAGATTAAGCCAACAGAAAAGTAACAAACTAGATAAAGACTAATATCAAGGATATTTAAGGAATTCCTCAAGAAAAAAGAGGGGTGCCTGGGTGGCTCAGTTGGTTAAGCCACTGCCTTTGGCTCAGGTCATGACCCTGGAGTCCTGGGGTTGAGTTTTGCATTGGATTCCCAGCCCCTTAAGGAGTCTGATCTCCCTCTGACCTTCGCCTTTCTAATACTCTCACTCATTCTTTCTCTCTCTCAAAAAAATAAAATCTTTAAAAAAAACCACACACACAATTTTAAAAAATGGGCAAGGGATTAAAGAATATAAATTCACAAGAGAAAACCTGAAAAGTACCCACATTTTCAAAAAATATATATCTCTTTTTCTATTTATATATAAATTAAAAGTATATTTATATATCTTTATAAATATGTATTTTATATATATTACATAGATTTATGATATATTAATATATTATATATGATTTATATATTTATATTATAAGTATATTATATATAAATATAAAAGTATATTTTTATAAGTATAAAATTTTTATATATAACACTTTTGGATTCAGAGAAGTGCACACTGAAGTCATGCTAACATACCTTTATATATCAATCATATCGATAGAAATTAAAAATTTCAGATGACATCCACAGTTGGAGGGAATGAGGAAAAGTAGAAAGTCCTTGACATTTTGGTTTAGTAAAGCCAACAAAGAGAACTTTCTGCAATTTATTGAAATTATACAGTGTATCATCTGTTTTATTGAAATTAAACAGATGATACACTCCATGAATCATCTATTCCAGTCCTGGGGATAGATCTGTATTGTTTTTCCCAGTTCAGATATTTGATCTAACTCACCAGACCCAAAATATATACCCACTTGAGGCTTTTATTTAGCGAATGCAAGCAAGCATCAGAGATCTCAGAGATATCCACAGTATGAACTCCTGTGGGCCTAATCTCTGTGCTCTGGGGGTGGGTTGATTTTCTGGCTTGAGCTGCCAAGACCTGCACGAAGGAGTTATCTTTGGGAGAGACTCCTCCAAAAGCTTTCAGTGGTGTGGTAAGTAGTCAAGTCAGGCTCATCCAAATGCTTAGGCCAGTGGCAAACTATCAGTAAAGAAGCTAACCTTGCATGTTGTCAGGGGAGTTTCAAACCCTAAACAAAAGATGAGATATTCTACTGCCCTTACCTTGGCTAAGTCAAAAACTGGACATCTAAGCATCCCCAGGGGTAAAGATCTATCTCTCCCCATCCAGCTGAAAATTAGGTCTATTTCTTGCAGAAATGCTCCTACACTGACAGAGAGAAAGATGTGACAATGTCCATCTCTGGCATGCTTTGGAGAGCAAGGATTTAGAAATGCTGTCAAGGAAAAGAAATTAAAGAAAATGTGTGATATACATATGATGGGATAAACTAACAGTAGAAAGAATAAGATTTGCCTACATCAACATAGATAGATATCAAAAATGAAATGTTCAGTAAAAGCCAGAATCCTAAAATTTTCCTGATATGTATTACATAACAAGATGTATTGCCTAATGGAGTTTATGAGCATAAAACACACCCAAATAGGCTATATATTATTCAAAAATCCAAAGTAATGTAAATAAGTAATGGATAGTGATTTGGGAAGAATGTAAATTTTGAACAAGACTAGATGCTTATAGTGGAATGGAATTGGGATTAGGAACCTTTGAAAGGGAATAAAATAAAGTGTGTGTATGTATAAAAGAGAAGATTTCCATGTATATAAGCCCCCAATTAATAATAGATAATATAATAAAAGAGAAAAAATAATCATAGCTGGTATCATAAGAAATGAAAAGCATTTCTGTGGATAGGAAATAGATAAAACAAAAAACGAGGGGCCACCTAGGTGGCTCAGTCAGTTATGTGTCCCACTCTTGATTTCAGCTTAGGTCATGATCTCAGGACCCTGAGATCAAGCCCTGAGTCGGGTTCTGCTATGAGTGTGGGGCCTGCTTGAGATTCTCTCTTTCTCAACCTCTGCCTCTTCCCATGCTTATGGACTCTCTCTCTCTCCTTCTCTCTCATAAATAAATAAATAAATATCAGAAAGACGGAAAGAAAGAAGGAAGGGAGGGAGCGAGGGAGGGAAAGAGCGAGGGAGGAATGAAGAAAGGAAGAAAGGAGCGGTGAGTAGTGCTGAAGTTACAGACATACAAGACTCGGGACCTGGCTGCAGCAAAGACACAGACAAGTTCAGCTCCTGTAGGAGACAGAAGTGCCCCTTACAAGCTGGACTAATAGACTATGATTGCTGCTTTGGCAAATGGAGGGGGTGGTTGCAAATAATTCATTTTTCTGCTGGAAATTTGTTAATTTTTTTTTTTTTTAATTTTAGAATACAGAATTTCTGCCAAAGCATCCAGGATGGATGTATGTGTGTGTGTGTGTGTGTGTGTGTGTGTGTACATATGTGCATAGGTGTGGGAAATTGTCTGCCATTTCAGTAGTTGTCGTCTTTCTCCAACCTCTTTCATTTTCTTTTTCTTTAACTTCTGTATTTCACATGGCAGACTTCCCAGATACGCATTACAAGCCCCTTGTCAATTTCTTTACATTTTTACTGTTTTAAGATTATGGAACACCAGCCTAATTTTAATAATCACCATGTACTTCAATTCTTCTGATTTTTAAATTAGAGAATTACATAGTTTAGAAACTGAAAGCCTTATTGTTAAAGAATTGAATTCATCTCCAGTTCCCTTTTGGTTTCTAGAACAGTCGACATGGGTTTCCTCCAGATTCAATTTCAAAGCTAGATTCAAATTCAAATCCAAATTCAAATTCATAAAAGAACTTACCTATTTGGTGTTTTTTCAACTCTCTTCTGGTGTCTAGGTGCTGAATTCCCTTGAGCATTTATCTACTCCTGGCTTTATTTGCCTTTATAATTCAGATCACGTTATCGTGGTAACTTGAGCGATGTAACTGGCAGGAAGTGCTTTGAGGCCCACAACTGGGCATTGGTGACGTGGGAGCTGGCAGTGCCTGTCCTTTGCTGAAGTTCCATCAAGAACGCTTTCAACTTCATAGTCTCTGTCGTTGAAAAATTTGCTCTTCTCCAACATGCAGATTAGAGAGTGTCTACTGTTACAACATTCCAACATTTCTCCCAAGACCAGGGAACTCTGAGGACCAGACACTTATTTAGATGCCAACCTTCTCAGCAGGCCATGGGTTGATTCTCCAGGATCCTCAGTATTGATTTCTCATCCCAGAATTCTCCACACTTGGTCCAGAGGCATCTGTCCGGCTAAGAGAAGGTAAACTTTCTGGGTGCCTTTTCTTTTCTTTCTTTTTTCGCCCCCCAGATTCCAGTTTGGGGTTGGGTTTGGGGAGCAAGGGTTCTGCTTTTCTGTCCTTATGTGGGGAAACTTCAGCATGAGTTACTGTTTTGCTTCAACCACTTCCTAGTTTTCTGTTTCAGAACTGCTTATCTGGAAAAGATGCATTCGGTTGGGCTCACCCATGTGATAGGCTTATCCGGACAGGGCCTGCCTCCGAAGGTCTCTAGGCCTATGATTTTTTTAGAAGAGTAGATGTGATGCATTACAGAGGGAAAGGAGCCCATACCACCACACTTCAAACCAGGTTTGCACAGTATTAGAGCAGCTATTCAGAACCCAGAGTTTAGATAGTACTACCCTTAATTATGCTTACCTTCATTACCTCCCTACCCAGCAGTCTGAGACCTTAACAGTCTGCTCAGCAGTGTTTCATTCAGGAGCAATATTTGAGGATATAACTGGAATTAAGAAGGTAGGATGGTAGGAACATGCATTCTGTTATTATTTTCATATTCTCTTTTGAATTATCACATTTTTACTTGATTTTTGTGGAGTTCAAGCTCTTTTACAACAATACTAATACATGGTCTTTCTGTTTTTTGTAGTTATGCTACCCTGATGAATTCAATTATTTTTTTGCTCATCATGGCATAAAGAGACAATTCTGGTATCTCCATTTCCAGATGTATCGGTCTTTCTTCTCTCAAGTCCCTTAGGTTCATTACAAAGGAGGTATTGAAAATATAACCAGTGAAAAAGTACACCATCATGCTTCATTTATCTTCTTCAGAAATAGTTTCAGAAAAAGAACACATACCATTCTACAGCACGTCTGTAATTACAGATGCTCACTGTGATCCCAAATTATGCTTTAACTTCAAACTGAGATTGAAGTCAACTTGTTCTTATACAGTTGGGCTTCCTCTTCATTACAAAGTTGTTCATGTAAATGCTCATGTAAATATTTCTGTTATATTGGCCATTAGTTTCAAAGAAGGACTCTTCAGCATTTATTATATATAATGTCCGCACTATTCTTAATGATGATAATTGTAAGGAGTCCTATAGAAAAGTCTTCATTACCACATCACAACTTGAAATTGTTCAGATAGAGCTCTATATAGTAAAGCCCTTTTCAGGAGTATTTTGTCTTCTAAAATTCATTATTTAAAGATTGTTTGTCTTGAGAACTCATCTTGAATACTTTGCTCAATTTCCAATTTTGATTTTTCCGTACTACTCAAAACATACTTAAACACATCTACAGATAAAATTATAATAACCCTGCATAAAATTGTACAAAGAAAGAAATTACATATAGACACAGAAAAATTCCAGCTACAGTTTATATAAATCTGTTCCTCAAAAGCCAGATTTGTTGCAAACATTGTGGAACATTTCATGGGCTCTCATTAGGGGTAGAAAATGAGTTTCACAATTCAGGAAAATAAAGCACAAATAAATAATCCTTTTGCATCAGTATTCAATATGGTATTTTCTCTTTAAAGAAAACAATTTACATTTAAAATACATAAGCATCAGATGCACATGCAGAGACATAACTGCACCTGCTTTGTACCCTGAAGAAATGGACAGCATTGTCTTCTAATCTGTATTACAATCTATTATCTAGCTCCTGCATGAAAACTATTTGAGCAATGTTGTCTTAAAAACTAAACTACTGTAATAGAGCTCAAGCAAATGATAGATCTTCAACTCAATATTCAGAGTATGGCTCTCTACCAGTGATAGAAATTGATCATCCTAAATCTCCAAAGTCAGAACATATTCAGGAGATAAAAGCCTTAATTTAGCTTTTAAAGAGACACATTTTATTCTGACCAGACAATAATTCTCTGGCATTCTTTGGACACCTATTACGTGCAGAATGTCAACAGACCATCCATAAGAAACACGATTTCAAAGCTGTCTTAATTGCTGAAATTTTTTTCAACACATTTCATTCTTGTCCCTTGAATTGTTGCCCCAATGCTGAGTAAATCATGGCATTTCTGATGGCTGAACAGATGGTCTTCTGTTACTTCAGGCTCTGTCTTGGTGATAGCTTCTCTGACGTGAAATTTCCTCACTATTTCCAGAATATGCCACCATTAGTCTGTCTTCAGCTTCTCTGATACTTTGGTTCCTGCTTCATACAATACCTTTCATGTTTGTTCCAGAAATCTTGCTACAGAAGTCCTACCAAAAAAAATTTTCCTTAAACATGTCAGGCCTGCTGATTCCACAAGACCTTCATATTTAACTCTTTTTAATGTCACCATTTGCTCTTAAAAATTAAGAATTTAGTAAACTGGGAATTTTGGAATATTGAGATAAATATTTAGAAATACTAGAATAAATATTTGATCTCCAAGTCAGGAGATCTAAGGCAAGGCCTACGTCATCCCCTATTTTTATGACCAGCATGGACTGTAGTAGGAGCACCCTGCATCAATGTTGACTGATTAATTGACTCTTTCTTCTATTTGTCATGCTATCTGTCATTCCTATTTCACTCTCTGCACAGGGGTTCACTAGGTTTGTTGCTGCTATCCATCTTTAGAGCTATACCGTATGGGGAGGTTGGGTGCACAAAGGATTTTCTCAGCATTGTATAGCTAGCACACAGGTTCTTATACTGAATATTATGTCTAGGCATGGAATGAAATTACATAGCCATAAAGATTTGCTGAGGGATCCACAGGGTTTTGGAATTAAATGACCCAGGGGAGGAAAAATATCTTCCTCTACCAATCTTAGGTTTTCCTGTTGATGGCTCATAAATTAGACTGGCCAAAGACAGATAAATAAGAGGGAAAAAAAACCCAAAAGTTTATTAAAAGGTTCAGAAGTCCATGTGGCATTTGAGAGTACCCAGAGATGGGTAACTCAAAGATTTGGTTAGAACTGGGCTTATGTAATATCTTAACAAAGAAATAATACATTTTTCTAAAAGTGACAGGACAGGAGAAAAGAACCTTAAATCTCAAGGTGCAGCCAATTGTGGAAGCAAATATATGGGAAAATAATGGCAGATACAGACTAGTTAGTAAAGCTTGTTCTGCAGAGTCCTTGAGTGCTGGACAGGCTGATAGAGTTGAAACTTATCTCCACTAGGGGTATCTGGTTGGCACAGTTGGTTCAGCATCCAATTCTTGGTTTTGGCTCAGGGTCTTGATCTCAGGGTCGTGATCTCAGGGTCAAGAGATCAAGCCACACATCAAGCTCTGTGTTCAAGAGAGCACAGAGTTTCTAACACTGAGATAATTCAAAGGTGAGAAGTAAAAAAAAAAAAAATCAACATGGGGCACCTGGGTGGCTCAGTAGTTAAGCATCTGCCTTTAGCTCAGTCATGATGTAAGGGTCCTGGGATCTAGTCGCACATTGGACTCCATGCTCAGCAGGGACTCCTCTTCTCCCTCTCCCTCTGCCTCTCCTCCCAGCTTGTGTGCTCTCTCTCTCTCTCTGTCAGATAAATAAATAACAAAATCGTTTAAAAAATAAGTAAAATTAAAAATAAATATATAAATCAACCTAGGTAAGTGCCACATAGGCTTTCATTTTTTTTTCTGCTTAGATTGACTCTATTCACAAAATCATCCAAGAGAAGTTTAAAAAAACATTTCTCGCATTTCAGAAGACTGCTGCCCTACAGAAAGATCGTACACACAGGAATATTCAAGTTGGAAAAAGAAGAGCTAGAATGTCAAAAGCGGTTGGAGGAATTAACAAGAAAATGTTAAGAACTATTTGAGTTATAACAAGAATCTTGAGTCAAGAGGGAGATGCACAGGCAACACATCCAATCAGACCATCAGAAAAAATCTGGCCAATGAATTCCATTTGTTCTTTACTAATAAAAAAAAAAAATGTGGGTGTTGTAGTTCATGGTTTACAAATATTTAGAGTAATATACGTAGCTGTCTTAGCAGATATGGTTTCATGTATTTTCTACATTTTCTTTATACAATATCTTAAAAACACTTGAGGTTTTTGCTGCCTATAAATGTCCTGATTCTGTCTGGACACTGATCTTCTATTAGGTTCATATTCTGGTAAACAAAGCAGGAAAAAAACATGAAAGCCACAGACTATACAGAATGCTTTCTTCAAGATAATTAGCTTTTCCTCAGTATGCTACAAGTGCTACTGTGCTGAGATGACAAATGTGATATGAAAGTAAAGCGAGGTGTGCCTGGGTGGCTCAGTCATTAAGCATCTGCCTTTGGCTGAGGTCATGATCCCGGGGTCCTGGGATCTAGCCCTGCACTGGACTCTCTGCTTGGTGGGAAGCCTGCTTCTCCTTCTCCCACTCTCCCTGCTTGTGATCCTTCTCTTGCTGTGTCTCTCTCTGCCAAATAATAAATAAAATCTTTTAAAAAATGAATGAAAGAAATAAAGAAAGAAAGAAAGAAAGAAAGAAAGAAAGAAAGAGAGACAGGAAACCCAAATTATGGTATCCAATAACTTCAGCGAAATCTACAGTCTTAAAACCATCTCCTATTAGTTAACAACTGATCTATTTCAATCAGACTTACCTTTTAACTGTGAGAAATACTCCTCCTCTCTTCTTACACATGCAATGCCCTCCCCACACAAACACAGATGCCATGCTGTCATGCTCTTTCTGTGTTATCTGTTTCTGTTCTCCTTGGATGGCTTCTTTCTTCTCAGGCCATCCATATCCTGACCATCCTTTGGAAGTTGTGTGTGACACCCACTTGACAATACTGATGCCTCTTTTCTCTAATTCTCTTTATTGTTGTCAGTCAATTACATCAAACACAGTCAAGCAGATGAATATAGGACACACTCAGTCAACTTTATGATGATTTATTTCTCTGCAGATGGCATTGT
Organism: Mustela erminea; assembly: GCF_009829155.1. NCBI lineage: Eukaryota > Metazoa > Chordata > Mammalia > Carnivora > Mustelidae > Mustela > Mustela erminea. The sequence goes on from NC_045621.1 coordinate 87,338,352, forward strand.
AAAAGTAAAAGGTCTGCATATGAGTCAAAAGTATGATACTTGCTACACTGAGTCAGTTGGGTTCTGCCCCTATCAGAATCCTGTCACTTAGTAGGACACCAAAGAGACTAATGGTTGTACTTGATGATGACCTCAGATGTCAAAAGAAAAAAAAAGCTCCGAAACCACCAGCATTTCCCTTGAAAACCTGGATGGAGTTGTTGTTAGTGCGTTTTTAAGACGTTTATGATGCTATTTGTTTCAAACATGTATAATCGTTTGAATTATGAGAAGGGCAAATACAGGGGAAATCATGAAATGGGGAAACCTCTTTATAGGTATCCTCCTTCATTCTCTGTCTCCTGCTTCAATTTATACAGTGTTCCCATACTCTTGACTTTCCAATTATGTATGAAACCTAAATACTTTACACACATGTTCACACACACACACACACACACACACACACTACTCACCATACACACACACACACACACACACACATACACACACACTACTCACCACACACACACACACACACACACTACTCACAGCCAGGAAGAAAATTTCAATGTGCTCAAGTTGTATTGTGTTTCTACAGGTATGTACACTTTACAGGAGAAGGCAAACACCAACATCTTTGCTGAAATTGGCAAACAGTGTTACCAAATCTTGTCTCCATTTTTAAGTCAATGGCAAAATAAGGGGGAAAAGATCAGAACAAAAGATACATAGAAAGTTTTTCATTATTTTCTTCCATGTTTGGTGAAACATGGCTTTGCCATGATCATGCCAAGCCAACAAATTCTCCCAGATCCACTGATGACTTAAAATACACACACACACACACACACACACACACACAAATACTAATCCATGACAGGTAAATAGTGAGTGTTTTTATAAATCATAGATGTCTCAGAATGATTTATAAATTTTACTTTTTTAAATCAAGCTTAGAAATTCTACCTGAAGCAAACTTACATATTACAATATACTTTAAATTTAATCCAGTGGGGTATGGGTCAGTGGAGACATTTATAACAGGTATTTGCATTTTTTATTAACATATAATGTATTATTTGTTTCAGGAGCACAGGTCTGTGAATCATCAGTCTTACATAATTCATGGCACTCACCATAGCACACACCCTCCTCAAAGTCCGTAACCCAGCCACACTATCCTTCTCCCCACAGCCCCCAGCAACGCTGTTTTTTTTTACCCCTGAGATTAAGAGTTTCTTATGGTTTGTCTCCCTCTTGTTTGATCCCATCTTGTTTCATCCCCCCTCCACTTCCTATGACCCCTCCGTCCTGCCTCTCAAATTCCTCATATCAGACAGATCAATGATAATTGTCTTTCTCTGATTGACTTATTTCGCTTAACATAATACCCTCTAGTTTCATCCATGTTGTTTCAAATGGCAAGATTTTGGGTCTTTTGATGGCTACATAGTATTCCAGTGTGTGTGTCTGTGCGTGTGTGATTGTGTATACCTATATACCTATATATACCTGCTATAAACATTCAGATGTACATGCCCCTGATCACTACATTTGTATATTTAGGGTAAATACCCAGTAGTGCAATTGCTGGGTTGTAGGGTAGCTCTATTTTCAACTTTCTGAGGAAACTCTATACTGCTTTCCAGAGTGGCTACACCAGCTTGCATTCCCACCACAGTATAGGAGGGTTCCCTTTTCTCCACATCTTCATCAACATTTGTTGTTTCCTGTTAATTTTAGCCTTTCTGACTGGTGTGACGTGGTATCTCACTGTGGTTTTGATTTGTATTTCCCTGATGTCGAGTGATGTTGAGCACTGTTTCATCTGTCTGTTGGCCATCTGAGTGTCTTCTTTGCAGAAATGTTGGTTCATGTCTTCTGCCCATTTCTTTTTTTTTTTTTTTTTTTTTTTTTTTTTTTTTTTTTCTCTGCCCATTTCTTGATTGGATTGTTTGTTCTTTGGGTGTTGAGTTTGGTAAGTTCTTTATAAATTTTTGATACTAGTCCTTTACTGATAAGTCATTTGCAAATATCTTCTCCCATTCTGTCAGTTGTCTTTTGGTTCTGGTGACTGTTTCCATTGCTGGGTGAAAGCTTTTGATCTTGATGAAGCTCCAATAGTTTATTTTTTCCCTTGCTTCCCCTTGCCTTTGGTGATGTTTCTAGGAAGAATTTGCTGTGGCTGAGTTAAAAAGGTTGCTGTCTGTGTTCTCCTCAAGGATTTTGATGGATTCTTGTCTGACATTGAGTTCTTTCATCCATTTTGAGTCTATTTTTATGTGTGGTGAAAGGAAATGGTCCAGTTCCATTTTTTCTGCACATGGCTATCCAATTTTCCCAACACCATTTGTTGAAGAGGCTGTCTTTTTTCCACTGGACATTCTTTCCTGCTTTGTCAAAGATTAGTTTACCATAGGGTTGAGGGTCCATTTTTGGGGCTCCCTATTTTGCATCATTGATATATGTGTCTGTTTTTGTGCCAGTACCATATTGTCCTGATGATTACAGCTTTTTAATAAAGCGTGAAATCTAGAATTGTGATGCCACCAACTTTGATTTTCTTTTCAACATTCCTCTGGCTATTTGGGGTCTTTTCTGGTTCCATGTAAATATTAGGATTATTTGTTCCACTTTGAAAAAAATTGATGGTATTTTGATAAGGATTGCATTAAATGTGTAGATTGCTTTGGGTAGCATAGACATTTTCACAATATTTGTTCTTCTGATCCATGATCATGGGACATTTTTCCATTTCTTTGTGTCTTCCTCAATTTCTTTCATGAGTAGTTTATAGTTTTCTGTGTAAAAATTCTTTGCCTCTTTGTTTAGGTTTATTCCTAGGTATCTTATGGTTTGGGGTGCAAGTGTAAGTAGGATCAAGTTTTTAATTTCTCTTCCTTCTGTCTTGCTGTTGGTGTATAGAAATGCAACTGATTTCTATGCATTGATTTTATATCCTGACACTTTACTGAATTCCTATATGAGTTCTAGCAGTTTTGGAGTGGAGTCTTTTGCATTTTCCACATAAAGCATCGTATCATCAGCAAAGAGTGAGAGTTTGACTTCTTTGCTGATTCAGATACCTTCTATCTCTTTTTGTTGTCTGATTGCTGAGGCTAGGACTTCTAGTACTATGTTGAATAGCAGTGGTGACATTGGATATCCCTGCCATGTTCCTGACCTTAGGGGAAAAGCGCTCAGTTTTTCCCCATTGAAAATGATATTCACTGTAGGTTTTTCATAGATGAACTTGATAATATCGAGGTGTGTACCCTCTATCCCTACACTGTGAAGACTTTTGATCTAGAAAGGATGCTGTACTTTGTCAAATGTTTTTTCAGCATCTATTGAGAGTATCATATAGTTCTTTTTTTTTTTTTAAGATTTTACTTATTTATTTCACAGACAGTGATTACAAGTAGGCAGAGAGGCAGGCAGAAAGAGAGGGAAGCAGGCTCCCTGCTGAGCAGAGAGCCCAACGTGGGGCTTGATCCCAGGACCCTGGGATCATGACCTGAGCCGAAGGCAGAGGCTTTAACCCACTGAGTCACGCAGGTGCCCCAGTATCATATGGTTCTTGTTCTTTCTTTTATTAATGCATTGTATCACATTGATTGATTTGCATATGTTGAACCAAACTTGCAGCCCTAGAATAAATCCCACTTGGTCATGGTGAATAATCCTTTTAATGTACTGTTAGATCCTATTGGCTAGTATTTTGGTGAAAATTTTCACATCTGTGTTCATCAAGGATATTGGTCTGTAATTCTCTTTTTGGATGGGATCCTTGTCTGGTTTGGGGATCAAGGTAATGCTGGCCTCATAAAATGAGTTTGGAAGTTTTGCTTCCATTTCTATTTTTTGGAACAGTTTCAGGAGAATAGGTATTAATTCTTCTTTAAATATTTGGTGGAATTCCCCTGGAAAGCCCTTGTTTGTAGGGAGATTTTTGACAACTGCTTCAATCTCCTTCCTGGTGATGGGTCTGTTCAGGGTTTCTATTTCTTCCTGGTTCAGTTATGGTAGTTTATACATCCTAGAAATGCATCCATTTGTTTCAGATTATCAAATTTGCTGGCATATAGCTGTTCATAATTTCTTATAATTGTTTGTATTTCTTTGGTGTGGTTGTGATCTCTCCTCTTTCATTCATGATTTTATTTATTTGGGTCCTCTTTTTTTTTTCTTTTTGATAAATCTGGCCAGGGGTTTATCAATCTATTAATTGTTTCAAAGGGTCAGCCCCTAGTTTCATTGATTTTATTTTATTTATTTATTTATTTTTACTGTTCCTTTGATTTCTATCTCATTGATTTCTGCTCTGATCTTTATTATTTTTTCTCCTGCTGGGTTTAGGTTTTCTTTGCTGTTCTTTTTCCAGCTCCTTTAGGTGTAGGGTTAGGTTGTGTATGTGAGAACTTTCTTGTTTCTTGAGAAAGGCTTGTATTGCTATATGCTTTCCTCTCAGGACCACCTTTTCTGTGTCCCAAAGATTTTGAACACTTGTGTTTTCATTTTCATTTGTGTCCATGAATTTTTTTAAAATTCTTTTTTAATTTCCAAAGAAGCAGAACGCTTTCTGGCCTCCATGTATTTGAGTCTTTCCAACTTTCCTCTTGTGATTGAGATCTAACTTCAGAGCCTTGTGGTCTGAAAATATGCAGGGAATGATTCCATTCTTTTGGTACTGGTTGAGACCTGATTTGTAACCCAGGATGTGATCTATTCCAGAGAATGTTCCATGCACACTAGAGAAGAATGTACATTCTGTTGCTTTGTGTTGGAATGTTCTGCATATATCTGTGATGTCCATCTGGCCCAGTGTGTCATTTAAAGATGTTATTTCCTTGTTGATCTTTTGCTTGGATGATCTGTCCATTTCAGTGAGGGGAGTGTTAAAGTCCCCTACTATTATTGTATTATTGTCTATGTGTTTCTTTGATTTTGTTATTAATTGGTTTATATAGTTGGCTGCTCCCATGTTAGGGGCATAGATATTTAAAATTGTTAGATCTTCTTGTTGGACAGACCCTTTGGGTATGATACAGTGTCCTTCCTCATCTCTTATTATAGTCTTTGGCTTAAAATCTAATTGATCTGATATGAGGATTTTCACCCCAGCTATCTTTAGATGTCCATTAGCATGGTAAATTGTTTTCCACCCCCCTCACTTTAATTCCAGGAGTGTCCTTGGGTCCAAAATGAGTTTCTTATAGACAGCATATTGATGAGTATTGTTTTTTTTTATCCACTCTGATACCCTGTGTCTTTTGATTGGGGCATTTAGCCCATTTCAACTGTTGAAAGATATGACTTTAGTGCCATTGTATTACCTGTAAGGTGATTGTTACTGTATATTGTCTCTCTTCCTTTCTGGTCTACTACTTTTAGGCTCTCTCATTGCTTAGAGGTCTCCTTTCAATATTTCCTATAGGGCTGGTTTGGTGTTTGCAAATTCTTTTAATTTTTGTTTATCTTGGAAGATTTTTATCTCTCCTTCTATTTTCAATGGCAGCCTAGCAGGATGTAGTATTCTTATCTGCATATTTTTCTCATTTAGTGCTCTGAATATATCAGGCCAGTTCTTTCTGGCCTGCCAGGTCTTTGTGGATAAGTGTGTTGCCAACCTACTGTTTCTACCATTGTATATTACAGACTTCTTGTCCCACGCTGCTTTCAGGATTTTCTTTTTGTTACTGAGATTTGTAAGTTTTACTATTAGATGACAGGGTGTGAACCTATTTTTATTGATTTTGAGAGGGTGTTCTCTGTGCCTCCTGGATTTTGATGCTTTTTCCCTTTGCCATATCTACTATAATTCACTCCAATATACCTTCTGCCCCTCTATCTCTTTCTTCTTCTTCTGGAATCCCAATTATTCTAATTTTTTTTTGTCTTATGGTATCACCTATCTTTTGAATTCTCCCCTCATGGTCCAGTAGTTGTTTGTCCTTTTTTGCTCAGCTTTTTTATTCTCCCTCAGTTGGTCTTCTATATCACTAATTCTCTCTTCTGCCCCATTTGTCCTAGCAATAAGAGTCTTCATTTTTTGTCACACCTCATTAATAGCTTTTTTGATTTCAACTTGGTTAGATTTAAGTTCTTTTATTTCTCCATAAAGGGACTTTATTTCCCCAGAAAAGGATTCTCTAGTGTCTTCTATGCTTTTTTTGAGCCTAGTGAGTACCTTGATAATCATCATTCTGAACTCCAGTTCTGACATATAATTTGTGTCCATATTGATTAGGTCCCTAGCCATCAGTACCTCCTCTTCTTCTCTTCTGTTTTGTCATAAGTTTTTCTGCCTTGTCATTTTATCCAGATAAGAATAGATTAATGAGAGAACAAAATATTAAAAGTAGCAACAACCCCAGACAGATATACACTAACCAAATCAGAAGAGACCTGTAACTGTGGGCAGAAAAAAGGAGGAAAAAAGAAAAAAAAAGAATATATTAGCATATTAGACTGGTCAATAGAGCAGAATGACACTTGATTTTTTGGTGTATTATGGTCTGTTAGAAGAAACTACCTCCCAAAATTTTAAAGAAAGAAAGAAATATATATATATATATATATGTAAACATGATGAAGAGATGGAATATGACCATAAAGATGAAAATTTTAAAAGATTCTAAAAAAGGAATTGATAAATATTTGGTTTAAAAAAAAAAAAAAAGAGGAAAAATGTGATCAGGCTGGAGACCATGATTTTGATCAGAACAAAGCCATGTGCTAGATTTAGGGTATATTTTGATGTATTAGAAGAAACTGTATCCCAAAATTCTAAAGAATGAAAAACCTATAAGTATCCAAAAAATAAGGTTAAATACAATGAAGGGATAGAATATGACTATAACAATGAAAATTTTAAAAAAGATTTTTTAAAAAGGTATTGATAAGATAAAATAGTTAAAAATTGTTAAAATAAGAAAGAGAAATGTTTTTAAAAAGTAGAATAAGAAAAAATAAAATAAAAAATTTAAGTTTGAAAGACTAAAGAATCATGGAGAAAAAGCCATGAATTCCATGTGTTGCATTACCTTAGCTCTGGAGTTCTGCATGCTCATTAATTAATGAACTCGGTCTTGCTGATCTTCTGGGGGAGGGGTCTATTGTCATGATTCTCAAATGTCTTTGGCTGAGGTGGAATTGCATTGCCCTTGCCAGGGGCCAGGCTGAGCAATCTGCTCGTGTTTGCTCTTGTGGTAGCTTTTGTTCCCTGAATGCTTTCTGTACAGCTTTGGACGATGGGAATGACGATGGCAGCCTCCCAATCTCTGGCACTGTGGGAGCTCAGAGGTCAGGGCCCCACTCCTCAGTGCACCCTCGAGAAAAGCAATCATTCCCATTACCCTGGTGTACAGCTGCACTCCAAGCTCACCAAGCCTGTGACAGAGCATTTCTGTCTCTGGCACACAGGTCCACTTGGGATCTCCAAATCCAGCAGATTTCTGCAGTGCACTCCCATGCCTCTCCTTCCAGAGTAGGCAGGAGGATATGCCACTTGTGGTGTCTGTGCTGGAAGAGCAGTGGCCCAACGGCGACTCAAATCATGGTTTAAGGTAACCCTGAGGTGAGAGCCTACTACTCGGCTCCGTGTTTGCAGCTGGTTTCTCCACTGCAATGCCTGGGAGCTCTGCCACACTCAGACACCCCTGGTCTTTTTGTGGCCCCATAGTTCCTGAGTCCACACTGTCCCCATGAGGGTTCCACCCCCCACTTAGCCTCTGGTGATGTCCCTAAGTGGAGCAGACTTCTAAGAGTTCTGATTTTTGTACTCTTCTGCTCTACCACTTGCCAGGAGCTGGCTTTACCCCCTGTGGTCTCTCTTCCTGTATATTGCCTCAGATTCACCCCTCTGCAAGTCCTACCTTCCAGAAAGTGGTTGCCTTTCTGTTCCTAGAATTGATGTTATTTTTTTTCTTCTATCTCCTGTTGAGTTTGTAGGTGTTTAGAATGGTTTGATAACTATCTAGCTGAACTCCTGGAAACTGATGATATATAGGTCTCCTACTCCTCTGCCATCTTGCTCCAGGTATGTGCATTTTAATCATTGATTTAAGTACTCAGGAAATTCTCTGAATAAAAGTGGAGTAGGCTTTCACTGCATAAGGACATTTTTTTTTTCTAACTTAGGAAAAATGAAAATATGTAAATCAATTTATAAAAGTCCTGGTTAAATTTAGTAGAAATGCGGTGTAATTTTAAAGAAAAAAAATAAATTATCCACAAAATCAAACTCAGTGTTAAACAGACTGAAAATATTAAAGAGATGAATGAGTGTAAATATTAAGAATAGCATAGCAAAATTCTATAGATCTCATCAAGTAGAAAAATCAGAGTCTAGTCAGAAACTAACTGCATTAAATTAGACAAGCATATGTAGAAATGCATTCAAAAACTATAAAGTTTACAATAGAAAAATATAAGGGTCAATAGCAAAGTGCATAAATGCTAAATTAACATTTAATTAACCACAAGGGTCAGCGAGATTTGTATATCTTATATCAGGGAGAAAGGTGCAGCAAATTTTTCATAAAATTATATTTATTCAATTAGATGTTCTGAAATTATGTCCTCTTCATCAAAATGTTGGTGCTAATGGATAATTGCAATTTAAATGAACTTTACAGAAAAAATAGGGTTTTTTTAAAATAATTTTTTTAAGGTTTTATTTATTCATTTAACAGAGAGGGAAAGTACAAGCAGAGACAGCAGCAGGCAGAGTGGGAGGGAGAAGCAAGCTCTCTGCTGAGCCAGGAGCCAGATGTGGGACTCGATCCCAGGACCCCAGGATCATGACCTGAGTCGAAGGCAGCCACTTAACGAACTGAGCCACCTATGCATTCCTACAGGAAATATAGTTTTAAATGGAAACTTGGTGTTACTCTGAAATTTTCTCATGAAATTTTAATAAATCAAAATATGGGAGAAAAACTACCTACAGCATTGTTTCAGTGCTCCATTTTATCGGTTTGTGTAGATCTGAGCTAGTACCCATAACACATGAATGATTGTCATGGAACCTGTCAGGAAGCTCAAATGCAATACTGGTAGTAAATCCACATTAAACACTACGAAATTTGGTTGCATACCAATCAGCTTCACATAGACTTAGAGTTGATCCTGCATTTAAAGAGGTGACGAAAAATGCATTGACAATATATTGCTCTTAATTATGTTTGAATCACAAGTTTTATTACCCTCTTTGTGAGCTGGCTACTAGGAACTCAGGGACCCCAATTTCAGCCCTCAGGATAATTAATGATGGCAGTTTTCTTATATCTACTTGCTGAAGCTGTCTGCTGCACGTGCTGTCTCACTAAGATAAATGACTTAGCCAATTGCAGATAAAAATGTTTTCCATCAGAAGTAGGCTGTGACACTACAATGGAAAACAAGATCTACCTGACTTTATGAATGGTAAAAATTTCCTTGCCAGAATGTGCAATGGTAGATGATATTGTTAATATTGATTTCTATCCATTCAAGGGTAGCCATGTCAACAAGATCAATTCTTTTAGTCACATCTGTTGTTGTAGGATAAAAAATATCTACTAACTGCCAAAACTGAATTTAATACCACATCGTGGTTTAAATTTTAACTTTAGCCCGTCAGATTTTAGTTTTTTAGGGAGAGTAAGAAGTGAAATATTGATGATTTTTACTCATTGCAATCTACCAGGGTTAATGTGCAATTTCACCAAAAAGGATTGAAGTAAACCAAGACTTAGGATTATTTCCATAGAAAGTGATATCCTTGGACTGGAGTAACTGTCATTAATTTTTTTTTTTCTACACCCTAGAGAATTTAGGTTAGTTGTGAAGAAATGAACACATTTTAGACAAGAATTAATAATAGTATTAAAAAATTGTACTTGCAATGCTCAAGAATAAGATTTTGACTTTAAAAGCATGAAAAGCAAGACATATATGTAGATTATAATGGTAATTCAATACACTATCTTTTTATTACTATTTCTTGCTGAAAAATTCAATAGGAAAAAGAAAACTACTCATGATAAAAATATTTTTCTCACTAGTGCAAGTCTTCTATTCACAGCTAGGATATTTTTAAAAGCATAAAGTGAATCAAATTGTGAATCAAATTGTGTTACTTAGAAACATGAAAACTTCTAGTGAAGTACAGGTCAACAAGAAAGAAAGGTGAAACTCCTCCCATGGTAAACATAGCAGTACATGGTTTAGTCTTAACTTGTCTTTTCTTTCTTTCTTTCTTGCTTGCTTGCTTGCTTGATTTCTTTCTTCCTCCCTTTTTTAAGAGATTATTTTATTCTCTCTCTCTCTGACAAATAAATAAAATCTTAAAAAAAAGAGGGATGCCTGGGTGGTTCAGTCAGTTAAACATCTGCTTTCAGCTTAGGTCATGATCCCAGAGTCCTGGGATCCAGTCCCACATTGGTCTCCTTGCTCAGCAGGGAGTCTGCTTCTCCCTCTGCCTGCTTCTCCCCCTGTTTGTGCGTTCCTTCTCTCTCTTTCTCTCTCTCTCTGACAAATAAATAAACAAAATCTTTAAAAAAAAAAAACCTTTAAAAAAAAAGATTTTACTTATTTAGTTATTTGTTTGACAGAGAGAGAAAGAGAGAGCGAGCAAGTGAACACAAGCAGGGGGAGAGAGAGGTAGGCAGAGGGACAGGGAGAAGCAGGCTCCCCCCTGAGCAGACTATTCCAATGTGGGACTCAATCTCAGGACCCTGGCATCATGACCTGAGCCAAAGGAAGGCACTTACCAAACTGAGCCACCCAAGCGACCCCAGATACCTTTCTGACTTCAACTCACATCACAGTTCTCTTTCTCTGTGATTTCCTCCATGTCTTGGCCTTCATTCCATTCTGCAAACCTGCCCAGTTTGCTCACCTCTTGTCTTTTATACTTGCTTTTCTCTCTTCCTGAAAAACTTTTCTTTCTAGCCTTCTCAGAGTATGTGCAATATCTCCATTCTGGCCTCCATTCAGAAGTTATCTCCCTGTTTGCCTTGACCAAAAAAAGCAAGGTCCTCATGCCTGTGACATCCTAAATTTTCATTGCATTAGCATGTTCTGAAGTGATTCAGTTTGTGTATATGCTTACAACTATTACAATTAGGTCAGTAATATTGTTGTTCTTTTTCAAAGCCAGATGCATAGTATATAATAAATATATGTTGAGTTGATGGATGAATGTTGACCTCATATCAGAATATTTTTAAAATACCTACATTTGGTCACATAAATTATTCCTCCAGTGGTTTTTTTTCCACATTATTTTCTCATACTTTAATAAAAATATAATTAATCAATCAAAACTACTTATGTGTAGAAACTGCATGAGACTTCTCTAAGAGAAAGGAGAGAGAAGATTAAATGGGTCTTCTTAAGAGTGCTTTGGAAAACACAAATACAAGTTATTTTTAGAATTCATCCAATATTATTCATGTTGAAGTGATCAAATTTTTTATCTGTACATTTGCTCACTCCTTTACTTACATATTCCTTGATTTAATAAATAATTAGTGTGTTCCTGCTATGTATAAGATACTATTTATAGTGCTTGAGATTCTTCAGACAAGAAAACCCTGGTCTTGTAGAACTTAATGGTTTGGTGGGAATGAACAATAAACCTGGTAAATAAAAGACACAGGAATTCAGAAAGAAAGTAAAACTCTGGAAAAACACAGTAAGTAGGGGCTGAATGAGGCCAGTGAGCTACTGTATCATGGATTCCGAACATTAGCAAAGCATACATCATGTGACCAATACTGTGCTGATACAATAGCAACAAATACCTGTGTTCATTTGATTTAGGGAGAACTTTCTATGTGTGCTGACTTCGTTGCTGTTTTTTGACTGGATGAGAAGGCAGAAGGAGACAGATGGTAGAAATGTTTCTTCTCTTTAGAATACTTAGAATGGATTAAACTACCTTAAACTGTATTGTTAGATTGCAGAGATCAGAGATTTTATTGAAAATGACTCAGAGGAAAATGCAGATTCTGGGACAAAAAAAGAAAATGGGAACTGAAAAGACAAGCTTTTGGTGGGAGAACTTTTCTCTCTGGACCTCATAATAATTGAACTGAGAAGAGAATATTCCACCACTTTTCTGATCATGAGAGGCAAACTGACCTTGCTACTTGCAAGCAAATTGTCAGCTAGAATACTACACTGTTAGGCGATCCTTGAAGGTAATCCTGGGCCAGTGAACTCTGAAATAAACCACATGGATCAGCAGTTGTAATTAGCTGCTGACTGTATCCCCCTTTGTTAACTATGAATTTTCAGTTAATTTTTTTTATATTGTGATTCAGTCATAACCCTGTAGAAAGAAATTTAGGGTAGAACCTATTTAACTCTTGTACCAAAATGGTAACATGGAATTCTATGCCTTCCTCACTCCCACATGCTTTCAAATTTATTGCTGCAATCGGCCAAAGGATATGGGGCCCTGGAGAGGGACCAGGAAGGTGAGGCTGCCATGCAGGTTGGTGTCCAATACAGTTGTTTACAACATGGCAGCTATAGCAAGAGACAGAAGAGTAAATTAATGTCTATTGAGTGCTTACTCTGCTTTAATATAATGTATCAATTCATTTAATTATACCAATAATATGAGGTAGTACTATTCTTAACATGCCAGTCATGAATGGAGAGGTATTGTAGCTGAGTCATCATAAAGTTGATATTAATAGATAATATACATTTACACAGATTCTCATTAGTTGATCATGACCATCATACTCCCTATTGGTGAGGGTTCTTTGGGAGAGCTTAGAGGCAAGGGTAGACCAGAACAGAAAATCATGGAAAGATCTATTAATCACTAAGACTTGGATTATCTACTTGGATTTAGAACATCAGTATTCCAAAAGGTTAAGAATTCCAAAGGACTATGGGGTGCCTGGGTGGCTCAGTGGGTTAAAGCCTCTGCCTTCGGCTCAGGTCATGATCCCAGATCCTGGGATCGAGCCCCGCATAGGGCTCTTTGCTCAGCAGGGAGCCTGCTTCCTCCCCTCTCTCTCTGCCTGCCTCTCTGCCTACTCGTGATCTCTGTCTGTCAAATAAAATAAATAAAATCTTTAAAAAAAAAAAAAAGAAGTCCAAAGGACTATGTCTTAGTTGTTAAATACTCTGCACCCCTATTCTCCTTTGTGAACTGCTAGGAAGAATAATTATTAACACATGACTGATAACTATTAAATTATTGTGAAATTATATCCCCAGCATAAATTATCTATTAGCTCTCAGGGCCTTCCTGAGAAGTGTGTACCTTGCTGCAATTCATCCTGAGTCTAAGAACAGCCCATTTTCAGCCATTACCACATAGCAAAACCAAAAAGAAATTACTGAGGACACTTGGGCCTCAGGAGTTCCTCTCTCCTTTCTTAAATTGGTTTAAGAGAGGAAGAGAGAGAGAGATTGTTTCACTTTTATATTGAAACTCTAGTGTTAAAACTGGGCTACATAAATCTATTTTCTATAGAGTATTTGTAGATAAAAGAGGAAGAATGAAAGAGAATGATAGTGACAAAAAGGGTTCACTATCTGGAACCATGACTGCAGAGGCTAGATAACTGAGCTAGGATACAATGTAGTTGGAGGGATGATTCTGACTGACTTTACTATTGACTTCAATAGTTACTGTCCAACGGATTTGACAGTGATCTCTACTGATTACTAAAGTGGCTTCGTATACTGAGTCGACTAAGCTTTAGTGATGTTTTGGTATACATCCATAAATCCATCTATTTATTTTCATTCTCTTGGTATTTCATTAGGGAAAAAAAATGTGTTTAAAAAAATGTGATTAACTGCCTTAACCCCTTCATAAGCAATTTCAAAATAAAAGTATTTATTTCTGAAAGGTATAAATATCACCCTATAGGCACTAGAATGGGAATCTCAAGGGATCTTCTAAGGTTATTGGAGTAAAGACCTAATGGAGCAGATAATTCATAAATAAGCCAGGATAAAATATGAAATAAAAAGCTCAAGGTGATATATCTATTGTGAAGCATTTTCTTTGGAACTTAATTCTTCAAACATAAAATATTATAGAGGTTTTTAAGGACAGAAAATATATATACATTAAGAATGTGAAGTATTATCTAAATATTTAGGTTTTAATCTTGATAGATTTTTTTCATTGAGTTGTTAAGGGCTTTGCTTTATTTTAGTTTATTCTATTTTTTTTTTTTTAAAGATTTTATTTATTTATTTGACAGAGAGAAATCACAAGTAGACAGAGAGGCAGGCAGAGAGAGAGAGAGAGAGGGAAGCAGGCTCCCTGCCGAGCAGAGAGCCCGATGCGGGACCCGATCCCAGGACCCCGAGATCATGACCCGAGCCGAAGGCAGCGGCTTAACCCACTGAGCCACCCAGGCGCCCCATTTTTTTTTTTTTTTTTTTTTTTTTTTTTTTTTTTTTTTTAGTGCTCTGCTTTTTTCTCTCAGGTATCTTAGTCTAGTGCACCAACAGTCAAACCTATTCAAGGTCCTACTCTACTCCCCTAGAGATCCCGACATCATGTCTACAAGCATAACAATATGGTGGGCTTAAATATATTTTATCTGCGATTCCTTATTTCTTTTGTAAGCATATGCTGTGCTTACAGTATGTCTATGTGGGAAATAGATAACCTAAACAGCTGGGCAGCACTACGAGTTATAGAATACAGAACTGAATACTTAGTTGATACCCTCCATCATGAACACAAGTTTCTTACCTGGACATGGAATTTTAAAAAGAGAAGAAAGCAAAAAGTTTTATAAAAAACAGGGGGGTAAGGGGAATGCACATTATGCACAAAGGAACTAAAAATATGTTTTGTTTTTTTCCAAATATTTGGAAATATTTTCACAAATAATTCCACCTATGATAATTGTCATGTACATAAGAAGTTTACTTGCTTCCAGGGGAATAGTTCATCAAAACTCTCTTATTAGGAGTCCTGAGTACTAGAGGGGAGAATCTCCACTGTGCTGACATTTGCCCTGTAAATTGTTATGGCCCCAAGGAGAAATGCCATCATTCTTTAGCCTTCTTTACAGAACCTGGGAAATTCCAGACCTTGCAAATTTCCTTATCCTCAGAATTCTTAATTTCCCTGTAATGGTTAAATGCACATTACCTCTTTTGATTTTATTACAAGCTTTTTGAGACTCACTGTATCTTCTACTTTGTTGTATATACTATAAAACAATTGAGATTTTTTACAACTAACCAATGAACATGTATCAACTGTTGATTCAAACTCATGTCTCATAAACTTGTAAAAGGGAGTTTTCTATTTGTGTAATTTTATTTGTACAACTTGAACAAATAATTCACACTTTAAATGGTTTCAAATGTGTTTTTCAATCAATCAATGAATATTTACTGAAAGGTTTGTGTGTACTCAGTAAGGCACTGGATGAATGATAATAGGGTTGAGCAAATCCTTGGAATCTAGTTTTATCCCAGTCCTGTAGAAAACATTTCTCCCTATATTTATTCCAATCTTGAGATGACTCTCCTTTTTGTGTCAAATGTAACATTTTTGTAATGTGTTTTGAGATAATCTTTTAATATTGTAACACTTTTTTTTAGAGATTTTATTTATTTATTTGACAGAGGGACACGTAGCAAGACGGGAAACACAAGCATGAGCAGTGGGAGTGGGAGAAGCAGGCTTCCCACTGAGCAAGGAGCCCAATGCAGGGCTCAGCCCCAAGACCCTAGGATCATGACCTGTGCCGAAGGCAGACTCTTAACAACTGAGCCATCCAGGCGCCCCAATACTGTACCGCTTTTGAAAATGAAGTAAAATAATAAAAAAAATTTTGAAAACAAGAATAATAAATGGTGCTTTGTCTTACAATATTGTAAAATATATTTGTAAAGCTGAGATGTTATATACTACATTCAACTATTTAATTTGGTTACCAAGTGAATATCGAGTGAAATTTAGTGACTAATATAATATGTAATTTAATGAATAGTCAGTAAGAAGTACTATGGTAAACATCAATGGGTAATCAATTAATCAGGGCAAAATGCCTGGATCCAGGTGTTTGCATGCATGTGGATATGTGCATGTGGGGTGATTCACATATATTCATATACTCTTACATGTATAACTTGGGTATTTCATAAAATTGACCTCTTAAACATGTAGAGAAAGAAGATTACTTATCATATACAGCAATGGCTTGCCTCTATTTAGGAAATCATAAATTCCCTTTTCGCCACATAAATCAAAATAAATTCTAGATGTAGTTAATAAACATTTCAATGAAATTTTAAGATGATTTTGAAAATTGACTGCATCTTAGGGTAGGGAAATACTTTCCAAGTAATCAAGGGGAGGGCATAAAGTAAAAAGACAGATTTATCACATAAAACTGAAAGTATTAATAGGGAAAAGTTAAAATAAAAGTCAAGAACTTTTGGGGTGCCTAGATGGCTCAGTGGGTTAAAGCCTTTGCCTTCGGCTCAGGTCATGATCCCAGTGTCCTGGGATCAAGCCCCACATCAGGCTTTCTGCTCAGCATGGAGACTGCTTCCTCCTCTCTCTCTGCCTGCCTCTCTGCCTACTTGTGATCTCTCTCTGTCAAACAAATAAAATCTTAAAAAGAAAAAAAAAAGTCAAGAACTTTAAAAACTTGTACCACACATGTAAGGAAGTTCTGGTAATCTCACTGCAAAATGAGTATGTATAGTATTTTGGAGATCCATTACATTGAGAACAAATGCACCACCAAATATTAATTTTTTACATTTGCATAGAAGGAGATAAAAACACACAAAGCAAATTTAGTCTAAATATTGATAAAAATAAAGTAACTTCATGTTTGTGAATCATTTATTACAGACTATCAAAACTTGCTAGATACATAAAAAGCAATTTGAATTTAGTAAAAAAATTACATCTGTATAAACAGAAAAGTGGTTGAGAATACACACAAAGATAGTTCACAAATGTTGAACTGTAATTAAGAAATTTAGTAAAAGAAGTTCAATTTATCTTATAATCAAAATGAGGTATCATTTTTCCACCAAATTGACAAAAATATTGAAAACCAAAAATATCCTGTTTGGAAAGGAGGCAACAAAACACTGGAACTCTTGTGTGAGACTGTATTTGATTATTTGTAAATTAACTCTATTTTGAGTATTTGACAACAATGACATAAAACCTTAAAAATGTACATATTTTTCCTATCAGAAATTTCACTTTCTGAGAATGAAGTATTCAAAATATAATCAAAGAAATGCACAAAACACCTCTCCCAGAAGCTCAAGAACACCTTAGTCATAGCCATATTTGAGAAACAACTTTTGGGGCACCTGGGTGGCTCCATCAGTTAACTGACTGGATCCTTCCTTAGCAGAGAGTCTGATTCTCTCTCTCTCTCTCTCCTCTGCTCCTCCCCACTGCTCATTCTCTCTCTCTATTTATCTCAAATAAATAAAATCTTAAAAAAAAACAAAAAAAAACAACCTTTAAAGTCTTCCATATGGGATGTTTAAATGTACTAACCATATGTACTAACCAAATGTACTAACCACTAACCATAACAGTATTGGTGCATATGTGCTGATTTGGAAACTGGTTTACAACATACTATTAAGTGAAAAGCAAAACAAAATTTGGTTAAGAATGGTTTTAGGCTCTAATAAATGCTCATTTGGAGCACTGGTTCTAGGGTGAAAGCAGATCTCTTTAGAAGATCTCATGGAACACCGTAGAATGTGGCCCAAATCCAGCGCTTTCTTTGTTTATATTCTTCTCGTGGGCTGGAATATTCTCATTAGGTCCTGATGTAGGTGACTTTGCAGATGTTGTAATTATATTCTCCCCTTCCCTGAGTAGCTAAATCCTACTTAGTTTCCCTTTACTTTCCCCGATTCTTTTTATATGATTTAGCTCTGTGATTTATCATGATACCAACTGAGAGGGAAAAGTAAAAAAAAAAAAAAAAAAAAAAAAACAGTGTATAGAAATAAGGAATAACCAGAGAGTACAGAATTATACAATACAGTCAGGGAGGAGTTTTCTGAGAAGGTTACAGTTAGCTCAACCACAGGGATGAGAAGAAATCAACCAGTAAGAGTCAGAGAACAGTGTTTCAGGCAGAGGAGAGAGGGTAGCAAACATAAAGGGCCCAGGCACCAAGGGCCTTATACTGTTTATAGTGTCTGGGGGACATGTAGTCATGTAGCCCTAGAAATGCACAACAGTGACTCGGTGAACTAGGGGAGGTAAGCAAGGGTCAGATTATGCAGCCCTTTTAGATTAAGAGTAGGTATCTGAATTTGTTCAAAGTATAGTGGGAAGCCATTACAGGATTTTTTGGTTGGCAGGGTGTTGACTTGATTTGATTTATGTTTTTAGAGATTGCTCTGATAAACTTAGTTCTAGCTGTGAAGTCTTTGAAAACACTATGACAAACTATCCAAAGCAGAGAGGGGCAGCTGGGTGGTTCAGTGGGTTAAAGCCTCTGCCTTCAGCTCAGGTCATGATCTCAGGGTCCTGGGATCAAGCTCTGCATCAGGCTCTCTGCTCAGTGGGGAGTCTGCTTCCTCCTCACTCTCTCTCTCTCCCTGCCTCTTGCCTACTTGTGATCTCTGTCAAAGAAATAAATAAAATCTTTTAAAAATTAAGAAATTTTAAAAAAGAAAGCACTGGAGAACAAGTAAGGTTGGGTTGTAAGGCTCCCATCCTTAGGACAAGGGAAGCAAGGTGGTGTGACTAGAGTAAGTGGGCTGTTTTCTTCAAACGTTATTTTCCATTTTCAGCTCATGGGAATGGACAGCAGAAAATGGCCAATTTTTTTTTGTTTTTTGTCTTTTTTTAGTTTTTAAAGATTTTATTTCTTTATTTGACAGAGAGAGATCACAAGTAGACAGAGCAGCAGGGAGAGAGAGGGGGGAAGCAGGCTCCCTGCTGAGCAGAGAGCCGATGCAGGGCTCGATCCCAGGACATTGAGACCATGACCTGAGCCAAAGGCAGAGGCTTAACCCACTGAGCCACCCAGGTGCCCCCCAAATGACCAATTTTATAGAGATGAGTTTGTTCCTATGAAAATGGATAAGACATGAGGCAGAAAATTCCTGGAGGAAGGTGAATTCATAAAAGTGAGTATATAAAGCTGCACGAAAATTTCTCAAGCATTTGGCTGACTCCCAAGGTATGCCTATGTAGAGCAACCTGGTGGAAGACTGTCTACAAGCCAATGGGTTGGCAGGGATTTCCAGGTACATTGACATTCAGATTCTCCCAAGATGGAGGCGCCTTGTTAAACTCCAGTCACTTCCAGCTGAGACCCCAGAAGGGCGATGCCTAGCATAAGACTCTGTGGCAGAAGCATGGCCAGAGGACTGTGGTCTAGCAGTAGGGACAAATTGAAATATCCTCGTAGAAATAGATTTCATTTAGGATAGAGACTCAGAAACTTTGGGAAGGAGGAAGTTGGATTAGATAAATTGATGGGATTGACTGAATAAAATCTCAAATTTGATTTTCCTAATAGGAATATTCACGTTTCATAAAGAAAAAATAAATATTGTTTATTTTTCATAAAGACAAATTTTTCTTCATGTAAAATAAACAATATTTATTTTTCTCTATGAAAAATAAACAATAACAAATAACAAAGAGTAACAAAGAAAAATAAACAGTATTCTTGGCTATCTCTGAAGCGTGTACTCTGATCTTAGCTTGGAATGAAATCTTGGAAGGATTTTCTTGCAGAACTAGTATATTGTCCCTGGTAAATTTACTCAATACTATTCTGGATTTGAGGTATGTATTAGTCAGTGTTAGCTAGAGAAACAGAAACAATAGAATGTGTTTATACAGAGGAGGTTTATTATTAAGAATCAGGTCATGTGATTATGGGAGCTGGCAAGTCCAAAATTGCAGTATAGACCAGGAGGCCAGATTCCCAGGAGAAGTTATGGTACAGATGAAGTCCAAGGGTATTCAGCTGAAGAATTCCCTCTTGCTGGGGAGGCCAGTCCTTTTGTTCTCTTCAGGCCTTCGCTTGACTGAATGAGGCCTAACCATATTATGGAGAGCAATGTGCTTTACTGGAAGTTCACCTATTTAAATGTAAATCTCATCCCAAAATACCCTCCATGTTGACGTAAAGCTAATGATCACAAGGTATAATGTGAACAAAATGCAAAGATGTTAAGTGTTTAATGCAACGAGTTTTGACAAGTACATGCTCTTAGTGATCGGACTACAACTGGAAATATTTCCATCACCATAGAATGTTTTTTCCTGCACCCTTCATTTAATCTCTCCCCATGCCAGCCAATCACAATTTGATTTCTAGATAACAATTTTTTCAGGTCTATGGCTCTATATAAATAGAACTTTAAATAACTGTTTTTGTTTGTTTGTTTGTTTTTTCTCAACATGGTTTCTTTGAGACTCCTTCTCACTCTCATGTACCTCGATTGTGTTTTTATTTTTATTTCTGACCAGTGTTCCCTATGTAAATATCCACAGTTTATCCATTCGTCTTGTAGTTTGTTTCCAATTTTTAATATTATAAATAAAACTGTATTAAGCATTCTTGTACAAGTATTTTGGGGACTGTAGGTTTTGATTTCTCCTGGGAAAATATTTAGGAGTGGATTTGCTGAATCACAGGGCAGATATACTTAAGCTTCATAGTGAAATGCCAAATAGTTTTCCAAGCGATTGTACCAGTTCCCTTTCTCCAGGAATATATGGAAGTTCCAGTGGTTACACCTGCCTGTGGACATGTGGTATTCTCATTCCTTTTAATTTCAGTTATTCTAGCAAAGTGACTTCTTGATGTGGCTTTACTTGCATTTCCACGATGAGTAATAAAAGTGGGATGCCTATTATGTGTTTATTGATGAGCTACATATTCTTTGGTTGGGAAGTGTCTGGTAGTCTTTTGCCCTGTTTTTTGTGTGCTTATCTTTATATTATTGAGCTTTAGAGATTTTTAAAATACGTATTCTAGAAACAAATTCTTTATCACATATACATATTGCAAACATAAGTATCCAAGTCTGTGTTTTACTTTTTTATTTTTTCAATAATTTCTTTTGATGAGCACGTTCTCTTTTCTCACCGTGGGTCTTACTTACCTTTTCTGTTACTGTTGGTCCTCTTTGTGCTCTGTGTTCTGTAGAAATATTTGTTTACCCTCTACCACAAAGATGTTCTTCTCTTTTATTCCACAAGTTTTACATCTTTAGCTTTTATATTCCCTTCTATCACTCAACTTGCACTATTTTCTTCATAGCTTTATTGAAGTATAATTGAGATACATTAAACTGCACATATTGTGTAAGAAGCCAGCAATGGCATCTCAAGGGAGTCTCAGTCTAATGGAAATTCTATTATTCCATTTTCTCAGAGTTCTAAGTACACATTTTCAACCTGCCATGCATTTTTTAATTCCACTAGTCTGATGTATACGTTCAAGTCCTTAAGCACTATTTTATTTGGTCTTTTATCCTGAGCCTTTGAGTGAGGCAAAGTGGTTTCCTATTCTACTTGTTAAGCCACAGATAAGTTAGGGCCAAGGTCGCTATGAGGGCCATGTTGCTTTTCAAAGATTCGATTGCTGTTTCTTTATAATTCTGGTTTTAAAATACATCTCTATCTATCTATCTAAAACATAAAATTGATCATCGTGACCGTTGGTAAGTGTATAGTTCATTGCCACTAAATATATTCACATTGTTGTGCAATCACTACTACCCATCTCCAGCATTTTTTCATCAACCCAAACTGAAACTCCGTACCCATTAAACAATAACTCAACTTTCCTTTCTCCCTGGTAACTACTCTCCTACTTTCTGTCTCTATGAATTTCCCGATTGAATTATTTTTTATGTATCATGTGAGATAGAAGGGAGGGCTCATTTTTTCCCCATATGAATACTTACTTATTTGAGCTTCTCCCACCTTGCCAGTTTTTACTAAAAAGTGCCCATTGGGATTTTGGTTGCGATAGCATTGACTCTGTAGGCTAGCTTGACGTTAATTGAAAAGCCCTGAGACATGATCTATAAACAGGGAAAATCTGTTATCTAGTTCTTCTCTAATTTTTCTCTGTAGGTTTTTGCATTTTTCTACACAGGCAATAGCAGTATGCACGTCTCTCATTAAATGAATTCTTTATTTTTGTTCTCTGGCAATATTCTAAATGGTATTGTTTAAATTTCTTTTTTGGTTGCTTATATCCAGGCAACTTTAAATCTTCAAATAAGCCTCATTTAAGTACAAGGTAACGCATAGTAGAGGATATTGGGAAACCATATCTTATATACATGTCTATCACTTGAAAATCATTTTCTGGCCTATTTGAAGTAGCTATAATATGTTGTTGTTGTTGTTTTTAATGTGGAAATTAGATAGTATTTCTAGGGTAATGTGTTACCTAGAAACAGGGCCAAAAAGAATCCGGAGTTGCTGCCACCCTGTCCTGGGTTCTCATGGGGAATAGTAATGAAAATGTCACTTGTAATACTAATAAAACTGGCAACAGAGACATGATATTTATTTGCAGATGGAAAGGACTAAAGTCTTTTTAATTATACTTATAAAGAGGTACAACACTTCCTATTATAAATATTCATAATATTTAAAGGTCATTCTGACATAAGGTTCTTGGTTAAACACAGAAATGCATTGCCAGGCCCATTATCACCAGAGGCTCTATCATCAGTGTTTTTTTGTTCAAGAGAACACTTTGAAACCTCTTTTACAAGGATTGTAAAAAAAAAAAAAAATGGGATTGGTTAATTGTGTACTACTTGACCTTATTCATGTTGCTATTTCTGAAATTCTTGGTCAAAAAGTAATTTAAGAATCTTAAGTGATTTATCAACATCTCTTGTTTATTAAATGAATCATAATATTTTATAATTTAGAGTTAATGATGTATAATCATAAAGAAATTTTGCTTTCTACTGTCTCCATAAACCTTCCATAGGCACTAGATCTTCAATCCCAGATTTTGGCCAGTTCTAATGTGTTCCTGTACAATGGAAATAGTTTTATGGCCTCTTTGAACTAAAAAAAAATCTCAAATATGAAAATAGTCCAATTCTATTTAATAATGAAAACTAATTTTAATTTCACATAAAATCTTTGCTCACCATCCCAACTGAGATCTATTTTGGCAAGACATGAGGAAGGAAGGCATGGCTTACCCATCTGGCCTTTCATATTCCTCCTTGCTGAAGTGGCTGAAAGTGGTTTCTGGTTCTAGAGGTAGGATCAAAGGGGAGGAAGATGTGTGTTGACAGAATGTAGAAAAGGGAAGCAGGGGTGTTCTTACTACTTGATACACTTATAGCGTCTCATTTTCTGAGATTTGCAGATATTTAATTCCACCTTTTTCTTCTGAATATTTTTGTGTCTTTTTCTGAGAATCCTGGATATCATGCATTCTCCTTCGATAAAGATGACTGCATCTCCATGCAGATTAATATGAAGACCTTTGATATCTGTTCTTTAGTTTCCCTCTGCTCCATTCCATTACGTTCTAACAGCTGTCTTCCCTAAGATCTAAGTAAATTTCACTGTAAGGAGGCACATTTACAGGTTGTGGGAATTAAAGACAAGCACATCTTTGAGGGGTCATTATTCAGTTTACCACACATATCAAATTCATTCTAAGACAACTGCAGAACAATTGTCTTAACAAGTGACTATTTTATCTGCACATATGCCTTATCTCTATTTTTTGCTGATTAATAATATTCTGATACTTATGTTAATACTGCTGTTCATTTACTAAAATATGTATTTATTTCAAGAAAGTTTTATAATCTAAAGATAAAGATATGAATTCCTTCTGAAGCTTATATTTTTAATAAGAAACTCTTTTTTTTTAAGATTTTGTTTATTTTTTTGACAGAGATAGAGAGCACAAGTAGGCAGAGTGGCAGGCAGAGGCAAAGGGAGAAGGGCTCCCCACTGAGCAAGGAGCCTGATGCGGGACTCGATCCCAGCACCCTAGGATCATGACTGGAGCTGAAGGCAGTAGTTTAACTGACTGAGCCACACAAGCACCTCTATAAATTATTTTTTAATAAACTCACACTCTAATATGTTTAGTTAATGTGAAATATTGTAAAGCAAATGAATAATAATTTAAAAAATAATCCATCTGGGTCAAAGGAATCATCTACACTGAAAGTTTTGAGCCAAATTGTTTTGTGTTAAAGATACAATGGGTTATTTTACTTAGAATAACAAAGGAAGATATATTAGAGGTCTCCTTTTTCAATTTAAAGATCTGTTTATGGTGGTAGCGAGTATATCTTGGCATTTTCTCAAATATAGATCAGTTTACGTCCTCTCAAGTCAGCTGGTTGAGACTTAGGACTATTAGGAATAGCTAGAACAATGGTTTTTACCAACCACATTCCATATAGAAAACAAAGTCTTCTATAACTGACAAAGTCATATCATGTAAGATAATAATTATGGCACGGTAGTTCTTTATAGTCCCATGGTCAAGATCTGGGATCTAGAGTTGGAAAGATCTGTGTTTAAAGTTCTTTAATCTGAGGAAAGTCTCCTTATCTCTTGTGAGGTAACAGAAGATATTACAAGGGATACTAAGAGCACTAAGACCATCTCTTGCAAGCAGTGTTAGCAAATTAATCGAACCCAAGCAGAGGTTCGCAGAAATATCCAACTTGTGGTCAAATCTCACAGAAGCTTGGGTAACCTGGGAATTACTACTTGTGAAGTGGGGTGGGATCAGTTTTGTGGGTTGCACAATGTCTCTAGGTAGATACTGTCAGACCTACGTTAAATTGTAGGACACTCAATGGGAGTCATGGAAAATTGCATTGTGTATTGGAAAGACTTACACACATTTGGTGACAAAAAGTGTCAGTAGTGTTCTGTGTAAAAGTAAAGTAGAAATACACAGATAGAGAACTATAGGTTTTTACAATTCACCTCTCCGTATTGGTTTTCCTAGACTAAAATATTACCTATTTAGCTGGGCTTTTTTGAGTTTAAATGAGGTAATATGTGTAGAATACTGAGTGCTTTAGTGATGCATAGTTGTACTAGTGCTTAGTAAGCAGTAGTTAAGACACGAAAATGTGAATCGTTGTTAGTATTATTATCATGGCCCGAATAGTTCAGACTTCTAGAGAAAGAGACAGGAAAGAGAGCATTGGACTTTTGTTAAATCATTTAGATAGTGTTTAGACTGCTAATATTCATCTCTGCAGAAGTAATCTTAGAACTTGAGATGATGCTAAATTTTGAAATTTCTAAAAATTAACTCACAGGCCTTCTTTAATGTTCCCTCTGCATCAGATTGCTTAATCAGGGACAAAATCATAAAAAAATAGTTGTTTGATAATTTAAAAATTTGATCAATTCTATAACTGTGATCAGGTATATATCCAGAAGTGAAATATACTTACCAAGTGTTTATTGTTTAAAAAAAAAAACCTCAAAACAAGAAAAATAAACTTCAAAGACTAAGTTTCTCTAATGTCCATATGTGTATATTATTTATTCACTGTTTTTTGAAAAATCACTTAGCTTAAGGTCAAATGTGTACTGCAGACAAAATTGCATATAAAATTATTAATAATTATTCCATAAATGGATGATACAAAGATCTAAACCTAAATTTAAAAGTTAAACAGCAACTTGTTTAGATTAAATTATTTAGAACATAGATTAGTAATTTTCAGTTAATAACTAAAACACATATTCCAAATTTAAGCAACAGGCAACAGAACTATAAGGCAGTAAAAAACCTCTGAAAGTTTATAATAGAAACACATAACCATAGCAATTCAAAAGAAAACAGAGTAATTTAAGTTTCAGTAAGTATGATATAAAAATTACTCTCAAAACTCTTCTTAAAGCCATCATCAAATTATTCCATGTCATAGAAAATATGACATTAAAATTTTTCTTAAATCATGCCAGGATGTGATGAAAACAAGAGAAACAGGAGAATAAAAGAAATATTAAGTTTGATTTTCTTAACCCTTGCCTTAACCTTTAGACTGAAAACCTCCTTCCCTGGCTATCACAGACTTGCCCCCAAATAAGCACATCCATTAAACAAGTGCCTGTGAAAATATAGGGTAAGGATCATGCTATCTTTAAACTCATTCTCAGTGATACATTGTGTTTATACAGTAGTTGCTATTTTGCTCAGAGATCTTTCCAAACACTTAATTTTTCACTCATTCCACACATTTTTATTGAAAACTTCCTGTAGTTCATACACTTCCTAGGAGAAAAAGAAGCCTGACCAGTCTTTTGCTCTCATAGAGATTATGGTTTGGGTAAGGAAAAGGACCATGAAAAAAAAAAAAACCACCACAACAACGCAGTAATAAAATGCTAATCTAATGATGTAGAAGCAGATGGCAGAGCATGACTAGGATGTTATTTATCCTTATATGTGGTAGTCAGAGAAACAACTTGACTAGCAGTATCTTAGTTACTGTAATAATTTTATTTTTCTATCATCAAAGAAACAAATGGAGACTTTTTTGGGTTTTTTTGTTTCTAAGATTGTATTTATTTGTCAGAGAGAGAGAGCACAAGCAAGGGGAGCAGCAGGCAGAAGAAGAAGCAGATTCCTTGCTGAGCAGGGACCCCGACGTGGGACTTGATCCCAAGACCCTGAAATGATGACCTGAACTGAAGACAGACCCTTAACCTACTGAGCCACCCAGGAGTCCCTTTTGTTTTGTTTTGGTCTTTTAAAAGGATCATCTGAACTCTGGTCCCTGAAGAGATAACTTCACTCACTTAAGAGATGATGCCAAATTTGAGCTTCTTTAGATACCTAATTTTAGGAGTTGCTATTTTGAATCACATTGACATATTTTTGATAAAAGAATTACTTACTCTAAATATGTCTCATGTGGATTATTGTTTTGTATATAAGGAGCCAGGGCAAAAAAAAATCATAAAAACATTTGAGGTGCTAAGTGAATTTTTACAATTATTTCTGACAGATCATTTATTTCCTAAATGAACTGTTACCATGTTTGCATCAGTGACTGGGAAAAATAAAGCAAAATTTTATATTTACCACCATATGTCTCCCAATGATTTAGTGTCATAAATAGACCTCTTGATTGCCTACTGCATCACAGTTTCTTAAGTTAACTTGATCTTGCTTCTGATAAGAAGCTATCACTGTGTTTCAGAGAGGAGGACTTAGGGGGATGGGTGAGCCCAGTGATGGGTATTAAGGAAGGAACTTACTGCATGGAGCTCTGGGTGTTACATGCAAACAATGAATCATGGAACACTAAATCAAAACCTAATGATGGGGGCGCCTGGGTGGCTCAGTGGATTAAGCCTTTGCCTTCGGCTCTGGTCATGATCTCAGGGTCCTGGGATCAAGCCTTGCATCGGGCTCTCTGCTCAGCGGGAAGCCTGCTTCCTCCTCCCTCTCTGCCTACTTGTGATCTCTCTTTCTTTGTCAAATAAATAAAATCCTTAAAAAAAAATGATGTACTGCTGTATGGTGATGAATATAACATAATAAAATTAAAGAAAAAATAAACCATCACTGTGAAGTGTACACCGTAATTCTTTGACTGTAAAGTACACAGTTACCTCTAATAAAGATGATGCCAATTAAACTATAACTCAATGCTCATTGTCACTTAGACTCATATTTTATACTTTTATACTAAAAGAGCTCTTTTAAATTTAAGTAGACATAGAGTTTAATCTTTTATGAATATAATACATTCATAGAAGTAAAGAACATTCTAGGTAAATTGGTTGAGTTGTTTCTGAAATTTTAACAGTCAAACTGCAAGTTTTCTGAGAAATTTTTCAATTCAGTCATTAATATTATCTTCTAGAGTACTGAGGAGACAACATTTCTTAAAATCTTTCACAGAAAAATTAAAATCCTTTAGTAATGAGCTCCTAAGACAGCGTCACAATTATGAAAATCTAGCTTAATTTAAAAAACCGTGTCAGGATTTCTTTTTTAAAGATTTATGTATGTATTTGAGAGAGAGAGAGAAAATGCATGTGAGCAGGGGAGGGGTGGAGCGAGAGAAATTCAAGTAGATTCCACGCTGAGTGTGGAACCCCACATGGGGATCAACCGCATTACTCCGAGATCATGACCCTGAAATCATGACTTGAACTGAACTTAAGAGTCCTATGCTTAGGGGGAAGTCAAGATGGCGGAGAAGTAGCAGGCTGAGACTACTCCAGCTAGCAGGAGATCATCTAGATAGCTTATCTAAAGATTGCAAACACCTACAAATCCCTCGGCAGATCAAAGAGAAGAAGAACAGCAATTCTAGAAACAGAAAATCAACCACTTTCTGAAAGGTAGGACTGGCAGAGAAGTGAATCCAAAGCGATGGGAAGATAGACCGGGGGGGGGGGGGGGAGGGAGTGGCCAGCTCCCGGCAAGCGGCAGAGCAATGGAGCAATGGAACACAAAATCCACAAAATTCACTGAGGGACATCGCTCCAGAGGCTAAACTGGGGCGAAGCCCAGGCGGGGTCAGCATGGCCTCAGGTCCCGCAGGGTCACAGAAGGATCG
This sequence comes from Mustela erminea, assembly GCF_009829155.1. Lineage (NCBI taxonomy): Eukaryota > Metazoa > Chordata > Mammalia > Carnivora > Mustelidae > Mustela > Mustela erminea. Next base: position 87,366,900 of record NC_045621.1, read on the forward strand.
GGGGTGTCTGAGTGTCGCAAAGCTTGCGGGTATTAGAACGGGGAAGCTGGCTACAGAGACAGAGCCAACAGTGAGCTCACAGCTCGGGGTTACCTTGAATCGGTCACAGGCTCCGTGAGCTCGGAGCGCGGCCAGAAGTCAGGCAGACAGGAGTTACTGGGTGCTGGTCTCTGAGGGCGCACTGAGGAGTGGGGCCCTGGGAGCTCAGCTCCTCCGGGCTGGAGACCAGGAAGCCATCATTTGTATTCCTGTCCTCCGGAACTCTACAGAAAGTCCTCAGGGAACAAAAGCTCCTGAAAGCAAACCCGAGCGGATTACTCAGCCTGGCCCCTGGTAAGAGCGGTGCAATTCCGCCTGGGGCAAAGACACTTGAGAATCACTAAACCAGGCCCTTCCCCCAGAAGATCAACAAGAAATCCAGCCAAGACCAAGTTCACCTACCAAGGAGTGCGGTTTCAATACCAAGGAGAGCAGCAGCATTCCAGAGAAGGAGAAAGCAAAGCATGGAACTCATTGCTTTCTCCCCATGATTCTTTAGTCTTGCAGTTAATTTAATTTTTTTTACTTTTTCATTTTTTTCTCTTCTTCTGATAAATTTTTTTTAACTTTTACCCTTTTCTTTTTTAACGTTTTTTAACCAGTTTATCTAATATATATATTTTTTCTTTTTTATACTTTTCTTTATTCATTTTCTTTTTTTAATTCTTTTCTTTTCTTTTCTTTTCTTTTCTTTTCTTTTCTTTTTCTCTCTTTCTTTCTGAACCTCTTTTTATCCCCTTTCTCCCCCCTCACGATTTGGGATCTCTTCTGATTTGGTTAAAGCATATTTTCCTGGGGTTGTTGCCACCCTTTTAGTATTTTACTTGCTCCTTCATATACTCTTATCTGGACAAAATGACAAGGCGGAAAATTCACCACAAAAAAAAGAACAAGAGGCAGTACTGAAGGCTAGGGACCTAGTCAATACATATTACCAATATTACATTGGTAATATGTCAGATCTAGAGTTCAGAATGACAATTCTCAAGGTTCTAGCCGGGCTCGAAAAAGGCATGGAAGATATTAGAGAAACCCTCTCTGGAGAGATAAAAACCCTTTCTGGAGAAATAAAAGAACTAAAATCTAACCAAGTTGAAATCAAAAAAGCTATTAATGAGGTGCAATAAAAAATGGAGGCTCTCACGGCTAGGACAAATGAAGCAGAAGAAAAAATTAGCGATATAGAAGACCAAATGACAGAGAATAAAGAAGCTGAGCAAAGAGGGACAAACAGCTACTGGAAAATGAGGAGAGAATTCGAGTGATAAGTGACATCATAAGACGTAACAACATTAGAATAATTGGGATTCCAGAAGAAGAAGAAAGAAAGAGGGGAGCAGAAGGTATACTGGAGAGAATTATTGGGGAGAATTTCCCCAATATGGCAAAGGGAACAAGCGTCAAAATTCAGGAGGTTCAAGAATGCCCCTCAAAATCAATAAGAATAGGCCCACACCCCGTCACCTAATAGTAAAATTTACAAGTCTTAGTGACAAAGAGAAAATCCTGAAAGCAGCCCGGGAAAAGAAGTCTGTAACATACGATGGTAAAAATATTAGATTGGCAGCAGACTTATCCACAGAGACCTGGCAGGCCAGAAAGAGCTGGCATAATATATTCAGAGCACTAAACGAGAAAAACATGCAGCCAAGAATACTATATCCAGCTAGGCTATCACTGAAAATAGAAGGAGAGATTAGAAGCTTCCAGGACAAACAAATCAAAACCACAATGAGATATCACCTCACACCAGTCAGAATGGCTAAAATTAACAAGTCAGGAAATGACAGATGCTGGCAAGGATGCGGGGAAAGGGGACCCCTCCTATGCTGTTGGTGGGAATGCAAGCTGGTGCAACCACTCTGGACAACAGCATGGAGGTTCCTCAAAATGTTGAAAATAGAACTGCCCTATGACCCAGCAATTGCACTACTGGGTATTTACCCTAAAGATACAAATGTAGTGATCCGAAGGGGCATGTGCACCTGAATGTTTATAGCAGCAATGTCCACAATAATCAAACTATGGAAAGAACCTAGATGTCCATCAACAGATGAATGGATCAAGAAGATGTGGTATATATACACAGTGGAATACTATGCAGCCATCAAAAGAAATGAAATCTTGCCATTTGCGACAACGTGGATGGAACTAGAGTGTATCATGCTTAGCGAAATAAGTCAAGCGGAGAAAGACAACTATCATATGATCTCCCTGATATGAGGAAGTGGTGATGCAACATGGGGGCTTAAGTGGGTAGGAGAAGAATAAATGAAACAAGATGGGATTGGGAGGGAGGCAAACCATAAGTGACTCTTAATCTCACAAAAAAAACTGAGGGTTGCTGGGGGGAGGGGGGTTGAGAGAAGGGGGGTGGGGTTATGGACATTGGGGAGGGTATGTACTTCGGTGAGTGCTGTGAAGTGTGTAAACCTGGCGATTCACAGACCTGTGCCCCTGGGGATAAAAATATATTATATGTTTATAAAAATTAAAAATTAAAAAAAAAAGAGTCCTATGCTTAACCAGTTGAGCCACCAGACACCCCTATGTCAGGAACTTTTACTAAACATTGTCTTTTCTGATGGAGTCAAAGAGGTAAAAAAAAAAATACTCTAGTATTATCTCTGGGCTTTCCTACAAGCCACTGCCATCCTTCTGCAAGTTTTCATCTGGCATTTTGATGGTTGCCATGCACAGGTAATTCCAGCTATGCCCCAGCTGCAACTAGGCTGATTCTGCTTTAAGACATTATTTGTTTCAATACATATCCATTGCAAAGATGCTAAAATGTGAAAAAAAATCAGCATGTCATGATTAATGACACAGAGTAATAAAGTGAGCCTATTCAAATATCACTGTTTCAATAGGAACAAAGTAAAAATTTCAGTAAGCTCGTTTTTCTTCTTGTTCTATAAGTTAAATTAGTCTATTGCTTATATCTAAAATATCAAATTTCTAATTTGTCCTAATACACTCGCATTCTCTGAATAAAATCTACTTGTAAAATATATGTCTTCCCTATCCTTTTTTTCCCCCCAAGTACAGTGAAAGCTCTAGAAAATAAAATTCTCAGTAGCAACTGCTATAGCTAACTACCTTTCAATCTGGGATGAACATCTTTAGCAAAAGAAGCTTTGTCTCACTTGTTCTTTGCTAAAGCCTTTGAAGCAGGAAAAGATAAACAAGTGGTCTGGGGTGAATGGAAATGAAACAGAAAACAACTGAATTTGATAAGACTGCTTCCTTGTGCTGTAACCCTCAGGAAGATGCACGTGAAAAGAGGTCAGCCATAGCCAACTCCAAGTTTGTACACAGAGTTCCTCTTCTGCTATTTGCTCCTTCCTGCTTAGTGCGTCAAAGTAAACATCCTTGGAAGGTATCATCTGTACCTTTGTTCCCCTTTCTCTTCCAAGCTAAATAGTAGATAGGTACAACAAGTCTTAGTAACGTGTATTTTTCCATCAACATCTTGACAGTTGAAGGCAGGTAGATGCTGGAAATATTACAGAGTAAACTGACTTGCTGGCTGCTAAGAAACTCCCCACAAAACCCAGTCTTTTTCTTTTCATTACAATCTGCATTCATGATCATACCTGTGCCCTGATAGTTGTGCAATCTTACAGAGAAAGAGACACTAACCACAGTCAGAAGCAAAGATATATTAACAAGAATTTTTATTATTAATTTACAATAAGAATTAGAGCAGTAATATATTAAGAAATATATAACTCAATTTTATCATGTTCAACACAGCCTCTTATTAGCCATGCAAATTTGCTCCTTCAACAGTCTCATCCGCTTCAACTAATCATCACTGGATATTTATAACTTCAGCCAGAAGCCATGGACTCATCTCTGTCCTTGTTCTGTGAACCTTTACAACAATCCTACAGCAAATTCTGCGGACTCTACATTCAAAACACATGTAGAATTGGACCCTTTCTTTCCACTTCCCTGTTACCACACCATTCCAGATCACCATCTTATCTTGCCTGAACTATTGTAGTAACTCACTAAAAAGTCTCGTCTCATTATTTCTGCCTTTGCTGTTTATTAGTGTATTCTCAACACAGCACCCAGATGAATTCTATTAAGATCTCCTTTTCTTGAAACTCACCAAGTTCTTCCCAACTAACAGCCAGATTCAAAATCTTGAGGACTACCTACAACAATCTAATGATCCTGTTGTCCATCTCTCATTCTCAGTTACTCCTGTCTCAAATTTTGTGGCCCTCTTTTTGTTTTAATTTTCTCCTAATGACTTGCTCCCATAAAACATCTTTATTACTAGTTAAGTGCCACAGGGCAAGCATTATGGTCCATTTTGTTGACTCTTTTGGCCCTGTTATGTAGAACAGTGACTGGCGCGTGGTAGACATTCAATGAAGTCATTTATTCTGTCAAGGTAAACATATTCTTTCCTTGGAGATAATTATCAAAACTATAAATTACAAGGTGAATATAGACTCAAAGAAAGAATTATTTGCGTTATGTGCTATGATTTCCATGAAGGTATAATATATATTATATTTAGAGTACCAGGTTGAGTGTGTGATTCAACCTTCCACTTCCCTAAAAATACCTCTTATTCAATGTTACTTTGGCTTAATTTTTAATTATTCAAGTAATATATTATTGCATTAGTCTCTTCATAGGAATATTCCATTTGAAGCTTACATCTCTTGATCACCATCCTTCTGTCGTCCCCTCCTTGCTGGACCTTCATGGTATCCTTCTAGCAGAAATCCAAAGATCTGTTTATATATCCAAATACATGAATAAAAAAAATATGTTTTTGGTGCAGGTTTTTATTTTTACATAAACAATACTACAGTGTACATATTTTCCAGATTGCTTTTCTTGCTCAAATATGTTTTCAACCTGTCTATGCTAACTAGAGGTCTAGTTAGGTCCTTATAGGTGCTATATATTATTCTATCAGATAAACAAACTATATTTAACTATTTTCCTGTTTGGGGAGCTGTGGTCATTTTAGGGTTTTTTGTTTTGTTTTGTTTTAGATTTTATTTATTTATTTGACAGAGATCACCAAGTAGTCAGAGAGGCAGGCAGAGAGAGAGGAAGAGAAGCTCCTTGCTGAGCAGAAAGCCCGACGCGGAGCTCGATCCCAGGACCCTGGGATCATGACCTGAGCCGAAGGCAGATGTTTTAACCCACTAAGCTGCCCAGCGCCCCTCATTTTAGGTTTTAATTTTGGGAAATAGTTTTTCATAAAGTGCTTTAGTTCATCTCCACACACACATGTGAATTTGTTTTTTCTATCTTAGTTACTTAGCTACTCAATTGCTGAGTCACAGTACATACATTGTCAATGTTAACAGATTTGCCAAATTCTTCTCCAAAGTTGCTCTACTGCCTTATACTCTCCCATCAGGAAAGAAAGAAAATAGCATATCCTGACAATATGTCAATGCATTATTGTCATGTTCATATTGTTTTTTCATATTTTTCTAATCTGATGAGTGATAAAATATTTATTCTATAAACTGAAATTGCTATAATTACAACTGAGAATTACTAAATTTGTATATATGTATAAATCATCTGAGTTTCCTCTTCTATAGATTGGTTATTCATATTCTTTGCTGGTTTTGCATTTAACTTTTATTTTTATGTTTTATAAATTATATGTAATATGTTTCATCCTCTATAGTGTATCCTTCAAGATTATTGTCCCCTTTATCCAAACATTTAAATTATAGTTATCAGTCTTTTCTTTTGACACATGCATATGTGGTAAAACCTATTTTGTAATGAAAGATATGATAACAAAAAGTCAGGGTAGGGATAAAATCAAGTAGGAGGAGCACAGGGGTATAAAATGTTCTAGTTGTTATGCTGTTGATCGGTTCAGAAGTTGTTTTTTTAATGTGTGTTTGATGTGTGTGAGTATTAAATATTACTATGTAATATTTACACTGTGTGTATTAAAAAATCTCACTGTCTTCGCACTCTTGCATTTCACTGCAGTTTTCAGTGGTTGAAGTATCTTCTAATTCTCACTGTTTTCTTCACAGGCCTTAATGCGATCATAAAATAATACATAATAATGTGATCCAGTCTTCTTTATATTTTTTTTCGCTATCTCCACTATGAAAACATTCTTCTCTCTGTGTTGTCTTCTGTGTGACACTGACAGTAATGTGTTTGATTTTCCTCTATTATTCCCAGAAAAAATATATTTTGTCTTTCTTTCTATGATTTCTTTTAACAGCTGATAGTTGGGAAAAAAAAAAAAAGAGAAGCATAGGTAAGTGAACTGCAGTGGAAAGATTTTGAACAGGAATCACGTAAGTTCTTTTGTGCTTTGTGAGTATTTAACACAGGTGAAAAGATCAGTTCTTCCTACCCTTAGAAGGTTTGCATTTCCACAGATATAAAATGAGTCTCATCTCTCCCATTTCTGTTTTCATTCTGCTACTAACTGCTTGGGAACTGTATGTGTGACTTCTGCTTGGCCCCAGGTCACTTAAATCCGTTTCTTTAAGGCAAAGCAAATGTTCTCAGACTGTAATCTCTTGAAGGACAAAGGGCATATCTTGCAGTTTTCTTTGTTCAGTGCCTGGACAGTATTATAGTGGTGAAAATTTTCTGAATCCTACCACTTCAGAGTAAATAGTGGTTATTAAGTCACCGGAAGTTTCTCGTCTCCTTTTGTTGTAAGGTACCCAGATACAAAGGCTTCTATTCGTATTTTTACTGGAAAATAGTCTGCACAGGTAATGCTTTTAAATCTCATTGCTACCTTTATGAATTTAATAATAACAGAGCATGTAAGGATGTCAGAGGAAAGGCTTTATGAATGTCAAATAGCTTTATCCAACATTTATGAACTATATTGTGTTGGAATTCCCAAGGAGTTATTTAGCCATCAAACAACCCTAAGGAAAATATTTATACTATTTTCAAATCCAAAACACAATATAAGATAAATTCAAATACTTCACTTTTTATGTGGAGCTATATAAATAAAATGTTTTTCTATGTCCTTGAAATTGATCCATAAGAGAAAAAAATTATAAGTATGTTTTTCTTATGTCCTAATTTATGACTTTTCTGGATATATTGGGTTATATATACAATTAAATATATATATATTATTGTGTATATATTACATTATATTTTATATATTATATGGATAACATATATAGATTATATATTATATAGATAATATAGATATATAGATAATATATTATATGTACACATGTGTATATATAATAAATATTATGATGCTATATCATATATACTTATATATATATATATTATATATACTATATAAACACAATAGTATGCATAATTGTATATATAAACCAATATATCCAGAAAAGTCATAAATTAGGACACAGCAAAAACATACTTCTAATTTTTTTCTCATGCAGGTCAGTTTAATAATATTATACATATTATAATGCTATATATACACATAGTTATATATATAATTATACACACACACACACACACACAGACATAAGCCCTACTAATATTTTATTATAATTGTCAGAAGACCAAAGGACTTCCAGCCCATGGCAGTATATTATAGATTTATTTATTTATATTTTGAAGGCTGTCCACACCTCTAGAATGAGAGCAGAAACCTTGATTTGGTTTGCTGCCACATCACCTATACCTGAAACAGTTATAAATGAATGAATGAATGAATAAAGGATAATAAATTTTTAGTTTAAATGCAGTACAGTGTATTTTTTTAAGAAATGCTAAATCTTAAAGATGTTGGCTAAGTCTATTATTTTCAGTGTTGTGCAAGTCCTGAAAAATTAATCACATTTTCATTTTTTCAGACCTCTATGTGAAACTACCAGATGTTATATAGCAGGTCACAATAGGTCAGAATGCTCAGGTCAGGGTTACACAGATATTGATTGCAGGAATTTTCTGTGTCAGCAATTACATACAGAAAAGTCAACAAGGTAGGAAAGGCTAAAATATGGTAGAAATCTATGACATTAGTAGTGTCTGCATATCAACCAATTGCAAAATCTCAATGGCTAATGACAGCTTTTATTCTTATGCTTACAGGCCTATGGGTTGACAAGGGCCACTCAACCTCATGTCGCAGGTCCATTGTATGTTAGGATGGTTCTGCTCTATGCATGTTCCCTCTGAGACTAGAAAGGCACAAACCAACTGGGGTGTGATGTTCTTCTGGTGGTAGTCAGGAGCTCCCCAGTGGGCTTCAGTAATAGGTGAATGTCCCATAAGGCCAAGGCTCTACTTTTTTTTTTTTTTAATTGTTTATTTATTTGAGAGAGAGAGAGAGAGTGCATGGGTCGGGGGAGGTGCAGAGGGAGAGTATCTTCAAGCAGATTCTCTGCTGAGCATGGAACCCTTTGTGGGGTTGATCCCACAACCCATGAGATCAAAAACAAGATTTAGATGGTCAAATGACTGAGTCACCAGGGAACCCCAGGGCTCACTTCTTTAGTGCTGTTAGTTATGTCACATCTATAGGGCAAAAGAAATCACATAGCCATACCCAACTTCTAGAGAGCAGAGAAATATATTCCAAATGCATCAAGGCTAGGGAGAATAAATTTTGTTGAAAAATATCACAATCTACTTCAAGAATCTTTGGCAAACGAATGCCTAATAAACCCAAGGCAAACACTTTCTTCTGTTATCTCATAGACTAAACCAGAGCTGACTGACTAAACAAGATTCTTCTGGGAAGTGTTGTTCACTCATGTCTCCCGTCCCCAATTATACTGAAGGATTTACCATGTGTGAGACTATATCGGTCAGGGTTCACGTAAGGATACAGATCAAATGTAGTAATTCAGAAGAGATTTAATCTGGAGCATTTATTACATAAATGTTGGCTGGATATGAAGAACGAAAGAGAAAAGGATGACTTAATATTGAAAAGTTGAAAAAAAAGATATAATACTCAAAACTCCTTGTGCTATGCCTGCTGCTGTTCTACTGGAACCTGTCATACTTGTTTTAGTTTCAGCTCAACCAAGACTGACACTGAAAAGGCAGCTGCCTTTGACAGATTGCTTAAGTCCAATATCACCCCCCATATCTCTAGCAATTTTCAATAACTACCAAATCAAAGGCCCCAGAAGCAAAATCTTCCTCCCACTTTCTGATTTCCTGTTTGGGTTCCCAATGATAAGAATGCCTTGAAAAGCCAAATATCAAAGGGACCTGACAAATATAATGTGCTGACTCCAAGACTCCTAAAATATATAGCAGAGCCAAGAAGGGTGGACTTTGGAGGCCAACAGCAAATAAGCAAATGATTGATGTTAAGGACTGTTCCTCTTTGGCTGGAGGAAGATGGGGAACTTCTTTAGGAACAGAAGAAGAAGAGAAGGAAGTGCCAAAATATGAAAATGATGGGACAGCATTTGTTGCCCTACCATCTAGTCGGACAAGATCTGATCTCTGTTTAAAAACAAAACAAAACAAACAGTCCTGCCTTAAGCTATAAGTTGAAAGAATTCAGTTAATGTGCTGCACTATGAGGTCCCAGAATGAGCCTTGAGTTTTCAGGGTCCACATGATACTGTGCATGAAATATACTGATCACAGAGATTTCAAGTACTGGCAACCAGTCCCAGGATAGATATGACTCGACGCCTAGAAAAGAGTGCCAGGCTAGAAAAAACTATACTAGAAAGGTCGTGACCCTTGCAAGATACCACCAACCTTCATATTCTTTACAAGGTTAAAGCCAATGGCATGGATTTTTAATGTGGTATAGTGTTTCAATGGCCTGATGAAATCTGAGAGAATTTATACAACTCTAGACCTTAAGAAATGGGATGAAACTAGTCCATCTGATCTAAACTTAAATTTATTATGACCCACAAATGGAAATATATTTTATGGTGGGTTATATATATACAAATACACACATGCACTATAAGTAAGAAGTTTCATGAAACAACACTTACCCTAACTATGTGGTGCACTTTGATATTTTCTATGTATCTATTTTATACTGTTTCAATTTGTGAAAGATTGCTGGCTCAGATCCTTTTAACTGATTTCATGACTAAGAATGGGAGTTTAACAGTCATTTTAAAGTCTGAAAAACACTGTTCATGCTTAATTATTATCTTTTGGTTAAGAAAACTCAGATTCTTGGGCACCTGGGTGGCTCAGTGGGTTAAATCCTCTGCCTTCAGCTCGGGTCATGATCTCAGGATCATGGGATCCAGCCCTGCATCAGACTTTCTGCTCAGCAGGGAGCCTGCTTTCTCCTCTCTCTCAGCTTGCCTCTCTGACTCCTTGTGATCTCTGTTTGTAAAATAAATAAATAAAATCTTAAAAAAAAAAGAAAAGAAAAGAAAACTCAGATTCTTGGGGCACCTGGGTGGCTCAGTAGGTTGAGCTTCTGACTCTTGATTTTGGCTCAGGTCATGATTTCTGGGTCGGGAGGTCAGCCATGTCAGGCTTCCCACTCAGCAGGAAATGTGCTTGAGATTCTCACTCTCCCTTAGCCCCTCTCCCCTCTCAGCATGGGCATTTTCTCTCTCTCTCTCTCTTAAATAAAAATCTTAACAAAACAAAACAAAACACATTCACTTTGAGTAATAACACTACTAATTTCCTAATGTTCTTTACACACACAGTTGCATCATACTGCTTTCCATCATAAAGTCCTGAGGGAGTGAGGCAATAGCTAGTTAAATTGTATTCAACCACACAGGATTTTTTATCTATGCTCTTAGCAAATGTTTCACAATGATTACAATTTTTGTATTTGAACCACACTGCTTCATGGGTTTATCTTATCTCCCCAATGAAATTGTTAGCTCTTTGAGAAAAGAACCATCTCCAATATTTCTCTTTATCTTCTATAGCAGTAACATGATTCTAAGCAAAGAATTCTAGGATTCAATAAAGGCATATTTAATTGAATAATAGAAAAAGAATTACAGAAGCTAGTTTTAAATTCATATGCTTCTGAGAGATAGCTGACAGGTGATAGTTGTGGTCACCCTTCCAAAAATAAAGTAGAATCATAGAGTTTTCTCAATAACATGGAAAACTTAACATTTCATTTCTCTGTTCAATATAAAGTGTTGGCACAGTCACTCAAAATATTCTGAGTTTGGAGTCCATTAACATTTGCAAAAAAACCTCTTTAGATTTATAAGAACAGAATTTGGAATAGGCAAGACTTGAGACAGTATAACCAGCTCACATTTTCTCAGATTGGTAGAGTGCTGGTACACATTAAGAGCTTAATAGTTGTCTGATATTCGTATTCTGTTAAAGTGTTTGGATTCCATGAAGAAAACAAACAGGTAGGCTTATCTTATATGAAAAGGGAAGAAAACAATCTCCACAGAGACTTTCAATTCTGCCTTTCTATCAAATAAAATTTTTATGGCTTTGGCATAAATCCTTGAAAAGCTGGGATTTTAATAGAAATGCCTATGTAGTTTTAAATATAGCACCCCTGGGCTATTCTCGTATTACAGGAAAATTCAATGTCCTTCATAGCAACCAAATATTGGAGATATCGGTGGTGGTGCTCCATTCAATGTTTAGCTATTTGACAATCTTTCTTTTTATAGGAAATGTATTTATCACAGTTTACATTTGTCAAGTACTGAATAATTTAAAAATTGCTATAATCATTTCAGGCTTATGTACTTAAAGCTATTACTTATGCAAATGTAAGTTTTAAAGTGCATAAATGTGGGGAGATATATTTATTACCCATGAACTGTAATTCTTCATATGCTGTCAGCATAATATAGTACAAAGAATACTACACCGTGAGAAAGAAAATGTGATTGTTAGAACTAAAATTGACATTCACTATATGTGAGATATTGGTAAGTCACTTTATCAGTTTAGGTCTCACTATTCTGTCAGGAAAATGGGAACAGTAATGAACAATAATCACATTCTTAAGGGGTTACTGTGCAATCAAATGAGACAGAAGTGGGAAGTGATTTTTAAGCAAAGAAAGTGGCTTGACAATGTAAAGTATATATATTTTTACATGTATATTCTTATTGTAAAATATATAACCATTGTATATATAAATATTACCATATAATATAAAGAAAGAAATATTATAATAGTAGGGATTACTAATTATGAAAAACACCTATATATTCTATAAATATATTTCATTTTTATATAATCATTCTTCTTTTCCTAGATATTTATTTTATTTAAAAAATTTTTTTTGTAAGATTTAGGGGTACCTGGGTGGCTCATAGAGTTATGTGGCTGCCTTTGGCTCAGGTCGTGATCCTGTAGTCCTGAGATTGAGTTCCGCATCGGGCTCCCTGCTCGGCGGGGAGTGTGCTTCTCCCTCTGACCCTCTCCCCTCTTGTGCTCTCTCTCTCTCAAGTAAATAAATAAAATCTTAAATTTTTTTCAAGATTTTATCTATTTACCTGAGAGACAGAGAGTGTGTTTGCATGAGCAGGGGAGAACAGCAGAGGGAGAAGCAGGGAGCCTGATGTGGGGCTTGATCCCAGGACCCCAAGGTTATGACCTGAGCTGAAGACAGATGCTTAATCAACTGAGCCACCCAGATGCCCCTTCTGAGATATTTAAATAACATCTTTTTTTATTATTATCATGAACAACTTTGTACACCAGTATATATATGTGTATGTGCGTGGGAATATATATGTGTCTGAATATACACAGACACACACATAATTATTTCTTTAAGAAAATACTTGAAGTGAGGCACCTGGTGGCTCAGTTGGTTAAGGATCCAACTCTTGATTTTGGCTCAGGTCATGATCTCAGGGTGGTGAGATCAAGCCCCACATTAGTGTGGCATCTGCTTTTCCCTCTCCCTCTGCTCCTCCCCCAAGATCTCTCTCTCCCAAATAAACAAATAAATAAAAACTTGGGGGGGGGGAATCCCATGCTCTTCTGTCTGGGCCAGGCAGATGCTCCAGAACTGTTTGTTTTATTTCTATGAAAAATTGTTTGTTCTATTTCCAGAATTGTTTGTTCTATTTCCATTGAAATTTGGATAGGGATTTCATTACATCTCTAGATTACTTTGGGTAGTATGGATATTTTAGCAATATTAATTCTTCTAATCCATGAGCACTAAATATCTCTCCACTTTTTTGTGTACTTTTCAATTTCTTTCATCAATGTCTTACAGTTTTTAATGTACAGGTCTTTTACCTCTTGCCAAATTTATTCCAGGTACTTAATTCAACTTTCTGGTTTTAACCATTGTACTTTAGTTTTGTAAAATGTTATATTTGAGGGCAGCTAGCTGAAGGATGCAAGAAAATACTACACACTGTACTTGAAGGTTTTAAGTAAATAATTTATTTAAAAAGTCAATAATTGAAAAATTCATAATTATTGTTCCATGTACGTGTACCACCTTGGAGAGTATTATAATTGATGATGACTGGCAGTAGTTCATTCCAACAAGGCAGAAATCTTTTTACCACTCTATCTGTAACACTTAGGACATTTTCTTGAATGGAGTGTGTGCTCAATAAATGTTTGCTAAATGAGTAAATTAATGCCAAAATTTTATCAAGTAGGTGCATCTGAAATAAGCAGGCTAATTACACAATATTGGAATTTTAGATTGTTTCTAACATATGCTAGTATAAATGTTGTCAATGAAAAGATCATCTTCATTCCGTACTATCAATATCCATCCCTCATGATTTTGATATACTTTCCTTAAGAACCTATTCTCAAGAATGAGATGAGTGGGTTAAAAAATATATAACTTTATTTGGAGCTTAAAGTTGATTTAAGTTGATGAATTGTTTTCTAGAATTCTTGTATCAATTTACTTTCTTTAAATTGTCTAATTTACTGTAACAAATTTGCTCATTCTCCGTTTCATTCTTGAATTCATATTCTATACCTGAGCGTTACCTTACATCTGCTACTCAGTTATTCCCTCAGTCCCTACCCAAACTTGAATCTGTTTTCAGCACAATAGATCATGGTTGAAAATGCAATGAGGAGCTCTAGCATGAGAATTACTTTGCTTTACATGTGCCTATGCTTATGCATATCACATATGTGGCATAAATTAGATAATGGTGAAATCCCTTTATGTGGTGAACTTTAAGAATATTTCCATTGAACTGTTTGTTAACCAACTTACTTTGTGTCTTCAACTACTTAGTGCTGTTAACATACAAATTCAAATTAAAAAAATCCTGAGTAAGTTTTGAGGATAAATGCTATTAATACCATTCACTGAAAGGTAGAGGCATTTTATTTTTTATTTTTTATTTTTTTGGCATTTTATTTTTTAGATAATTCACAAATTGTCACCCAGATTAAGATAATATTGTTCTTTTCAATATTTGGTCAATTTTCTACATTGTCTCATCTGGAAATTAGATTTTTTAATACCATTTAACATATCACCTGTGCCAAATAAATTGCTCTATAAATCATTGCTTTAAGATTTTTAGCATTTTTAGAAAGGAACTGGTATATATTTGAATATTTTAATTTTAAAACCAGATCATAATATTTTAAAAGCAGTTATACTAACTTTTACTTCCTATTAAGACCATTCTAAATTGAATATGACTTTTACTTGAATCATGGAAACCTCTAATTGTTGAGACTTCATTAACTTCACAAGAAAAATTTACTGGAAATAGTATTTAACTTTCCTGTGTCATGACCCTGCAGTATCTAAGGTGACTCTTTGTGACTAGGACATTTCAATTAGTAGCTTCAAGCAATAGATGTGCATACCAAAAGGAATTTCCTAGTAATGTATATTAATCTAGAATGCATTTAAGAGTTAAAGTTGATTCATTTTCCAGTAACATTGTGTAAGCGCCACCTTTACAAAAATTCATTTACTTCGTTTTAATGGTATTTTATAAAAAGTAAATTTTAAAATGTAGTTTTTAGCATAGTCTGTGGTAGATATGCCATTTCTCTCTCTCTTTCTCTCCTCCTCCTCCCCTTCTTCCTCCTCTTCCTTATTCATCTCTCTTCTTCTTCTTGTTTGTTTAAAATATATTTAAGGAACACTTGACTATTTGGAGAGCAATCATAGAACCAGTGAAAATCAAGCTCATTAAGCCATGGCTCCTGATTCAGGCGCAATCTATACAGGCAGGATATACTCATTTAATGATGATAATGTGCCTAATGTAAGTTTACTCACTGTAATCCCAATATATGTGCAATGTTTAATATTACAAAACAAGACAAAACTCACAAATTATTATGAGAAGTCATGCTAATTATCTGCTCATTTTTAGCAAAGCAGTGATTGTCAGTCTGTTAATCAATCATCTCAATTGGTTATTGTAGGTAATTTCTTGACACAGACTAACTCAGAAAGCTAGTGTCTCAAAATATGCATTATTAGTCCAAAGAAATACTAAGCTAGAATGGGTGGGTAAGTATAATGAATCAATATTAAATCTATCATTTACTATTATTAATCTTATTATTAAAACAGTAACTCAAAACTTTGTCCCATTTGATGATGTCATGTTAGTTGTCATTTTTTTTTCTGATGGTAAAATGAAATATTAATTCTTAACAGAATGACAATATGGTTTGAAAACAGTTTAGCTAGAATATATAAATATAAATACATGTTAGCACCTGAAGAGTTTTTCCTTTCCAGGTTTGCCAATACAAAAAAAAAAAAAAAATTTTTAAATGCCAAAAGACTCAGGGCACCTGGGTGGCTCAGTGGGTTAGGCATCTGACTCTTAGTTTTGGCTCAGGCCATGATCTCAGGGTTGTCAGATCAAGCTCCATGCAGGGCTCCATGCTGAGTGTGGAGTCTGCCTAAGTTTCTTCCTACCCTCACTCTCTCTTGTTCTCAAATAAATAATTAAATCTCTAAGAAAATAAGAATAAATAATAAATAAAATAAAATAAAAATGCTTAAAGACTTAAGCATTTAGTTGTTCTATGAATTGAACTTTAAAGTAGCTCAGGACAACGTGTCTCACTGCCAAGTTATATTTAGTCTGTTTGGAGTGAATAGTTTCATATTTTTAGATAAATGAGATTATAAGAATTTTAAATTGCTCCTGCCTTATGTCAAATATGAATAACTCTACATTAGAGAAATATTGTGAGGGAAATTGATGAGTCCCTTGCAAGGAGTTCCACGTTTCTTGGAACAAAATCTTCACATATAATAATACATTTTGGGTAATATAAAAATCATTGAGCATGAATTGTGGCATAGAAGATGTGATGTTGTTAGAGTATTTTAATCTTACTCTATATTCTTTTGACCTGATTTGAGGATTTTGTTTATTCCTTTTCCCATAAGAATTCCAGGTCTCTTAACAAGCATTGCCAGTCAGTGCATTAAGATGAACTATAAGCTAGTCTCCCTTCTATAGGCAAATTTACTCTGTAACTTTTTGTTGTTGTTGGAAGTAACAATGAATAAACATGGCAAAAATAGGCTTAAATAGCAAAGGACCTTTCTGACTTGCATAACTAGAAAACTTGAGGTGGCATTTTACTCAGATAATGCTTAAGTTTGACTTAATAATGTTCTCTAGAACAAAGCTTCTTTCTGGCTTTCTGCATTGCCTCGAATGCTATTGCAGTCATCTTAGGATTTTTTCCCTTCGAGATATAAATATAGCTTCTAGCCACTCAAAGGACTGTATGTTTCCTTCTTCATACAGTAGCCTCAGAAATTCTTGGAAAAACTGCAAGATGATTGAATCATCTTGGGGCAAGTTCCTATTCCAAGCCTATCATTTTAGTGACTAGAATGTACTGATTGCCTAAAAGTAGGTCACGTGTCCTACCCTGGCGCCATGGTGTCATAGATTATGGATCATGGACAACATAGATTACCAAATGGAAATCAGGGTCTGTTGTGAGGGTTGAATTCACACACACATATATATTCTTATTTTATTATTTTAATAACATTAATATTTAATTTTTTATATTATCTGGTGATTTACTTTTAAATTGGTGATTCTCTGTTTTTTAATCTCTTCATATTGGAATGTGAGTGTTATGAGAGACATTGCCTCATTCATTAAGACTATTTTGTGCACCAGTTTATATTCTGCATCCAGAATAATACCTGGTATACAGCAGGTATGATAAACATTTGCAGAAAAAACAAGTATGTTGTTTCCGAATGGGTTTTATTCTCTCTTGTACTCTTTTGCAAGCATGGGCATGAACTTTCCCTTAATCTTCCACTGAGGATGCTGAAAATTAAAATATAATAGAAAAAAACCTTGCCTTGAAACTTACAATTAGTATTAGATATATCAGCTCAAGTACCACCTAAACTAGCCTTACTCTTAGGACCTTCCTAACAGAAACGGCTTCTGTTTAGCGTCTAGCCTGAATCTCTGTGGTGATGGTCAATTTCCCTCCCTCCTAATTTCTCTGCCCCCTCATACTTAAAGGGGTTTTTTGAGCATGACAATCCTACTACCCAGAGTAGAACAACCTATATGTCTTATTTTTTTCAAAAAATAAAAACCATGTTGAATTTTTCAAAAAATAAAAAAATAATTTTCAAAAATTATTTCAAAATTTATTTCACAAAATTTTTTTAAAATTTTTCAAAAAATAAAAACCATATTGAATTTTTTTGCCCCAATTTCACCTGTTCCCAGGGTGGTTGTCATCTTCTGGAAGATGCTACCTCCAAACACAGAGGTGTGGTGACCTGATGACTTCAAAAAAACAACGTCTTGAAAACAGTAGCCATGCCTCACCCACTTTCCTCTCAAGCAAATTACTTGTCTTGAATAATAATATCTGCGACATCAGCAGTTCAGTGCAATCGTCCATTGTTTAGCCAAGCCCGATTCATTTCCAATGTACAGTTAATTGGGCTTTTCCATTTTTAAGTCCTATGAGGTCTCTATCGCTCATGCTTTGTGGCTATTGTTTTCATAAGGATTCCCCCCAGGGCTTGCCATAATTGTCAGAGACAGCACATTCTAAATCCATATTGGAAAAAGAAAAAAAAATTCCTCCAAGGGAAGCACAATCTGCAGATATGCAAGTCTACTCGCAACGTAGCCAGCCTCTACATTTTCTTACAGAGCAAGTGCAGCCCTTGGAGTCACATCTCTGCTTTACATCTTCAAAATTAAAAAGCACATTTTCAGTGTATGGTTTTCCAGAAACAGTGAAATAACCTCCCTGTAAGTAGAATGTAAGTCTTAAACAATTGGAAAACAGAAAATATCCTGACTACTTCAAAAGCCCAGGTTTTTTAAGCTTAGTTTTCATTTGTTTGCTCCCCAGGCCTCTCAAGTTTGTATCTACTAGCTTCAGATTTCAAAAAATAATGGCATGAATGGGGCACCTGGGTGGGTCAGTTGGTTAAACGACTGCCTTCTGCTGGGATCAGGTCATGATCCCAGGGTCCTGGGATCAAGCCTTGCATCAGGCTCCCTGCTCAGCAGAGAGCCTGCTTCTCCCTCTCCCTCTGCCTGCTTCTCTGCCTACTTGTACTCTCTCTCTGTCAAGTAAATAAAGCCTTTAAAAAAATAATAATGATGGCAAAGTTTGTGTCTAAGCCGGAATGAAATACCTGGTATGCCCATCTTCCACAGACATCTCTACAGGTAGAAGATCAACTTCAAGCCCTTATTGTTTTTCCAGGGATCACTCCACTTTTTCTATCCCCTAACATGTCATATGCTGTCATCAGCTTGTTATGCCACCTGGGGAGAGAGTGCGGGAAAACCTCTGCAAGATTATCATGCCAGCATGAGATTGCCAAAGGTAATACAGGTCCGAGCAAAAGTGGTTAATAAACATTTTACAAAATCACAGAATCTATCTTACTTTTCTTCAACAAGAGAAACCACATCACAGTTTTAGCTTTCATTATCTTCTTCCAAACTTATAAACTAATCACATTTGAAAGAGTGACAGGAATTATCGGGTTCTGAGGTCAGGAAGAAAGAGTATCTCATGCATATCAAAATGATTTTGGATACTGATTGGCCTAATGTGAAGAATTTATGCAAATAACCAAGAGTTGTTTCTTGTACTCCCTGATAAACTTTAGCTTCTCTAGAGGAAATTCAAATGTTCCTCCACATGTAAATTATGAGGACAGCTCTCCTTTGGGGAATATAGAGTTGTTAATGCTGGGCCTGATATAATTTGGAGGTTAAACATGGAGACAGATTTA
The DNA here is from genome assembly GCF_009829155.1 of Mustela erminea. Classification (NCBI taxonomy): domain Eukaryota; kingdom Metazoa; phylum Chordata; class Mammalia; order Carnivora; family Mustelidae; genus Mustela; species Mustela erminea. Next base: position 87,386,092 of record NC_045621.1, read on the forward strand.
AGAATAGCTTTTTTTCAGGCTTTTAATGATAAAGGCCAAATACTTGAACTTCAAGTTTGCTAACCTTTAAGGCCAAAGGTGTTGAGAGAGAAGAGCCCATATTAATGGCTTAATGGAGAATAGTGGAGACATCTGACAAAAGGAATTTATTTTAGTAGCACTTTAATGAAGTGAGAATTTGGCAAAAGGGACTGAAAGGCTGACAAGTCAAAGGTTGAGGTGGTAATGGACTGGATGTCTCTTAAGTTACTGGGACTTCAGTTCAGATGATTTAGTAAAAGATATACACTTAAAGCCATTATGGATAGAGCACTCAAAGGTGTCATTATCTCAATCTTCTCAACTCAATTTCAATACTTCTTGAAATTGTTACTTCCTCTCACTTCTTATCGCCTTTGTCCTGACTACTTGCATAGACTATTACTGCATTAGCTTCTGAATTAGCATCCCACATACCATTGTTCTTTGCCATGGTCCAACTTAAGACAAAATTATTTTTCTAAAACACAAATGCTTAAAGTCATACATGGCTAATGAGAATATAAATTGCTTCCACTTAATGGAATACTATGAAGCACTATCAATCAAAATTAAAAATCCACATACCACTTAACTAAGCAATTTCACTTTTAAGAATTCATCTTATAACTATCTTCACCCATGTAAAATAATGAAATATGCAGTGTGTGCAGTACAGATAGAGAAATTTCAGGAAACACAGTAAAAGACTAGTTAAATCAATTGTGTTACATTAACACAATGGAATTTATGTAGCCATTAAAATGAAAGGAAAGATCCCTATGTACAAAAATGTACTGTCTGCAAGATTTACTTATGTGGGGAGAATAAATAAGGTATAGAATAATGTACAGGGAAAAATATAAACAAAAATGGAAGAATAAACAACATGTTCATAGCAATTACTTCCCAGGAGAGGATCTAGAACGAAAAAGTATGAGAAAGATCTACTTGTCATTATAAATATTTTTTTTCAGAAATTGAACTTTCTACTGTAATGATCATTAAAACAACTGCTTTTTTTAAAGGATATAATGGTTTTAAATAATCTCTTGGATAATCTTCAAAACTGTTAATATCATATACATATATGTGCTATACCTAATATAATAAAATTAGTATTATTTTACATATGTATGTATGTATCTATGATGTCATAGATATCGATAATACTACATGTACCTATAAAGTTCTATGTATGTCATAATACCATACTGATATATATTATATCATATATATATCATAATATCATATAGATATCAATATGATATTATATATATATATTTGTCTATTTATCTATCTAGTCACAGCGGTGGGTAAGAACATTTACATTGCCAATTATTTTTGAAAAAAAAAAAACCAACAAATTTCCACCAATAGGGCTTTCTTAATTTCCTACAGGTCACGTAGATGGTAAGTTTGGTGGCCTTTGTTATAAATTAGTTCTGTGTGCTTCTGAAGATTCACTTCAAAGGTAACTTTAGGAAAACATGTTCTACATGGAGCTAGGGGCCAAATACACAATGTAACTTTAAAAACAAATAGTTGTAATATAATATACATACAGGAAATTGATCAAACCATAAACACAGAGCTCAATAAGTATCACCATGCTTACCAAATTCATTTAACCACAAGCACAGATACACACATAACTAAAAATAGAACATAGCTGGAACAAAGAAGTGCCACTTCCTAGTCATTAGGAAGAGAACTACCTTCTCTGCCTTCTAGCACCATGTTTTAAAACTTCGTATAACTAGAATTATATAGTACATTTTCTGTTTGACATAATTCATTCAACACATGTTGGTAAGATTCATCCATTTAGTTATGTGTAGCACTGGTTCATTAATTCTTGTTAATGCTTAGCATTCCAGTATGAATAGAGTACACTATTTATTTTGTTAGTAACAGACATCTGAGCAATTTCAGGTTTAGAGCTATTACAGTGCTGCCACAAGTATTTCCATATCTATTCTTTGGTTCAGCTATGTAAGCATTTCTACTGGATAGATTCGTATTCTATTGGATAAATACAAATGACTGCATCATAGAACAAACATATATTCTGCTTTATTAGATACTGTCAGTTTTTGTAGTGGTAGTACCTCCTTACTAGTTGACTATGAGAGTTACCACTGCTTTTTGTCCTCATCAACAGGACAAATGGATATGTTCAATGGATTTGTTATTTCTTATTTTGTGACTCTGTGGTTCCACACACATGATTTAGTTATGTTTTCTTGAAATTTGTTTTCATTATGACATGTACTTTTTTTCTCTAATGGTTGTTAAAAACTAAAACCCATAGGTAATCACTTGTGTTAAGGCCCCACAGCAGCAAACCAAGACTCATGCAGTTTTATCCTCTTTAGGAATGTGACCTTTAACCAGCCAACGTGAACTTTCCTGGTCAGCACTAGAGGGTGATTTACTGATAGGCCCATTCCATTTCCATTAGGAAGGCAACCTTGCCTAAAACAATGCATTCTTTGCTATTAATTGCCTTTTTTTCCGTTCCCTCCCTGCCTTTAAAAAAAACTTTTTCTTCCCTGAAGCTCAATAGAGCTTTCTGTTTGCTGGATTGGATGCTGATCAATTCATGAATCATTGAATAAAGCCAATTTGATTTTTAATATTTAGTTGGATGGATTTTGTTTCTTAACATAATGCGCTTGAGTTAAAATCTACTTTGTATGATATTAATGTAACCATTGATTTACTTTTGGCTAATGTCTTTATATGTGCTTATATCATGTTATAGTCTACTTTCCTGTGTCTTCCTCAACTTAACTCTTGTGAGCAGCACGGACTTAGGCTTGTGTCGTTTTTTTTCATTCAGATTGATACTCATTTGCTCATTGGAGTATTTGGACCACTTCCATTCAATGCAATTCTGGTAAATTCAGGTTTTAATGTACAAACTTACTCTGTTTTCTGTTTGCCTAACTGTTTTTCCCCCTATCTTCCTTTATTTAGATTAGTAATCCTTGATTTAGGGCTTTAGCTTTATATTTGGTCAGTAGTTTGATTATAATATGCCTAGATGTTATATTTTTCTTTTTGTTACTGTTTATAGTTTTTTTTAAGATTCTGAGGGGTTTTTAAAATCATATCTGAGACATGAGGCATTATTTACTCATTAGATTTTATATACTACAAGATCTGCAAAATGAATAACCATCCTATCATTCCATAATATTTATGTTTAACTGAACTTTTAAATAAATAACACTTATAATTTAATATCCATTAATCAGCAAAAATAATCCTAAAAAGGGAAGACTTTATTTTGAAACCTGCATTTATTTTATGTATATTTATTGAACATTTACTATTAATAATAATGTGCTAGGTCTCAATTTTAAAAATAAGCAAAAGATTAGAACAGATATTTCTCCAAAGAACATACACAAATGGCAAATAAGTATGCAAAAGATGTCTAACATCATCTAACATAGTTCTAGGGGAATAAGATCAAAACAACAAGGAGATACCTATTCACAACATTAGGATGGCTAAAATAAGTTAGACAAGTAATGTGGAGAAATAGGAATCCTCATACATTCCTGGCTGGATTTTAAATGTTATAGCCTCTTTGGAAAACCGTTTAGCAATTCACTGAAATGTTAAGCATAAAGTTAACATGGGAGTCAGCAATTCTACTCCTAGGTAATATACCCAAGAGAATTAAAAACAGGCGTTCCAACAAGAAACTCTACACAAATGTCTATATCCAAATTACTCATAATAACAAAAAGGAGAAGCAACTGGAATGCCCATCCACTAATGAATTTGATTAAAAAACAAACAAGGTATATTCATACAAAGGAATATGATTCAGCTATTAAAAGAAATGAAGCACTAATACATGCTGCAATATTGTTGAACCTTGAAAACATTTGCTTTTGTTTTTACAATGGAAATATACGAGTCCCTATATTTGAAAACTCTAGAATAGAGAAGTCTCTGTAGAAACAGAAGGTAAGTCTATGTTCTTGTGTGTGAGGTAGAATTGATGGGGAGAGTTGTTAAATAGAGAGTTACTACTAGGATATACAGATTTTCTTTTTGGGTAATAAAATGTTTTAAAATTAGATTGTGCTAAAGGTTAAACAACTTTGAATACACTCTACAACTACTTTATTGTACACTTTTAATGAGTCAAATTTTTAGTATATGAATTATCTCAGTAAAGTTGTTAAAGACAAAAATAATAGTAATAATGACAAGATTACATGTATTAATAATATGAATTTTGTTAAAGAAATTTAAAAACACTTATTTTCTTAAAATATTTCCACGAATTGCTTCTCTGACCTCTTTTGCTAATATTTTTTCAATGAGTTTGAAACCCATCTCCATTTGATACAATTGTTTATTAATTCAATAAAACAGATGACTAAGGAAAGCATTTTGCTCAAAATAAATTAAGAAAACCTCTCACCATTATTTTTCAAGATTAACCAGCTCATTCAAATTGCACAGTTTGAAGAAAAAATATACTGTGATTTGTTTTAACTTGAAGAAATCTTTGAACAATTATGTATTATTTTTTATTTAGTCTTTTAATGACTAGTTTATAAAGAGTAATATAAGAATGTTCATATAAGTTGAACACATCATATTTACTGGGAGCTATAGAAATATTCTTTCTATGGTAATTAATAAAGAACTTACATATTTGTGAAGTGAAATGTGCTGATGATTCCATGAAGACCTAAAAATAATTAGATTTTAATTTTAATTTTGTCTATCTCATAAATTTACTTTACTCCATGTAAATGGTAGTTTAAAAAAAATTGTGACCTATTTGGGATGAGCGTAAATTTTTTTTTTCTCAAAAATTACATGTCACGTGTTGGCTTTTCTCCTTCCTTCCTTCCTTCCTTCCTTCCTTTTCAATTCCATGTACAAGTGACACCATGAAGTATTTGTCTGTCTGATTTATTTTACTTAGCATAATGACCTCAAGTTCCATCCATGTTGTTACAAACAGCAGGATTTACTTCTTTCTCATGGCTGAATTATTTTCCATTTTTGTATTGTATCATTGAACTTTTCTAAAGTAGAACTTAAATGTTCCTAAATAGATAAAATAAGTGAGGTGATGGATATATTAATTAACTAAATAGCAGGAATACTTTCACAATGTGTCTATATTTCAAATCATCATGATAATTAGTTTAGACATCTTACAATTCTATTTGTCAACTATACTTTAATAAAGCTAAAAAAATTATGCACCAGTCCTTAGTCTTATCTCTAGATACTACTTGTCTATTATAATACTTCTTCAATAAACCCATGTATATATATTTTTTTCCCTTCTAATTCTGTGTACCATCTCCTTGAATTCCATGACTCCCACCATACCACACCTGACATGTACATGAAACCATAATTTTTTATAATATCATTTTTATTTAATTTATATATAGCATATTAGTTTCAGAGGTAGAGTTCAGTGATTCATCAGTTTTATGGATGTAACACCCACTGCTGGTTACATCACATGCCCTCCTTAGTGCCCACCACCCAGTTGCCCCATCCCTCTACCCCTCCAGCAACCCTCAGTTTATTTCCTATGATTAATAGTTTCTTGTGGTTTGTTCCCCTCTATTTTGTCCTGTTTTATTTTTTTCCTCTCTCTCCCTATGCTCCTTTGTTTCGTTTCTTAAATTCCATATATGAGTAAAATCCTATGGTAATTGTGTTTCTCTGATCTCACTTAGTAGAACATCCTCTACTTTCATCCACCTCATCACAAATGGCAAGGGTTTTTTTCTCTCTCTATTTCTTTCTTTCTTGATGGCTGAGTAATATGCACACTATATATACTACGTCTTCTTTATCCATTCATCTGTGGATAGACACCTGGGCTCTTTCCACAGTTTGGCTATTGTGGACGTTGCTGCTATAAACATTCGGGTGCACGTGCTCCTTCGGATCACTATTTTTGTATCTTTGGGGTAAATCCTGGGTAATAGGGTAGCTCTATTTTTAAAGTTTTGAGGACCTTCCACACTGTTTTCCAGAGTGGCTGTACCACCTTGCATTCCCACCACCAGTGTAAGAGGGTTCCCTTTTCTTTGCATCTTTGCCAACATCTGTCACAAAACCACAATTTTATGTATCTTTTCCCACCTGGGATACAAGTGCTCAGAAACAGCATAAATTATTTATAAATTAATAAAACAACTAAAAGAAGATAAACAGTCTCAGAATGTAGCATAAGAAAAAAGAAAAAGGAACAAGGGAAATCATGTAACATGTTACTAAGAAATTATTATGGAATGAATTGAACTATTTGAAATATTTAGTTTTCTATTAAAAATCAAGGAAAGGAAAGTAATTATGATACTTTCATAATGATTTCTACTTAAATAAGGATTAAATTAGTGGGTGATATAGAGGCAAATACTAAGGATATTAGAGAGAAAGAAAAAATTCTGACTGATTAAATGAAGGATATGACACTGTTGAAGGTTTATAAGGTTATGTCATATTTCATATCTGGTTGTTTCCTTTAATTTTAATATGCAGGGCATATTAATTTTGACAAATAAAACAAGGATCAAAAACAAATAAAAAATTAAAAAATTAAAAAAAATCACTTTCACAAACATATGCATGATAAATAATAAATATTGTAAATGATTATCAAAAGGTTTGATGTCAATACAAAAGACACACCCACTTATAAAGTTCTCTGATCTACTGACAACTCTTTCAGAAATTTAGAGATCTACTCCATTCCTAGCAGCATAAGATTCCATAGTAACCTAATTTCTTACCACAATATATTCATTGCCTATTCTCATCTGCAACTACTTGATAGACTGTCATATTGTTATAAAATATTGATGGCTACACCAAGAAAATTATCTACATATTACTCATAAGCTAACAATAGGTTAGCAAAAATTTATGATTTTTTAAAAAAATACTTAATGTGTTTAAATCTAAGATATTTTGTAATTGCCATAAATTTTTTGAAATGGTAATAAATAACTCAAATAAGCTAAAATCTACTTTCAATTATTATCTAACAAAATAAAGCTAGTATCCATTTCAATAAATTATATATGAGAGTCTTATGACTAATATTTATTGAATCCATGATATTCTAATAGCTGATTTGTTGACATAATGAGTATTTTTTTCACAATTGACATTTTCATTATTAAAGTATAAAAGCAACTTGAGCAGAAAGTATAATGTAGATGATTGGTAAATTCATTTAAATTTAATCTCAGACATTTCAATGAAAACTTGTAAATGTGGTTAGGTTAGTTGCTATAGCATACATCAGAACTGTTCTCAGTTAAGAGACTTAACTAATCCACTTTTGGTTTGCCTTTTTTTATTGGAAGTGTTGGAAAACTAAAAGTTCAATTTCCCATCCACCACTGAAGGAAGGCCAAGCCATGCCTGTGCAAAATTCACTAGCACGAATATAAATGCAACAAAGCCAAGGAAGAGTGGGGAAGAGAGAAATCCCATGGGTCCTGGCATATTGAGCTCCTTCAGCTCTAAGCTTTTTCTTTTCAAAATTCCATGTTATGTGAAACAAACTAATTTTACAAGTTGTTATTTGTCATGTTTTTGGCTATTTGAAGTCAAATGTCCTATGGAATAGTAAAGCTACTGTGCATTTTTAAAATAATATATACCGACTTAAATATTATTAAAATGTACACCTTTTCACAGATTTGTCACTGTCACAAATTGAAATCGGAATGGTTAAACAATCTGCCCAAATTTATATGGCCAGAAAAATGACAGGCTGGATTTCTACCTATAATTATGATCAGTCCTTGTTCTTTCCATGACATTCTCACTTCTCTGACTCTTGTTAATTCAGAACAGGTTTAAAAATTGTTGTTTTCCTCTCTTTCTGCCAGTAGCCAAAATAATATTTTAAATATATTTGTTTGTCTGTTTGTTGTGCTTTACACTCTTATTTTGAAAGAAAATATGAACTTTTCCCATTAATAATTATATTTTAATGTGCTAGCTTCCCACACTAACGTATCCTGTGAAGACTGATGGTGGGATGAATTTAACAGTGGAGGGAAAATACATATCATGGCCTAAGCTCGAAGAGAAATCTCTAATGAGAGCCATTTCTTCTAGTATATAGGTTTCCACCAAATAGTCCCTTATTCTCTGCCTACTTGGTGAGCATTGGTAATGTATCTGATGTTGTGCTATATCCTGGCAATATGTACAAAGCAGAGATTCCTCCCTAAAGGTGCTTATAGTGTACCTTTTTACTCATGAACAGTAGCATGAAAGGATCAAAACGTCTAGAAAAGTTTTTGTATCTTATGCTCTTATAGTGGCTCGTACTCGAGCATCGCATGGTAGGTAAACTCTAAGCCAATTCTTCCCTCCCAGCTCTCCATGGAGCTGTGTCTAATCAAAGGAAGACATGCCTGTTAAGAAGATTTTGCCAACCCATGTGTCTGCCTGCATCCTACTAGAAGGAGTGCCATTCTTTAATTTATAAAGCCCAAGAAAGTAGTAGAATCATTTGTATATCAGCACACGGAAAGGACACCCATCTTTTTCTGGCTGGTCAAGGAGGCTTACTTCAAGTCATGGTTAAGCACCTCATCTTTCCAGACAGTAAGTGTTCTTTATTCTTTGATCAAAGGGATAAAGAGCTGTCTAGAATAAGAGACATACATATGTGGCAACACAATAAGCTGTGTACAAGCAAATTGAATTCAGGAAACTGAGTGTAGGACACAGGATGGTGAAAAGGCTGCAAATATATGCAGGAATAAGATCTTGAAGGCCTCATGTCCCATAGCTAGAATGTTATGAATGTACAGTATATACTGAAATGAAAGGATAGATAACCATACCATAAGTTAGGCATTTACTCATAAGGGGAATGACCTTACATATTTTAATTTACTGAATCAGAGTACCACCTCAAAGACCAAGAAAACAATAGGATAGAGAAAAGAAAGTCTCTGTTTTCAAAGTGAAACTGTAATTTATCATTTTGATATTGTAAAATAAAATGGATCACAATTTGGAAAGAACTTTAGAGCACAGGTAATCAATAATTTTTCAAATTTATAATGCACGATGCATTCATGCATGCATAAATCTATTTAATGTGCAATGTAGCCTAATAAATTTTAAAGTAGCAGAGAACATAAAGTTTATTGATGATATTTAAATTTTTACAGTGCAATGTACCTTTAAGAAATCACCACATGTTGAGTTTTGGTGTAGCATCAAAGACTATCCACAATTATCTGAAAAGGCTATTACAATACTCCTCTAACTCTTAATCTCATAAAACAAGCGGAGCGTTGCTGGGGCAGGGGGTGTGGGGAGAGGGTGGTTGGGTTATGGACATTGGGGAGGGTATGTGCTATGGTGAGTGCTGCGAAGTGGGTAAGCCTGACATCCACAGACCTGTACCCCTGTGGTTAATAATACATTATATGTTACTAGAAATAATTAATAAGAAAATAAAATACTCCTCTGATTTCCAATTATGCATCAGTGTGAGGCAGTATTTTTTGAGATACATCAATCAATACAAGATTTAGTACTACATTGAAAGTCAAAATGTATGAAAATCTAGTTGCCTTCTGTTATCAGATGCAAAAAGAGATTTGCAAAAATGCAAAATACTTTTTCTATTTTCACTAACTTTTCTGTATCTTGGAAAATAGTTTTTTTTCCATAAAAAATGTTATGCTAGCATGTAGTGAAATTATCACTGTTTTTAAATGAATAAACAAATAATTTTAAACTTTCTCAGTTTTAACTACCTATTGAGTAATATTGATAGATATAATCAGCAGGAACAAAGTCCTTGAGTCCCTCAATTTATTTTGGCAGGTTTATGGAAGTATTACTGGTCTATAATGATCTGCATATATAAATAAGTACAATTTGAGCAATTTGACATAAGCATCATCACAATTAAAATAACACACATACACATCACCATAAAAGACTCCTCATTCCCCTTTGTAATCCTTTCATCCCTTTCCAGGTCTGCTTTTTGTCAGTCTATATTAATTCTTTTCTGTCCTCTGCTGTGTATTAAACCATGTCTTAAGTAATGTCTTAAGAAAGACATTGTTTTGATATCTGTGAGTCTCAAAACAAAAATAATAATTTCAGCTCTCTGCATCAGAGATTCTGTAAAGATCAGCTGAGGCAGTATTATTTCTGTTTGTTTGTTTGTTTGTTTGTTTTTTAGGATTTATTTGTTTATTTGAGACTGAGTCACCTAGGAGCCCTGAGGCAATATTATTTTTATTTTAATCTTTTGATAACTGGGAACTGTCACCAATTATAACTGTCAAACACTCAGATGGCATATACATGGATGAAGTTTAGAATCCAGGAATTACAGAATTGTTGTATAGAGAAGGTCAGTTAACTCTGGACCATAGAGATTATATTGTCCATTGGGCTTTCTTTTGATACTATAGATAAAACTAAACCATTTCAGTTGTAAGATTAAATGACCTCAATATTTCAAATGATTGTTACAAAAACCAGAAGAAAATCGGATCACTATTATGAAATTTGAAAGGAAAGAATGACATCCGTCTTAACTAGTTAGGATAAAGATCAGGAAAAAGTGATATATAGCATCTTTGGAGAGATAATTCTCGTGTTTTTGTTGATTATGACAAGCTCAGCATGATTCAATGCTCTGATCGTGCCACTGAAAATATTATCATAACATAGCATTAAATTGTGTTAATCAAAGTCTCATACCCAGATGAAGAAAGTTATTCATCTCATCTACTATGCAGTTCACACTTGGAATAATTTCTCTAATACTGTACATCACAATGTAAAACCAGCATTGGAGAATTAGCATGTGTTCAGAACAGTGAGGTGTCTGAAAACTCTGGCACATTAAGGGAGATGAAAGGAACTGGGGGATTTTAGGCTAAAGATAAAAAAGACTTAGGAGAGCCGTAATAGATGCTTTTAAATATTTGAGTAGCTATTCTATTGGAGAAAGAATAAATTATATGTATTTTATATAACTTTCAGACGTCATTGGTATGCATTTATTAAAGTTTTAGTGATGCAGTTGGAACTTCCTAGAGAGGAAGATCCTTGAAACGATGGATGATCTGCCATGATAGACTAGGTAGACAGATTACACAGAGAGATCACCCTTATGTGAAACCTTTGAGCAGCAGCTAATTCATTGTCTGTTTCGGGTGTTTGGTTAGCACATGGGTTTGATGGTATCTGTAATTTGAAAAGGAAATTTAGAAAAAAAGTTAAAATGCAAATTTTAAAGTTAGTCATCTGCTACATTTACATGAGCAACTGTCCATTAATATTATATGAAGAAATATGGGGACATGTAGGCCTAAAGCAGGACTATAATGGGATTCTTACTGAAGAATCTAAACAAATCTGAGACATCTGTTCAATATAGGCTCCATATAGGATGCTACCTAATTTACTTGATGACAGCATTTTGAGGGACTTTGAATATAAAGATAGATAAATAACTTTAGATTCAGAGTTAGTGATGAATAAATCATTTGAGGAAGATGCAGACATGGAAAGAAAAAGATAAACACTCACAGAAAGAGGTAACAAGAAAAGCTGAGTTCTAAGAGTGGCAAAGGAACTGAGGTGCAGACCCCTTTATATAAGAAGAGAATTAAAAAATTGGATCACAGGATCTTCTGTTAGATCCTCGTGTTAGATATGATGTCTTAAGTAATAATTTGCAATCTCAGTTTTCAGTAGCAGCTGTGCAGTCATTGAAATATTTTTCTTCACTTTTATCCTCTTGAGTCACTTAATACTAATCCTGAAGTGACCTGAGGTTTTCTCTATTATGTGCAATCTAAGAAATCCTTTAGTATATATTTTTATGTACAAATGTTTAAATTGAGATATGTGGAATGGGATTTGCTAGGGGTCTAAGAAAAGGAGATGGAAGATCCAGGCTTTAACGGATGCATGAAAAAATTTTTTTCTTTTCTGAACATCTTCTAACTCTATGACTCCCCACTCAACATTTTGTTCTCAACAAGAAGTTTTGTTATAGTTAGACCTTCTGCGAAAAATCACTCCTTAACAATATATTTACAAATGCGGCCCATGGACTACTTATATTGGAATCACCAAGGATATTTGTTGAAAATTCATATTCCTATGGTTAATACCATTGAATCAGATTCTATGGAATCCTATTCTCTGGAGGTAAGTCCTAGGAGTCTGCATCTTAAGCAGTATGACTTTTATGCACATGAAATTTGAGAACCACTGCCTTATATAGAAAGAATTTGCTGACCACTCAGTATGAACATGCTCTAGCTTTTACCAAGTAATGTTGATCCCTGAGTCCTAGTCCCTTTGTCTGGTGGTGGGTAACATGGTGGTTTCCTACTATGAATGTCTGGATTCTCTGACTCCTGTTTCCTGGTTGCTGTTGTTGTGGAGTATTACATCATATATCTGGCCAATTTTTTTTTTTTAAGATTTTATTTATTTATTTGACAGAGAGAGAGATCACAAGTAGGCAGAGAGGCAGGCAGAGAGAGGAGGAAGTAGGCTCACTGCTGAGCAGAGAGCCTGATGTGGGGCTCAATCCCAGGACCCTGAGATCATGACCTGAGCTTAAGGCAGAGGCTTAACCCACTGAGCCACCCAGGCACCCCATGGCCAATTCTTTACATTTCAATCCTTCTGGTTTATATGTTCAGAGAGGTTTCATTTTTCCTGTTTGTGTCCTGAAGTCACCTCTAGGATGGCCAGTATTCATAGGCATCACAGCCATTTGATCTCTTTAATCAAAAAGATACCTGCTTGGGTAAAGACCATTTGAAAGAAATATTAGGAACATTTTTTAACTACTTTTTTAAAGATTTTTAAAAGATTTTTTTAAGACTTTTTTTTAAAAGATTTTATTTATTCATATGACAGAGATCACAAAGCATAGAGGCAGACAGAGAGAGAGGGGGGAAAGCAGGCTCCCTGCTGAGCAGAGAGCCTGATGTGGGTCCTGATGCTTGATCCCAGGACCTGGAGACCATGACCTGAGCTGAAGGCAGAGGCTTAACTCACTGAGCCACCCAGGCACCCTAAGGAACATTTTTTAACTTTTAGTTTCTAGGAAGTTCTGAATATTTTCAATGGTTAGCCATTGATAAAAGCTATGCAAGAAAGGCAAATAATAAAGCCAAAATCCATGTAGCATTTTGACTTGGTTGTATACAACTCAAATCAGAGATTTGCAGCTTTGAACAGGGGTAGATATAATATTCTTCTCCTAGGTTCAGTGTCTAGTTCTTTCACACAATTATGTAATTTCTCACTAATGCAAAAGTCTGTTTTTACACTGAAAACAGAGAGAGGTTCTTTATGAACATGAATGATAAATGGAAACATTTCAAAGTTATGAATAACTAATCAAAGTGGAGGCTATCTTGACATTTTATAAATCTTACAGAATGTCAAAGAACATTTAGTTTTCAAGTTAGATCTCAGAGTAGGTTGCAAGAGTTACTTATTTCCCATAAGTGCTATCATGTTTAAAGATTTTACTCTCATTTCTTTTAACTCAGGGAGGAAAAATATGAAAAATTTATTTTCAAATCGCTTCTAGTTCATCAAGTTAAAGCAAGCATACTGTGAGAAATGTAAAACATTGTTTTTTACAGGTTACATTCCTGATTGTTCTGAGGAGTAGAAACTACAGTAAAGACTTCTCTAGGGCAATTGAATGAACTCATTTGCTAAGAATATATTCATTCTTCGAAGAAAAATATTAATTTCTTTCCTTTCTGTAGTGAGTTCAATGGTAAAGTCACAAAGGTGAATAAGACATATTTCCTGTTCTGGGCAATTGACCAGTACTTTGAAGGCCAACAGTGGAAATACAAATGAATAAATGAAATGATTAAGGTTTTTGTTTTCATTTGTTTTGTTCTTTTTAGTTCTGTGGGGAATGAATCAGAGGATAGAGACACACTGGCAGGAATAAGGAGGTAGTATTTTTGGGTACTTAAGATAGTTTAGATAGTACTAGCCATCTTAAAAGTAGGTATTAAATGAACACATTTGGAGAGATTAAGTCATTTGCCAAAGGCAGTTTTCAAGTTCCCATTGTAGGTCACATGGCATTTCTTTGATCTCTAAATACTGGAGTGTTTCTCTTTTCCTTATATACTATTCCCTACATCAGCTTTTCTCACTTTTCATGGCTTTAAATATCATGCCATGACTGTGTTGACTACAGTATTCTCTGTTCTTCATACTCAAGTATCCAACTGCCTGAATGACATTTACACTTGGGTGTATAATGGGTTTGTAGAATAGGCACTTAAACTTCATATATTCAAAATTGAACTTCCAATATCTCTCATATCTCAAACCACCTCCTTCTGTCCTTATTTGATTAAATATTAACTCCATCTTTCTCAATTTCCAGGCCCCAAACTTTGAGTAGTTTTTATTTCCTTTTTTTGTAAAGCCCACATTCAAACTCCTTTGTCTCCTCAACATGTATCTATATTTTGAACACTTCTCAACATCTTTTTTCTCTGAGCTTTCTTTTACCCTTTGAAGAGGCTTCCCTAGGTCAATCAGTCTATTTATCTATCTATCTAATCTATCATCTATCTATCTATCTATCATCTATCTTTGTATTCAGGGCAGTTTCCTGAATATGTGACCTATACAATTTTTCAAACGGTCCCAAGTTCAGAAGGACCTATGTTTGGCTTAATGTTCTGGTGTCACCATCTTGAAATTCATCAAAATTTTATCTTTGGACTTGTGTTTTGTAAGTGAAGTCCAATGGGACAATGAAACATCCATATCAGCAGAAGAAGATAAGTGCTATATGTATGCTTGCTGTTAATCCTTGTCACCCCATTCACATACAGGTTTTGTGATGTCCCATGAGCACAGAATTCTGTTTGGAATCACAATGCATGAAGTTCAGTAAGACTTAAAGTAAGTACAGAAGAAGGATGTTATGTCTATGACTCTCTAAGTGGGACTGCTGACAGCCTTGAGAGGCCACACTTTAATTTGTTTTTAGTACAGAAAGAAGGTAACAGTGTTCAAAGAAACATGAACAGCTAGACTCCTCACATATTCTTTCTTAGTCTTGTCACTTCCCTCTATTAGCCAACCACTTATGAAAATGATGACATTGAGAAAAAAATTGAAAATATTGGGGAAACCCGTAGCTCTTTTGCCTTTTAACAGTGACTTATTAATGAGCAAACCGAATTTGGAGAGTATTGATTGACTATACTGTATCAAAAATTAAAATAAACCCAGTTGAGTTACTCTGTGACCTTTCCACCATTATGGTAAGAACAATATACACATGTATGTCCCAGTCATGAAATATGAACTGGGTAACTTCAGTAATTCCACTTATTTATTAAATGCTGTTATTTGCACTTAAAACTGACTTTCTGCAACACAAAGATGAACAGTAATGGTGCTGTTTCCTTGCTTTTTAAATGAGTCCCTGCATTTCTATTTTGCACTAGACATTACATAACCATTGGGCATTGATAACCATATCTGTGTTTTAAACAATCATTTAAACTAAATTTATAATAAATAAAATTCAATAATTGTTATATGTTAATACTATAAATACATATCCAATATATAAACATATACATGCACACACAAAAACGCACACACACATATCTTCCTTCATTTCCATGTTGTAGTCTGAACCCTGTGTTGTGTGAATATCCTGTGGTACGTTTAACCATTCCTCTTGTTGATGGACATTTGGGTTGTTTCCAGTTTTTGACAATAAAACAGAAGTTCTCTATAACATTCATGTACCATTCTTTTGTAAACATAAATATTTTTTTCCTTGATAAAAATCTGGTAGTTTAGTTGTTCAGACATAGGGTAGATACATGTTTACATTCATAATAAACCTTCAAACAGGTCTCTAAAGCAGTAGTACTATTTTACACTCCCGTGAGCCATGTATGTGGAATGTTCAGTTACTCTAGATAGTTGCAAACATTTAATAGTATCAGTATTTTATATTCTGGCAATTTTAGTGGGTAACAAATGTCATCATTTTTTGGTTTAATGTGCATTTTCCTGATGTCTATAGAACATGTTGGCATTTGAAAATCTTCTATGCAGTATATCTTTATGACTTTCATCATTTTTTATTAGATTGTTCTCTTATTGGGATAGATTTGTAAAAGTTCCTCACATATGCTGCATAAAAATTACTGGTCAGATATATGTATTATGAATATTTTCATTCTGTCTGGTTTATTGATTGAGTGCTGGCTATGTGAAAAGTCTTTAAACATTGTGAGATGAATGATTCCACATTTTTTCCCTCAACAAGCATACAATCACTAGCGTTAAAGTGAAGGCCTGCTAGACATTTTTTACGTAAATTAGTAAATATATTTTTTTGTTTAGGAGAGTGGACACCTTGTAAAGGCTGTCTCGAGTTCTGAACATTGACACAATTCTTGATTATGTTTAATACTTGACCGAGCATTATGTTTAAACTGTGACCGAGCTTCTGACTTCTGATTTTCACATAGTTTCTATTTTGGAGTTCACATCAAAAAATTTAAAACTTCTTATCCCATAATAAATTTTGTATCCATTACATGCAATATTTCTGTAGTTTTCATTCATTTATTTGCATAGTGATGAACCTATATACATTGGACAAGTGCATGCTGGTTTCTACACTTAGGATATAAACTAAAACAGAAAATTTTACATTGAGTTTATTTATTTTCCTCAGAGATGACAGATTAAGTAAGGATCATAGGTACTGAAGTCTAGCCACCAGTGAAAGAATATACTTCACAGTTACTCATGGTGGTCTATTTTTTCTTTCCTGGGAATTGTATGATTTTTACTGGCAGTAATACTAAGAAGATGCTTTGTTTCCCAGGATGGATGGTTATCTGAGTAACAGAAAAAAAAGTATTTTTTAATCCCATCTGAAAAATGATGTTAGTTGTTCCATTCAAACTGGTTTTTAAACAAGATTTCAAAAGTGATAATCAAGAGCCCTCATATGAACAAAAAAGCATTCCCTTTTAACCACAGGGGAAATAAATAAATTATGCCATTCAGTGAAGTGTGAACCCAGAATGTAATTATTAGCATTACCATTTAAATGGCAACTTCGTTGGATATTTTACTGGAAATTTATCTCAACAAAAATAGTCAACATCACTTCTGAGTATAGGTTATTAAATGTGTCTATTACACCTACATACTTATTTTCATTAAATAGGTCACACAGCTTCTAATTTTGTATCTGCAAAAAGTATCTAGAAATGGATGGTTACATTTTATATTTGAGGTATCAAAATAAGATATGTTTATTTCCCTCAGAAATCACATTTCATCTCTCTTGTTACTTATTTATTTTTTACCAAAGTTTCATTTTAAGAAACTCTATGCATGTTTGATCAATACTGACTTTGTATTAGGATGTCATAGTGAAAGTTTGAGCTCTAGATTCAAGCACTGGGTTCAAATTTGACTTGGCCATCTCTTAGCTTTATACGCTGGGCAAGATTTAACTTCTCTATTCCTCAGTTCTTTACCTCTAAAACAAGGATATTGAATATAATTATCTTGTAGGAATATTTTGAGGTCAAATTTGTTAATTTTAAATGCACAAACACACTAAATTAGTTTGTGTATATGTGCATGTATGTTTATAATGAATTAAAAGATGGTTTAAAAATCCATTCACCTGAAGTAAAAAAAGATTACTGAATACCCTTGGGCTGAAGGAGAAATTGGAACTGCCATTATCTTATACTTAGAATTTAACATAATGAAAATTTATGTTTTTTTTTTTCTTTTTTTCTTTTTTTTATTTCACAACAGTATTCATTATTTTTGCACCACACCCCGTGCTCCATGCAATCCGTGCCCTCTATAATACCCACCACCTGGTACCCCAACCTCCCACCCCCCGTCCCTTCAAAACCCTCAGATTGTTTTTCAGAGTCCATAGTCTCTCATGGTTCACCTCCCCTTCCAATTTCCCCCAACTCCCTTCTCCACTCTAAGTCCCCATGTCCTCCATGCTATTTGTTATGCTCCACAAATAAGTGAAACCATATGATAATTGACTCTCTCTGCTTGACTTATTTCACTCAGCATAATCTCTTCCAGTCCCGTCCATGTTGCTACAAAAGTTGGGTATTCAAGCAAGGGGGAAAGGCAAACCTGATTAGAGATTTGGTAAAGAAGATCAGCATTGATTCACAAAGAAGTGCCATTGACTTAAAAGAATATGAAAATGCTCTCAAATTCATAATTAGTCAAAGAAAGCCAAACATCAGTGAAATATTTCTTTACACTTTTAGTAAATAAAAACTAGAAAATTAGATAAAACAACATTGACAAGGATGTAAACAATAAATTTTAAAAATCTTGTCTTATGATGGGAATATAAGCTGGATCAGCCATTTTGGAAAGTAATCTGTCTATATTTAATGTCTTCTAATGACCCTGAAAAATGAGTTCTAAGTATACATCCTAAAGAAATTCTTGTACAGTACAACAAATGTCCATGTTGAAAATAATAATAGGGGAAATAAATAAATAAATAATGTGGTATTGTGGGCACTGTGAAATATTAAGTATTAGTGAAAAACAATAAAAGTTGTGCATGTAGTATCCAATGCTTTAGTACCTTTTGACAGCCAGAGTTACTGATATCCCTGTTAAGGGAAAGGTCTACAAATGCCAAAGAAAAAGCCTCTCCATGAGTAAAGAGGGTAAAATCTGGTCCAGTAGTCTGATAGAGCTGTACCTAAATTTGATCAATTCACTGGGTATGGAAGCTATTCTTATCCCTGGGTATTTTTGTCATTGTGTAAGGGCTAATTTTTATTTCATCCTTTCCTTGTTTTGAGGAAAATGGACAAATATTGTTGTTCAATAAAAAACTGAAGCTCTGCTGGGAATATTAACATGAAGCAATCCTGGCGGAATTTTTACACTGAAGGAATGAAAACCCACCTTGACTAACAATGTTGTAATTTCCGCATGGCCAAGATGCATCCTAGAGGATCTTTGGACTGAATCTCATCCAGGAACAGTGGAGAACAGTTCAGTTTGAGTGCACTAAGCAAACCTAGAGGACACACTAATGCTTCAGTGCTTTCTTTCTTAAAAATAAAATTTAAATAAAATGGTAAATGCTCTTATAAATACCATAAGCAGAAGTTGCAAAGAACAGTAGATCCTAGTAATTAAATAAGCAATAGACTCCGTTTCCTCTCCACCTACTTTTGAATTTTTTAACTGACCATTTCTGTTTTTGACAATGACCAACAGAATGTTTAGAACTAAATTGATAGGTCATCTACTGCCAATGTATAGATCAATTTTGTTCATTAGTTTAGCTTATTTTTGACATTATTTTATCTAATTATTTTCGATCATCTTCCAACTTCAAAAAATCCACTTCAAAATTTTAATATCTTTTCTTATTTCACACTTCTCCCCAAATCATCTTAAGTCTTATATAGAATAAGGCAGAGCATAGTAAAACATGAAAATAAATAATCCAATTAGGATCTAAATAAGAAAATTTAAAACTACTTTAAGAATTGCCTGCTACCAAGGAAACAAAAGCAAAATGAATTTTTGGGACTTCAACAAGATCAAGAGCTTCTGCGCAGCAAAGGAAACAGTCAACAAAACAAAGAGGCAACCCACGGAATGGGAGAAGATATTTGCAAATGACACTACAGACAAAGGGCTGATATCCAAGATTTATAAAGAATTCCTCAAACTCAACACACACAAAACAGATAATCATGTCAAAAAAAATGGGCAGAAGACATGAACAGACAATTCTTCAATGAAGACATACAAATGGCCAACAGACACATGAAAAATGTTCATCATCACTAGCCATCAGGGAGATTCAAATCAAAACCCCATTGAGATACCACCTTATACCAGTTAGAATGGCCAAAATTAACAAGACAGGAAACAACGTGTGTTGGAGAAGATATGGAGAAAGGAGAACCCTCTTACACTGTTGGTGGGAATGCAAGTTGGTGCAGCCTCTTTGGAGAACAGTGTGGAGCTTTCTTAAGAAATTAAAAATAGAGATTCCCTATGACCCTGCAATTGCACTACTGGGTATTTACCCCAAAGATACAATGTATTGAAAAGAAGGGCCATCTGTACCCCAATGTTCATAGCAACAATGGCCACAGTCACCAAACCATGGAAAGAATCAAGATGCCCTTCAGTGGACGAATGGATAAAGAAGATGTGCTCCATATATACTATGGAGTGTTATGGCTCCATCAGAAAGGATGAATACCCAATTTTTGTATCTACATGGATGAGACTGAAGAGATTATGCTGAGTGAAATAAGTCAAGCAGTCAATTATCATATGGTTTTGCTTATTTATGGAGCATAAGGAATAACATGGATGACATAGGGAGAGGGAGAGGAGAAGGGAGTTGGGGGAAATCGGAAGGGGAGATGAATCATGAGAGACTGTGGACTCTGAGGAACTAACTGAGGGTTTTGAAGGGGAGGGGGTTGGGAGGTTGGGTGAGTCTGGTGGTGGATATTGTGGAGGACACATATTGCATAGAGCTGGGTGTGGTGCATAAACAATGAATTCTGGAACACTGAAAAGAAATTAAAAAATAAGCAAAAATTTTTAAAAATTGACCGCTACCAGTCATAAAATGAATAAGTTGAAAAATGCTAGCTACATCTGTAATGTGCATGGCATGGAGTACAGAGCTATTGAATCACTATTTGTACACCTGAAACTAAAGTATTTATTGTGTCAACTATACTTCAATAAAAAAAGAATTTATAACAGAGAGGATTTTCTCTAAGGAATTGATTTTATGGGGGGTGGGGATGCAGACAGAATGGGGAGGTAACGGATATTAACAATAGTAGGAAGTCATTACTACCTGTAGTTTGTTGAGACAAAGGGAGGAGGACAATGTTTAAGTGTAGAGTTCAGTACTGTCCAACAGAGGCTGGAATCCATTAGGGCTTTCTGGTGGGAGCTATTGGAGGAGTAGCTGAGGAAAGGGAGGGGGAGATATACTCTGGCTTCTCCTGATCCCTCATTAATAGAACATAATAAATCTAGGAAATGCAGCCTGTGAACAGAGCAGAAGTCAGAAAGAGCAAGAAATAGATGTGAGGGCAAACAAACCAAGATCATCTTGAACATTTGATAAAAACCACTTCAATATTTCTACAAATTATTCTTTTTGCATTTTTCTCTTACATATAAACAAATAACAATGAAAAAAAGGTCCCTGACTTTGGATATATTCCATGAAGAGTTCCCTCCATATTTGACCTAGTATCCGGTATTTATAGACTGCCTTCACTGAGGAAAAATAAATCATGCATAAAGAGAGATTTCTTTTATAAAAACATCAGTCCTATTGGATTAGGGTTCCACTCTTACAACACTGTTTAATTACCTCATTAGAGGTCCCATCTCCAAATACTGTCATATTAGCAGTTAGGACATCAACATAGGAATATTGGGAGAACACAATTCAGTCCACAATAGCATTCATATTTCTGTGACTTAGCAGTGACTGTAGGCCCTCTGGTAAAGAATGTATGCCAAGGGAGAGAGTGCACATCAAACTAGGCTTGACTCAGCAATAAGATGGAGAACCAGAGAGGAGGAATCATCCTGGTTATACCATGTTGGCCTTACTAACCCACCTCAATTAGTTAACAGCTAATCCTGGATATTTACCCTGGAGAAAAAAGCCAATTTATTTATAAAATCAAAATGAACTTGAACAGCTCCAGGACCAAGCAATCCTATTGTGAAATATGTACAGAAGAGCCACAGAGGAAAAGAGAAGTTGTGTCCTTACCAATTTACAGTAGGGCATCTCAGGAGGCCTGAACTGGGTACTCACTGGTGATGGCATCAATGTTTTGAGTAGCAGTGTTCAAAAATCCAGTAGGGAATGGCCCAGGGAGGAATAGTAGAAAGAGCAGTTGCTTGAGGGTAGCTGTGGCAACAGTCTTGATACAGCAGTAGGTAGGTGGTTTGGGCAGTATTTCTGGCCCAGTAGCTTGCAGGTGACATGAGCTCACCCAAAGTCCCACAGATCTGAACTGGACAGATTTGTGGGTATCATACTACTGAGAACCATAAAGGGTCTGAGAGCTGAAGCTGTTTCTCAGTTAATAAGTTAGATCACCACAGTATTGTGAAGGCTGGCAGAAGACCTGGGACTCATGGGTGGGAAACACAAGACTTCATTACTCTGGGCACTGCAGTCACCATGAGCTTTGAGGTCACATCCTTTCCCCTTTTGCCCTTAAATACCACAGGGGGTGGCCCAGATGTGGGCGTGCAGGGAGTGTCTTTGTGTCACAGCTAAGTATTCCTGGCTTAGCAACCCCAGTCTTTTCAAGGGAGCTCCTAGCCGACCTGTCCAAACTTCATACTGAAGGGAGACATTATTTTGATTATTCTGATCAGGAAACAAATCTCTCACTGCTCTAGGAGACACTATCTTCCAATTCCCTTTGCTATATTAACATCCTTGATAAGACAACCTCTAACATAGGTGTCAAGGCCTTTTGTTAAGGAGACACGTACTATGGAGAGTTATCTCCCAAAAGGCATGGCACCTCAAGGCTGGCCGTGAGGGGCCAGAGGGGCTGGGGATATAGTATCTTCTCACTTGTATCTGTAAGCTTAAGACTACCACGTAATACTTACAAAGGTAGCCGTGCAATGCAGTTTTTAAATTTTTCATTTCCTTGGATTAACACTAATTTTTCTTCTCTTAACATGGAATCAGTTCTGAATATAAAATATAAAATAAATCTAAATAGTAATCTATGGAGGAAAGTGAGCAAATAAATGGACAAATTAATGCAGCATGTTCTTTTTGCCCTTTGAACAATTAATATGCCTAGTCACTGAAGAGACTGGGCAATCAGACGTGACAGTTTGTAGAGAAATTTCAAGTGGGAGATGAATTTTCTAGCACTTAATCCTTTGCTTTTTCTTGAAAGTGCTGGTCAGGGAAGGAAAGCATTGGTAGCAGAGCCCTTGTTTAAAAGTACATCCGGGACTGCAGAGACTGGTAAGGAAGACTGAGTGTGAAGCTTCCACAGGCCTTTGAGATGTCAATGATGGGCAGTAAATCCCCCTCTGAGAAAGGTGGCTGTTTTATTTGTGTGTGTGTGTGGGGGGGGAGTAAAAAGGAAAAGAGCCACTTCAAAATGTCTTTGGTTATAAACGGGAGCAAGTTATGATTGGCTCAATCACATTGGCAAAAATGTCTGAGCCTGCTAATGATTTTTTTTTTTTTTCTTTTAGCAAAATGATTCATTTGGATTTTGAAGGGATTAGGAAGACACAAATTTGGGGATCCTGGAAATGGAACCAAGAGTAAGGAGAGCTGGAATTTCTGGTTTAAGAATCAATTAGGAGGTTAGGGCTACATGAAGAGAGGACTTCTAGGCAGTCCTCTGAAGGTACAGGTAAGGGATAGGAAAAATAATACGGCACAATATTCATTTTTTTTAAAGTGAGGTTCATTGAAGTATAACTTACATTTAGCAAACATCCTTCTTTTTAGTTCTATAGTTCTATGGATTTTGATAAATGTCTATGGCCAAGTAAACATCACCACAAAGTATCTGACATTTCACTCCATAAACTTTCATGTCCCTTTGTGGTCTATTCCCTTCCCCTACCCCAGCAACCACTGATCTGTTTCTGTCCCTATAGTTTTGGCGTTTATATTTCTGTAGAGTTTTGCCTATGATATAAATTGGACCATACCTTTTGAATCTGGCTTCTTTTACTTAACATCATGTGTTTGAGTTCATCTATGTGGCTCTCTGTGTTCATAGTTCTACTCTATGTGTAGCATTGACTATTTGGTTGTTTTCTGTTTCATGCTGTGATTCTTCTTACCAACTTCCTACCCCATCCCCCAAATCTTAGATAAGTTTTATTAACTTATACATTTTGTTTTAGCCTTGTGATTGCCCTGCCTTAGAGAACTTTTGCTCATGTGTTCTGGTTATAGAACATAGCATAGTAGGAGATGGTCACCTAGTTGCTGGGGAAAGAAGTTTGCAGTGAGGGAGATTAAGAATATAGTCATCTGTATTCCCCTTTCTAGCTCATCTTTATGAATTTTCAAGACAGGATTCTAATTCCTGCAACAACGTAAGATCCAGTTTGAATCATTTTATTTAGACCTTAAAGCAAAGAGTAATTTTAGTGCCTAGAGAATTTGGGGCTTCTTTGGTTATAGATGCAATTGGAGGTTTCTTAAAATTGAAATATAATATCCCAAATCAAGTCCAAAGCATGACATTAATCTCTGTCCTATGCAAAGAGAATGGTATTGTCTAGATTTTACTTCTCCTTTTGTTTACTAACATTAAAACATGGTCATCATATTCTTAAGCAAATGTAATAACAAATGACAGTTTAGAATAAAATTTATTTTATTTTATATTCTTTATATTCTTTTTATTTTATGTTTTATGTACTTCAGAACTTGTTATAGAAAATCTTTTCTTAACTTACATATGAAATTTAATAAAAGGAAAAGGAATATATACTAAGATTTCTAGAAATTTAGGGAAAAAATGAAAAATAATGAGAAACTTATTCAAGTGATTTTATGAATTATCTCTTGTTCATCTCACAAGTTTGACATCATTTCATGTTCGGTAAAAGAAAAATACATATATATTGTACTAAAAACACATATAAACCCCTCTGCCTACTTGTGTTCTCTTTGTCAAATAAATAAATAAAATCTTAAAAAAAAGGGAACTCCTAATTTTGATGTTTTAATTTTTAAAATGAGTTATAAAAAAATTAGCCTCTGATTATAGAGTCAATACTTTGTAAATTGTTTGAAATAAATAGGATTTTTCTACAATGACAAATGTTTCTACCATTTTAGAATATTCTAAAATAAGATCATACTATTGATAAAACTACCAGAAACAAAGAGTTAACTCCTTCACTAAAGTGTGCCTAACAAAAATAAAAATTACAGCAATCACTCATGGTAACATTGATCACTTAAAGTTGCAAAGGAACTTTGACTTTATATTTACATTTGATTAAAAAATAAAACTGCACTCCCCAGATGCTACTTTTTTTCCTTTTAAACCAGAATGACATATTGATTTAGGTGCTTAATTTTTAAAACATTTTCTTCTTGAGAAATTAGTCTTCTGTCAGCTTCTCCACTGTACATAGTTGGAATTCATAGTATTCTGCCTAAGAGACAGCTTTTGTCTTTTATTGTATGGTCTTCAGCTGTGAGAAAAATTATTGCTTGCTTTTCTTTGCAATCATTTCTTTCCAAGTAATCCCTTTTCTTTATCTTCCTAATACTGAGTAAGCATTATAATTCTACAGTATTTTTTCAAACTATTTTATGTTTTGCTACATTGATTTTCTCTAAAGGCCATATAATATACTCATTAACTATGTGCTATTCTTTGTTCCACATGACAGCGCGGACTCAGTTTAGGTAGGGGACATACTTTGAGATACTCTTTCCAAAGCAGGCCTGCATTTTCTTTGATTCTGCTATACTGTTTCACCCAGGTTCCAAGTGACAATGAGTCATTTCCTAGTTGTTTTGTTCAGGATTCAAAGGGTACATAGGAGTGAAGGTAAATTTCCAAAGGGAAGTCAAGACTTTAACCACCTTCTAAATAAATAACCACCTTCTAAATATTTCTAAATAAACATTGTAGATGTTTATTAAAAAGTTGACTGATTTTCAAAAAATACTTTCCCAAGAAGATACTGGATCGTTTTATACATATCATTGATTTAATCGATGAGCACCTCAATGATTATCCCCAGTTTACCGATGAGCAAACTAAACCTGAAAGAAGTTAATATCACACGAAGTTTGAGAAGTTACGAATTAGCAGATTCTGGATTCATCCATGTAAACTGCTTTTGAGCCTGTATTCTTAAACACTGGGCAGCACTGATTCCCCAAATAGTAAGTATGAATGGTGAAGATGAATCACTTTTCTACAAGAATCATCACTTAAAAAGTAAAAAAGGCCAACAACACACACTAATATTTTAACCACAAAAACAAAGAAAAAAGATTCCATTGTATAACTTTGTATTTGTATAACATTGTATTCCATTGTATAACTCCCCCCCCCCTTTTTTTTTTTGTATTTCTGCTGATCTTGGCATTTCGACATTTTTGGTCACCATTTTTTTATTTGCTGACTTTTCATGACTAAATTTAGAGTGACTGTATATCACCCCATGGGATTCCTGGTGGGAATTTCCTGCTTCTTTTATTGTTAACTTGTCCTGTGCATCTGAAATCTAACATTAAACTCATGGGCAGCTCATGTAGAGCTCTCTAGTTAGGACATCTCAGACCATGAATTCATTGCTTGACAGGGAAACACTGAAATACCTCTCCTTTTATGCCACCTTGTTGGTGCATTTTAACACTCAAAAGATGGGGGGGCCCGTCCTGATTTATTTTTAGCGTTTTCAGTACATTGTTGTGTCTTATTTTCTTAGTGGTCACTCAGGATAATATAACATACATTATGTGACTTAGAGTCTACTGGTATTGATGTTTGATCACTGCAAGCGAAGTGTAGAAATTTTACTTCCATTTAGATTCCTTTACCTTCCCTACTTTTATAATATTATAGACTTTGTTGTTTCTTCTACATATATTAAACGGCACATCAAAAAGTATAATTTTTCCTTTAATCATCAAATATGTATTAAGACCCATCAGAAGGATAGTCTGTTTTATTCAGCTTTATTTTCACCCATTCCAGAGGTTTTTTTTCTTTTCTGAAAGAGTAAACCTTCTTCTGTGATAGTTTCCTTACTGTTTATAGACATTCCTTTAGTCATTTTTTAATGATTTGCTAGTGACAAATTCTCTTTGGTTTCCTTCATCTGAGAATGTCTTCATCCTGAAGGATATTTTCATCAGCTGCAGAATTTGCAGTTATTTTTGTTCAGCACTTGAAAAATGTTGTGCCACTTTTTTCTGGCCTTTACGGTTTCGGATGAGAAATCCTCTGTCATTAGAATTGGTGTTCTTAAATAAGCAGTGCATCATTTCTCTCTGCTGCTATCAAGATTTTTTCTTGCTTTTAGTTTTCAGAGGTTAGATTATGATGTGTCTTGTCCTGGATTTCTTTGGGTTTATCTTATTTGGGGTTTGCTCAACACAACTGCACACAGAGAAATGCACACATATATACATCTATGTGTGCTCACATATCTCCTTGAAAAGGAAAACCACAGTTCAAGGGTACTGAGTTTAAAGACATTGTAGGTTTAATTTTCAATCTTTGTAAGTCATCCAATTAAATAAACTCCAGTAAATCAATAGCCTGTAAATTCAAAACTAGTCCAAGCTGAAAATAATAATTGCATATGTACTACTTCTGGATCACAAATGATTCTTTAAGCATACAATTAAGCTCTAATATAGATTTTACAAACAAGTTCTAAATAAGTTGAGAAAATTTATCTGCAAATGAGTATTTGATCTGAGACTAATATTATAGTTTTGTAACTTTAAAAAATAATCTAGAGAATTTATTAAGAAAGGATATCTTTTGGAATGAGTCAAAATTTATTTTTTGAAACTACTTTCAAAACAAAATTGAAAAGCAATACTTTTGTATGTAGTTGATGGAATTTTCAGGTCCATATATTCAAATGTAAAAAATGTGAAGTTTCTTTATATTTCTAATAGAACTTCACTTAGTTTTTGTACAGCATTTCCTCTATTTGTAGAAAAATAATCTACTGATTCAAAAGAAACTCATGGCTTCTAGTGTTTTCTTGATAAATATTTAATCAGTTCAGTAACTTTGACCTTCACCTTTCCTACTATTTTTGCCATATGGTAGTCTAAACTCAAGATCAGGTGATAAATGACACACGGAAGAGAGTAAAGGAAGATAATATAAAGATGGGATTATTTACAGAGTGTGGGTAAGTTTAAGGAGTATCAATAGGGAATGATGAATCACTAAGGGATTTGGAGAGGGAAAAGTTGTTACTATCCCTATACCTAAAGAAACAATAGGAAAGTCAATAACTGGAACCCACTGAAAATGAATAGTCATATATCATAGAAAAGAAGATAGTCATAGCCAAAGTCTGTCTTGTGAAGAACAGATATAGTGAGATGAGTTATGGAGGGAGGAGATGGAGAATGTAATTAAATACCTTGACCTATCCTTCTCTCTCTCTCTCTCTCTCTCTCTCAACTCTTGTCAGTGCTTTTTATTGTCCAAATCCAAGGATGAGCCAAATGGCAACAGAGCCCAAATGAGATGGTCAATACAAGTAAGCCTCTAGGTCCAAGGCAATGCAGAATAGAACAGATCTCGAGAGAGAAATGAGAAATTTCAGTAAAGGGCTCACATATTATTCTCATATAGAAGAAAAATAACTCTTCCTCACATCAACAAACATCTTCTTGGCTTCTACCATGGTGTATGATTCCCACTGATTTTTAATCATAACCTCCTATTCCATTGTTCAAATTTGGGGTCCTGT
Source organism: Mustela erminea (assembly GCF_009829155.1). Lineage (NCBI taxonomy): Eukaryota > Metazoa > Chordata > Mammalia > Carnivora > Mustelidae > Mustela > Mustela erminea. The sequence goes on from NC_045621.1 coordinate 87,414,733, forward strand.
GCCTTTGGGGTCCTATCACTGTGAATATTTAGACTTCCTGAACCTTTCTCATATCAAATATACAGCCTTTAGACATCTCTCTGCTCTTCTTGGGGTGGAGGTTGAGGATCATTCTTGTGATTCTCTGAGTGCAAGAAAATTTGGGGGGCAGTAGGGATCTCTATATGCTTGTTCCTACTCTGACATTTATTCTTGGAACTTTCTTCTTGCAGGCTCCAGTATAAGAAACTAAGAACTCAGTCCTTCAGTTACTTTCCCTCAAACTATTGGTATTTGGTCAACTACTCCTGACCATAGCAGGAAGCCTGGGGAATAAAAACCAGTGAGGAAGGGTGAGGTCTCATTTTGTGGACTTCAAAGTTACCTAATTTGCTCTCACAGTTCTCTTCTCCCTTTAAACTATGTGTCTTAGTTTGTAACCAGAAATTACTCTTATACCACCATCAATTTTTTTTTTTCATTTTTGTTTATGGTATAAACGATGTGCTTTGATTTTTGGAGAAAACACAAAAGTAGGAAACTGCGATGAAACACTGAAACTTTTTTCAGGGAAACCTGGGTGATAGTGTCAGTTGAGTGCCAGGCTCTTGGTTTCAGCTCAGTTCATGATCTAAGGTTTATAAGATGGAGCCCCACATCAGGCTCCACAGTCAGCATGGAATCTGGTTGAGATTTTGTCTCCTTCTCCCTCTGCCTCTCCCCTGTTTGTATGTTCTCTTGATCTTTTACATAAATAATTTCTTAAAAAATAAAAAATAAAAAAAACCCCATAGTTCCACAGTTTTTTCAAACAGTTAAGCTATTCAAATCTAAAAGTGCCTCATTTTAAGACTACAGGATGAGCTATGAGTTTTTAAAATAGTCTCTCAAGAAGGTCAGCTGGTTGTTTAGTTTTCACTTGTGCCCCCTACCTCCCAAACCCCATCTACACATGCAATGGATGCCATTAAGTTAATAGGTAGATCCAGGTGTTAAGAAAAAAAGCTATGGAGGGCGCCTGGGTGGCTCAGTGGGTTAAGCCGCTGCCTTCGGCTCAGGTCATGATCTCGGGGTCCCGGGATCGAGTCCCGCATCGGGCTCTCTGCTCAGCAGGGAGCCTGCTTCCTCCTCTCTCTCTCTCTGCCTCTCTGCCTACTTGTGATCTCTGTCTGTCAAATAAATAAATAAAATCTTTAAAAAAAAAAAAAAAGACTAAAATTGTATAAAAAAAAAAAAAAAGCTATGGAAAGAAAATCAAATCTGTTATCATTCCACAATATTGTTGTGTCAAATAGGTTTACTTTGGCAAGTTTTACCCTTAGAATTGCAGAATGGTATACAGATTAAAATCTACAGGGCTGAAAGTGCTTAAAGTGATGTGACTATTTTTCTAAGAAATGATTCTGTAATAATGGAAGAATTTAAGTACCTCACCACTTTACTTGTACACCAGTATTGTACCTTTAAAAATGAATTAATAATAGTATCTGCATACATCTTCTGAATAAACATTATGAAAATATTCCTGTACTACATAAAATCTTCTCAACACAATAGGTTCAGGAGAGACTTTGGAATACTACAAAAAAATAATGTTTTTATAGTTTCATCTCTCTTGAAATCAATTTTACATTTTACTTTGCTTTAAAGTGATTGTATAGAGAAATAAGTCAGGAATTATAGATTATTGGACCACAGTAATAGAAACATAAGTTACAACTGTATTTGTGAAAACTATTCTCAGAGAATTTAAATGTTCTATTGAAATTACTTTTCTCAGCAAGGTAAAGAAGAGAAGGTCAAAGCATATTTACATTCCGATGCTTATAGGAGCAAAGCAAACACAGTATACTGTGGTAAACAGGACCATATAGGGCAAGGTTTCTTATAATTACACTATCCACTTTCTGTTCCGTGTTACCTTAACTACAGATCATCTTCCTAAAATTATTAGTTAATTACAAGTAAAAACAGTCTCAAAAAATTTAACAAGTTGATTGCTAGTCTTTCAAATGTAACTACTTAAGTCCCCAAAATGTGTTTGTAATGGTTTGACTACTACAAATATAAACTATTTCAAATACCATAGTTTAAATGTTAAGTATTTAAACTATGTGAATTATGAAATATATTAGTTCATCTAAATCATATCTATGAAAGGATTTACCAGCTTTCTACCAATTATTCAACAATATTCATAGGGTGTTTCCTATTGAATAGAAAATATTTTGGCTATTTTTTTGCTATAGTATATGAAAGTAATAGTCTCTCTTTCATATTTGACCTATCTTATTCTAACACAATTCAATAATTGATTTTTTTTTGCAATAATTGAGAGAGCTTCTTCAAATTAATGCACTAAGCTATCCTTAGTTGAAACTCCAATCCCCTTCTCCCAAAATTAACCAATAAAGCAACAAATCAGACAATTAGAAAAACCAAAGGCATAATTGCCCACTGCATAAACAACCATCTAAAGTAATGGTTAAATAAATAAGCAGTAATATCATGATATTCTCCAAATCCTAAGTAAGAGCAATGCCATTCCTAAAGCTAAGTCATTTGGAGAGATTTGAGCTTTCTAAAAATCGGTTCTATATAGATATAGATGATAGATATAGAAATCTAACTATAAAGATAGATTTAGAAACATGTGTTTTTTATGTTTATTTGCATGTGTCTAACCTCAGGGTTTTACTGAGTTATTTTATTTCCATAACAAGTTTGAAGTGACAAAGTTATAGTGATGGAAAGCACAACAGTGAGTGTAAGACATTAGAGGTGGAAAAAGGAAATGGTTAAGAAAGAGTAATATGGTAATATGAAGGAGGTTCTCTCTCTCTCTCTCTCTCTCTGTATGTGTATGGAACAATCTCTATCCTCTGTATGGTTTTGTTAGCCAAATCCATATATGTGACAAACTTTCACAGAACCATTCTCCTTACTCAGTGTTCACATACACAAGAATATATGCAAAACCTGAGAAATTCCAATAAAGGTTTCTAATTGAGTTAATAGTATTGTCTCAATGTCAATTTTCATTTTGACAATGTACTATGGTTATATAAGGTATTATCAATGAATAAAGTTAGAGGAAGAATCTCTGCACTATTGTTGCAATACCTTGTGAGTCAAACTCTTTCAAAATAAAAAGTTAACTTATAAAATTGACCTAGGAGTGACAGAGAATTTTGAGTTAGCAGAATGGTCATATAAAAGGTATTATAGCAGTATCTTATGTTTAAAAAGCTAAGTAGAGAACAGGTAGATATAAAATGGACCAAAATCAAACTTCTAGAGAAATGTCTGAGACAAAAATGAAAATGAGATAAAAAAGACAATGCATTTTGTAATTGTACTATGATAATGTAAGAAAATATCTTTATTTTATGAAATTACTAGTTTGAAATTATTTTAAAACTTTTAAAAGAGATGGGATGCTTGGGTGGCTCAGTTAGCTAAGCATCTGTCCTTGCTTCAGGTCATGATCCCAGAGTCCTGGGACTGAGCCCCACATGGGGCTCCCTGCTTAGAGGGAAGCCTGCTTCTCCCTCTCCTTCTGTGCTCTCTCTCAAATAAATAAATAAAAATCTTTAAATAAAAAAGAAACAAAACAAAACAAAAAACAAAACATTTTTAAAAGGGAAAGAAAGTGGGCCTGAAATTAGTGCATAATTTCCCTGGTCAAAGGCTACCCAGTATTCTTGCCAGAACAGTACACTGTCTTGAAGTATCTCCCTTTCTTTTTTCTTTTTAAAATTTAATTAGGTTCCTTCTCTTACATTAGATGACTTTATCTCAGTTTATATTTTCACTGAGAAGACATGAATTCATATACAAACTGAAGTTTTTCAAGCTGTCATCTCCCTCTTATATAAGATAAGAATAATAGAAATGTGCTGGCTTCATATATTCTATATTACTTATTCAAATGAATGATCTAAGAAATTTTAGTAATTTATTGAATTGCTGATCTCCTGGTTAAGCTTGTCTGATACTATAAAATCTGAAAAACTGTTTCTGAACCCTGAGTAGAAATCTGGTATTGGTGGCAAAGAACTATATGACTTCATGACAGCACTCTCCTAGAAAATGTTAACAAATATGACCCACATGATGGGGTACTTCAACAGAAACCTCATAGTATGTTAGCCTTTAAGTAGATTTGTTTTAAGGACAATTAAATTCAAGATGTGGTTTCATTTTATGCCGCATTTTGAATAAAATGTTATTTATAAGGTTTGTTTTTTGTTTTTTTAAATCATGGCCATTAAAGGGAATAGAATTTGACTATAAATAAGTTCCTTTAAAAATCACACAGTGTGGGGCACCTGGGTGGCTCAGTGGGTTAAGCCTCTCCCAGGGTCCTGAGATCGAGCCCCACATTGGGCTCTCTGCTCATCAGGGACTCTGCTTCCCCCTCTCTCTCTCTGCCTGCCTCTCTGCCTATTTGTGATCTCTGTCTGTCAAATAAATAAATAAAATCTTAAAAAAATAATCACACAGTGTGTTTCAGGCATTGTTCTAAACATTTTATATTCATTATCTTGTTTAGTTGAATTAATTCTTTCAACAGTGATATTCTTGGCCATCATGAAGTTGAAGAATCTGAGGTTAGAAACACTAAAGTAATTTGGTCCAAATCACACAACTAATAAAGGTAAAAACTGGGATTTAATCAATGGTCTGTCTGACAAGAAACTCTCCCATTATTGCACACACCCATGCTTCTGTACTCTGAATGAACAGTTCATTTGGATGTGCCATAGGCAACTCAGACTCAACCAGTAGTGTTGTTCAGGAAATGCTGCTGAATCCTAAATAAAATCCTCAAAACTGAAGTTTTTGTGCATTTTCACTAAATAGCAATCCATCTCATATTCCCTAATTCTGATTAAATCACAGTCAACTTTTTTTTTTACTTTTATTTTTTTTAATTTGTTTTCAGTGTTCCAGAATTCATTGTTTATGCACCACACCCAGCTCCATGCAATATGTGTCCTCCACAATACCCACCACCAGGCTCACCCAACCTCCCACCCACCTCCCATTCAAAACCCTCAGTTAGTTCCTCAGAGTCCACAGTCTCTTATGATTCATCTCCCCTTCCAATTTCTCCCAACTCCCTTCTCCTCTCCCTCTCCCTATGTCATCCATGTTATTCCTTATGCTCCATAAATAAGCAAAACCATATGATAATTGACTGCTTGACTTATTTCACTCAACATAATCTCTTCAGTCTCATCCATGTAGATACAAAAATTGGGTATTCATCCTTTCTGATGGAGCCATAACACTCCATAGTATATATGGAGCACATCTTCTTTATCCATTCGTCCATTGGAGGGCATCTTGATTCTTTCCACAGTTTGGTGACTGTGGCCATTGTTGCTATGAACATTGGGGTACAGATGGCCCTTCTTTTCAATACATCTGTATCTTTGGGGTAAATACCCAGTAGTGCAATTGCAGGGTCATAGGGAATCTCTATTTTTAATTTCTTAAGAAATCTCCACACCGTTCTCCAAAGAGGCTGCACCAACTTGCATTCCCATCAACAGTGTAAGAGGGTTCCCCTTTCTCCACATCTTCTCCAACACATGTTGTTTCCTGTCTTGTTAATTTTGGCCATTCTAACTGGTATAAGGTGGTATCTCAATGGGGTTTTGATTTGAATCTCCCTGATGGCTAGTGATGATGAACATTTTTCATGTGTCTGTTGGCCATTTGTGTGTCTTCATTGGAGAAGTGTCTGTTCATGTCTTCTGCCCATTTTTTGACATGATTATCTGTTTTGTGTGTGTTGAGTTTGAGGAATTCTTTATAGATCTTGGATATCAGCCCTTTGTCTGTAGTGTCATTTGCAAATATCTTCTCCCATTCTATTTGTTTTGTTGACTGTTTCCACAAGTCAACTTTCTAATCATACTAGTGAAATGTAGCAGGTCATTAGTTTTGATTTGCTTTTTTTCCCTTGGGACCTCTATGTAACCCGTGCTATCTTCTATGGATTCTGCTTAATTGGTAGCTCTTTTACTTTGTACTTTCTTTCTTTCCAAACCTTTCATTTTCTATCATTCTATGATTTCTGTTTACCTTGCTTTTTCCATGTCTCCCAGTATTCATATTTTTTGTGTTTTTTGGACTAATTGGGTTTTATTTATAGTCATATTTTCTTTCCACCAAACAAATAGCCATAGACTCATTCTACTATTCTGGAAACAACAGCATTTATGTCTTACTTCAGTGGTTACCACTAAAATGTAATATGCATACTTAGATTTAGGAAACTCAAAAACCATACAAAGGTCTTAGAAAATTTATTTTCAGTTGCTTCTCTTTTACATGTTCTTAATGTCTTGCTATTTTCCTTTGTTTACAATTTTCTCAGGTTTTTTAAATTACACTCCATATTAGTCATTAAACTATTATTGTTGTTTTATACTGTCAACCCTCATTTAGATTTGCTCATATTTGCAATTTTCTTGTTTACTATTCCTTTTGTCTTTCCTTCCAAAGTGTCTTCCGAAAAACAGCCATTTGAATTGTTTCAAGGTGGGTCTGTGCTGCCTTTCTATTTTTGTTTGCTGTTGTTTTGTCTCATTTCTAATGAAAATTCCATGAGGTATGTATGTGGCAGGCAGTCTCTAGGTGATATCTGCCTCCTGGTATTTACACTTATGTAATCTTCTCCCCTTGAATATGGACTGTACCTAATGTATCTCTCTTCTAATGATTAATACGGTTAAGATGATGAGATATCACTTCCACAATTAGATTTACCAAAAGTATGTGGCTTCCATCTTGCCACCTTTTCCCTTGTCTCTTCATTGCTCACTCTAATGAAAGTCAACTGCCAAGTTTTGAGTTGCCCCAAGCAGAGGATCAACAGCAAGGAAGTGAGAGACATGCAGTCATTGAAGAACAGAGACCCTCAATCCAGCAGCTTGAAAAAAGGTCCTGTTGACACCTCTTTGATAACCTACCTAGAATATCTTTTGAACTCCCATACCACTTTACGCATTTCTTTTTTTTTTTTTTTAAAGATTTTATTTATTTATTTATTTGACAGAGATCACAAGTAGGCAGAGAGGCAGGCAGAGAGAGAGGAGGAAGCAGGCTCCCCGCTGAGCAGAGAGCCCGATGCGGGGCTCGATCCCAGGACCCTGAGATCATGACCTGAGCCGAAGGCAGAGGCTTTAACCCACTGAGCCACCCAGACGCCCCTACGCATTTCTTTTTTATGGAACTTCTCACTTTCAATCATACATTAGATTTGTAAGATGCACATATCTTAGATCTCTTAGTAGATTCTAAGCTCCATTAAGGTCAAGATTTATTCATTAATTTGTACAAAAACATTTACACAATACAAAAAAAAATATATAAAATATTTATAGAATACTTGCATATTCTTAATACTACTAGAACAAAATTTTTAAAAAGAAAAGGTAAAGAAGGAAACTAAGAAAGTTAAGAATGAAAACCAGGTAGAGTGAAAGCAAGAACAAAGCCAATAATCCCAGGTAATTGTCTATAATGGGGGGATGGGACTCCAGTTCTTATGTTACCTAGCTGGTGAGGGCCATGTCCTATATAGATAGATAGACCTGAATGAGAGATACAGAATATTAGGGAAAGTTAATTAATCAATTAAAAACTGTCACTATTTACTCTTTATCAGACATTGTATTAATCATGCAATATTAATTAATTGATTAATTTATTTATTTTAATCATGCAATATTTAGAATACCTTTTTCATTGAAGAATCCAGTATTTAATGGAGGAGGTAGAAAAGTAAAAAACTGAGGGTTGCCAGGGGGAGGGGCAAGAGAGAGGGTGGTAGGGTTATGGACATTGGAGAGGGAATGTGCTATGGTGAGTGCTGTGAAGTGTGTAAGCTGGGCGATTCACAGACCTGTACCCCTGGGGCTAATAATACATTATATGTTTATAAAAAAAAAAAGTAAGAAAATCGTTATATTGCATTGTGATTTATAATTATAGAGTCACTGGATTTAAAGAAGGCATTAACAACACATAGTAGGATCTGAAGAGTTGAGATTTAAAGAAGACTGCTAAAATTTATTTATTTATCCAGGTGAAGAAAGGAAATAAGGAGAAAGAATAAGAAATAGTATCATAAGCAGAGGAAATAGCAAATGTGAGAGCACAAAGCCATAGGAGACTAAATTCTTATAGCTCTTATCATGTTACATGACCATATGGGAAAACAGCCTATACTCAGGTTATAATGAGCAAAGAGAATTAAGTGGTAAGATTGAATGTCATCAAGGACAGCATATAGCAGACATACTAAAGAGTTTGGACTTTATTCTGATGGTTATTGAGGCCACTGAAATAAAAAGTTAGGTCAATCACCTAAATTCTTGTTACTTAACAGTGTGATCCATGGAACAGCAGCAACAGTATCGCCTGAGAAATTGTTAGAAACGAAGAACCTTGGGCCCCACCCCAGACCTATGAATCAGAATCCCAGTTTGCAAATCACGGATCACAATGCTTTGCGACTCCTAGATTTTGCAGACACTATTTGTGCCTACCTAACCATAATTTCTGCCCTATCGCTCTGGCTAATGAGAGCCTAGTTTCCTTAGGTTGAGTCAAAATTTGTCTGAATCTACCTTGATGTTCTCATTCCCTTTGCTAGTAAGTAATTTCAAGTAAGCATATAATCTAGTCTAGCCAATGAGATGTGAAGGGTGTACTGAGTATATATGTATGAGAAAATTTTCCCTGATCTTAAAGAAGCACTTTTTCTACTTTTAGATGACAAGGTGATGTCTGCAACTGCTTTATCCATAAAAGGTGTGAGCTGAAGGATCAAGGTGACATTCTGAAGTCGAATGAGCAGAAAGTTTCACAGAGTCTACGTCCTTGATGATATTGCTGAGCCCCTGAATTAACAATCTAGGAGCCAACTTACCCTTGGACTCCTGTGACGAGATAACAGATACCTTCACTGTTTAAGCCATATTGTCCATATTGTCTTTTACCAAAATGTCTTTTTTCACTTTCAGCCAAATCATCCTAACTGATAAAAATTCTAACTGATATAAGGTCAGGTTGCTATCTCAATCATTTCTACCAAAACCTCCTTCCTTTTCTTGTGCCTTTAGAAATTCTCAAAAAATGGCTGGATGTGGTATAAACATGTTTCCAAAATGACTATCTGTGATTTCTGGTTTTGTCTCTCTTTACCTCTGAATCCCAGGACATTAATATGTCTGCTAGTTCTGCTAGTGGTCCTATGCATTTATCTCTGGCTATATCCATCACCATTCAGAGTTATAAATTTTTTCCTGTTGTGAGAACTTTTAAGATTTACTCCCTTAGCAACTTTCAAATATACAATACAGAATTATTAACTATAGTCACCATGCTGTACATTACATCCCTAATGTACATCCCTGTACCTTATATATAAAACCAGAAGCTTGAAAAGGCTTATTTCTTTAAGTGTTTGACTAATAAAAGGATATACCTAGCTTTAGAGATCCTGAGATTCATACTGACGTAATTACATAGGGTTTTACTACAAGGCATTCATCCTTACAAGGGTGCATAGATAAGTTTGAGGGTGGGGCACATAGCTGGATTTAAAGGACTCAAGTTTGGCTTCTCCACACATCTCAAAAAATAGCTAAGAGATATTAGCAAACACTTGTCCCTGCTGTTGGATAGAGTCTATATTGGTAAATTCATTCTTTTCTTTGAGATTTTCTCTCTGGGTCCCAGCTGGTACTTCCTAAAATCAGGTTACTATGTGTTCTTCTCCATTAGATGTGACTGAATAGATCTGGATTTTTACTGCAGACTGTGTTCAAGTTCTTTCTTGTGAAGACTCCATGTCCTGGCAGCTCAAGGGATGTTGCTTGACTCCTGCTTGTGTGCTCGGGTGTTATATGCCCAAGGGCTATTTAATACCATGAACAGAGTCGCTGTCATTGTGAACAAGCAAGGAATTAGCCAGGTAATCAAAAGATTTAAACAAGATAGAAAAAATAATAAATCTGTGCTTTAGATACATTGCTATAGTATCATCTTAGAGGACGGAATAAATATAAAGACTGGAGGCAGAGGGACCAGGTGGATTACTGTCATAATCCTGGTGAGAAATAATGAGAGCTTGGATTAAAGCTAGAGCCTTAGAAGACAAAGCAGAGAAAGCCAACATGAAAGGAATTTTTATTGTCAAATTAAATATTGGGCATGAGGAAAAGGAAAAAAATCCAGAATGCTCCCAGACTTCAGTATGATTTATATAAATTTGCTCTCTACCTCTTGTCTCCAGAAAGTTATGTTTAATTAAGAGATGGCACTGGTTTAGGATACTGTATAGAGATAAGTTGACCTCAGTAACTCAATGTGCAATTTCTAAGACCAAAAGAAAACAGAGTCATGCTAAGGGGATCATTTTAGGCCCTAAATAAAATGATGCAATGAAACTAAATAAGCATAATGCATTCTATCTGCCCTTTCTACTCTGTTTGGCTCTTCAGGGGAATATTTATTTGTGAAGGAATGCTAACACATATTATGCTGCAAGTGTTTACTTCTAACACATACTTATGTCCTCTTAACCTATACCATAATGGGAGAAGAGAAAAGGTTATGGAAGCAATGAAAATATACAAAATTTGAATGCAAGGCTCATGTGAATTTTACAAGCCAAGTAGATTGTCCATAGATATGAGGGTCTAAAAATATTTTAAAACTATTTCAGTATGGGATAGTTTGGAGTTTCACAAATGAACCAGAATAAGTCTTCACAGGTAAAAAGAGTTTCATTTCTTTCTTACAGCTGTGCACTAAAGCATACAATTATGTCAGTAGGAAAAAAAAAAAAAAGGTGTAGAAATTTCAGATCTACCAGATGCTGATAAAATTGATTGGTATTTGTATGCTCACCTCCAGATGCCTATCGTAATGGTGTTACAACTAGTGTTCAGCCCATTTCTTAAAGGAAAAAAAAAAAGTCTACTAATCTAAGTGTTGATGGGGCTCACTGTTTATTCTTCCTCTAGAATAACTTAATCATTAAAAAAATAAATCATTGTGCTTTCTCAAATCAGGATGTGAGAATTTTTTTTTTGCCCAGTGAATGGAAATGAAAAGCTGATTGAAATTTGATAATTACTCCCTCACTCTCAACTTGTCCTGATAGTACCCCTCCTAACGTGTGAAAAAGATTTTTAGTTTCAGAATAGATCATCTCATTCTTCCCTCTGCTATGACAGGTTTACCAAGTGAGCTTGTTATTATTTCTCTTCGCATCATGACACTTTGATTTAATCATTCCTAAAATGCAATTGTCTGAGGTGAATCTGAAAGAGATTTTGCAAAATGTTTCTGAATTTGACCCTTTGGGGCTGGAAGCTTGTTTTGTCATTCTTATCATTCAACAATGGATCAATCTCTTTGAAAGCAACAATGCATATCATGTACAATGTACTTGTTGTATTTGTGATAGTCATTAAAATTCTGCCCTTTGAACTGAGATATTCCAAACACATGTAGTGTTAATGCTTTACATTCAATAAATTCTGTGAACTTTAGCTTATATAATGTTATTACTTATGCACATTTTCCATTTTCAGAAATGTGCTATTCTTGGCTTTCCACATTGCTTGTCAGGATTTTAGAGGACAGTCAAGAATCTACTTGGACTTATTCTAGCAGTGAGAAGGAAACTTCCCTAAAGGGAGACCCGAAGCTTTACTCTCCTTTGAGTAAATAAATCCCTGTGGAGTGAGAAATGGTGATTGGCAGTAGCTGATCAGGATGCCTTGAATTTTTTCAGTCACTGTTTCCTGAATACACAGATTCCTTTAGCTGAGTGCAAAAGACTGAGTATTTCATTTTGGCCAAAGGTACCAGTCATAGTGGGAACTGGCTTTTGAGAAATAGCTTACCCCTAGAGAATGCAAGGAAAGCATATCATGCGCTTACCGTTTTTGAAAATGTACCTTTCGAATTCTGTGTTGCTAGATCTTTGTCTCTGGACATTTTGCTGGTAGCTGCCCTATTGCCCTTCAGTATTCCAAGTGAGGAAAAAAAAGAAAGTAAGTTTTTCTCTCTCTTATTAGCACATTAGGTATATTCAGTGTTGTGCTGCTGGGTTTTATAGTTCTCGTAGGCAGCCACACATCAGTCTCCAAGGACCAGAACTAACAAGAGGAACCCTGGAATGGCTGTTAGGATCCCCACCTTCCTTCTCTACTCATGCTAGGAAGGGGCTGGCCAAAAACCACAATCCCATGGGAAAATTCTCCCTTAAAACCATTCGAAAGAGTCGTGCTGTTTTTATCACTCTTCAAACCAAGGTTGAACCAATGACTCCGTATTTATTGTAGAAGTGCATTCATTCACCTTTGGTTGTGGTTCATAACGTCTGTGCACATGAATAAATGTTGTGCTCTTGGTTCAAAGAGTAACCAGATCTTAAAGGTAAAAGTATAAATTAAGATGTGTCAGGAAGTATTGGATTTTTTCTGAACTCTAAATGAGATCATAAATAACAGATGAAATGCAATGGCTTAGAACTTAAGGGTAAATGACTGTATAGAGATCTGAATTTCCAATTAGATTCAGATAAGCATGTCAAAATTTGGCCCATCAGTGTATTCAAAACTGTGGTCAGCCTTTCTCTGGGTCAATTCTACCACTTCAGTAACTGTCCACGTTGTGTATGTGTGTCTGTGTGCATGTACGCATATGTACGGGGATGCGTACGTGTGTGCATGTGTGTGTGAGTCTCTTATGGCTAAATTGCTGGCAGAAAGGATAATAGTCTGTTATGGATCAACCTGACAGCCACAAATCTAAAATGCATGCTTCTTTGTTATGCTGATGGTGAGTAAGGGAGCCCTGGGCTAGGCAGGGAGAGATAGGCAGGGGACTAGGGGATCAGGCTCCCAGAAATCCCCCAAACACTGAGATGTAAGGAAGCCAGAGATAAGAGAACAAACCAGACTAGGCATGTGGGGTGTGTGTGTGTGTGTGTGTGTGTGTGTGTGTGTGTGTGTGTTTATGACAGTCACCTGTGACCAACAAAGAATAACTGGACCCTAAAAAGGAAGTAAGCTTTTAAAGAAGTCACCAGTCCTTACTCCAGCCAAGGTATCACAAGAATGATAAGGCCACAAGCTCCCTGGTCAGTTCTAAATAAAAGACTGTCCGTGGAGGCCCACATTGGCCACGCTGTCGAGATCCAACTCACTCCTGAGAGCTTTTTACTGTATCCTTGCACAATAAAACTCTATCACTTCACTCTCTCTTTTTTGTCCATGAGCTTCATTCTTTTGACTCTGTGAGACAAGAACCTCACTCTCCGGTTTCATTTTGGTGCCAAAACCTGAGAACACTGCCATCAAAGGGTGAGTAAAAGTGGACTCTTTTCTTTCTGAGGAGATGGCTCTCCCTTGGAAAACCTCTTCTTTTAATAAACAACAAAACTGGGTACCTGTTGGCCAGTTAAAGGCAAATAGCTTGGCCGCTGGTCTTAAGTATCAAATGACAGGCTTCCAGACAAAAGTTTGGTCAATCCCCCTTCCTCAAAAGAAGAGTATGTTGGCCTAACCTTACCCAGTTCTCCTTCTGTTCATCGGATTTTCTCAAAATTCCTTTTCCTACTTCAGAGCTCTTGCCTGTAGTGGGCCCTTTCAATCTCTGGTGACCAGTATGCCCTTTTCATCAGAGATTCACTGCAGGAAGAATGTTGCCATGTACATATAAGACTTTTTCAAAAGTATCTTTCCTGAGAACTTAGTTCAGGAGGAGAATCTTTTCCTAATTTTTGTTACCTGGTAGCACATATGATTTTTCTGTTAGGCACAATTTAGGTTTAACCATGGCCAAGAATTAAAATCCAAATTATTGGTAAGCAGCAGTAGAGCTATCTCTTTATATGACAAGTTGGAGGCAGCCCCGTGTTTCCTAGGCATTTACTCCCATTGGAATACTTAGGAGATTAAGGAGGAAATTAAAAACACCCTGCCAATTCCTCAGTTGATTGTATTAGTGGCTGGGACTTTAATGGATCCTATAGTTGAGGCTTTCTTGTTCCAACAACAAAATGTGAAATTATGATGATGCTAAATCTCAGGGGTTTGCACCCTCCAACAGAGCCACGCTTACAAATGGCACCTCGAGTATACGGACAGGAAAAGTGCTCAAGGGGTAAAGTGAGGAAGCATAATTGAAATTGGCTTATAATTGGCCTGACTGATCAGGCATCATGGAACTAAGAATACAAGTGAATTTATTTGACCAAATAATGAGAGCTCAATCAAGACAGTGCTAAAGAATGAGATCATTAAAAGGATTCCCTGCTTTGTTTAAGGTTCATCTGAGGAGTGCACATAAGTACTGGCAGGCAATCCAGCACTCTGAACCTGCCTTTTGGTTACCATTGGTGACCTTGGGGTCTCCAAGACACGTGAAAGGATAGAGACCAGCCCTGGGGGGTCACACCTGGGGAAGCATCATTCATAAGCAGCACACTTCTCCTCCCACTGAGAGACCCTAGCTGTTTCATTCACATTCTTAACCTTCTAAAAAGAATATTAAAGTTTAAACTATTAACTTTGCTAAGCCCCTTATGAATAGGCCAGACTTTTTTGGGAAATCCAGAGGAGACAAGAAGGATCAGAGGATTGACGGGTGAGAGTGGCTATTCCCACTGGCCTGAGCCCTCTGCAACCCAAGATTTTAGGCCACTCTTTCACCTTGGGTAGGAAACCATGGGACATCTTGGTTTACAGGGGAAAGCTGAAATGTAGGGACACTTTCTTATTTACCTCTCTATAATAGGTACAGGGTAACTCCTACTGGGATCTCAAGATGGGAAACAAACCATGCTTCCTAGGGACTTCTCTGGACTGGGTACTGGAAAATTGGGTAATTTGCCCTTGTAAAACTTTTCTAGTATTTTCCATATGTTAAACATGGTAGTCCTTCAAGGCTAGGTAAAATAAGGTGTGACCTCTGTGGCAAGGCATGGTCTCTTCAGTTCCCAAAGACTCTCCCTTGGGGTGCCTTTGAACCCACTGAGAACAATTTGGATTGCAAATCTAGGAAAGGACTGAGCTCCTGTAACAATTTCTGCAAGGCCTCAGTGGGATCTATCAGGTCTCTCCTGCAGGAAATAGGGTGAATAGACAGAGGTATCCTAGGTCCATTCACACTTTCAGGGCTCTCAATCAGGACCCAGACCTAAGGCCCTTTTGCAGAATATGTTTGGTGGTAACCAGACCAATAAACTCCCTCCTGACCTATTGGATAATTATTCAAATAAGACTCCTCCAAAAAAACCCAGGTTGCTAGAGGAAACACAGGCCATCCCTAGCAAAGGGGACATTGACTCCCACTCTCTCTCTCTGTTCCTCCTACTAAGATATGGGGGCTTCAGCTTCATTTATTTCCCAGATAAAATTGGGACAACTGTGGAGAAATTGGAATTGTGGAGAATTGGAGACAACTGTGGTTAGTCTACCTCAGGTAGGGGACTTAAAGGAATATTCTCAAGCAGGTACTGAAACTCTCTTGGTTTCGGGGAAGTCCCCTGTCTTCCCCAGCCGGACATGGACTGACTAATTCCACTTATTAGTGGAAGAACATGGTGTTTGCTCATCTGTCCAAGTGGATGAGCTTTAGAACCAGAAACCTTTTGCTTCTGCCTTCTTACTGCACTTCACCTCTTTTGTCCCTGCCAATTCCCCCCCCCACCCCTTCCCCATTTCTGCACCACCTCAGGTGTGGTCTGTATACACCTCTCACTTCAGTTTTCGCCACCAGTGTTTCAGGTAAAAATGACAATGGGGATAAAACTGATTGACTTTTAAAAGTGGGCCTAGGTGAGACGTTTAAACTAATTTATTATCTAACTAACTTATCACTATTTAAACTAACAAGTTTGTTGGTTTAAGTAAGATAGACATGTCTTTAAAATTATCAGCATTAAATATAAAACTTTTATTCTATCAGGGTTTGCTAAAGGTCAAGTAAGCTTCTGTTCCTCTGTTGCAATTTGTTAGCAAAAAGATGACTTAAAATGATGGTTAATTGTCTGTCTCAAAGTTTTCATGGGTAATTGTTAAGATAGCCTTCAAAGTCTTTGATAACCTGAAACTTTAGAGTTTTTCTTGGATGATAAGTAGGATTCAATTCATTAGATATCTGGGTTAAACATGGTAGGTTTACAAATGGGATAAAGTGCTAAAGCATTGATTATCAGATGTAGGTTTGTGCTTTTAACTTCTTATTTCAGAGAAACTAAATATTGGTAAATATTGGTAAACACGTTTTGTGCTTAATTGATTCCTAAATTTATCATCTAAAGAATTCTGGTGTTCACAATTGGTTACTACTTAATTTTCACTGGACATTAATATTTCTAAGAGTTAAAGTTCTGCTAAATGTTTAAGACTTGATGTGGAAAACAAAAGCTGAAGAGAAATTATTAAATTTCGTTACTACCTACAGCCCATTGGCAAGTCCTTGAAACAGGAAAAGTGACATTCCTCTAAGGACTCAACTGCCTCCTTGTTGATACTTTGCTAAAGGCAAAAGGCAATCTTAGTCGAACCCCTATCCCCAGGGTCCTATAAACCTTCTTTAACATATAAAAATTCTTTTGGAAACTTCCTTTATCTCTAAGCCACCCAAGATATGATTGGCAATCATCCCCTAAGCATACGACCCACCAATATACATCTGATGGCTATCTCATGGCTAAGGTTTTATTAAAGGGTAATAAATGATCTTCTTCTAACAATAGATAGCTCTCTGAAGGTCCTCAAGACCTTGCTTCCAAAATGTCTTAAAGACTTAAACTATCTTTAACCCCCTCCCAACTTGAAAGCATATAATGGGCACCCCTTGTGACCCCATTGCAGTTCTTTCTGCCCACAGCTCCTTCCCCATACTTTAATAAAACCAAGCTTTTCCACCAAAAACATCGCAAGAATTCTTTCTTGGTCATTGGCTTTGAACTCTAATGTCTTTCCTATATCAGACCGATGGAAATAAAGGAAGCAAAGCTATATTTTAAAAAATGATCCAAGAAATGGGAATAGTTGTTTGGAGAAAAATGTTTAGGACAAAATCTTAACATAAAGGAAAGTTGTAAGTTTATTGTAGGGAAAACTTTGGAAAGGAATTTTACATGTAGTCAGGAAGGACTAAGATTAAAATGAAGGTATTTTAAAAGTAAAGGGTATAAGATTGAAATTCTGCTTTTCTTTCTGTTCAAAAGACGAAGTTTTCTTGAATTATCGGTCTGCTCTTGATAAGAAAATGTGAACAAAGTTTCTTGTTCTTTTCATTGTCTGCCCAGAAAAACCAGTGTCTGTTTTGCCTTAAACAGGTCTTTGATCACTTAAATAAAACTTCTCGATGTTAAAGAAGCTAAGTTTTACTAACAACTATATAGGCCTATATATTTGCCTTTGGAATATCTTATTGTCACCTTGGTTCAACAAATTAAGTTTTGTAATAATCTGTAATCCTATTTAGGATGTGCTTTAAATCTTTCTATGGTTTTAACAAACTCCCCAAGATTTAAATTGTAAATGAAGTCTCTTGGCCTCATTAGGCCATTTTATTTCATATGTTAAGTTACTCCAGAAGCACTGTTAAACAAATGATAAGCCTAAGGTTACATTTGGGTAAGTGTTATGACTATTCTAGAGATGATATGCAACTCCTAAGGTTTTAATATGTTTTAATATAAGGTTATCACTTGATATTTTGATCACTGAAGTGTTATGTGTCACAAAAATAACCTGATTTCTTTGCCAGCTTTATTGTAAACTCTCAATCATCAGATCTTATAACCATGTTCATTCTAAGTTTTTTTCATTTATAATTGTTCTTATTCTCTTGCAAAATGAGTTTCATTTTCAAGGAGGTTCATAAAGAGGACTTTAGGGAAAATACAGGTTTTTGAGATATTTAAAATCAAACTGAAATGGATAAAATTTCCAAAGGTAACTAAAGTTGCATTCAAATTAAACAAGAATAGTAACACAGGACTAAATGAACTAAAAAGATGATTATAGTTTTGTGCCTCTTGTTTGAAATACTGCTGGTTCTCTAATGTTTGCTCTCTCAGATTAAGGAAACTTTCTCTTAAGATATCTAGGATTTAGGAAAGTGTGATAAAGTATTCATTTGTAAACAAATTGAAGCATTTAATTTTTCTCTCTACCTAAATCTTCCAAAATTCAAAAGGTCTCAGTAAGTATTCTTTCTTCCATGGCAATCATAGTCATTTGCATAAGTTCAATAAGAATCTGTTCTCCTTGTAACAGGACACTATTGGAAACATGGGTTGTTTTACCAAGGCTTTGACTGGAATGTCATATTTGAGAGACACACATAGACTTCGATATGACCAGACGACTTTGAGGAACCAATGTTGACTTTATAAAACATGGAGTCATCAAGTCATTGGAAATGTTGGCCTGACACCTTGTTTACAGAGTTCCCAGCAGCCTCACCAGGTGAGTAAAGAATGTGTCTTCCTAGAAGGTGCAGGAACCCCTCAGGATACTTAGGAGACCTCCTGAAGAGGAATCTACCCAAATCTACAGGAATTGCAGGCATGTCTGATGGCAAGTACTTGGCTTGGCTTCTGGAGAGGCTCCTAAAAGTTCAATCTAGAGACTCCTTGTAGGAGTCCCAGCAAAGCAGATTCTAAAAAAAATCTATATGATCTATCATTCTTCTTGTGGAGCTTATGTAAATAGGCCAGGTTTATTAAAACCGGACTTGTTTCACAAAGAAATTAGTCCTGATTTGGCTCTTCTGATTAAAAATTAGGGTTAGGGGTGCCTGGGTGGCCCAGTGGGTCAAAGCCTCTGCCTTTGGCTCAGGTCATGATCCCAGGGTCCTGGGATCGAGACCCCCATTGGGCTCTCTGCTCAGCGAGGAGCCTGCTTCCTCCTCTCTCTCTTCCTGCCTCTCTGCCTACTTGTGATCCCTGTCTGTCAAATAAATAAATAAAATCTTTTGAAAAAAAATGAGGGTTAGTATTGGGAGAAAAATTATGTTTCAATAACATACTTTGCAGATGTTAAATTTTAGTTCTTATTGTCTTTCAGTCAAACAACTTTGCCTAAGCTAGACAACTTGAGGTAAACTTCAGAGACATTGCCACAATAGCTCATGTATAGGTAACCTTCTTGCTTATTATCCTGTGGGGAAAATAATAGGAACCCATGGGCATATGATTATTTAAACCGCTGGAAAGAGAAAAGGGGACTGATTGCCAATGACTAATAACTCAACTAGCACCTTTACCAGTTCTATGTGGCTGGGATGACAAAATCATTTCTTTAAAGCCAGAGCATACCCCCCATTACATGGGGTTAACTATAGACTCATGGAGATAATGGATGACCTCACTTTCTTTACAATTGGATTGGATGATGTACTTAGGGATGCTCTTATCTCCTGAGACAAATCTTCCCCTTCTTGCCAGTGATTTTTATAATTAGGATATTGTTAAGGTTGGATCTCAAACAGAGGGTTTCTTTCTTGATTTTTTTTTTAAGATTTTATTTATTTGACAGACAGAGATCACAATTAGGCAGAGAGGCAGGCAGAGAGAGAGGAGGAAGGAGGCTCCCCGCAGAGCAGAGAACCCGATGTGGGGCTCAATCCCAGGACGCTGGGATCATGACCTGAGCCGAAGGCAGAGGCTTTAACCCACTGAGCCACCCAGGCACCCCTTTTCTTTCTTTCTTTTTTTTTTTTTTTATGTATTTTATAGCAGGAAGAACAAAGGCACAGAGGGAGAGAGAGAGAGAGAATCTTTTTTTTTTTTCTTTAAGATTTTTATTTATTTATTTGACAGGCAGAGATCACAAGTACGTGGAGAGGCAGGCAGAGAGAGAGGAGGAAGCAGGCTCTCTGCTGAACAGAGACAGGCGCCCCTTTTCTTAATGGTTTTATTTTTTAGTCATATTTATCATAGAAGCCACCTCTATTGAGGTGCAATTGAAAACAAAGGCTTTAGCCAAGCATACAACATCCCTCTTGGTAAAAGGAGCCTCAAAGCTCCCTATCGGACTTCCAGGACTTTCATTAGTACTACAACATAAAATAAGCAAAGCAGTATGCTTGCTCAGCAGGACTTTGAGGAAATTTCCCCAGCACTAGATCCACCTACTCAAGAATTAAGTAAAGTCAGAGAAGGACTTCTTTTTTTTTTTCTTTAAAGATTTTATTTATTTATTTGACAGACAGAGATCACAAGTAGGCAGAGAGGCAGGTAGAGAGAGGAGGGGAGGAAGCAGGCTCCCTGCTGAGCAGAGAGCCCGATGCAGGGCTCGATCCCAGGACCCTGAGGTCATGACCTGAGCCGAAGGCAGAGGCTTTAACCCACTGAGCCACCCAGGCACCCCAGAGAAGGACTTCTTGAGAATGGCACCACTACTGATTGTACTGCTACACCACTTGGGGAGTGAGGATTTCCTCACATGTGTTATTTTAACATTACAATGTTTTAACAGTTAACTCCTGCAAGGTGTCCCAATTAATGGGGGACATTTGTGATCAATTAAATAAGATCAAGATAAGCACTGATCTATTTGACAGAATTGGTAATTGGGGATCTTATCTAAGGCATGTGATCACAATTTGGGGCCTAACACCTGTTTTATATTTATCCCTTTGCTTGTGCTGATCCATGTACCATTTGCTATCTATCATGAACCCCTGGAGCCATTCCGCAGGCCCTTGAATGACCTCTGCATAGATTCTAACTGCTGCACCTCCTGGAGCCCCATTTCGGCAGGAAGCAGCTAGAGCCAGTTACCATTGCATTCCCTATGGGCAGTTAGGGTTAGAATTTCCGGGGGAGGAATATGTAAGGGACAGGCACTAACTAGATAGGGAGAGATAGGTAGGGGGCTAGGGGATCAGGCTCACAGAAATTCCCAAAATGCTGAGGTATAAGGAAACCAGAGGTAAGTGAATAAACCAGACCACCTTGCCCTAGGCGTGTGTGTATGGGAACAGGGAGGAGGAGGTGTCTTTTTTTTAGGATAGTCACCTATGACCAAAAAAGAATAATCAGACCTTAAAAAAGAAGTAAGCCATTAAAGATGTTATCACCAGTCCTTACTCCAGCCAAGACATCATAAGAATGATAAGGCCACAAGCTCCGTGGTCAGTTATAAATAAAAGACTGTCAGTGGAGGCCCACATTGACAGCCCTGTTAAGACCCCTCTCACCCCAACAGCATTTTTCTGTATCCTTGCTTAATAAAAAACTTTGAATTACTCACTCTCCTCTGTCTGCAAGATTCATTCTTGAACTCCACGAGACAAGAACTCTCCCGCTTCAGTGGTACATCACATAACCGTAAGTTGGCCCCACTTCTGTTCAGTTAAAATATTGGAAATAGAGACCTGAGATTCTCCACTAGGAATTAACAGAAAAGCAAGGTATAATTAACCAAACCATGGGGTAAAGCCTCAAAATTAGAATATCTAAGACATAAAAATTGATTAAAGAAGCTCTTTAGATTAAAAAAAAAAATCACAAAACTTCCACTTTAGAAACAAATGCAAATAACTACACAAACACTGTTAGGTGTACAATAAGTACAATAGTGATGTCCATACTCCAATCCCTGAAACCTGTGAATAAGTTATTTTCCATAGCAAATGGAAGATTTGCTTTAAGATTTGATGATGGCTTTAAGATTTGATGATGAATGCAGACCTTGAGATTATCCTGAGATTGGGAGATTATTTTGCATTATTTTGCATTGTTGGCCCAATCTTATGAATCCTTCAAAGTGGAAACTTCTTTTGGGTGGGTAAGAAGATGATGAGGAAAGAAGGACAGATTCGTAGCATAAATAGCTCTGGACCACGGCTGATGGATTTGAACATGGAGGAAGAGGACTACCAGCCGCAGAACTGAGGTGGAATCTAGAAGCTGTGAAAGGCTGCCAGCCGACAGCCAGCAAGCAAATTGGAATTTCAGTACTACAGCAGCAAGAACTTGAATTGTGCCAAGATCCAGGTCATCTAGGAAATGGATTCAAAACTTAGAGCCTCCAGAAAGAAATGGAGTCCTGCTGCCTCCTTGATTTTAGTTCCAGTGAGTTCCAGGTTGGACTTCTAGCAGGCAGAACTGTAAATTGATAAATTTGTATTATTTAAGTCGCTGAGTTTGCTGCCATTTGTTACAGCCGTGAAAGGAAACGCTTAACACTGCCGTACAGACCAGGCATCTACCTGACTCATCCCTCTATCTTAATACTGTATGTATCATCGATGGTGGGTCTTGCAGTCATTTTGAAACCTCGCAGTCCAGCACCACAGGTGTGCCTTGGAAATTTCTTTGCAGCAAGCCCTGGAGGAAAGGAGGCAGCAAGCAATTGGGCCTCCAGGCACTCCCTGCATTTCCAACACAGTAATTTTCCTCTCACATGTCATTTGAATAACAGATGATTCTACTCAAGAAAAACTTAAAGCCACTGTTTTACTGCATTTTTAAATTTATCTTATTAAATGAGTAAAAATAGCAAATGAAAGTATTGGTTTTAATGATAAGGATTACAGGTCTCGCTCTCTTTCTTTTTTTTTTTAATTTATTTGAGAGAGAGACAGTGAGAGAGAGCATGAGAGGGGAGAAAGTCAGAGGGAGCAGCAGACTCTCCAAGGAGCAGAGAGCCCAATGTGAGCCTCGATCCCAGGACCCTGGGATCGTGACCTGAGCTGAAGGCAGTCACTTAACCAACTGAGCCACCCAGGCGCCCCGGATTACAGGGCTCTTAACCTAAATACATTTGAGGTGAAAGTTGAAATTCATTAGGAGAGTCAAAAGTGGAGAATATTTTGACCCAAATAGATGCTCATTAGACTTAAGCCTGTCAACTGTTTGTTCACTAGAGAAGGGAAAGAACAAAGTAAAAATGTATGAAATGCTTGAAATATCACAGCAAAGATCACATTTAAAATGTGATATGCAATTAGAGATTTTACATTTTAAGCTTCTGGGAAGGGCTCCCCTTCTTTAAAACCTGCAAGCCATATTATTTAGAAAGTTAAGTCAAACACATTTTCAGCATAATAATATGTACAAGAGATATCTATATCTGAAAGATATACAAGAGGGTGCTTCCATTGAAAGAGAGGTTTACAGGAAAGCAGTAAAAAGACAGCAGTTAGAAAAACAAACAATGGCAGCATGCCTAAGCCTCGGGGAAGAGAGAATGTGCTCTGGGCTTCAAGTAATCATTCAGTCTTTGCAACAAGTCTGTCTTATTTGGGAAAGATATAAATCAGGTCCTTATGGCTCAATGGTACTATTACTTTATACTCCAAGAACCATCTTTCTGATAATAATCAGCCTTTATATGTAAGGTCTGCCTGCTGCAATCAGAAACGCTGATCAGTAGCTGATAAACGAAATGGTCATATTTCTCATTATAAATAGATAACTTCTCTTTCTTTTTCTCTCTCAAGAGCAAGGAAGATAAATACATGGATAGATATACACAAATATATAAGATATAGATAGTTATAGACATGTATATAGATAATTATATAGATATGGATATAAATATGTAGATAAATACAGATATATTCATAAATAACATATATATCAGTCTCTAGGTCTTTCCCAAGTAGAATATCATGTGAGATTTAGTTCCTGTTGCTGTAAGGCATCCACTGAAGGTTGTGAATTTACCTTTTCACCTATGCATTTAAATAGAACTCACTGAAGAAAACAGTCACTCAAAATATTTCCTATGTTCTGTGGTTCAAGGAACCTACTTGAGAAACTACAATTAAGATGATTGATTAGCATAAGTTTCCTTGCCACCACCTACTTCAAATTTCCTGTTCTGTACACTTGTGAACCATTTCTCTATGTTGATTCTACCATTAAATATTATATCCTCAATGTCACATACTTTCTTTTCCCCAAGTTCTGCAAATTTTTCCTCCTTTCTAAAATCCTAAAAATCCAAAGGACAAATATTATTAATTAAGCAAAATTATCAAACCTAATTGTGTATGCCCAATGTGCCTGGCCTGATGCTAGATGCTAGTGGAGAAAGGTAATTATCTTTACTCTCTTAAGAATTCATAGCTACAGAACTTCCTTGATATGTCATGGAGTTACATCCTGATAAATCCATCATAAATTTAAAATAATGTAAGTAATAAATGCATTTACTACACCTAACCTACTGAACAACCACAGCTTAGCCCAGCCTACCAGACATGTGCTCAGAACACTTGCATTAGCCAACGGTTGGGGAAAAAAAAATTATAATATCAATTATAATAATATATAAATATATAATGATATATAAATATAGTAATATATAAATATATAATATATAAAATAATAATATTATTATAAAATAATAAAGTATTAAATATATCAAATGATTTATTGTATACTCTAACGAAAATGAAAACAAAATGATTCTCCAGGTACAGACTGGTTGCTTACCCTCGTGATCAGGTGGTTGACTGGCTGCTGTGGCTCCCTGCCGCTGCCCAGCAACACGGGAGAGCATCTTATCAAGTACCACTAGTCTGGCAAAAGATCAAAATTCGGAATTCAAAGTATGATTTCTACTGGATGCATATCACTTTCACACCACCATAAAGCCAAAAAATCTTAAGTCAAAGCATCATAAACCAGCGACCATCTGTAGTGGGTTCGGTAACTAGTCTTGGCATTGTTGCCTTATTTTTATTTTATCCACAATTTCTTAATATCATTAAAGACTTGTTTCTTTTTATAGTAGAAAACAAAACAAAAAATATAAAATATATTCTTATGGCATATTATTATTAAAAACCATTACAAAATTATGTCGAACATTAACTCAAGTGAAATTTAACTCTTTTAAGTTGCTTTAAATTTTGACTAATTTAATGGGTCATATCAAGCATGTATTTAATCATCCAAATTTTTTCTGCCAAGACCCAATTGTCAAAATGTGGTGAATCTATCATCTATTTCTTTATATTGTTCGTCCAGAATCCTAAGCATGCCTAAGCATTAGAATGCTTAGTTCTCTAAATAACTCTCTAGAAATGTAACAAGCATCCTTAAAATTACACAGATAAGGACCTTTTGTTCTCAGAACTTTGCGTATGGAAAAATAATGGCTTATAAACCTGGGTTCTAAAGTGCAAAACCATTTGAAGATTATTGTAATTCACCAGAACAGACTAATCTTTGATTTCTTATTTTAGCATGTTATATAATTTAGCTGAAGAACACGAAAGAGCTTTGTTTAATTTTAAAAACAAGGGTTTTCTTTTTGTTTTGTTGATTTATTTTATGTGAATGCATTATGGTTATTTTGGTCCAATGCCTCAAGGGGAAAATAGTATTTGAAGTTATAGTGCATCCTAAATGCACGTTGTAGCATGCCCAGAAACAGTGACTGGTATGTACAGACAGTGATGTAGGCAGATCTTCACATGGTATAGAGGGGCAGCTGGATGGCTCAGTCGGTTAAGCATCTGCCTTTGGCTCAGGTCATGATCCCAGGGTCCTGGCCCCACGTCAGGCTCCAAAAAAAAAAAAAGATGGTACTGAGAGAAAAGAAAATTAAAAACACACAAAAATACATATAAGAAAGTATATAAATAAAAAGAATTATTTTTTATTTTTAAAGATTTAATTCATTTATCAGAGAAGAGAGAGGGAGTGCAAACACAAGGTGGGGGGAGTGTGGGAGCAGGAGACACAGCAGGCAGAGGCCTCACTAAGCAGGGAGCTTGATGTGGGGCTCCATCCCAGGACTCTGGGATCATGACCTGAGCCAAAGGCAGACGTTTACTGACTGAACCACCCAGGTATCCCTAAAAAGATACATTCAAAAAAAATAAATAGGGGATATTATAGCTCTATCTATTTATCTATCTATCATCCATCTATTTACCTATATTTACCTACCTCCCTACCTCCCTAACATGTTAAAACGGTTGCCATCTTTGGTAGGTAGAAAAATGGGAGTAGGGAATTGGGACAAAAGAGAATCAAAATTAAAATAAAACAAAAGAGAAATTGCTCAGATCAACGTGAGCCAAAAAAAGGAGGCATATGGTTAATACAACTCTGTTTCCGAGGTCCAGAAAAACAAATACAATAAGTCCGTAATTTTTAAGAGACATAAATTTTACCACAGTTAATTTTGGTGTGATATCTACAGCATAATTGATGCAAACAGTGACAACTAGAACATTGAAACATACCTCAGCTTCTTCCATTTTCCTCAGAAATGCAGTTATACTCAATAATTTTAAGGTGTTGAGAGACACTGAACACTTGGTAAGTGTAAGAAGTGAGAGTGTTTAGAAACTTGTAAAAAATGTGACATAATCTAATAAAAATAGCACGTTTAACATGTCATTTTATTTCATTTTTCTAGTAATTTACTTTATTAGAGGTTTACATTTTTCTTTCTTTCTTTCTTTTTTTTGAGTATCTGTCTACAGTGATTTGGGATTAAAAGGAAAATAGTAACACTGGTTTTTTACCATACATAATTTGAGAAGCACTGATCTGTAGTTATTCTCTTGTCTTAAGTAATTTTTATCAGTTTCTTCTACATCCTTACAACTTCCTCTTAGAGTGTATAGAACTTATACTATTCTCCATGTTATTTCATGGAGCACTGATGTCTACAAAAGTGAATTTCAGGACTTTTAAGAATTGCAATGAGTGAAGGACATTTCATCATATGAAAACATTACCACTTAGTAATTCTTTCTTATTGAATATTTAAATTGTTTATTTCATTCTCTGTTATAAATACTGTAAAAATGAGCATAGCTATGTATAATCTTTTTTCACAAACTCATAATGATTTCTTTTTATTTTTTTAAAGACTTTATTTATTTATTTGAGAGAGAGAGAGAGAGGCAGCATGAGCCAGGGGGAAGGGAGAGGGAGAAGCCGACTTCTTGCTGAGCAGAGAGCCTGATGCGGGGCTCCATGCCAGGACCCTGGGATCATGACGTGAGCAGAAGGGAGACATTTAATCAGAGCCACCAGGTGCCCCAATTTTTTCTTAAAGGCAAAAAAATTTTTTTTAAGATTTTATTATTTACTTGACAGACAGAGATCACAAGTAGGCAGAGCAGCAGGCAGAGAGAGACAGAAGGAAGCAGGCTCCCTGCAGAGCAGAGACCCTGATACGGGGCTCAATCCCAGGACCTTGGGATCATGACCCAAGTGGAAAGCAGAGGCTTTAGCCCACTGAGCCACCCAGGTGCCCCAAAGGCAAAGTTTTAAAAGTGAAATTAGGTCTTTGGAAATCCAGATATTTCTCCCTGAAACAACTTTACTAGTTTGTTATGTCTCAAGCAGTGCTCATTTGTGGTGTTAATTTTACCTTTTACTTGTCTGCTTTTTCCTGATTATGCATATTTTACCAAATAAATAATTAGGTAAAACATTTATAGTCTGATAAATGTCTCACTGTTTTATAGACTGATTCTTTGAATGCAATTTTAAGTATCTTCAAATGTTCATTAGTCTTTGTAATTTCCTCTTTTGTTAACTACCTGGATTGCACATGTCAGTAAATGTACCGGTCCTGCTCAGAGTCTCTGCAAATAGCCAACAAGTTGTATTATTATTTCCAGATACTAAACTTGTCCTGGAGCCAGTCAAATAATTAATGGTTCACCAGAATCTTTACTGAGAACCTAGACATATATTAGAAAATAGAGTCAACCATAATTGCCCTTAAACCAAAAGGTGATGAGATTTTACTTGAAGTGGTCATTTTGAGGGACTATAAAAATGACCACACAGGCTGTAACTGTGTAAAGCAATTTTAATAATCCATGGGAAAATTATCGTTGTTCTGTGGGCTTTAAAATTTGTTGTCAAAACATTAAAAGTTTTCTTACTGTTGGTTAAAATGTGTGGATATATGAAAAATTAGTGAAACTAACACTGATGTAGTATGCTATAATTTGAAACATTAGAGACATTGCAAATTAAAATGTTTTATTTCTTTACTTTAAAAAAGCTTATCTTGTGTCACCTGGGTGGTTCAGTTGGTAAGTGTCTGCCTTTCTGCTCAGTTCATATCTCAGGGTCCTGGGATTAAGTCCTGGTCAGGTTCCCTGCCCAGCGGGGGGAGTCTGCTTTTGCTTCTCCCTCTTCCCCTCCCCCCACTCATGTACACATGCACACGCGTTCTCTCTCTCTCTCTCTCTAATAAATAAATAAATCTTAAAAAAAAATCTCATGAGTTGTTTGAACAACTTTCTTTCCTTCTTTTCATGTTACTTACCATATGAAGTGAACATCTTTTCTATGCTCTGGAGAATTATCTTACTCCTTTCAAAGTTTGGTCAGTTTCCAACATTTTACTCTTTATACTTCAGTGCTATGATGTATCTTTGAGAGTTCCTAAATGCAGTTTTTGATGGCATCACTTCCCCTGAGACATCTTCATCCTTTCCATCACAACTGCTTTACTCATTTTTGTTAACAAGTTCACTCTCTGAGTGGTCCCAGTGTCAACCTTCGCACACTCAGCTTTTTCTTATAACTCCATTTACATTGATTCAAATTTTACTTCCAATGTTATCCTCCTTTTCTTCTTTTCTTTTTTTCTCTTCTCTTTTGTTTTCTTTTTTCCTTCCTTCCTTCCTCCCTCCCTTTCTTTCTTTTTTTCTTTCTTCTTTCTTTCTTTCCTTCTTCTTTTCCTTTCTTCCCCAGCATTTGATCTTGTTGACCAATCTCCCTTTCAATTATCCATTTTGTAAAATATCATCTGGATCTACTACAGTGAGACAAGAAGTCAGTATAATTACATACCTTGCTGTTTGCATGTGGACTTGTTAACTGATACTCAGGAATCAATCGCCAACAAACTTTGAAGCAAGTAGCACAGTTGGTAGTGATCATGATGCACGTCAATTATTTAATTAGTGATCTGTGGACTGAAGAGCTAATATTGAAGTTTGTAGTAGTCTAATTACTCACAATACTGTAACTGAAACTTACACTGTATTGTTGGGGGACTGTGGTTACTTAACTAAATCATTGTTACTGAATTTTATGCATTCAGAGCCAGGTAAGGACTGCCTGTATTAATCTATTAAGACATATTACCTTGGCCAATGCTGAATTCTAGAGAGACTGTGTGTGAATTAGGAAAAGGTGCCAACAAACCCCCACAGAAGCAATCCTGTTGGGCAACATATGAGCAAAGAGAGCGTCATGCAGAGCTCCACCCACATACTGTAAGTTACAGCACCAGTTGTGACTCTATTCATAACTACTTCCTAAGAGCCACTGTATCCATCCCATTAGTATTCCTTCATTTCTGCACAGTGGCCAGGGAACAGTGGCCCCATCTTCAGGTCTATCCTTTCTAGGGTACTCCAACTTCAAATGTTCATGTCACCTGTATGTCAGCTCAATAGACTAATAGCTGCCTGTGACTTTTTGCTTGACTTGAAACCTTAAAATAGCTACTGGTCAAGGATTAAAATCTTGGAATCACTGCTTTTTAATATGACTGAAAGTCTTGATAGGGAGAACTTTTATTTAAAGAAAAGAACCTTGAAGGAGCCTTGAAGTAAACTAGACCAGAGTAGAGCTTATAAACTGAGTTTCACTCATCTCAAATCCCCCTATCTAGCTGCTTCTCCTGAATTAAGTAATGGTCTTTTCCCATTTATCCAGAATGAGCCTGCTACATAGGAAAGAGTGAATGAAACTAGTTGCTTTATTGCTCTAAAAATTGTTTAGATAACACAGCATGCTTTTCCTGAGAATTCACAAAAGTAATTTCTCTCTGATCTTAGTATCAGAGAGGATGATACTTCTCCTAAACAACTCTTTGTTTGTTCTTGCTAACTTATTTATTCATCATGTTTCTTACTTCACCTTAATTACTGGACTAATTTTATGTGAATTAATTAATTTAGGGTCAAATATGGGGTCAAATATTCCTCATCCAACAAATACATAGAACGCTTCAGTGAGCTTTTCATGCATTAATGCCACATTAATTTGACTCCAGCTATCCTTGTGTTATTTTCCTTTAACCTACTTTTCTTAATCCTTAATTTTATTCATACTTGTATCCCATAACATGCACACACACCTACACATATATCTCAAAATCTTTCAGACAAGGTGGGGTACTAATAAATGAATGGATAGAAAGACTGATTTTGTAAAGTATCTTAAGTCATAAAAAAAGGTATTTGTGCTTAAAACTTTCATTTTCAAGTTTGTCATAGGTCCATCTGGTCAACAAATTTTGTGAGGAATACAGGATTTAAAAAATCTTGATAAATTTAGGATATAAGGATATTCATTGATTTGTTTATGTATCAAAAGTGAGCTTATGAAGAAAGTAAAAATTACAATTGTACCAGATTAGTTTGCAAAGAACGACATTGTTTTCCAAACAAGTCAAACCACCTTAGTAGCCCATTTAGTTAGCCTTTATTTCCTTATACTGAGGACACAATTAGCTTGCAGTGCATGCAAGACACAATTCAAGGGCGTAATACAGTTTTGTTTGTTTTATTTTGGTAACTAAAGACAATTGCAAACAACTTAAAACCTGTACCTTTATAAATACCATGCAAGATGAATATTACATAACTGCAACATCAGAAACAGAACTGTGGGCATTGTCAGGAGTGACTCAGGACACAAAGCTAGAATTAATAGGAGTTGATCGATTAGGACAACATGAGACTTGGATACCAAGTCAATAATGAAGAATTAAAAACGTGTTTTCTTTCACCATTTACAATGAGATAAAGTACTTAAGAATGCACAAAAAGAAAGAAGCACATTACGTGAGCAGAAGGCCGTACCTTTATGTAACTAGTTTATATTACTCTTTCCCATTATGGTATTTATTGCACAAAAGATATGTTCTAGAAAGTTTGCTTTTTCAAATAGCAGGAAGTATTTTACTTCTAATATGAAGCCTTTAGAGACTGCTGTCCTTTCTTTAGCTATATTTTACATTGAAGAAGTGACTGAAAAATTAATTCCATATGAAATTTTTAACTCGGACTTTATTTAAACTGCTTACTTACATGGTGTAAGTGCAAAATAGCCAAACAGATTTTGAGGAAAAAAAAGAAGAACTTGAAAATAAATTTCTGCCAGCTCCTGTTGATTACCTTCGTGAACTATTACTGTAAACTCTAACAGATAGTCATTTGCCTAGAACATTCTTTGCAGAACTTTACCACATGTCCTTCTGAATAATTTTTAACCTTACTTTAGGGACAGCTTTATGTAATGTAAAAAAGAGCATCTGCAACATTATTTTCAGGAAGGAATAAAGACTGATTTTTTAGCATTTAGTTTTAAAGTAGGCTATATCTTTTTTATTTTTTTTAAGATTTTATTTATCTGAGAGAGAGTAAGAGCAAGAGAGAGAGAGAGAGCACACAGAGGGAGAGGGAGAGAAAGAAGCAGACTCCCCAATAAGCAGGGAGTCCTATGTAGGACTCCATCTCACGACCCTGGGATCATGACCTGAGCTGAAGGCAGACATTTAACCAACTGAGCCACCCAAGCATTCCTGAAATAGACTATATCTTATTTTGATCACAAAATCTGGGCATACTAATCTTAGAGAATTTATGAAATGCAAAGAAATTGGACAAAGGGGGGGGGATCCTGAAATTCCCTTTACCCAAATAAAATTACTAATTGTATTTTGCTATATTTTCTTTCAGAAAGACCTACAATAATATTTTTCTGATTTTAAGAGTTGTATGGTTTTATTGTATAAATAAAAAATACTAAAGATATCAATGAAAATACAAATCAGCATTCAGAATAAGTATACAGATTTCTGGTGTTCTGTCTCTGTTTTGTTTTGTTTTTAGAATTTATTTATTTATTTAAGAGAGAGAGAGAACATGAGCAAGAGGGGTGAAAGGAGTGAGGGAAAAAATTTTGAGCAAACTCCACACTGTACAGAGCCTGATTCAGGGCTCGATCTCATGACCCTGAGATCATGACCTGGCCAAAACCAAGAGTCAGACCATTAACCAGCTGAGCCACCCAGGTGCCCCATGTCTTTTTAGTGTGTTTGATTTATAATCTTGGTTCTTCTATTTATAAAATGTTAATCACATAGCTTATGAAATTTCATATTTTGATATTAGATAGCATGTTTATAGCAAATATTAGTTTTCATTGTTAAGTATTAACCCATTGTATGGATAAATCATAAATAGCACATCTATTCCCTTTTATTTGATATGCCATTTGTTTCCCTTTTTTCTTAGAATTTAGTAAAATGTTATAATCAATATCCTTTTGTATAAAGCATTCCCATAGCTTATTGTGTGGGATAAATCAGTGGTAGGTGGGGAAGGGGGTTGTATCTCCTTAGAATAAACTGTCAAGGAATTGTTAGGACAGAGGCTATGAATAGTTTTCATATCTCAATATAGATTTATAAATTGTTAAATTCTAAATGTAATATGTCTATGAATAAACTTTATGATAAACTAACATTTGAAAGAAATCATTTTCCAGTAAATGATGAACTAGGTGACTCTGAGCTCCTCTTATCAAAGGCACCTGAAAAGTTGGACCTAAAAGCATCTTAATACACTGAGGTCCTCATCTAATAATAAGGGAGAGAATGAGCCACTTTTTAGGAGCATTTTCAGTCATTTTCAATCATACCAGACAGCTGAGGGGCAGCAGATAACAGGGGTCAGAATCCTGGACCACCAAGAGCAAGAACCACGTCTGAGAACTAGAACACCACTACCACCTTTCTACTGAAAAATTGTGCCAATCCTCAGGACACATGAAGGAAATATGTATCATTCAGGAAAGTCACTGACTTGGAAATATGCAAGTTAATATTAAGTGATTGCTGAAGATAGCAACACTAGGGCAACCTCCCTTGCTCTGCATTTGGTGGGCTAGCACATGCTTCTGCCTGGCAAAAGAAAACAAACTCATTTTTGAAAGAATATGGAAATATCTGAGGACTCAAATTATTTCTGAAGATAATTGTTCAAAGAAACAAAGATAATAAAGCGAATAGCAGAATGAAAATGCACAAACCAGAATTAGTAGAATGACACTTAACAGAAGTTGATTGGGACAAAGTCTGGTTATGGGAATTGTTGGATATAAACTGTAATATAATTATGCCCCCTGTGTTCAGGGAAATAAAAATGAATTTAAAATTTAGAGAAAGGAACTGGAAGCTATAAATAGGGATACTGCATATACGAGTAAGAATCAACTAGAAATCATGGAACTGAAAAATATAATGACTAAAACCAAGAAGAAGATGAATGATTTTATAGCAAGTTAGACACAGCAGAGCTAGAAGGAAGCAGAGAGAGCCAAAATATAAAGAAGGGGTAAGAGAGGAGACACTGAGAAAGTCTAATATCTTTTATCTGAAATTTTAGAAAAAAAGAGCGAAAATGGGCCACCAAGAAATTTTTGATGAGGAAATGGCTGAGAATTTCCGATAACTGATGAAGAAAATAAAATATAAAATATTTAAAGCAGTCAGAGATTAACCTCAAAGGCCAGATCGAATGGTTCCTAATAACATCAGTGGTCCCAGGATGGTAGAGCATCTTCAGGATGCTAAAGGGTACAATTGCCAAGCTTAATTTCTCCACTGCGGATAACACTTTTAAGAATGAAGGCAGCATAGGGGCACCTGGGTAGCTCAGTGGATTAAGCCTCTGCCTTCAGCTCTGGTCATGATCTCAGGGTCCTGGGACTCAGTCCCGCACGCACGGGGGCTCTCTGCTCAGCAGGGAGCCGCTTCCCCGCCTCTCTCTGCCTGCCTCTCTGCCTACTTGTGATCTTTCTCTTTCTGTCAAATAAACAAATAAAATCTTAAAAAAAAAAAAAAGAATGAAGGTAGCATAAAAACATCTGTATACAAAGAGTAAACAATTCTACCTCTGCACAAACCTAAAAAGGAAACTATAAGAACTGCTCTTCAGGTAGGGAAAATAAATTATTCTGAGGGAATCTAGGAGATGAATCAAGGAAAAAAAAAGCAAATAATTTGAATCTGGGAATAATTCTAAATGAATCATGATAATGTAGAGTGATTATAACAATATTCTGGGATTTAGAGCATATAATATTAACATATATAAAGTATTAGTTAAGAAGCCAATAAATGGACTTACAATGTGCTCGAGTACACACATAGTAAAAGAGGAGGAGGATGTGTGCAGGAAAGTATACTCTCAGTGTTTAACAGGCAGATTAAGAGCAGTATTTAAAATAAATGAAGTACATATATTTAACGAAAACCATTTAGCTAGAGGTCCACCAGTTAAATGATTTGGTCTGAGAGCAAAACAATATAAATTTGATGATAAATGCAATGCCGGGTTCCGCAGACAATGTTCATTTTAACTACATAAGAATGACCTTAATATTGAAGCACTTGCTTCAATATTAGTTTATCATGGAAAAAAAAGTTCAATGAGTCATGAATCCATGGAAAAAAACAAATAAAGATCTTTCTCTCCATTAAAATAGAGTTTCACTTTTTACTATCACCACAGGATGTGTAGGGCCAACTTGGTAGAAAAATTATAAAAAAAGAAAAAAAAGGAAAAAGGGAATGGAATCACAATTTACTCCTATCTCTACCATGTTTTATGGAATTAAGAAATGTGGAAAGGAGAAAAAATAAATCTGAAACCAACAGCCATTAACTCATAAGGGCTTTAGACAGATCTTTGACCTGATTATTCATACATCAGAAAAACAATGATGAAATTTAAAAACTGTCCACAAGAGTAATAATGCTTTATGTCACAAGACTAATATTCTGTAAACAGAGTAATAAGAAGCACATTAAGTATACGAAGAGAGCTAACATTCCTAACACATAGAAGTATGAAGAAGCACTATGAAGAGTGAAAGGGGATAAGAACGACTTCAAATTAGTTTGTTTTTATGTATTTTTCTTATTAATTTGCAAGAAGGAAACTTACACATTTACATCAGGATTAGGCTGGAGATCATAACAACTCTTAAGTGCTATTTTATTTTTATGAATGTGTAAAACACTTAAAATATCAAAACCAAATGCTGCATATTTTAATAAGTAAAAAGA
Source organism: Mustela erminea (assembly GCF_009829155.1). Taxonomy (NCBI): domain Eukaryota; kingdom Metazoa; phylum Chordata; class Mammalia; order Carnivora; family Mustelidae; genus Mustela; species Mustela erminea. The sequence continues at coordinate 87,449,871 of NC_045621.1, forward strand.
GAGCTATCAATAATTTATGATATTACACCACATAATAAGAAATGAATGTTTTGTGTTCTTTAAATACAATTCCACAAACATGTAATTGAATGGCTTTTATCTCTGTGTTAATAAATTTTGAATTCATTGGAACATGATTTGAGTTGAATTTTGGTGAAGAAATGTTGATGAAAACACTTAGAGGACTATTTGGTCCCAAACTAAAAACTTTAACACTTACAGATATTAATTAGTTAATAGATTCTATGTAAAGGGGCATGAATAACTTGCATCTATTTGCTGTTTATGTTTATCTCAAGGGCCTACCTGGAACACATAGCATACACCTAATATATATTCTTAGCATATATGTGCTTGTTGAATAAATGAAAATGACTGAGTATAAGTAAAAATAAAGCATGATTTTAAAAAATCTTCATTTGTCTAAAGTCTAACTTTATTTTTTAAAATTTGAGGAAATCTATGGATTTGACTCCAGAAAAAAGAAAATATGCAATTTGTATTTCAAAACCTGTACCTTTCAGATGCAATTTTAAGAGGGTAGCCCATAATGAGATGACGCAGGACTTCATGGACTACATGGAATACCAAAAATCTTAAGGAAGCCACAAAAATATTTAAAATTGAAAAGTACCAGGGCCAGATTTGAATGCATTTTAAACATTTAAATCTCATAATATTTTTTCTTTTTTTTCTTTTTTGATATTTCTAATTTATTAGACCTTAGTTCTTTTTTGTTAAAAATTTTCCTTTCTACTCTGCCGACATGATGGCCAGTGGTTGTGTCTTCATGCTTGTCGTCTGTGTGTTATGCTGGATATGTATTATGTGAGTACATGCAAAACTTTTGGACATAAACAGTTTTCCAAAATCATGGTGCCCTGGCTTATGTAGGGATTAGGTTCTATACACAGTGAATAAGATAAAGAATCACATTTGATCAAATAAGCCACCCTTAAATCTTTAGGACTTTGACTTTTGGAAGGTCAATGTAAAAAAAAAAATACTAAGTTTTCAACAAAGACTAATTCAGCATTTATGCTTGGTGTCAGGTACAATTCAAGATGCTGGAAATACAAAATAGCAAAAACCCTTAATCTCAGGAAGCTTACATTTTAATATGTGAGACAGGCAGTAAACATAACTTCGTTTTTCAGCTTTTCCTACCACTAAGGAAAGGGCAAGAGGGTAAATAAAGGAAACTCTGTTTCTTTTCTTCCTTCTCTCTGCCTACCTCCTTCTGTCAAATCCAGGTTCTTTTCAACTCTGGAATTATAGAGTCTTAGATATAGTAGTTCTTTTGATTTCTAGATTCTGACAAGCTCAAACTACCTTGAACACCCTTATTAAATGGATATATCTTATCTGCAAAGTGTTTGAGACACAGGCTAAAATACATGGTATATTTTGAGACTATTGGGAAGGAAAATTCATTTAGCAAAGTGAGTCTAGCAGATCGCATGCACATCTTGGTGTAGATTTTATTTTACTTTATTGTTTTATTTTATTCTATTTTATTTTTACTGATGAGCTCCTTTTTGGAATTTATCTTTTTTGGATTTTATCCTCTATTTCTTCCTGGTATCATTTCATAGAGGTTTTGTATCTTCTGCCTTAAAGATTCCCATTCCTTGATGTCTGTATCATTGTCAAGTTTTTGATTCCACCTTATTTATTAACACTGCAGTCTGGCCTTTTCACTTCTCTGAACAGCAAGCCATCTTTCCCCAATGTTCCATACTTGAGCATCTCCTATTTTCTCTAATCCATTTCCAGGCAATACCATGACTTCAATTTTTACTTCTTTGTCAGTGGGTATTATCCAAATCTTCAGTGATTCTCTCTCTCAGGATCCAGCACCATAATTCTAGCTATCTTTTGCAGACATCTATCTACAGGTACTCTGTGTACTCAAATCCAAAGTATCTAAAGATGAACATATTATCTTCCTTTCCACAGCTGCCACTTTTCTTGTGTCCCTTTATTCTATTAAAATTAAAGCTATCTTTCAGAATTAAAGTTTTAAAGTCATTCTTGATGTTTCCTTTCTAGTCCTTTGCATGAAATCATTAATTACCATTGTTTGAAATCTACGCAATCTTTTTTTTTTCTTTCTTCCTTCTTTCTTTCTTTTCTTTTCTTTCCTTTTGTTATACATCAGAGTGAGCATGTATGGTCACATATGTTGTGCACTGCACAACTCCAGGGTTTTTATTTATCTATTCTACGTTGGGAATGGCATTCTCTAGAGGTGTGTAGAATCATCTCCCTAAAGCATTTCACTGACCTTTAATCAAAGAACAGAATATAAGAGAGTAAGTAGAAAGTACATAGTTCGAAATCTGATAATCACAAAAATTATCCCTGTAGGGTGATCCCTGTGGTAAGATGTTGAACATCTCTGGGACTCAAATTTTATCTTCCTTAAGAATAATTGTGAAGTATGCTGTTTTTGAAAAGCATAGCTCTAACTTAAGAGGAAATGCTACTTGTGTGTGACAATGGGGAATTCTGGGTACCAATGAGCAGAATAAAGGTCTCAGGCACTCGATAAAATAATAAGCCAAGAAAAGAAAGGTGACATAAGAATGTGCAAGGACATCAAATGTGAATCTTTCCCCATCAAAACTTGCCTGCATTGGACTGGATAATCCATTGAAATTGGTAAATAAATATAAATATGGAAGATTCATAATATGCTACCATTCCTCAACCTTGTTCATTCTGTAGTGAAGACTCAAAAGGAAACAAAGACACTGAAAAGAAAACATGATCAGTTTAATGCTTCATGTTTTTAACTCTTCTCTCCACCCACATAATAAATAGAATCTCTATTAAGATAGGTGGTAAGGTGGAATTGATAGTGACAAAAGAATTTGGTGCTAAAGCACGGTGTTAGTAAGTTTTCAATTCATCTAACTCTGTCACTGAAATTAGTTAACTAATTTGTATGGAAAACAGCTAATTCTGTCAAAGCTTATAGAAGTTACAGTGAAAAAACTTTTTTTTTCTTAAAGATTTTATTTATGTATTTGACAGACAGAGACCACAAGTAGGCAGAGAGGCAGGCGGGGCAGGGGGAGCAGGCCCCCTGCTGAGCAGAGAGCCTGATGTGGGCTCCATCCCAGGATCCTGAGATCATGACCTGAGCTGAAGGCTGAGGCTTAATCCACTGAGCCACCCAGGCACCCCATGAAGAGACTTTTTAAGATCATGATCTTTCTCCAACGAATTGAGCTAGCACTCAACAGTATCTTGTGATAATTAAAATCGTTGCTCTTATAGATAAACTTGATCTTCAAAATCTCCCCAATTTTTTTCCTCAACCGTATACCAGTTAAAATGGTTTTAAACAATGCAATTAAATCACTTGTTGAAGAAAGAAAATAAAATAAAAGGTAAATATATTATTTTAAAGATTGTGTCAGCTTCTCCAAAAATTTTGTTTTGATTATAATGGATTTTTATTTAGAAAAAAAATAATGTCTTGAATGATTCTGAGAGATCTAATCATTTTCTTTTGAGAATAAAACAAATTGAAATATATTTTTAAAATATTCATACTCCTGGAAATAATATTAAGGGCTTAAAATACATTTTTGTATTAAAATAAAAAGGATTGAAATTAACATTTAACTTTAAACAAATATTTGCTCACTATTCTGCTTTCCCTGTCAACAGTGAAATATATTTTAGCTAAATGTTGTTTTCGATTTAGGAAGAAAATGGAAGAATGCTTTAATTTCTCATTAACTACAACATTAATCAGTGGTTAATTGTAATTATTTAGCCTGTAGAAAAAGTGAAAGTAGAATTAGTATCTGACTACAAGTCAAATAAACTTTGTCTTTCTTATTGATTTAAGCATTTTTAAGACAGATATTCAATAAGGTTTGCTTAGCAAAATTTTGGCAGTGCTTGGTAAATGTGTTGAATAATAATTTAAGTCAGTTACTATGTCAAACTCTATTTCTTTCCGCGTTAACTTGTAAACACTAATTTCTTTATTAATACAGGACAACATTAGTATGTTTTTTCCCCAATATCATTTTATAATTGCAATTAAGCATTTCAAGTAGTTATAGAATATATTAACTTGCTTTGTGAATTTTAAGTTTGACTTGAAATCAATTATTTTTCTATTTTTGAATATATCCCCTTTTGTTTTATTTAGAACAATTTAGAATGATATAAATTCTCTCTACAGGCTTCTCCAGTGCTATCAATGTGTCTAGCTAATTCTTAACATGTTATTAAAGATACAAATACTGAATCTTATCAGTTTTGACTCGTCTTTTGCATTTGCGGAGTACCCTTTTGTTTATAATACAGGAGAGAAAATTGAAGACCTAACCTTGTCGCAACAGAATGTCAGGAAATAAATAAAAACCTCATTTCAAAATGTGAAAATGTTAATAACGTGCCATGTCTAGTTTCTTAGTTTAGGAAAGTATAGTGGTTCTAGGGTCTCATCCTTTTCCTAATAACTATACTCAGAGACTCTTTATAGTCTTTTCTTAATAGAAATTGCTCATTGAAGAGGCACACCTAAATTTGGCATTCTTTAGCTTCCCTTTCATCAGTGTCTAAGTTATCCACATTTTCTAAATCTTATGCTAACAGACCTCTGCAGGCAAATGCTAAATGTTATTAACCTCCAACAAATTGGATTCCTGATGAATCCATGTCCTTTTTTTGAAATAGTGTCAGTAAGTCATCACAGTGCCCTAGTTGGAGTCCCAAAAGGGGCTCTGAGAAAGAGCTCAGGCTACTCGGTCTATGCATTTGATGATCTTGAGGCCATCTCTTAGTGGTTTATGAAATAATTACAAACATTACAATGCCATTTTACTTTCTCTTCAATAAATATTTGTTTGGTATGAGTTGAGGCTGGTACTATGCTTGGATCTGTCCGCTCTAAAAAGACGGGTATAGCCACAGTATTGTTTTATTGTTCAGTAAATTGAAGCTGGAGTGTTTTTACAGAAGTAAATTTCACTTTTCTGTACCTACCTCACATTGGGGATACTAGACATGAGTAGACATCACTTAATTGTCCTATAACTTCAGCTAATAATGAGCCAGGGAATTTTAATATAATCTATTAATTTTAATTTTATTTTTCAGATGTCTTTCTTACTTTCCTGCGTATGTGTGTCATTTTTCTGTGAGAACATAGACAACTTTTAGATTGCAAGGCAGAAATGTTGCCATTTCCGTACACATAGAAGAGACCTCCACTCAGTCTTTTGTTTTCTATAACCTAGGCATATATTGGATCACACGGTTAAGAAAAGGTGGCAGCTCCAAGCTTTAAACTAATAACAGTAAAGACCTACTCTGCAATACCTTACAAAGTACCAAATGTAGCGCTGAGCAGCCCCACATGCGGGGCTTGTCTCTGTGGTTTTCGCCTCTTTTGACTTTCAGAAGATTTCTAATTGTTCCCTCCCTTACTAACTCTTGTTATTATTTGTCTGATAACCATTATATGCTGCCCTACCTTCTTAGAGCTCCTGAGCAAAGAGTTGGTCTGGATACCCAGTCAGCCATTTGCAGAGCTGAAGTCACCTCCTGCAGTTAGCAAACCCTCCTCTGAGAGGCTCCTCACCCTCGTATGCCCTCTCTGAGCCTTTTTTTTTTTTTTTTTTAATATTTTATTTATTTATTTGACAGAGAGAAATCACAAGTAGGCAGAGAGGCAGGCAGAGAGAGGGGGAAGCAGGCTCCCTGCTGAGCAGAAAGCCCGATGCAGAGCTCGTTCCTATGACTCTGGGATCATGACCTGAACGAAAGGCAGAGGCTTTAACCCACTGAGCCACCCAGGCGCCCCTCTCTGAGCTTTATATTTGAAGAGCAACAAGACCCTCCATACTTCCTCTCTTGCCATTAGTATTTGTCATAGCAGTGTTGACAGTGAAATGGCAGTCCTCTTCAGAATTGCGATTTTTAGCAAAGTTTTTATAAAACTTCCAGTTTCCAATCATTCCCTTACCTTTTTTTCTTTTTCTTCCATTATTCCATTAGTCTGTGCTTCTTTCGTTGGTGGTATTTTAGCTTTCAAGTACAGAACAGCATGGTATGACTGGATGAAAGGTAATAAAATGTTTTAACTGCAACATCAGCTATAGGAGGAAAGAAAGAGAATAAGAGACTTTGGAAAGAAACATGAGTTTGTAAAGTATGCTACCACAGAAAAAAATTGCAGAAAACACAGAATTTTTAAAGACTTTCCAGATAGGGACACACCTCGGAGGGAATGAATTGAGGATCTATGGGGGGAAATTTAAGGAAATATAAGAAATATAGGACTATCTAGGCATTAGGAATGGGTGGGAGTACGCATTGGATTCAGGAATTATGGTTTTTAGGAAGAGGAATTTACATGTTAGGGTTCAAATGAGGGTTGAGGGCTAAGCTGCACACATCACCAAAGGGCATTATTATGCAGTGATATTTATATAGGCATGCATGAACAAAAAGAAAATTCACTTTCTTTCTTTCTTTTCTTTTCTTTTCCTTTTTTTTTTTTTATGAGACTTTATTTTTCTGTCTTTCAGAGAGAAAGAATGAGCACAAGCAGGGTGAATGGCAGGCTGAGGGGAAAGCATGCTCTCCACTGGACAGGGAGCCTGATGCGCAACTTGATCCCAGGACCCTGGGATCATGACCTGAGCAAAGGCAAAGGCTGCCTTTGACATCTCCAAAATTCACTTTAATAATGAAAATCTATATTGGGTGTAATTAATTTTTAAAATTACTTCTTGGTTATTAGTTTTAGAAGGAATGCTATACAAATTACCACAAACTGGGTGCTTTACAAAAATAGAAATTTATTCCCTCACATTTCTGGAGGCTGTAAGTCCAAAATCAAGGTATCAGCAAGAACGTGCTCCATTTGAAAGCTCTAGGGAAGAAGGCTTCATTTCCTCTTTCTACTTTCTGATGGCATTCCATGCCTTGGAGTTGCATCATTTCAATCTCTGCCTTCATCTTCAAATGGGCTTCTTCCCTCTGTTTCTCTGTCTCCTGTCCTATTACAAAGACATTGCACATTGGACTTGGGTCCAACCAAATCCAGTATGACTTCCTTTTAGTTCAGTCATATCTGCAAAGATCCCATTTCCAAAAATGGTCATAGTCTGAGGTTTTAGTTGAGTATGGCATTTTGAAGGGCACCACTCAACCTACTCTAGGTACAAGTGTTACATTAATATCAGTAGTTAAGTATGCATATTGTTAACATTTGCCATACTGCCTTTGTTATTTTATTTTAATTACCCATTCAGCAAGCATTTATTTTGTGTCTGGAAGGTGCTACACATTTCGCTAGACACTTAGGATATAACAATGAATAAAACATAACAAATGAAAAAACAGAACATAATGGGATAGCCAAGTTTCTAAATATGCAGCAATCATAAGTTGAAATTTTTACTGGCTATATTATATTAGAAGTAATACTTTCCAAGTAGAGGAAACAGCATGATAGAAAATGACAGCTTTGAAATAGCATGGTGAGTTTTGATAACAAAGGAATACAAAGAAAGTTTTGGTGAGAAGTGAAGATAGGAAGGAATTCAATGCCAAATCATGCAATATTTTATAGCTTCCTAGACAAGCTGACCATAATTCTTTTGATATTAAGGAGTCACTGAAGGGTTTTAAACTGGTTGAGTAAGATAAGATAAAAGGATTTAATGGGGATTTCAATTTTTTTTTCACTTGCTTCATATTTCTATGAAATAAATTATTATTGTCAACTAACTTTTAGGTTTGCTCATTTTAATTTGATGTGGTATTTTATGTTGCTTCTGATTTTCGGAGGGATATTTCTAATAGGGTTGATGAGTCTGCTAACCACCACTTTCACTCCATAGCTAACTATCCACCAGAGTAAATTGTAAATATTTGATTGTTACATGCAGCTTTCTAATTGGAATTACTTAACTAAAATTGTATTTTTGATATTCAGTATCCCATGGACATCCTTCAGTGATAGCAGAAGTCATAGGATTTCCCTGAATCTTTATTTAAGGCTGTGGGAAGTGTAACCATCCTACTTCCTACCCCCAAAATTATACTGTTGGGCCAATTTTATTTTATTTTACTTAAAGATTTATTTCGTAGAGAGAGAGAGGAAGAGAGAGTGCCCGCACACATGTGCGTGCAAGTGGGCACAGGGGGAAGGGGTAGAGGGAGTGAGAAACCCAAGCAGACTCCTCGCACTGAGCTTGCAGCCCTACCTGGGATTGATCTCAAGACCCTGAGATAAGGACCTGAGCCAAAACCAAGACTCCAGCACTTAACCGACTGTACCACCCAGATGCCCCTATTGGGTCAATTCTAAAGTGAAAACACAAGTTTTTTTGTTTGTTTGTTTGTTTTGTTTTTTTCTTGATCCCATAACAAGATACCATCTTATTCAAAGCATCACTTATACACACACACACACACACACACACACACACACATTCTTTGATCACTGTTTTTAAATTTTTTAATAAAATTTTTTTTTAAGATTTTATTTATTTATTTGACAGACAGAGATCACAAGTAGGCAGAAAGGCAGGCAGAGAGAGAGGAGGAAGCAGGCTCCCTGCTGAGCAGAGAGCCCAATGTTGGGCTCGATCCCAGGATGCTGGGATCATGACCTGAGTCGAAGGCAGAGGCTTTAACCCACTGAGCCACCCAGGTGCCCCTGATTACTGTTTTTTAACTGCCTCATTCTGGTAAACCTCTTTTCGAAAGCTGGCCTTGAGGAAGAGTAGGAGCTTTCTTGTTGGCTATAGGTGATAAGAGTGCTTCAGGTCAGTCATCCATGGAATACTGTCAACAGACCCCAAACAGGGAATGAAGCCCTAGAAGGCATCAACCAAGAATTAATGTGAAGATATTCTGAGAGAGAAACACACAAAAGAGGAAAGGCACAGAGATGAATTTTCCAAGGTGGCTGGAAGCCCACAGGTTATTGATAGTGGCAAAACATGACCTTGGAGAGTCATGCAGTTGTGGGTATACTATATACACAGAAATTAAGAACTGTCTCAGAAACACAGATTTCCATAAGAGCAATCCCATTGGCCAGGAATCCAGAGATGTGCCTCTCTTTCAACTGACTCCAAAGTAATAAATAATGTTAAGACCTTTCTGAAGCCAGTAGAAAATTATAACAAGCAATAATTACTATTTTAATACATAAAAAAGGCATTCAAATTACAGTAAATCGAAAAGTATTTTGTTTGTAGATGATAGAAGTTTTCTACGAGACAATAATCTTTGGCTAAGAAACTGTAAATATATGCTTCTGAGAGAAAATGACTTCAGACTAAGGGACTGCAGGTAGGATAAACAGTCATTCTATACTCATACATTGAGGATAAACAGAGCCTGAATCATTGGTAGGAATCAGAGCATGGACTGGGTGGTTAAAAACAACACTAGACTGGGTTCCAGAGAATAATAAATACCAAGTTCATATTCTCTACAGAACTGGTGTTGGCCCAGTAAGTTTCTCTTTTTCTGCCTTATTTTGCTATGTTACAGTAAGAATTTATACCCTAGGATCTAGACCTGAAGCAATTTAATCAGCATTGATGCAATAAAATGGGTGGTTTACTATTTAAATGTGATAATACAGAATTTGTGGATATGTTAGGAAGTAAAATATTTTCTTAAAAATGAACACTTTAAGTTATATGGATACTTAAAAATGGATAAGGAAGAATTATTTTGTCTACTGTTTAAAATATCAAGCTTTTTTTTAAAACATCTGTGGGAAATACTGAAATATGGATATGTAGGCTGAAAGAAGTCCAATCAATATGGAGCTTAGTGTGTGAGTTGGAATGTCACCCTCAAAGCTTATTTATGCAAAGACATTTCTTAAATAAACAATTTCTGTGTAATAGTCATTGGCATATATAAGCTCATAGTCTCAGAATTTGCTGATAGAAAAAATAAAAACAAAACATTACATATCACAGAACCAAATCTGAGCTCATTTCATAGAAATTCTCTTTGTCTAATATTATATAAAGGATTTGATACATTACAAACTCACGTGGGCTTCTTGGGACATATATGCTTTCACCATTTTTCTGATCTTAATTCCAGTTTGTCCTTAAAATCCAGTTTTACAGCATTGTGTAACGTCATAAAATAAGAAAATCCTGAAAAAAAACCCACAATGTTGGAATTATGTCAAAAGGACATAAAAAGAGCTCTCAGTGGTGACAGCTGTAAGAATTTGAGCAACAAAATAAATAATGTATTATTGGACTATAACCTAAGTATAAAATAAATATCCATGGGTTTATACTGATTAATGAATAAATTATTGATTAAATTAAAAAATGGGGGAGGACAAATAGCCTTTTGCAGAATATATATGCAGAAGAATACCAAATAATTTATAGAGATACACTATCTTCAAAAAGGTGGAGCATAACTCCTACACCTTAAGTCTGGGTTCTGCATAATGACTTTCCCTTCCCCTCTTGCCCCTCCCCTTCTCTCTCTCTCAGAAATAATAATAATAATGATGATGATGATGATAATAACAATGTATCAATATTGGCACATGAATTGTAACAAACGTACCATATTAATGTAAGACATTAAAAACAAGGGGAACTGGGTATAGAGTATATAGGAACTCTCTGTACTATCTTTGCAATGTTTTAATCTAAGAGTGTTCTAAAATAGAAAGCTTATTTTTAAAAATTCACTTGTTCATTCTGATATGGTGACACTTCAGTAGAGCTTCCTTGATGCCCAACCGCAGTAGAGAATGTAAAGCAGGCCTGGCTCAATTGAGCGTCGCCTCTTATATAAACAGATTGTTTCAGAGATGGACATAGCATTTATATGACCTCAATCAGAGCGAATCCTGAAGTGTTTTCTGGAGGGACTAAAAAAAGAGGTATTTTTATGTTTCTTCTCTTCTGCCAGATGAGCTGTGTGCATGAAGGCCACCACAAAGGCAGTACCTGACTTAGGACAGAATGAACAAATGAGCTGAGATTTGCAGAGTATACTGCTTATTCTTATTCACATTTTTTGAGCTCCTGGATCTAGTCGATTAATTTTTAAATCAACTAACTTTTGTTCTTTTCTACTGATATGAGCCAGTATGATCCTATTTTTGCTTAAGCCAGTTCAAGTTGTAACCCTGGCAATCAATTATTCTAATTCTGACTGATATAATATATTTGAGATAGAGAAGAGAATTTTCAGGGGGAGTAACAGAGCTTCTAACAGGGTTCTCTCCTTGGAAGACTCTCTTTGCATAGCTTGAACTATGTGGCTAGTGGCACAGAGTAACAATACAGTCCATTGAAGAGAGCTGTCTGATCTATTCTCAACATTTGTATGAAATACAGATGTTCTATTTAATGAAGCAGTTAGGTATTTTCCTATTGTAAATCAGTTAATTGAAGACAATATGGTCCATATGTTCATTCATTATTATTACTTTTTAATGAACGCTTGAGTGCCTATATGTGAAGAGTTAGCAACAGTGAACAAAACAGACATCTCTGATTTCATTTTAATAGGAAAAATTAGGCCCTACACAAAAACCAACATACAAAAAACAAAACAAACAAAAAAAAGTGGGTGTATTTTTATCAGTGAAGTAGTGATAAGTACCATGGAGTAAATAGAGGATAGAGAAGACCAGAAGAGGAGAGAGGGAGCGAAGGGATATTATGAAGAAGGAATATTATGGTTGTTGGAAATAGTGCAATGGTCATGAATGGGATACGACAGATAAGATGATTAATTGATGAGTCAAATTGGTTAAGTAACAGTGCCCAGATATTTGATCAAATGTTATTCTGGATGTATCTGTGAAGATGCTTTTGGATGAGAGTAACATTTAAATCAGTGGACTTTGAGTAAAACATATTACCCCCATAATGTGGGTGGACTTCAGCCAATGGGTCGAAAGCCTTTATAGAACAAAGACTGACCTCCCCAGAAAAAGGCAATTCTGCCAACAGATCTCCTTTGAACTTAAACTGCAACTGTTCCCTGGGTCCCCAGCCTGCTAATCTACCCTGAAGATTTGTTATTTGCATCTCCACAGCTGTGTGACCTAATTCTTATATACATTTGTTTATATATTTTTGGATTTTTAGTGAATTCAAGAAAGCAATAATCTCAGAGTGGGTTGGGCAGACGGAATGAGGGGAGAGAGAATGATAGGATATGATGTCAGCATTATTAGCTTTGCCTCGCAGTGATACATTTTTATTTGCAGGGTGGAGTGGGTTATTCAGCAAATTGACAACCGTTAATTCCACTAAGAGTTTCCAATCCCCTGAGCTCAGTATTGTTACTTCCTAGAAGGGTCTTCATGTGCTGTATCTTTACATGATAAAGTGCACATATCATTTCTACCTTTTAAAAGTCTCCAATTAAGTTCTGGCTCCAATAACGATAAAAACCACAGACTAATATATAAAATAAAAATAAAGTAAAAGAAAGTTGATTATTTAGTGTTTTATTAGAAACAAAACAAATTCCCTAACACCCCACCCCTGCTCTCTCCTGATAAAGTTTCATTTTCCCTGTTACTTCCTGGAAGTGGGAAAATATACCCTAAGAAATTAAAATATGAAATATTTCTAAATTCACCAGTTCTCACAATTGAATCTTAAAATGAAGCTTCCAAAATTCTGATTTTTGGGTTGACCTAAGAGTTCCAATATTTTCTAAGTCATATGAATTGTGACATACAGTGTTATTTTTAGCAAGAAAGCCCTCTACAAAACATAACCACACACCCCCACAACTGCTAAATAATTCTGGTCTTCCTATATTTCCATATATTTTTCATGAATTCTAGCTCTGATTCCTAATAACTGTACTTTATCCTTTTCATTTTTGATTTTAGGTACAAAGCTAATGACATTTTGTTAATTTGAAAAAAAGAAGAACCTTTATTGTGTCTAATCTACTGGGTCTCAATTTTGTCATCAGATTTCAAAGCTCCCTTCCTCTTCCATAAGAAGTTAAACAACAAGAAATCTTTGATATGATTAGCAGACATATCTAGGCCATCATATAGGGTGGAATTCAAGAGAAATAAAATAGCTTTTAAGAAGCATACTTCTACTTATACATTCAAACTAATGTTTTCCTCTAAGTGCCCACCTTTGGAGGGGTCATTTACTTATTCTAATGACACTGTTCTTATTCAAAATATGTTTTAAAATCTTTTTTGTTTTGTTTTGTTTTCATTCAGCTTTAGAACCCATTTGTGAGTCACCTAAGAAAATTATTTGTCTCTGTTGGTATTATTCACTTAATAAACACTTATATATGCTAAACTGATGCAGGCATTGTACTAAGACAATGTCCTTTCTAAATGTTCCTTTACTTGATCCTTATGCCAACCTCATGAAGCAGATAATATGATCATTCTAATTTCGTCAATAAGGAAACTGAAGTACCACCCAATATTATACACTTAAGAATTTAGGAAGTTAAAAATTTTGGAATAATGAAAAAAAAAAAAGAAAGAATTTAGGAAGTTAGAGAACTCAAAGCCCTCATAGTACCTGCTTATTCACTACATCACATTATCTCTCTCATCTAACTTTTATTTCAAAATTATCAACCACATTTTTCACAAAGTATAAAATACCTCTAAAGGTTATTTTTGTCTTTAATATAAAGTGGCTTCTTCAATGGCTCTTTGGAGATAAATTGAGGAACCTGAAGCAAAACAAGAACCTGAGTCATGAAAGAGTAAATCATTTATACACTTACTAAGGAAGGAAAATGCAAAAATTTCTGCTAGGAAAAGTTTTCTGCTTATCCTTTTGCTAATCGGAAAAACTGATATGGACATAGTCTTCTTTCCTTTAATGTCCAGTGAATTGAGGTTTTACTGAGGCAAATGTAGTATCAGTTCTCTTAGCCACCAATTCAAAGCTATCATTCTTGAGTTTAAGATGTGCTATGTCAGCACTATGTTGACTTTCACTAACTTGGTCAGACCATTACTCAGTTGATCTTGATGAATCTCTACCAGTGCGATGATTTTGATGAGCTATAAATCAGCCTCGATGTCTTTTTGTTCCCTTATATTTGTCTTGGTAGACTGTAGAAATAAGTTAGCTGAAAAATTTTGTCCAAATATATATTCAAATAATGTCAAAAAAAAAAGTGTGTGTTTAGTATTATGATTTCTAATCTTTTATTCTTCTATATATTGTCATCAAAGATCTAACTCAAAGAAAAAATTGAATGACTCTAAATTTCTTATCGTTCTATGTTCATAGGCCTAAATTTAAAATATAATTGCTTTTCATAGAAAAACTTATTCTCAAGGGGGGAATCATTTAAGTGAAATTCTTATAAAATTGTTTGCTTCACCATTAGATATAACCTCCATCAGGGTAATGATTATGTTTATTTCATTCACCATCGTACTCATCAACTAATACAATTCCTGGTACCTAATAGTAGGTGTTTGATAAATATTTATTGAGTGAATAAAGATTTCATTCTTACGGTTATAATTAAGATCCTTTTCTAGCTTGGCAGGAGTAATTCATATCCTCAAAATGCTCTCGTAATATTTCAGGAATAGACTCAAGTGGCCTCAGTGTTAGAGAAATAAGTGATTTAGAATGCCAAAATTAATCCCACTATCTTGTGTTTTTATAAAATTTTAATCTTTTCTAGCTATAGTATATACACCCTTGTTATGTGCAGCGACATCCATAAGAATAGAAAAATAGATTTTGTTGCTCCTGCTTTTATAGATGATACAATAGATTCAGGCAGTTTGAGACACTGGCTCAAGGGTCACACTCTGAAGTCAAAAACCTAAGCAAGGATTTGAGCTTCTTCCCACAGAGTTCAGAAGGGTGTAAATCTGCCCCAAGAGCATAAATTATTTAATGACCTAGATTCATCTTCTTGCATCCAAAATGAGGCTACTATATTTGCATCTTTGTGACTGCTGAGGAGAGAGAAAACTCAAGGCAGCTGGCAAGAAGGGCAAGCAAATTAATCAGTTTATAAAATGTTTATAAACTCACAAAAATTTCTGGCGTCCTCAGTCTGATTCTGCTCCTACTAATTCTACATATGGTTTCTTACAGAGCTTAGATCTGATGGTCAGTACAGATTTATTTTGTTTATTTATGTTTTAGATATCTTGAGGTGTGAAACATATTGAGTATCTCAAAAAGCTGGTTATCAAAATCAATGGTACTTGTGAAGTGCATTATGAAAAGGCTAATTATAATTTATTATGAAGCCTCCCTACAACTATTGTGCATAAAGTAATGTGCTCTTCACAGCAGGCCCTGGTTTCATTAACCTTTTCATAGAAGCTGTGATCTCATTCAGAAATCTTATTTCTGAATTATGTGCCCATACCACACACCGATTCCTTCATACCTAGGTCGGAGTGGGGAGGGCCAATGTGCAGCTGTGGACTGATTTTGCAGGTTTGCATTGCTAAAAGAGGTAGGGAAAGGTGAAGGAAAATGTAGTCATTTCACTAATAAAGCTAATAATACTTCTTTTCAGGGCATTATTTTCTACTTTCTCTTCTTTATTGTTCCCTTCATTCCAAAAAATGACATTTTAGAAGAAAAAAAAATCACAATAAATGAAAGAGTGACACACAGTGATACAGTAATGAAGGTCAATCGTGATGTGGGTTTAGAGGCGAAAGAAAATGACCACAAAGGTTTCTGTCACTTTCTGTCTCTCCCACTCTCTTTCCTTCAGTTCCTTTCTCCAGGTAGTGAGTTCATTCTTTTGATAATTTTTTAAAAAAGATTTTACTTGTTTATTTGAGACACAGAGAGAAAGAGAGAGCGTGTGAGAAGGGGGAGGGTCAGAGGGAGAAAGCAGACTCCCTTCTGAGCAGGGAGCCTGATGTGGAGCTGGATTTGGGACTCCTGAATCATGACCTGAACCGAAGGCAGAAGCTTAACACACTGAGCCACTCAGGGACCCCTCCCTTGATAACTTAAAGACAATGAAAATGACACTTCCATTATTACTCTATTTCAGGTACAAATGTTTCCTCTATCCAACACCCCGTCTTGTTGGAAAAGCCAGAAAATTCCTGATTCCTTTGTATTTTTTCTTAAACAAACAAAACAAAGCAAAACAGATTGCAAACTAAAGGTATGATCTTTTTGTGCATTTTCAAACAAGGAACTTAAGATAGCGTCTGAAGTCTTATAATCTCTTTCTCTGTTTTAAATGCCTTTAACTTTTTATAATCTTTATTTAGGCAGTAAATGCAATGAATGCTGAGTCTGTCAAGTTATCAGCTCTTACAGCCCACTGACCCTTGCTGCTGTGTCATTTCAGTTTCTCATGTAAATTAGCTCTTCCATAGAATAGAATCTAAAACCCTTGGGTAGGTGTCAGGGAGCAAGAATTTCCTGACTTTTCAAGGTCCTTCTACCTGGAATATGAATCAAGCTGACATGAGAGAGATTAATAGAAGAAAATCAAATTCAATTTCATACATATATGAGGAAGCCACACAGACATACACATTTTAATAACAGGCCACTTGAAAGTATATATGCCATTATGAACTAAGGACAAGGGGTAGGGCTCTAGGACTTCAAAGGGAAGAAATTCAATTTAGAGGAAGATGAAAAAGAATGAATGTTTGGCAAACAAATGTTTGCTGGGTCACTCAGAAAAATTGGGACATAGAGAACTTTGACCAAACAGGCCTTGCTATGTTTCTCTCTGTCTACAGTACCTAGTTCATGTCCTAGTGTATTTACCTCTATGGTAATAGCTCTCTTGGAGCAGGTCCTCTATCTACATTTTTTTTTTGGCAGTTGTGGGGGTAAAGAGGTTTTCCTAAATATGTTGGGTTTTGATTGCTTTTTACCTCAAATTTATCTTCATGCCAAAATGGCCTATCTTGGGGCCTATGTTGGTTTAAAAAAAATCTCTGGGCTACTAGTTACTTTTTAGACTCCAGTCAGCCAGGCTTTTGATCTTACTTAGAGGTTAACACGGCAGGACTAAGAACAGGACTTTTCATTGACTATGACCAGGATTTTGTTTTATGCTACATTTCCAATTGTTGCAACCCTGTTGTATCAGCATATAATTGGGCTGTTCCTCAGTCCTTTGGGTAATATTCAAGTTCTACTAAACCCAAATCCTTCATTCTCCTATCCTTTATTTTTCCAGGGAAATAGCTTCTTTTTTGTTCCTCCTCTTTATGGTGGAGTCTTCCCTACTGGCTTTCAGATCCCTCTGAGGACAACTGCCTAGCAAACTCCTTAAACAGAATCCGCTTGGAGGATAAGTGCCCATTTTCCATAGACTTTCCAAATATTCTAACCCACCTGTTTCCTAGCTCTTGGCCATTATTGATGGGGCCATTCTCTTTCTGACCAAGTCCTAGTTAAAATTAATATACATAATATAGGCAATCCATTTGCATAAATGTTTAAGCTTACTTTAAAGTCAAATAATTCTATATCTGATGTAGGCATTAACTATGAGCAGTTTTGAAATTATCTGAAAACAGGTCACATTTGTTTGAATAAGTACACACTTAATTTAGGCAATATACATCTTCATTCTCTTCCATAAAGTTTTTAGAAAACCATTACAAAAGATATTACAGTGAAATCTGAATTCTGTCGCTAACCACAAAAGTGCCCTGGCTTAATAAATCATGAAGAGAATCAATGAGGCTTGCATTGAATGCCTGAAAGAAGGCTGCAATCATTCATAGGGAGTAACTTTGGATGATTACTAAGTTTTCTAAAGTAGTCGAGACTGCAGAAAACCATAAATGCTTGGTCCAACAATTATCACTATCTCATATACCACTGGAGCCATTTTGAAAGTATTTCCAATAAATCCACAAATGCCTTGACTGGAACTTACATGGACTATTTCTGCAGATGTCTATCGTAACTCTCAGTTACAGAGGTTGCTGTCTGAATGGAATAATAATGTTCTTTTGTCAAGATGATAAATATTTGTTTATAATTGTAGATCTTTTGATCAAATGTTTCTAGTCAAGAGGAAAAACAACAAAAGGAATGCTGCTGCTATGCAGAACAATGTAATGACATAGAAATATGACAGAATCACAAAACTGATTTAGTGTAGACTATGGATGATTAAGGAGCAGCCATTTAGAGGCTTAATTGAGTTAATTTCTCTCCTTCATAGCCAAGAAAATGCTTTTCTTGAATATGTTGTTCTATGTACCACGCACTGTACTAGATCCTAGAGGAAAATAAAGATGAATAGATTTGATCTTTATTTCCAAATTATTTCAAATGCAGTGAGAGTCCATGATGAATAAGCAAGAATACAGTAACATGGGTATGGCTGAAAAGAAGGTGTTTTCACAGAACCATTCACTTGGCTAATTTATTCTTCTCACCATTAACGTGGGGGTTGTGCCTGAGTTTCC
This sequence comes from Mustela erminea, assembly GCF_009829155.1. Classification (NCBI taxonomy): domain Eukaryota; kingdom Metazoa; phylum Chordata; class Mammalia; order Carnivora; family Mustelidae; genus Mustela; species Mustela erminea. Next base: position 87,468,319 of record NC_045621.1, read on the forward strand.
AAACAAACTATTTATTGAGATATTAAATACTCAACAGCTATTGAAGAGGACTTCCCACCTTTTTGAAGAGAAAAATGCGCAATATATAATCTCTAAAGGGGGTGGAAGCTGCTTAAGTGACAAGCCTATATCTTAGCCTATGCATAGCCAGAGGATATAGGAGGTCTTCATTAACTTTCTGGTGACTGAACAAAGCTAAAATAATTATAAAACCTATATGAGAACTTATTTTTCATGTGATATGGCCTGGGTTCATAAACTTGAATATATAAAAGTCAGTGATATGTTTAGAGAAAGAAAATGTTAGAAAGAGTTAGCAGAGTGAAGCTATTAGATATGAATGAGAGTCGATGTATTGTGTAATTAAATCATGGATATCTAGGCCAGTAATAATTTTAATGATTGATGGATTCACAAGGGCAAATTTTTTTGCAGTATGTGTTTACTGTCAAATGAAGTGAATGATATGTGAAAACATATTTACTGGAGTACATTGTTGAGAGTCAGCCTGTACCTCCAGTCCTTTCCTAAAAATAGCTTATCCTGCAATGTGTTTCAGTACATGAGAATGTTTGGCCTTAGTTCATGGTATCCAGAGTATTAAAGAGTGAAGGCATCTGTATCTGCTCCCAATGGCAACACTACTTCATTTACATAGTTCTCTGAATCATTTTCACATCTCTCTTCACACACCATGGGTAAGAATGCAAGTGCTGAGTATTCTCTAAAGTCAATGGAAATCTGTTATTAGGTTAGCTTGATATGAGTGTTGCAAAAAATTAGAATTTTTTCCTTATGACTAAGGACCAAGAAAAACAGATGGTTGGGTGAGGAATGCGGAGGTTGTCGGATAAAGCTCTTGGCAACAAGATTTGGTGCTAACATAATATATTCAGTCAATTGGAGCATCTTGATGATACCAAATATAGAAAAGAAAGATGCTTCTGGTTGTCTTTGTAACTTATGTGATGATTGAAAGAAAATTGGCTTAACTTGGACCCAGCAGTATTTGCTTATTTGGAACAAAGGTCACATTTCTAATGTAACCTGTCATCTGACTTCTACAAGTAAGTAATAATTTTTCACTTTTAAGCCAAAAGAATTGTTAAAAATTAATCTGTGATCAAATTAAACATATCAATTTTACATATAATTAGATAAAAGGAGATAGATGTAGAGCTCACGTACAAAAACAATTTGTATTGTTACATGATAACAATAATAACCAATTTTAAGTTTGGAAAAGGCCTTCCTAATTTAATTGGGGAATCTAATACAATATACAACAATGCAGTTATTCTTGCATATAATCCTTACTGCATTCCAGTACAGAGTGGGCAATCTATGGTGCTATTTATGGAACCAGAGCAAGCTTTAATGGCACTGACCTGCTCTAGGCCCTTCTTTAATTTCTTTTCCTCTCCCTTTTATTGGCCTATAGGCAGCCTATCTATATCTTCTTTATATTTGTCTTTCTTTTCATAATTGTATTGTATGATTATATTCCCTTTCTTTACTCTTTAAATTTATTTTGCTTAATATCTTGACAGACACATCCATAGACATGTTTAGTGATTAATACCTTGTCTTTGGAACTAACACATTTGGTGTCTCTCAACATTTGGGACTGTAGATGTTGCCTTAGAATAAAATTAGTCATTCTATTATATTTTCTGATGAGCAATTAGGAAAGACTGGAAAACAGGCAGCTTTATTTAGGGCCGTATATGATTGAGTGTCTTCAGGAATAGAGAGACATGGAACATAAAAGACAAGAGAATCAAATCATCTTTTCCACACTGGTTTTTATATAGTTGTGAGAAGAGGATCCATATGCTAGATATGAAGATACCACAGGATCTTGAAAAAAAACTTGGAGTAAGAAAAATAAACCTAGTAACACAGACCTAAAATAAACTTCATTCCTTTTCCTTACTATCTTAGGCCAGTCACAGCTACTGTAAACCTGTATCTACCCCCCCAATGAATATAATGGTGCAATTCTTTAAGATGGTTCATCCTCTGATGAAGATCAGATGCTTTTTTTAATGGTTTCCCTTATTCTTTCATGTTTTCAGTATATGCTTGATATATTAACATAATAACTTCAGAAGTTATTGCTAGGTTTCTTTGTATCTTTAAATTCATTCTTTCTTTCTTTCTTTCTTTCTTTCTTTCTTTCTTTCTTTCTTTCTTTCGGAGAGAGAACATGAGCTGGGGGAGACGCAGAGGAAGAAGCAGACTCCCTACTGAGCAGAGAGCCCTATGTGGGGTTCCATCCCAGGACCCTGAGATCATGACCTGAGCCAAAGGCATACCCTTAACCGAATGAGCCACCCAGGTTCCCCCTTTCTTAAAATTTTTTATTTAAATTCCAGTTAGTTAGCATATAGTGTAATATTAGTTTCAGGTGTACAATATACCGATACAACAGGCTTGGTTTGATACAACAGGTATATCACACAGGCCTCATCATGGCAAGTGCCCTCCTTAATTCCTATTACCTATTTCATAAAGTCCCTTTAACTTGTGCTAAGTTATATATATATATATATACACACACATATATATATATATTTTTTTTTACTTTAAACTTTTTATGTGCCTAAAATTCTGAGCATTTGAGTACTAAGATGTAAAGCAGTTTCAGAAAATTATTCCACTAAACCAGTATGTACCTCTGAGACTTTATTTCTGTAGTTACAGTAAAGAAATAATAGTACCCTACTTCTTGCATAGTGATTCATAATATGCCAACATCCTTATAGAAATACAATTGATTATGAAACTAGAAGCTGGTTTTTTGAAAGAATCAATAAGATAGATAAACCATTGGCCACATTAATCCAAAAGAAAAGAGAGAAAGCCCAAATTCATAAAATTATGAATGAAAAGGGAGAGATCACAACTAACACCAAGGAAGTAGAAACAATCATCAGAAGTTATTATCAACAGTTATATGCCAATAAGCTAAGCAACCTAGATGAAATGGATGCATTCCTGGAAAACTATAAACTCCCAAAATTGAACCAGGAAGAAATTGACAACCTGAAAAGACCAATATCTAGTAACGAGATTGAAGCAGTGATCAAAAACCTCCCAAAAAACAAGAGCCCAGGACCTGACGGATTCCCTGGGGAATTCTACCAAACTTTCAAAGAAGAAATAACACCTATTCTCCTGAAGCTGTTTCAAAAAATTGAAGCAGAAGGAAAACTTCCAGACTCTTTCTTTCTATGAAGCCAGCATTACCCTGATCCCCAAACCAGGCAAAGACCCTACCAAAAAGGAGAATTTCAGACCAATATCACTGATGAATATGGATGCTAAGATTCTCAACAAGATCCTAGCAAACAGGATTCAATAGCACATTAAAAAGATTATCCACCATGACCAGGTGGGATTCATCCCTGGCCTACAGGGATGGTTCAACATTCACAAATCAATCAATGTGATAGAACAAATTAATATGAGAAGAGAGAAGAACCAAATGAACCTCTCAATCGATGCAGAAAAAGCATTTGACAAAATCCAGCATCTGTTCCTGATTAAAATGCTTCAAAGTATAGGGATTGAGGGAACATTCCTGAACTTCATCAAAACTATCTATGAAAGACCCACAGCAAATATCATCCTCAATGGGAAAAAGCTTGTAGCCTTCCCGTTGAGATCAGGAACAAGACAAGGATGCCCACTCTCACCACTCTTGTTCAACATAGTATTAGAAGTCCTAGCAACAGCAATCAGACAACAAAGAGAAATAAAAGGTATCCAAATTGGCAATGAAGAAGTCAAACTCTCTCTCTTCACAGATGACATGATTCTATATATGGAAAACCCAAAAGACTCCACCCCTAAACTACTAGAACTCATACAGCAATTCAGCAACGTGGCAGGATACAAAGTCAATGTACAGAAATCAGTGGATTTCTTATACACTAACAATCAAAATACAGAAAGGGAAATTAGAGAATCGATTCCATTTACTATAGCACCAAGAACCATAAAATACCTGGGAATAAACCTAACCAAAGAGGTAAAGGATCTGTATTTGAGGAACTACAGAACACTCATGAAAGAAATTGAAGAAGACACAAAAAGATGGAAGACCATTCCATGTTCTTGGATCAGAAGAATAAACATTGTTAAAATGTCTATACCGCCTAGAGCAATCCATACTTTTAATGCCATTCCGATCAAAATTCCACTGGTATTCTTCAAAGAGCTGGAGCAAATAATCCTAAAATTTGTATGGAATCAGAAGAGACCCTGAATCGCTAAGGAAATGTTGAAAAACAAAAATAAAACAGGGGGCATCATGCTACCTGATTTCAAGCTTTACTACAAAGCTGTGATTACCAAGACAGCATGGTACTGGCATAAAAACAGACACATAGACCAGTGGAACAGAGTAAAGAGCCCAGATATGGACCCTCAACTCTATGGGCAAATAATCTTTGACAAAACGGGAAAAAATATACAGTGGAAAAAAGACAGTCTTTTCAATAAATGGTGCTGGGAAAACTGGACAGCTATATGTAGAAGAATGAAACTCGACCATTCTCTTACACCATACACAAAGATAAACTCAAAATGGACAAAAGTCCTCAACGTGAGACAGGAATCCATCAGAATCCTAGAGGAGAACATAGGCAGTAACCTCTTCGATATCAGCCACAGCAACTTCTTTCAAGATATGTCTCCAAAGGCAAAGGAAACAAAAGCGAAGATGAACTTTTGGGACTTCATCAAAATCAAAAGCTTCTGCACAGCAAAGGAAACAGTCAAGAAAACAAAGAGGCAACCCACGGAATGGGAGAAGATATTTGCAAATGACAGTACAGACAAAAGGCTGATATCCAGGATCTATAAAGAACTCCTCAAACTCAACACACACAAAACAATCATATCAAAAAATGGGCAGAAGATATGAACAGACACTTCTCCAATGAAGACATACAAATGGCTATCAGACACATGAAAAAATGTTCATCATCACTAGCCATCAGGGAGATTCAAATTAAAACCACATTGAGATATCACCTTACACCAGTTAGAATGGCCAAAATTAGCGGGACAGGAAACAACATGTGTTGAAGGGGTTGTGGAGAAAGGGGAACCCTCTTCCACTGTTGGTGGGAATGCAAGTTGGTGCAGCCTTTTTGGAGAATAGTGTGGAGATTCCTCAAGAAAGTTAAAATAGAACTTCCCTATGACCCTTCCATTGCACTCCTGGGTATTTATCACAAAGATACAGATGTTGTGAAAAGAAGGGCCATCTGTACCCCAAAGTTTATAGCAGCAATTGCCACAGTCGCCAAACTGTGGAAAGAACCAAGATGCTCTTCAACGGACGAATGGATAAGGAAGATGTGGTCTATATACACTATGGAGTATTATGCCTCCATCAGAAAGGATGAATACCCAACTTTGTTGCAACATGGATGGGACTGGAAGAGATTATGCTGAGTGAAATAAGTCAGGCAGAGAGAGTCAATTATCATATGGTTTCACTTATTTGTGGAGCATAACAAATAGCATGGAGGACATGGGGAGTTAGAGAGGAGAAGGGAGTTGGGGGAAATTGGAAGGGGAGGTGAACCAGGAGAAACTATGGACTCTGAAAAACAATCTGAGGGTTTGGAAGGGGCAGGGGGTGGGAGTTTGGGGTACCAGGTGGTGGGTATTATAGAGGGCACAGATTGCATGGAGCACTTGGTGTGGTGCAAAAATAATGAATACTGTTATGCTGAAAATAAATAAAAAAATAAATGCAAATTTGAAGGGAGTCTAGCTGGCTCAGTCAATAGAACATGTGATTCGTGATTTCAGGATCCTGAGTTCAATCCCCACGTTGGGGGTAGAGTTTACTGTAATAAAAAATTTTAAGAAATTAAAAAAAAAAAGAAATACAATTGATTAGAAGATATTTTACCTACAGTTTTCCAGGGAAAAGGTTGGAAGAAAGGGCAGATTATGCAAGGTCCCAGTGTCTTTGAATGGAGAATGCAAGACACCAACTCAATACTTTATTAAAAGCTGTTTTCTATACTGCATGACTTTCTTATTGTTAGGACTTCTGTAATTCTCCTTGTAGATAAATAACTCTTCCAGATTAGCAGGCTGGTAGAATGAAACTTACATGTTTGTTTCTAGAATTTAACCAAATATTCTTAGATTTCAGCACATTCCTTTACAAATAAGTTAGAAGAAAATAAGACTTCATCTACACTAAAACAATTCTTCCTATGTGCTTTCTCCACATGAAAGGGAAATTGTTTGAAAATCAATAGAATGCTAATTTTATACTATTCATAGCTTGCCTTGCATTTTGATTAGGAAATAGTCTTTACAGCACTTTCTTGAAACCAGAATTATTTTTCATATGAGAGGAATAATTTGCTTTATTTTAAAAGATCATTAAAACAAATAAAGTTCTGGGGCACCTGGGTGGCTCAGTTGGTTACATGTCTGCCTTCAACTCTGGATTCTGGGATCCAGCCCCAAGAGGACTCCTTGCTCAGTGGGGAGTCTGCTTCTCCCTCTCTCTCCCACCCCTCCATGCTCTCTCTTTCTCTCTCAAATAAGTCAATAAAAATCTTTTTAAAAAGTTCCTTTATTAGTCACTTTTAAAAATTCCTTAAGGTAGGGGCGCCTGGGTGGCTCAGCGGGTTAAGCCGCTGCCTTCGGCTCAGGTCATGATCTCAGGGTCCTGGGATCGAGTCCCATATCGGGCTCTCTGCTCAGCAGGGAGCCTGCTTCCCTCTCTCTCTCTCTCTCTCTGCCTGCCTCTCTCTCTGTCAAATAAATAAATAAAATCTTTAAAAAAAAAAAAATTCCTTAAGGTATGTTGCTATTTGAGAATAGTAAAATTTGGTATCGATATCAAACTATATAAATTGCTCCTAATTTTTGAAAGCTCCATGTATTTTCATTCAATTTCTGATATTCTTTTCAAAAGGTAACTAAAAATTCACTAGTTTTTTTTTCTATGTGTAAAATATTATAAAAGTATGTCTTTCACTCCTGTTAACATAAAAGCTCCAAAGCTGGCCATCAAAGTAAAAAGATTTTTAGGGTAACTTTATTTTATTGTTATTTTTCCTGCAGCACTAATAGAACTTTCTAAGTAAGACAAAAGGTATTTAATGTGTCACAAAGTAGATTCTTGAATACTGTGTAAGTATATTGTGTGGGTTGTTAGCAGTTGGCTGACCCAATCTCCTCCTTCTTTTCAAAATGAACTTGTAGAATATGTTTCACAAGTGTAGGTGGGTATTCCTAAGCCAATTCACTCATCATGGGAAATGACCTTAAGGGCATTTAAAATCCTACAAAATGTATGAGCTTCTAAAATATCATTAAGAATACTCATTTAACTTTTGTTTGGTGATATTTATGGTTCTTATTACTTCAAATAAAGCCATTCTCATTTGCTGGATTTTCAAAAGCACGTTATTTCCTTATTTCTCTACTGTTTAGGGAGGTTTTTCCTATATTGACCTGAAATCAATTTCCCTGTAATTCCAGTTTATTCTTTCCTATCTCATGTATGGAGCTATACAGATTAAGTTTTACTCTGTTTCACTGTGTATTACCTAACAAGAGCAATGCGTAATAGAATTAATATTTCCTACGGGCTATGAATATGTATTAGGTCATTATCCCCCAGCCATGCTTCTCTACTGGTCAAAATAGAGTAAATTAACAACTACACTACTCTTCCTCCTGGTCAGTTATTATGTCTCAGGTACTATGGTAAACAGTTTGGTTTATTTATATAATGACCATCTTAGTTGGGTATTTTTTCATGTGACTCAGACAAGAAAACACATGTTTTGCCCAAGGCTGTATAGCTACCAAGGAGACAGAAAGCCTGTTAAAAACTCATATACTTAACCACTAGACAAAATTGTGTTCCTAAAGGAAAATCCCGCGACTCTGTCACAGCATCAGTGGGCTCAGACTGCCGGTGACAGTGATTTCCTCTGAAGACTAGACCTGTGCCTTGGCTTTGGGCGAGACTCCTTGTACCTGATTTCCAAACCTGATTCATCTTCTCTCCCAATAATTGTGATTTATGCTCGAGCATTTGGGAAAAAGTGGTTTCTTCTAATCAGCTATTTTTAGGGTAACCTTTCTATTGGTTTTGTTTGTTTAAACAGCAGAATTAGATTCTCTTGTTGATCCTCAAGACTGACACACTTTTCTGAAGGATGTTATGCCACTATGGAACCTCGCGCTGTGATCAAGATGTGTTACATTACGGCACTTGTCTTATCTTCCTATTTGGAAATCTTATGAAACACAAGGTTAAATTTAGTTTGTTGCATGAAAACTCCACTCTTTTCTAAGTGCTTACCAACTCTCTGTTTAATAAATCATCTATAATTTTCTGGGCATTATAATAACAACAAAATCCATTTTAGTATATTTAATATGTCACTGACCCATTTGGAAAATTATGAAAACATTTAGCCACTCCCAGCCCCTTCTGTTGGTAAAAACTGAAATAATATCAGTGATATTTTATGTATGAGGTTATGGCATTTTGATGTCAAAAACCAGTTGTTGATACTAAAAATGTACTTTTTTTCTTATTGTTTTAGAGAGGAAAACAATGAACAATTGTGCAATTAGTATATCTGACAATACTCTCGCCCTATCAACATTTTCTCTGACGATGACTTGTTTTCTCTTATATTCACTGTCCACACAATTTTCATTCCCACTCTTGTAACACTCGTCTTGTTTATCCCCATCTCGCTTCCCTTCGTGTGTTGCCAATCCTACATCTAAACAAAAGGCCTGGATAAAGTCTAGTCTTCAACACAACTTTTACCACCTACATTAATAATTGACTTCCCTTATTTCTAGTAATCCTAATTCATGTCATACTACTTCACACTGGACTTCAAACTGAAGAATATGGTTCTTTTGTTATATCATATGCCTCACACTCTAATTTGAATGCAAGCACTTTCAAAAGAAGAAACTATTGCTTGATTTCCTCATATTACTTTTGTATTAATTTCTCTGTGGGAACTTACAGAATCCCTAATCTTACATATTAGCCCTCTATTTCTTTAGGCTGCTTGGTTGGGACTTTTTCCTGAAGAAGCTACAAACTTACCCTAGTCATATAAATTCAGTGTCTGAAAACTGACTTGCATCAATATACTTTTTGACTAGAGTAGTTCTAGAAACTGTTTCTTTTTCTTTTTTTTTTTTTCCTTTATGACCTAGGACTGTTTATTTTTGATACATTTTGAGAAAAAAATTTTTGGTTTGTATTTAGATGGTGTAATGAAGACCTTTCAGATTGTCTGCCAAGCTAACAGTGGGGGTCCTGGCACTGTGGGTGATAGCTGTGAGTGACTTCATTTTCCTGGACATAGCTATGTGCAATCGGTATGGACACCTGGATCAAGCAGAAATTTTGAACTGAGAATTCAGAGATACTAGTCAAATTGGGCTCTTTTCTGAACTGAAACTTCCAAACTACAAAGCAGTTAGGCAAACATTTTTTTCCCATGTAAAGGAAGAGCAGAAGAAGTCACAGAGAGTGGAAACTAAGATTCTCAGAATGATTCAGATTTGAAAGAGTGAGGGAAGACGGAGAGGAGGGGGATAAAATGAATGAGAATAACCAAAGGGACTACAGAGGAACTGTCTTAATTCCTGATACCTTTTTAGTCCTCTCCCCTGAAGGCTGGCATCTCTACCTTTCCCTGAGGTTTGTGAGCTACAGCTTTAGTTTTACCCTACATTTCTTAGTTTTTGTAAAGTTAACTTGAGTAGGTTCCTGTTACTTGAAAACTGAAGAAACAGCCTAGACATGAAGCCATAGATATGAAAAGGGGAAGAAAAAAAATCAAAGTTAAAGGGAGACAATTTAATAGAGTTAGACTAATAATATTAGGGTCATAACTTGTTTGATTTGGAAAATTTTTCAGTCTGAATCTTAAAACAAGGGGCCACAGAACTTACCCTCTTCAGCAGTTGATAGTGGAACATGGAAGTGATTGTCCACAGACACAAAGTTAGGAGGGACATGCTTGAGGATCATAGTGGTGCACAAGGACAGTGTTCTTAAATTCAAAAGGCAATTAACATTCTGTAAAGTGAAAAATAAGCAATGGACTGTGTTATATTTAATTGGAATTAAAACAGCACTTAGAATGTAAATCCTGAGCAACCCAGAACCTAGAAATTATTTTCAATTCTATATGGGTTAGATACAATACAGTGTACTGATTCAATTCACCCCCTGCCATTCCAAGAGAGAACCCTCTGGCTCTTGAAAAATATAAGATATTGAGCTAGTCAAAGAGATAATCCAGACTGAACCAATAGAGAACACTTCCTTAGCCTGGTTAAGAATTTTGCTTGTTTCTTAGTGAGACATAATGATATGTCACTTCCAATATTACATTACACAGAATTAGTAGTATTTCAGAATTTAAGTTGTTAACTGCATGGCTGATACTCTATAGCAAGAAGATAGTCTTTCTCACAAAATTATTTTGTTTTTATATATGAGGTATTTCTTTTTTCTCTCTCTCTTTTTCAAATGCATCCAAGAAAAATGAGTTGTCTAGGTGGATTCAGCACATAATTTCCCTTTAGACTGTTGATCCTAGGAAGGCATCCATAACAGTAAGTGGTAGTCTTCATTAGACATTATTCCTATTGACTGCTTGATACTACATATGTAAACCTTTTCTGTCTTCACTGTCAGGACACCAAGGGGAGTACTAAAGTCAAAAGGCTCAAGCTAATGCTTTCATAGCCCTAGAGAAAAATTTTGTCCATAGGCCTGATTCATTGTTTCTTAATGATGAAAATACCAAAAACCAGGATACAAACCAATTACACTTGCAAATGTGTTTCACCATTTTCAAGTATATAATACTTTTGAGTATTAAAATATAGTTACCTGTGTGGTTTTGCTCTTCCATAATCTGACGGCAATAGTTGTTTCCCATGATTGGCATCACTGTTAGAATGCTTGAGGCTATTCACAGCCCTATGGTATTGCTCAGTCTGCACACAGGAACATCACTTCAGTTCACAACTGATGGCAGAAATTAGGCCTTATTCCATTTTTTAAAATTTTTTTTCAGAATAACAGAATTCATTGTTTATGCACCACACCCAGTGCTCCATGTAATACGTGCCCTCCATAATACCCACCACCTGGCTCCCCCAACCTCCCACTCCCCACCCCTTCAAAACCCTCAAATTATTTTTCAGAGTCCATAGTCTCTCATGGTTCACCTCCCCTTTCAATTTCCCTCAACGACCTTTTCCTCTCCATCTCCCTATGTCCTCCATGTTATTTGTTATGCTCCACATATTCCTTTTTTTTACACCCATCCAGTCCATCCAAGTTAATTAGAGACTCTGACTCTGATGATAAAAGATTTCTTTTAAACTTTCTGCAGACTTCATTACAGTTAATATTAACCCAAAGCATCAGTCTTTTTTAGAATGTTGGTGAGGGCAGAAACGAGTAAAGAGTAAGACCTATTTTTTTCCCCCAAATTCTTTTGGATAAACAGAGTTATTGTACCTGAACATGTGATAGGTGATGGAATGGTATTTCAAGTATAGAGTTGGGAGAACTGCTAAACGAGAGAAGATTAAATGAGAAGAATGGAATGTGGAACCATTAGAGGAGACCAGGCCAGTAAGATGCAAAAGAGAGATAGAAGAATGTCATTGGAATATTTCTCATTTTAGAAAGATAGGGAAGGGATTGGAGGGGAGGAGCAAAATGGCAGAGGAGTAGGATACCTAAATATTGTTGGGTCCTAGGAGTTCAGCTAGTTATCGAGCCATTCTGAATACCTACAGACTCAACAGGAGATCAAAAAGAAGAGCAGCAATTCTAGGAACAGAAAACTGACCACTTTCTGGAAGGTAGAGCATGCAGAGATGTGAATCCAAGGCAATATATGGGAAGAGAGACCCTGGGGGAGGGGCTGCCTCCTGGCAAGTGGCAAATCAGAACTTTTAGAAGTCTGCTCCACTGAGGAGGATACTCCAAAGGCTAAGTGTGTGTGTGTGTGGGGGGGGGTGGAGTCATCACAGGGACAGTGTGTTCTCAGGACCTGCAAGGTCACAAAAAGACCAGGAGTGCCTGGGTTGGCAGAATTCCTAGGTTTCAGAGAGGGTAAGCCACCTGCGGAGATGGAGCTGAGGAGAGGGCTCTCATCTCAGGGTTACCTTAAATCATGATCTGAGGTACAGTCAGGTCACTGCTCTTCCAGCAGGGACCCTATAGGTGGCAGATTCAGGGAGCCCTCCTTCTTCCTCTGCAGGAATCTGCTGGGTTTAGAGACTCCAAATGGGGCTCTATGCCAAAGATACAAATGCTTCATCATAGGTTGGGTGAGCTCAGAGCACGGCTGGAAACCAGGGAGACAGGAGTGATTGACTGCATTTCTCTGAGGTCCCACCGAGGAGTGCAGCTCTGAGCTCTTGGCTTCTCCTTACTGGAGATTGGGAGACTGCCATTTTGATTCTCCTCCTCCAAAGCTATATGGAAAGCAACCCCAGCAGATTATTTAGACTAGCCCTTGGAAAGGGTGGTGCTATTCTGCTTGGGGCAGAGATATTTGAGAATCACTGTAATAGGCTATTCCACCATAAGATTAGCAAGAACATCCAGCCAAGACTAAGTTCAATGATAAGTTAGAACTGCAGAATTCTGGAGCCAGGGGACTGCAATGTGTAGATTTCATGGCTTTTCTCCAATTATACTTTGGTGTTTCAAAGCTAAATTTTTTTAATTTTATTTTTTTCTTATTCTATTTTTTAAAAAAATTTTCCTCTTTCCTATTTTAAACTTTTTAAACTATTTTATCAATACCTTTTTAAAAAACGTTTTTTTAATTTTCATTGTCATAGACTATTCTATCCCTTCATTGTATTTAAGTTTTTTTTTGTATACATAGATTTTTCTTTCTTTAAATTTTGGGATACAGTTTCTTCTAACAGGTCAAAATATACCCTAAATCTTGTGCATGGTTTTGTTCTAGTTTCCAGCCTAATCACAGTTTTTCCTCTTTTTCTTTGTCTTTTCTTTCTGTTCTCAACCAACTTCTTATCAATTCCTTTTTTAGAATCTTTTTTAATTCTTTTTTTTTTACAGTCATATTCCATCCCTTCAATCCCTTCATTCTGTTTACCCTTATTTCTGTGTATATATATAAGTTTTTCTTTCTTTAAAATTTTGGAAGGCAGTCTCTTCTAACAAACCAAAATACACCCCAAATCAAGTGTGGCTCCGTTGTATTCACCAATCTAAAATATCTATCTATCTATCTATCTATCTAGATAGATATATTGTATCTATATATAGATATATATTGTATCTATATATAGATATCATATATCTATATATAGATATATATATAGTATCTATATCTATCTATCTATATATCTATATATCTATATCTATCTATATAGATATATTGTATCTATATATAGATATATATTGTATCTATATATATTGATATCTATATATAGATATATATATTGTATATGTATATTGTATATGTATATGTATATTGTATATGTATATATTGTATATATATTGTATCTATATATAGATATATATTGTATCTATATATAGATATCATATATCTATATATAGATATATATATAGTATCTATATCTATCTATCTATATATCTATATATCTATATCTATCTATATAGATATATTGTATCTATATATAGATATATATTGTATCTATATATAGATATCATATATCTATATATAGATATATATATATATTGTATCTATCTATATATATATATAGATAGATAGATATTTTAGATTGGTGAATAGAATGGAGCCACACTTGATTTTGGGTGTATTTTGGTTTGTTAGAAGAGACTGCCTTCCAAAATTTTAAAGAAAGAAAAACTTATATATATACAAAGAAATAAGGAAAGACCTGAAATCGGAAAAGACCTGAAATTAGGGGTGAAGAAAGGTGGGAGGGGATGTATATATATATATATATCTATACATTGTATCTATCTATATATATATATATATATATATATCCCCTCCCACCTTTCTTCACCCCTAATTTCAGGTCTTTTCCAATTTGGTTAGCATATATTTTTCTGGGATCATTGGAACCCCTTTAGCATTTTGTTCTCTCATTCACCTATTCTTATCTGGATAAAACAACAAGGTGCAAAAAGCTCACCTCAAAAAAAAAAAAAAACAAAAAACAAACAAACAAACAAAAAAACCAAGATGCAGTACTGACAGCTAGGGACCTAATCAATAAGGACATTAGTAAGATGTCAGAACTAGAGTTCAGAATGACAATTATCAAGGTGCTAGCTGGGCTTGAAAAAAGCATGAAAGATATTAGATATTCCCTTTCTGGAGAAATAAAAGAACTAAAATCTAACCAAGTTGAAATCAAAAAAGCTATTAATGAGGTGCAATAAAAAAATGAAGATTCTTACTTCTAGGATAAATGAGGCAGAAGAGAGAATTAGTGATATAGAAGACCAAATGATGGAGAATAAAGAAGTTGAGCAAAAGAGAGACAAACAACTATGGGCCATGAGAGGAAAATTCAAAAGATGAATGATACCAGAAGACAAAAAAAGTTAGAATAATTGGGATTCCAGAAGAAGAAGAAAGACAGAGAGAGGCAGAAGGTAAATCAGAGTGAATTATAGTAGAAAATATTCCTAATATGACAAAGGGAACAAGCATCAAATCCAGGGGGCACAGAGAACCCCTCTCAAAATCAATAAAAATAAGTCCTCACCCCATCATTTAATAGTAAAACTTACAACTCTCAGTAACAAAGAGAAAATCCTGAAAGCAGCTTGGGACAAGAAGTCTGTAACATACAATGGTAGAAATATTAGATTGGCAGCAGACTTATCCACAGACTTGGCAGGCCAGAAGGACCTGGCATGATATATTCAGAGCACTAAATGAGAAAAATATGTAGCCAAGAATACTCTTCCAGTTAGGCTATCATTGAAAATAGAGGGAGAGATAAAAAGCTTCCAGGACAAACAAAAATTAAAAGAATTTGCAAACACCAAACCAGCCCTATAAGAAATATTGAAAGGGGACTTCTAAGCAATGAGAGAGCCTAAAAGTAGTAGACCAGAAAGGAACAGAGACAATATACAGTAACAGTCACCTTCCAGACAATACAATGGTACTAAAGTTATATATTTCAACAGTTACCCTAAATGTAAATGGGCTAAATGCCCCAATCAAAAGACACAGGGTATCGGAATGGATTTTAAAAAAAACGAAACCCATCAATACGCTGTCTACAAGAAACTCATTTTGGACCCAAGGACACCTCCAGAATTAAACTGAGGGGGTGGAAAACAATTTACCATACTAAGGGATATCAAAAGAAAGCTGGGGTAGCAATCCTTATATCAGCTAAATTAGATTTTAAGCCAAAAACTATAATAAGAAATGAGGAAGGAGACTATATCATACTTAAAGTGTCTGTCCAACAAGAAGATCTAACAATTTTAAATATCTATACCCCTAACATGGGAACAGCCAACTATATAAACCAATTAATAATAAAATCAAAGAAACACATCAAAAATAATACAATAATAGTAGGGGACTTTAACACCCCCCTCACTGAAATGGACAGACCATCCAAGCAAAAGATCAACAGGAAATAAAGGCTTTAAATGACACACTGGACCAGAAGGGCATCACAAATGTATTCAGAACATTCTATCCCAAAGCAACAGAATACACATTCTTCTCTAGTGCACATGGAACATTCTCCAGAATAGATCACATCCTGGGTCACAAATCAGGTCTCGACTGGTACCAAAAGATTGGAATCATTCCCTGCATATTTTCAGACTACAATGCTCTGAAGCTAGAACTTAATCACAAGAGGAAAGTTGGAAAGAACCCAAATACATGGAGGCTAAAGAGCATCCTGCTAAAGAATGAATGGGTCAACCAGCTAACTAAAGAAGAATTGAAAAAATTCATGGAAACAAATGAAAATGAAAGCACGACTGTTCAAAATCTGTGGGACACAGCAAAGGTGGTTCTGAGAGGAAAGTATATAGCAATACAAGCTTTCTCAAGAAACAAGAAAGGTCTCAAGTACAAAACCTAGGACTACACCTAAATGAGCTGGAGAAAGAACAACAAAGAAAGCCTAAACCCAGCAGGAGAAGATAAATCATAACAATAAGAGCAGAATTCAATGAAACAGAAACCAAAAGAACAGTAGAACAAATCAATGAAACTAGAAGCTGGTTCTTTGAAAGAATTAATAAGATAGATAACCCTGAGGCCAGACTTTTCAAAAAGAAAAGAGAAAGGACCCAAATAAATAAAATCATGAATGAAAGAGGTGAGATCACAACCAACACCAAAGAAATACAATTATAAGAACATATTATGAGCAAATATACAGCAGCAAATTTGACAGTCTGGAAGAAATGGATGTCTTCCTAGAGACGTATAAACTACCACAACTGAACCAGGAAGAAATAGAAAATCTGAACAGACCATAACCAGGAAGGAGATTGAAGCTGTCTCTAAAATCTCTCTACAAACAAGAGCCCAGGGTCAGGTGGCTTTCCAGGGGATTTCTACCAAATGTTTAAAGAAGAATTAATACCTATTCTCCTGAAACTGTTCCAAAAAATAGAAATGGAAGGAAAACTTCCAAACTAATTTTATGAGGCCAGCATTACCTTGATCCCAAAACCAGACAAGGATCCCATCTAAAAAGAGAATTACACACCAATATCCTTGATGAACACAGATGCGAAAATTTTCACCAAAATGCTAGCCAATAGGATTCAACAGTACATTAAAAGGATTATTCACCACGACCAAGTGGGATTTATCCCTGGGCTTCAAGTTTGGTTCAACATCCGCAAATCAATCAGTGTGATACAAGACATTAATAAAAGAAAACAAGAACCATATGATACTCTCAATAGATGCTGAAAAAGCATCTGACAAAGTACAGTATCCTTTCCTGATCAAAACTCTTAAAAGTGTAGGGATAGAGGGTACATACTTCAATATCATCAGAGTCATCTATGAAAAACCCACCACGAATATCATTCTCAATGGAGAAAAACTGAGTTTTTCCCCCAAGGTCAGGAATGCGGCAGGGCTGTCAACTATCACCACTGCTATTCAACATAATACTAGAAGTCCTAGCCTCAGCAATCAGACAACAAAAAGAAAGAAAAGGCATCTGAATCAGCAAAGAAGTCAAACTCACTCTTTGCAGATGATATGATATTTTATGTGGGAAATCCAAAAGACTCCACTCCAAATCTTCTAGAACTTGTACAGAAATTTAGTAAAGTATCAGGATATAATATCAATGCACAGAGATCAGTTGCATTTCTGTATACAACAGCAATATAGAAGAAAGAGTAACTAAGGAATCAATCCCATTTACAATTGCAACCAAAACCATAAGATACCTAGGAATAAACCTAACCAAAGAGGCAAAGAATCTGTACTCAGAAAACTATAAAGTACTCATGAAAGAAACTGAGGAAGACACAAAGAAATGGAAAAAATTCCGTGTTCATGGACTGGAAGAACAAATATTGTGAAAATGTCTATGCTACCTAAAGCAATCTACACGTTTAATGCAATCCCTACCAAAATACCATCAAAGAAATGGAACAAAAAATCCTAAAGTTGATATGGAACCAGAAAGACCCTGAATAGCAGAGGAATGTTGAAAATATAACCAATGTTAGTGGCACCACAACTCCAGACTTCAAGCTTTATTACAAAGCTGTCATCATCAAGACAATATGGTACTGGTACAAAAGCAGACACATAGATAAATAGAACAGAATAGAGAGCCAAGAAATGTACTTTCAACTCTATGGTCAACTAATCTTCGACAAAGCATGAAAGAATGCCCAATAGAAAAAGACAGTCTTTTCAACAAATTGTGTTGGGAAAATTGGACAGCCACATGCAGAAGAATGAAACTGGACCATTTCTTTACACCACACACAAAAATAGACTCAAGATGGATGAAAGACCTCAATATGAGACAGGAATCCATCAAAATCCTTGAGAAAACGGATAGCAACCTCTTCGACCTCATCTGCACAACTTCTTCCTAGAAACATTGCCAAAGTCAAGGGAAGCAAGGGCAAAAATGAACTATTGGGACTTCATCAAGGTCAAACACTTTGGCTCAACAAAGGAGACAGTCAACAAAACCAAAAAGACAACTGACAGAATGGGAGAAGATATTTGCAAATGACTTATCAGATAAAGGGCTAGTATCCAAAATCTATAAAGAACTTACCAAACTCAACACCCAAAGAACAAATAACCCAATCAAGAAATGAGCAGAAGACATGAACAGACATTTCTGTAAAGAAGACATTCAAGGGGCACCTGGGTGGTTCAGAGCGTTAAACCTCTTCTTTCGGCTCAGGTCATGGTCTCAGGATCCTAGGATCAAGCCCTGCATCAGACTTTCTGCTCAGTGGGAGGCCTACTTTCCCTTTCTCTCTGCCTACCTCTCTGCTTACTTGTAATCTCTCTCTGTCAAATAAATAAATAAAATCTTTAAAAAAAAAAAAAGAAGACATTAAAATGGCCAACAGACAGATGAAACATTGCTCAACATCACTTGACATCAGGGAAATACAAATCAAAACCACAGTGAAGATATCACTTCACATCAGTCAGAATGGCTAAAATTAACAAGTCAAGAAATGACAGATGTTGGTGAGGGTGTGGAGAAAAGGGAACGGTCATACATTGTTGATGGGAATGCAAGCTGGTATAGCCACCCTGGAAAACAGCATGGAGGTTCCTCAAAAAGATGAAACTAGAGCCGCTCCATAACCCAACAATCACACTACTGGGCACTTACCCTAAAGATAAAATGTACTGATTTGAAGGGGCATGTGCACCCAAATCTTTATACCACAAATGTCCACAATAGCCAAACTATGGAAAGAACCTAGGGGATCGAGTCCCACATCGGGCTCCTTGCTCCGCAGGGAACCTAGGGGATCGAGTCCCACATCGGGCTCCTTGCTCCGCAGGGAGCCTGCTTCTCCCTCTGACTCTGCCTGCCATTCTGTCTGCCTGTGCTCGCTCTCTCTCTGACAAATAAATAAATAAATCATTGTTGGATGGATAAATGAATAAATGAGAAATATAAAAAGATGCATGTATGAATGCACTTTTAGGGTATTTTCATGTGAAAGAAGTATCTAAGTATCTAAGCACTGAATTTCACCAATGTTGAATAACTAACATTTGCATGGAAACTGGTCACAGTATTAACAATGAAACGTAGAAGAATACTTTTTAGCTATTAATTTATCTTGTATAAATTTTATCTGTTAATTCATCTTTCTTGTTTGTTTATCTGCCATTTTTCAAGGCAACATTTTAACATTGTGATATCTATGTAAATGAAAAAAAAAACAGTCTTTAACCTGGAAGAAATTTCCATTCTGAAGAGATTATATAATTGTATACAAATGATAGAGGGCAGTAATCAAAGAAAGGGTGGCTGGTCAGAAATGAACTGAGAAATATGTAAACAGTGAAGTAGCTAAAGTTGTACTATAAACAGAGTTATTTTTTAAGCTTTTACATTAACCTTTGAATTTTTCTATTATAAAAGTAGTATGGATTTATTAAATAAATTTTTCATAAAATGGACAATGTAACCAGAGAAAAAATTCCCCCATACCTTGTTCAACACATAGATACTAACACACATGTATACTGACTTCTAGAATATGCACTATTAGCAGGATTACCACAGAAATGTCAAAACGGCAAAACACTAATAAGAGCCAAAACATTTAGTAACTTGTACTAAAGAATTAGTAAAACAGAAACAACCATAAAAAAGATATCTCATAAACATATTTAATGCTATAGGGAAATCCAGACAATAATTGCATACTATACTTCCAGTTTCATACATTTATATCAACATTTGCATTTCTATCTATCTCTATATATTACCTATGTATCTATCTCCATCTATCTATCTACCTATTAGTGGAGAGTCAACACAACACAAAAAATAACTTACTAGAAGTAAAAGAATATGCTTCTAAACAAACATTTCAAAGAACAAATAAAAAGGAAAGATTATCACTTTTGAGATTTGAATTGGTGGTCTGGGAAATCAAGTAGAAGAATACCTCACAACACAGAGCAAAAATAAAAGAGATGACAATCATGAAGTAGAAGTAAAGAGACAAAGAATATGGGTACAAAAGACATAAGATATGAATAATAGAGGTTTCCAAAGGAGAAAAAGAAACAGATGGAAGAAAAACAGTAACTCAACCAAGAAAGAAGGAAATTCCCCTGGTGTAAACAAATACTTGAGTGTGCAAATTACTGTAGTTCACTGATTTTCAGACAGTATGGGTGGGACACAGACCTAGGTATATCCTGGAAAAATTCCTGAACTCCAAGGTTAAAAAAAATCGTACAGTCTGCCACATAGAAGACTCAAGTTATAAGCAAAGGAACATAATTTTTCCTCAGTGACCTGAGATACTGCAAGATAATATAGATTCTTGAGACCAATGGACTTCAACCCAAGAATATTCTACCCAGCTAAGAGAGCTTTCACATAGCTGTGAAATGTTGGAAAATACATAAGCCTTCATAACATGTATTATCGTCATATTTAGTATTCAAGCAAAACTCTTAGCAAACATCAAATTAGCCAGATCAGTGATCTCAATGAAAGGAAAAGAAGAAAAATAATGCAGTGGTGAATGGTGGTCAAAGATACAATAACTAAAAATATATGATCAGTCCAAGTTATGGCTTCTCAAAGTAGAAGAAACAAACTTTTATAAGAAACTGAAAGTACTAAATAATCACAGCAAACTGCTGAGTGGGGATGGAGTAGATAAATAAAGGACTTCCCAGAGTTTTGTCTCTTGGTGGGGATATAAGGAAATGAAAGTATTTTCAAAGTCTTATTCTCTTCGTGGTAGGGAAAGAGTATAAGAAGAAAGAGAGCTGGTGTGAATAAATAGTTGGTGGTTTTTATACAGTGATGGAGAATATGTGTTTGGTCAGGAGTGTTAGTCAAAAGAAATGAAATCATCATTAGGAAGCAGCCACGCCAAGCATGTTTCCTTGTTAGAGCAAGTGTGAATAGGCAATATTTGTGTCGAATGGAGAATCCTACATATCCTCCTGCATTATTGCATTTCTATTTTTAAAAGAGAGGAGAAAATAAAATCTGAATTCCAATTCAACCTAAGAGAAATTTTGTGGAGTTATTTTTGGTTATGTCCTAAGAAATATCTGTTAAGACATTTCTTAGAGCTTTCTGTCCCTTACTTCCCTTAAAAATCTCACTGAAAATAAATTACTTCTTTATCATCCTATATATATACTATCTAAATAAAAGACAGAAAATTTAATAACAAAGCATCTAAGTTTCCTTTCGAAAATGATGTCCTAAGCAAGTATCTCACTCTTCAGTTAGGAAAGGATCACTTATGTCCTTTCTCGAGTAGAAAAAAAAGAATGCTTATGCCTTATCATTTTCACGATGAAACAAAGAAATTAAAAAAAAATTAATTCTGAAAAGGAACTTGAATCTAATCTATTTGATGGAAGTATAACTGTGTGTATAGATTTGATTCAATTAAATAATTATTAATTCAAAAGATTCTTTGAATGCTGATTATGTACATCTCATTGTGATTGTTAAAGGAGAAAAAGAGATGAAGGACATTATCCTGCCCTTTCAGGAATTTACAGACAGGCTGACAGTCACACACACACACACACACACACACACACACACACACACTATAAAATAGGTGCCAGAAACAGTTGTGGCTAAGGGGAAGCTTTTTTATAAGTAGGTTAGGAAAGTTTTCAGAGAAGAAGTGCTACCTGGAGAGGAGAAATATGGAGAGGAATATTCCATGGAGTCTATAGTGGAAGGGCACCTGTGAAACAGAAATATGAAGCTGTTACTGTGTGTGGTGGTAGTATGGAGTACAACAGAGAAGCTTAGATGAGATGTCATGGGGAGGTACAGATGTGGCCCCAGCCTGCAGATAGATGGTGCTGAGGGTTTGCACTTTACTCCTGTAGGCCATAGAGAGCCATTGACAAGCAATGATTAAGACCCTCTCTATCGAAGAGAGGTGGTGGGAATGTAAGTTGGTGCAGCCTCTTTGGAGAACAGTGTGGAGATTCCTCAAGAAATTAAGAATAGAACTTCCCTATGACCCTGCCATTGCACTCCTGGGTATTTACCCCAAGGATACAGATGTCATGAAAAGATGGGCCATCTGTACCCCAATGTTTATAGTAGCAATGGCCACGGTCGCCAAACTGTGGAAAGAAACAAGATGCCCTTCAACGGACGAATGGATAAGGAAGATGTGGTCCATATACACTATGGAGTATTATGCCTCCATCAGAAAGGATGAATACCCAATTTTTGTAGCAACATGGACGGGACTGGAAGAGATTATGCTGAGTGAAATAAGTCAAGCAGAGAAGGTCAATTATCATATGGTTTCACTTATTTGTGGAGCATAACAAATAGCATGGAGGACATGGGGAGTTAGGAGAAGGGAGCTGGGGGAAATTGGAAGGGGAGGTGAACCAGGAGAGACTATGAACTCTGAAAAACAATCTGAAGGGTTTGAAGTGGCGGGGGGCGGGTGGGAGGTTGGGGTACCAGGTGGTGGGTATTATAAAGGGCATGGATTGCATGGAGCACTGGGTGTGGTGAAAAAATAATGAATACTGTTATGCTGAAAATAAATAAAAAATAAACTAAAAAAAAAAAAAAAAAAAAAAAAGACCCTCTCTATTTAGACCTCTGATTTAGTCCCAGATTCTAAATTGTTGATGAGCTACTGTGGTGTTGTTAGGTCTGAACCTTAAAGTAACTCTTTCTGACAAAACATTTTAGTAGTATAGGTTTTACTCAACATAAAGTAATGGATTAAACTAAGTTAAAAATCTGAACTGTGCAGTTTGATATCGTTCTAATAAAAAGTTTTCCAAAAACGTAATACACTTTCTAGTAGTAGTGCACTCTTAATTTGCGTAAGTCTTTTTTATTTCTGAGAAAAATGGCAATGAAAAATACCAACTATAACATAGTTTATTGCATCAGTCTAGAGCCAAAGTATTTATACATCTTAATAGTTCTAGAATCAGGATACTTTATAATCAATATCAATTTACAACTTTAATTCCAGATTTTTTTTCAGCAAGATATAAAATAATGCATTCTCTCCAGTTTAGTAGAGTTGCTATTTTCAGTGAATAAGCTTGATGTACTTAGCCTCCACAATCATGAGCAAAATTTTTGTTCAAGTATAATCTCTGAAATTTGGCTGGAGAGAGTAGAGTCTGTTTTTAATACTTCTGCAAGTCTGATTTCTTACATTTTTTGCAAACAGAATAACTGTATATTCTTCAAATGTGTTAGCTAAAACTTTAGAAAGACTCTTACTTTTTAAATATTTGATAATTTAACAGAAAAACATAGAATTGAATCAAAACATTGAATTCTTAAAATTGAGCATGGGAATAAGACTACATGAGGGAGAAATGTATAAGCAAATATAATACTTTTAACCTAATTTTTAATCCATAAATTTTTAATTTAATCTGGTAAATTCTAATATTAATATATGACAAATTCAAAATGTTCAAAGTTCTAGTACCTGCTGGGTAGAAGAACTCTAACAAATAATTGCAAACTTGCAAGTTATTAATATCCTTTAGCTGCAAATTTCACTGCATATTCATACCTCATGAATTGATAATGATTCATCAGCTTGCAAATGTCTCACTTTTTGTGTAAAGAGTATTTGTCAAAGGGGTTAGGAAATAAGAAGCAATATGATAAAACTAGTTTAAATATTTCAGTAGAATTAAAATAAGCCCAAAGTTAACATTTAAATTTGCATGCCTGAAAATCATTGTTGTTTGAGGATTTTTACAACTTTTTTCTTCTGTTGAAAACACATATTGGCTGACATATCAGATATATATTTTATAAAATATTTGATTATTCTGTTTGATGTCCTGAAAGCTTTAAAGTTTGCCTTTTTTCTTTAACTTACATCTCTTTTAAAGAAAACTGTGATCTTCCTATCTCTGTAGGGAAATTGGGAATGAAGTGCAAATCTGAACTTCTGAAAATGCTTCTCACCCTAGAAGCATTATCACAAGTAACTCCCTCCAGGGAGTTCATAAAAGGTGACAGAAACCACTGAAGAGATTATAGATTAGTAAAATAGTATTCGTTTTATGTACATGTGCTCAGTATTAAACCATTCTATACTAGGACTATCACTGTTGTTTCATTTCTTAATAAATCAATGATGAAGCAATGACTCTCTCCAAAGAAGAAGCCCGTGACCCCAAGAATTTTGGACCTGAGAGATTCCTTCACCATAATATTCCCTTCCTATTCATTTACATTGAAGGAGTATATTTTTGAACTGGTTTAAGAAGAAATGCAACTTAATTAGTGTATACCATAGAGTGAGGTATGTAATAGGTGTTCAGTAATTATTGGTAGGATCGGGTAACTTATTAACTCACTTCTGTTTGAAATATCTCTAGCTTATTTTATCTTAACATAATCATTACAAAAAAAGAGCTATAATTATTTATGATTATTTTCACTACAGGTTTTTTAAGCAAACATAGTATAAATAAATAACCACAATGTCAGATCAACTTTCTACTTTAATTTGTGTGTTATATGACCACTATTCATTACTTTTCTGTATTTTGCAATGCATGCTGTAATACAGGTAATATTTTTAAAGGGAGGTATTTTTTAAAGATACAAAGGAAAGGGTGAATATGACAGAAACACCGTTGGTTTCCTATCTAATACCTGCTCCCTTTATTTCTTTTTTCATATTAGAATATTAGTTTTAGCTTTATAGTACCTGGCTATAATAATTACGTAATTCAGGTATTTATCTGATGACCATGCATTTTAGGTTAGGGATTATGATTGGGCTAAATCCACAATCCAAACATGCATTGTATTTACCTAGGGAACTTGCTAAGATACAAATTGCTGGGTCCCACCCTCAGATTTTTCTAATTCAGTTGGTTTAAGATGGGATCTGAGAGCTTCCATTTTTAACTAGTTCACAAATGATGCTGAAGTTGCTGGTTCAGGGAATATAATTTAAGAACCATTAGTCTAAGCAAATAATAAGTACCTCCTAGTGCCATCACATAGATAGTAAACACCTGAATATTCATGCATACGGTTGATGACCATTGTTCATTTTAATTAGTAATTTTCTGTTCTGATAGGTGATTATGCTATACTGACTGTTGAATGTTTAAATATCACTCCAAATAATTCATCTTGTTTTTCCTTTATTGGCTTAGAAAGGTGTAGGAAATCTGATTCTGGCCAAAAGTATTAAGAGCTCTACTGGAAACTTCTGAAAAATTTTTTCTTGTTTTTGGAAAAAAAATGCATGTGAATAAAGAGACTTGTCTGGATTGGGATATTGTCTTCTATATGCACGTGACACCTGAACATATGGTAGCTCTCTTTGGATAAAAAATAGAGTAATTAGAGGATAAGCCAATCATTGAAAAAGGCTGAACAGAGACATGGAAAGAACCTGGGACCTTAATGATATTGCTGACAGGTCCATTTTGGAGGACCACACAATCTTCATATTTTTTGTTGCATGTGTTAGGTTTTAGGCTGCGTTTCATAGATTTTTCTTTTCCTTGCAGCCAAAGCGTCCTGCTAAAGAGGAAAATTCATACGTATAATAAGTTAAAAAGTACTAAATCTCTTAATTGGAGGGCAAGATGTTGACAGAAGAAAACAGAAAGGTAATTATTAATTAGTTTAAATTCATTAGCTTAAAATAATTATACATGTGTTCAATAGGAACACATGTATAATTATTGCAATTTGTGTGATTTATTTTAAAAAATTAACAATGTTAACAAATGTTACCATTGTCTTTTTGATGGAAACCAGGTCGAGTTTGTAAAGTAGAAGTTATTATTTAAATCAGAGATTTTTACTTGTCAAAAAACATTCTTTACTGCTGATTACTTTGGAGTAAGATGAATTTAGGAAAATAACTATTTCCTTTTGAACAAAGTATTGACTTTTCATAATTTGAATAAAAATTCAATAGATATAATTGCAACTTTTTAAATATTGCTCTCGGACTACTTTTTATTAGAAACCAAACTTTCTCCTTTTTCCCTGTTACCATTCATGTATGGTTTTGATGTTTCTAGGCAAGAGACATTAGGTTTTGCACTGATACTGCCTGTCATTAAAAAGTGATCATGAGAAAATTAAAGAATAGATGTAGCACTTAGCTGGAAACAATGAGACTTCTAGGGCATAGGGAACTAGTAAGCCCAGTTAGTTGACACATAGTACCAAAACCTCTGTATTTTATCCAGAATAGCAATAACATCCCCACTGTGTCCTCCTGAGTTCATAACTAGTTGAAATACAGACATGGATCAAACATTTAGGGATCAGACATATTTACATTTACTGCTAGTTAGGTTGGTGTAAGAACATGATTTTGGATCATTGTGGGAAAAGTGAGCTAACCCTATATTTAGCAGATTGATCTACTCAGTTATTGACCCACCTGGATGACCACATCCTGCCCTGAAGCAACAAGCAAAATGCAACCTCTTCACAGGAAGGCAAATATAGAAAAGGATACAGAATAAAAGGAAATTAAATTTCTTCTGCTGAAGTCATTAATCAAACAAGACACTCCTCCGTGGGGCAGAATGAGTGAGGGTACAATGCAGCTGGAAATGTTTCTTCTATTACTTTTCCACCTGGGAGGTAGAGTAAAATTTTGCTCTCCTCTATACTTATAGGAGGAGTACTGAATGAGTGCCCGTCCCCCATACACTTACTCAATACTTTACACTTTCTTCTCTCTCACTAGACTTTAACAATTAGGTTTGTAGTCAAACATGGCTGGCCCACCAGGGGAAGAGACCAGAAATTGGCTAGGCTTCCCCACGGTTCCTAGGTTTGCTCCTTTTCTTTGTTTTGTTTTGTATTTTGGGGGGAGACACTAGCCATCAGTTTACCTCTAATCGTGAGAAAATTTTAAAGTAGGCCATAAAATAACATTAATATATTTAACTCCAAGACCCAAACGGTGTCGTTTATTACTCCTCCTCTCAAAATGTGTCCAAATTGTGTCCAGAATCCAGTTCTGTGCAACAGAACTCAACAGAGGTTATGCAACACAGATGCCAACCACAGAGAGATTCTTATGATTTGAATTACATTCTGAGAAAGGAATTTAATACCCAAATGAAATCTCCATTCCTCGTAAGTGAAAGTATGATCAATGTCCAGAGTAATTAATTACAGATTTTAAAAAAAAATAAAGTTTGAAAAAAATTCCCAATTTCTTATTCTGCTCTCTCTTAGTCAGAATAGATTTTTTTTTTTTTTTTTAAACCTGGGTATATTTGGAGTCTTTTCAGTAGCAACAACCTAGGTGCTCTTTAGCACTTTCAAAATTTAGACTAGTGCAATGCAAACTCACATTTCTTAATTTTTAAGGAGTACTAACAGTATTAACTCTTTCAACTGGCTATACAAATGCACAGTACAAGCTCCCATCATACATTTTAGAAATGTAAGTAACTTTCCAGTTGCTAAAGTCTTGTCAGAGGCAAAAATACTCTACCCAGAAATCAGTACTTCATCACATAGAACAGAAAATTGATGCTCCTCCTGCTGAAAACCACAGGAGAGCCTCGACAAGTATCCGTGGGAAGAAGCAAACTCTTCTAGGGCATGGCCTCATTGGTCAGCTTACCATTGTTGTCCAAAGATAGCAAATCGTGAACTAAAACCCAGTGGGGAAGAAATATCTCATGAGACTATAACAGAACATTTGCCTTATTTAAAGTTTCCTTGTGGGAAAGCTTATCTTTGTATAATGTACCTGCTCTGTGGGTGTAGCTGCTGGGACATTTCTGACTTTCTGCGAAGTTAAAAGGGTTGTAATTTGGCAACCAGAGCTAGCAGGACTCATCTGACATAGTCTCCTTCATATTTAATCTAGTGAAAATTTCTTCCGGTCCATTTTCCTGACAGTTCTGAGTATCTGGTACCTGGGGCTTGTCTCCTCACTGAGGTCTTGCCTTTCTTTTTTGGTTTTATAACATTGATCCCCATGCATTTTTTTCATACATAATAGTAACTAAAATAATTCCCCCTTTTCTTATCGTATCTTCAGCAGCAGTGGACTGAGGCACATCTTAATATTCCTTACCTCACCTCAGGCTTGTCCTATAACATTACATCCTTTCTTTTAAGAAAAAAAAATAGCCTTCTCTTTCTGATATTTCTATCATTCCCCCATTGCTTCTTCTCTGAGAGTTGTATTGAAATATATTTTTAAAACCAAACCCATTGCATTTACATTCCAGCACACTTGCTTGATAGAGATTGAGCTTTTCAAACACAGACTTATGTAATTGCTTTATTTATCATTGAGCCTGTAATAATTCCATTAAGCTATTTCCTTCCTCCATCAAAGAACACTGAGTATTTTCAGAGAATTTTTTGTCTTGCCTGTATTTTTATTCTCAGTACTCTGAGTATTTTAAAGTCAATGGTCTTTAAAATGGGATGTGTGAACTCCTGGAGCTACACAGAAATCTTCCCAGGGGCATACTTTCTGCCTTCTCAACTTTCATGTATTCTTTTCCCTAGTGAGTTCATAGTAGTCCTTCCACTTTACAAAAGGGAGAGGATTTCTCATCCTGAATTTTGCAGCTATGCTCTGTTCTGGAAGTAAAAATGAGAGATCTTAACCATGAGACAACTAAAACAAAATTTTTTGGAGAAAACTTTTTTTTTTTAATTTTTTATTTTTTATAAACATATATTTTTATCCCCAGGGGTACAGGTCTGTGAATCACCAGGTTTACACACTTCACAGCACTCACCAAAGCACATACCCTCCCCAATGTCCATAATCCCACCCCGTTCTCCCAAACCCCCTCCCCCCAGCAACCCTCAGTTTGTTTTGTGAGATTAAGAGTCACTTATGGTTTGTCTCCCTCCCAATCCCATCTTGTTTCATTTATTCTTCTCCTACCCACTTGAGCCCCCATGTTGCATCACCACTTCCTCATATCAGGGAGATCATATGATAGTTGTCTTTCTCTGCTTGACTTATTTCGCTAAGCATGATACGCTCTAGTCCCATCCATGTTGAAAACTTTTAACGATGATTGAAAGTTCCGTAAATCTACATTAGCGTTTTAAGAATGCAGTATCTTTTACATAATGCATTACTTAGAAATGCGGAGATATTAGAAATGTTAGAGATATTAGATATTAAAAATGGGGAGATTTGTTGAGATATTCTAAACTGGATGCTTCACGTAGTGTGAACAGTAAAATTGATGGCAGTTTTCATTTAGGGACTTCATGAATTCCATGGTCCATATATGTGCAAAAACCTGGTAAGATCAAAGCAAAGACAACATTGGTTTAAAAATTATGAATGTAAAAATGATTTTTATTGTCTTTGATTATAAAAATTATTTTCAGTTATTTTAATACTTGGTCACAGGGATGGCTCTTTGACAAAAACTTCTAACAGAAGAAACAGTACTGCTTGTGATATTGGTTATTTTAAATAAAATCAGAACATTTTTCAAGGACCATCAAATATTCCAAGTTACGTTTAAGAAAACTGACAGACAGATATTTTGTATGATTCCACCAGATTCAGTGAATATGTTATAATCAGATGTTTTAAATCGTTTTATCAAAACATATCATGAAATGCTCATTCTATTTACAACCATATTATCATTTAAATGATTAACAAAAAGTCTTAAAATGTGTACATCTTTTAAAAAATAGTATAGATCTTTCTTTTTTCATTAAATACATACAAACGGTTTGATTGTGATGTCTTAATGGTTATTTCTGTGTTGGTTCTTATTTTTATAACATGGTTCTTATTTATTACTAATAAAAGTTGTACCCCAGCAGTCAACACAGTTATGCACTGTCATTTACCCAACAAACATAGTGCCTATTATATTCTTCATTTCGGGGGGGAATATATATGTGTGTGTGTGTGTATATATATATATATATATATATATATATATATATATACACACACACAAATTTTTGGTACTAAAGACTATAGGAAACAGAATGTTGGATTATTTATGTTTTTCAACTTATTACGAAAAAGTCTAGGTTAATTATTTTAGACACTATTAATTTTAATCTTGATTTAGCTAATTTTAGCAATATATGTCACAAATTGGATTTATATATCATTTTTTATATATCATTTTTACACTTCCTTAAATCATATTAACATATTTACTTATATTAGAAAATAATATTAGATTCTTTGTATAATTAAATTAATTCTGATTGGCTGGTTAACTTGATAATGATAATGGTTAATTTTGATAATTAAGGTCGGTGGGACTCAGGTTCAATGAATGAGATGACCCTTATTTCTGGTATTAGGATTCTGATAAAAGTGTACTTTGAGAAAAAAAAAAAAACTATTTATTATGTATATTTTTTGGTAGAATGTGTTGAAATGAAATTTAGACAGCTTTCACAACTTTGAAATGTAATTGATTAACAAGGTTCTCAAAGCAAAAGAGAAAGAAAAACAAAGAAGAAAAGATAAATGAATAGAATCAACTAAACAGGATAATTGTTATGTGATAAACTTATTTTAATGCCTCAATGACATATTTTCCAGTGATTTAGGATATATCTTTCAAGACAGATTACCTAGCTATTTTTACAAGTAATGGCGTTTCTGATTCTCTAGTTTCAGTAAAATTAAAGGGGAAAGTAATCAATTTGTCAGATAATATACCATTAATAATGTCAATCATAAATGCCTATGTGAATTTTGGCATGCGTTTCAGGAGAGAATTGAGTTACTACTAAATAAAAAAACAAAACAAAAATAACAAACTTCCACAAAGCAAAACAATACTTTGCATTTGTTAATACAACCTCTTTTTTTTAGCGTGTACATTAGTAACAGTAAACGATAAACATGGAATTTAGGCTAACTCCTTAAATTCTGCTTTTTTTTATTTAGACACAAATGAGTCATCTGTGTATACGAAACTACTTAAAATTATAAGTTACAATTATCCCAATAAAAGATTTATCTAAAATTACAAGTTACAATTATCCCAATTAAAGATTTACCTAAAATTACAAGTTATAATTATCCCAATAAAAGATTTAATACTTTTTAACAAGGTTTAAAGAGTAACTGTCAAATATTACATTTCTATTGTTTTGTTCAATTCAAGGAAATAGCTATAAGAATAATTTAATTAAAACTTGTAAACTTAGAGCTTATGGCAAAGAGAAATTTTTCAATTAAAAAAATTTAGCTATATGTATGTTTTTGTTGATGCTGGGAATTCAATGGATAGCATACAAGAGTCTTTTAAGCATGAAAATATGTATATTCAACAAAATTGTATGGCAGAAGTTGAATGGGAATACAAGTTCAAAGAAAAAAGAAATGGTGTAAAATTTTTCATTTTTAAAATGAAGCTTATTTATTTTACATTTTTTAAAGATGATAGGCATTAAGTCATCACAGTATTATAGTACTAGATCTCATTGATTCTAGTTAAACAAGGTTATTTTATGTTAAAGTGTCAGTTCCTACAATATTACTGAAACTATGATCTTCACAACTAGTTTAACCAATAAACAGATTCTGACTATCAATCTAAAGTTTTATTTGAGGGTACAAGTTCTCAAAATTCTTTTGGACATACAAGGGCAAAAGTTAAAAAAAAATAAATGAAGGCCACTGTTTTATGTAATAATATCCCCATTTCCTTTCATACATTCACTAGTAAATTTTTTCTCTGATTCCTGAATGAAGCTGTAAACTGAGTCCCTGAAATCTAAAGTTATTGCTAATCTTTATATACATAATAAATATGGAACTAACTTGAGATCACGTATAGAGTATGACTCCTAACGCTGTGGATGACATACGTAATTCTAAGAGGTTAATTTCTCCACAGTTCTTTTTACTGATCCTGATAACAGCTCTAAACATTAGATAAACAGAATTTGGACAGCTGCTATAGTGCTGATTAACTAAGCCTGGCATGGAGTACCATATTGCTCTGTAATTTAAACTCCTTTGGCAAGATAAGGTCCAGGGCTGTAGGTCTGACTGAGAAATACAATAAAAGTAGCTGAAAATTATTTCATTCACTGAAAAGGCTTTAATATAAGAAATTTTAACTAAGACTTTAAGACTCCATTCTGTGTAACTTAATATTGGCTTCAGGGGTGTTTATTTTGGTGTGTGTAAGAATCAAGTGAAGACCAATTAAAGATCTCCGTCTCTTCTCCCCTTATTAAGATGTAGCTCCTCCAAGGCCAGTTCCTAATTATTAACCGATGCTCCTGGGTCTACAATGATAGTCACTCAACGGCAGACAAAATGCCCATAAACTGCAATGACCCACTGAGACAATCCCATGTCAGCTGTACTAATTTAGGTGAAAACCTAAAGCAACCCACATGACTTCTCCAGAAACTGATGTCCACTTGTTATTGTGGTTATCAAGAGCCAGTCTTTGTCTCTTTCCCAAGGTTTTAGACAAAGACCAAGTTGCTTTGGTTTTAGGACACTAATATGTACACTTTTTCCCCGTGAATTTAAGTGACAATTTATAGAAGGCAAATAGAATTCAAAATGTTAGCTGCAATATTAACAAAGTTGACTGAAGAGTAGGTCTTTAAATCTGTATTGAGAAGAACATGCTAACACCATGCATCTCTCTGTAGTCTCAATACTAGAAGAGTTCACTTTTAGTACCAGACGAGAATTGCCATGTGCCTGAGATGGAGAAAAGACAGAAAACGTGTCTTCAGTATTTTCATATTTTTAATTGATTAATTCCATCAATGAGAAGCATAGATATACTCATGCCACTGGCAGTCAGATTCTTACTTCTTTTCTGGGAACTGTAAATATTAGGGAAAGAAGATAGATGTACTGCTCTAGCAGAAGTCCCTCCACATGAAATTATTAGCCCAAACACCCATAAATACAGAGAATACATTTCAGCTAGGGTGATGGTTAATTTTATGTGTCACCCTGGCTAGGCCCCAACTGCCAGTTTGGGGTCAAACATCAGTCTGGAAGTGGCTGTAAAGGTATTTTTTTAAGATACAATTAATATTTAAATTGGTCAAATTTCAATAAGGCATTTCACCCTCCATAATGTAGGTAAGCCTCATCCAATCAGTTAAACGTCTTGAGAGAAAAGACCAGAGTCCCCTGAGGAAGATACATTCTGCTTCAGACTGATTGCCTTTGGACCAGAGATGCAACATCAACTATTCTTTGCATCACAGGCAGCAGCTTGCTCTGCAGATTTTGGACTTACCAGCCTGTACAATCATGTAAGCCAATTCCTTATGTATACACACACACACACACACACATATCTAGATATATTTACATACAGTCATATCTTGGAGATATTACAGGTTCAGTTCCAGATCACCATAATAAAACAAATATTGCAACACATCAAGCACATTTATGTTAAACCTCATGCCAGCTTCAAACATTTCTTCTGCAGCTTCTCCACCTCTCTTAGCCTTCACAGAATTGAAGAGTCTTGCTTGGGGTTAGGCTTTGACTTAATGTGGTGGATGGCTTGATCTTCTAACTAGACCACTAAAACTTGCTTTGTATCAGCGAGAAGACTGTTTCACTTTTTTATCACTCCTACGTTCACTGAAGTAGTACTTTTTTTTAAAAAAAAATATTTTATTTTATTATTTTTAAGTATTTAAGTATTTTTATTTCATTATTTTTAAGCCCCAACATGGGACTCAAACCTACAACCCAGAGATCAAAATTTGCATGCTTCACTGGCTGAGCCAGCCAGGCCCCGCTAGAGTAGTGCTTTTACTTTCCTTAGGAATCTTTTCTTTATATTTGCAATTTGGCTGACTGTTTAACACAAGAGGCCTAGCATTCAGCCTATCTAAGCTTTCAGCACATCTTCTTCACTGAGCTTAATAATTCCCAGCTTTTGATTTAAAGCAGGAGATGTGCAACGCTTCCCTTCCATTGAACACCTAGAGGCCTTTGAAAGGCTATTAATTGGCCTAATCTCAATATTATTGTCTTGGGGAATAGAGAAGCCCAAGGAGAGGGAGAGAGATGGTGGAATAGTTAGTTGGTAGAACAGTCAGAACAACACACGACATTTATGGATGATTAAGTTCACTGTCTCATATGGGGGTGGTTCATGGCACCCCCAAAACAACTATAATATACAATAGTAACATCAAAGATCAATGATCAAAGATTATCATAACAAATACAATATTAATGAAAAGGTTGGAAATATTATGAGAATTACCAAAATGTGAGAGACATGAAGTGAGCAAATGCTATTGGAAAAATGGTGCTATCACAGCATTACCACAAACCTTCAATTTGTTAAAATGCAGTAAGAGCGAAGCGCGATTAAATGAGGTATGCCTGTGCACATGCTAATACACACATGCTCATCCCACTCGTTCTGTTTCTGTGGAGAATTTTGACTGCAACACCAGGTACAACTATCTTGTGAATATGATACTAGACTTTGGAGGAATTCCTCTTCCTTATTGGAAAATAGCATTATTTGGACTTGAAAATTCTGTGTCTTTCTGAGGGTTGCCCTAACTTCAGACAGTAGCTCTGTATTAAAAAATGTCATACTAATGACCACACGTGGAAATACATGAAGGGAAAAAATCCTTGAGTGTTCCAAAATAACCTATAATTTTTCTGCTTTAGTATCTATCAACTAGAATTACTCTTATTTCTGTACTTGTTTTCCCCATAGATTATGATCTCCTTCAGGTCAGAGCTTGTTCCTTTTTTAATAGACTTTTTTTAAATTTCTAGAACTTTTTGAAAGGGAGAGAGAAAGAAAAGGGGGAAGGGGCAGAGGGAAAGTGAGAGAGAAAATCTCAACCAGGCTCCATTCTCAGTATGGATCCTGACGCGGGGCTAGTCTCATGACCCTGAGATCATGGCTTGAGCCAAAACGAAGAGTGGAGGGGGGGCACCTGTGTGGCTCAGTGGGTTAAGCCTCTGCCTTCAGCTCAGGTCATGATCTCAGGGTCCTGGGATGAGCCCCTCATCTGGCTCTCTGCTCAGTGGAGAGCCTGCTTCCCCCTCTTTCTCTGCCTGCCTCTCTGCCTACTTGTGATCTCTGTCTGTCAAGTGGGTTAATAAAATCTTTAAAAACAAAACAAAACCAAAAAATCCCAAGAGTCCGATGCTTAACTGACTGAGTCATCCAGGCACCCCATGGACGTGTTCCTTCTTTCTGTGTCCCTTTAAAGTAAGGACACTGAGGGATAGAATAGGCATTGACTAGTTTATCATACAAATAAATCAAAAGGCAACAGTCTAGGATACTGAAATGAATCAAACAATGTAATTTCTTTATTTTACTAGGAAACGCACAAAATTCAAAACTCTCATCTACTTGGTGATATGTAAGCAAACCTGCTGTAGAGGACACATTTGCTTTGATTCGCATTTCGATAAGGTATGTATGAATTAGGCTCTCATTCCTCTCTTTCCCCCTCCCTCTCTCCCTCTCTCTTCCTTCCTCACTTCCTTCTTTCCTTGCTCCTTTTCTTCCTTCCCTCTTTCCTTTATTCCTTTAATGTCTTTTACCAATATTTCTTTCCTAATATAAAGTTGCTTATGCCAAACCTTCCTATTAAGACAGATTTTCGTTAATTTACCTGACTGTGCGTTCAATGACCTTGCATACATTACTAAAAACATAGTCTCTAAATTAAAATATTAATAGACATCATATTCATATGAATTAAAGATAAGTGTTATCTTTAAGGAGATTGGGCTGAGAGTTACTACGCATACATAAATATATTCTCCAGATTTGAAATGTAATGTAAAATACATTATTGAGTTGAAGACAGTTTTTCTACCATTTTGAAACATTTCTTGGATTTCTGTCATCATTATTAGGTGGTTGTGGTTTACCATAAAATGACCTTTTAGATGCCGTTGTTCTGTGAACACGCAATTTCACTGGAATAGCATCTTTGAATACTAGGCCTTAAAAGTCAATAGTGTTCTTCCTGTGACCTACTTTTAAGATGGCAATGTGACACCTGGGAAACATACATTGATAAATGAGGATCTTTGCTGAACATTAGAACAAAAAGAACTAAATTGGGTCTCCAGATATTAATTATTCTCAGAGATGCAGTCCATCTTTGCGATCTTCAAACTGAGAGACAATTTTACACTTTAAGATGATTGAGCATAGAAACATTTTAGACCTTGAGTGTAGTAAGCAATATTACAAATGGGTTGAGAAGAAGAAGGAAAAAAAAACCCACTTATGAACACATTTATAAATTAAGTTGAGAATGGTAACATTCCCTGCCCTAAGACATTGTGGCTAAGCAAAGCTATCTAATTCAAAATCTGAAAAGATGGGATAGTTTTACCCTATTTTCTTAGTCTAACAATACCCTAGGGGCAACTTGCTTTGTAAAACAGATTAAAGAACTTTTATAAACAGATGTAGCTTTATCAAAGTCAACATAAATGATTTAGATTAATGTTCACCATAGGTAAAATAACAAGCAAATGTGTCCTTTGCTTTTTTATTTTTGCATAATGTTAGTTTATTTTAATCTTATGTGTAAAAGTATACATAATCAATTTATCTTGCCAAATGGATAATATTTATGTTGATTATTGTAGGTCCAGACTTCCTAAGAGATCCAGTTAAATAATGTATATACAAAGGGTTTTGGAAAATATAAAACATTATACAAATGGAAGTGATTATTATGATTATAATCATTGTAAATAGCGAGAATAACTGCTGTGAACATCTTAAAATATGCTTCCAACTAGGATAATCAGTCAGTCTGTCAGTCAGTTGCATTTATTTTATGACTACACACAGAGAATTCTCTATTATACCAATTGGTAAGATAGAAACGAAGGCAATTCCATGACAGCTGATTTTCGAAGACTTCACAATTTTAAAGAGAGCACTTGATAAGTGAATATGTGAAAGATAACATATGCACATTATATACCAAATGCCAAGCATATAAATTACGTTAAGATCAGTATGGAGTATCTACTCTTGAGTAACAGTAAGAAAAACAAATGCAACCAAATAACTGCAATAAAACGGGCTAAGGGGAATAATATAGGCTTGCACAAAGCATGTGTAACACATATTGGACAGTTTGGCACAGTGGAGGCAATTTAGCAGACCATAATCCCAAATCTGATCGAAAGATGTGTTTTATTTGGCCAATGCATGGCCCGATTTCCCTCCCTCCCTCCACCCCTTTCTCATTCCTTCCCTGTCTTCTTCTCTCTCTCCTTCCCTTCCTTCCTTCTGACAGAAGATGTGTAAGTCCTTTATACAGAAAATTATAATTTGTGTTGAGGGTTACAAATCGTCAATAAATAAAATACAT
The DNA here is from genome assembly GCF_009829155.1 of Mustela erminea. Lineage (NCBI taxonomy): Eukaryota > Metazoa > Chordata > Mammalia > Carnivora > Mustelidae > Mustela > Mustela erminea. The sequence continues at coordinate 87,505,954 of NC_045621.1, forward strand.
GCTATCAGCTCTAAGACTTACTTTACCACCCCCCTTAAAATAGGCCAAATTACTCTGATGCTATTGCATAGATTCTGGCAAAAGGCACAAGGCTCCCGAGTTGGAGATCAAATGATTACAACTAAGGAAGCAGCAGGAATGCTGCCGTATTTGCTTTGGTCCCTTTGCCCTCATCGCCCAAGACCAGACAGTGATATGACAGGTAGATGCCTGCACACACGCAGGTGGGCTGAATTATAGGAGAAGGACACAGAATTTAGGGATCCACTGCTTTCACTGAAAGCAGTAAGCAAGACTTTTATTTTTTTTTTAAAGATTTTATTTATTTATTTGACAGACAGAGATCACAAGTAAACAGAGAGGCAGGCTGAGAGAGAAGAAGGGAAGCAAGATCCCTGTTGAGCAGATAGCCCGATGAGGGGCTCGATCCCAGGACCCAAGGATTATGACCTGAGCTGAAGGCAGAGGCTTTAACCCACTGAGCCACCCAGGCGCCCCAAGCAAGAATTTTTTGTTTTGTTTTTTGGGTTGAGAGGAGGCATTATCTCTTTTCTTAGAGTTACCAGTTACATAAAAACACTGAGAAACGATCTGTTCCCAGTTCTACCAGAAAGCAGTTAGGGCCCTGAATTCTTGTCACATCCACAAGGTTTGTAGCAGGAATCCAAGAGGGCCATAGAGGACTGTCCTCCCAACATGTGTCATGTTCATAACAACTGAACATATACATCATAGAAATATATTAATGATCCCTATATTAATTTATGAGTCCGGTCAAAATCTCAGAAAGATCATCTGAGGATAAGTACAAATATACATGGTGGGAGGCAGTATGTCTTAACACAATCATTATGGATTTTTATTTGACATTATCTAGCATAACTGATGATGGTCATCTTGCATAATCCAGAATTTCTGTTTATAATGTGCCTACCATGCTAGCTTTGGCAGCACATATTCTAAAATATAATGTGCCTACTTTGGTGAAACTCTGTCACCTGTATATTATAAGGATGTTTGTGATCTTCCTTACGATATTGGTTGTTTTGGAACAATACTGAAAAAAAAAAGTGCTTATCAATATGGGACTAGAAAAATGAATTATTAAATTGTTACTAAAATAGATTAGCTAGATCCAGCAGGTTAATTGGAATAATCCTGAAAACCCTAATGTGCTATAAAATAAGTCACAAAAACATATATGCTATTTATGCAAATTAAAAATGCAGAATGATGTGATTTATTATTTATAAACATAGAATGCTAGAACTAGACACCATACCTAGAAAGAAACTCCACAAATTGAGGATAGTTATTACCTTTGGATAAAGAGGATAAAGGGTAAATACAAGAGTAGGAAGCTTTAACTGTTTAGGAAACACTATATATCTCTAAAACAAAGACTTGAAACAGCAATGGCAAAATGATAGCACTTGTTAAATCTGGGTGGTGGGAACATGGATATATTACAATATTCTTTGTTTCTGTCTGTCTAAAACAGTTCAATATGAAAACTTGGAAAAATACAAAAATATAATCACTTTGCCTTCCTGCCTGTCTGAATAAATGAACGCATGCAAAAGTATTAAGAATTTTCCTTAGTAGTCATACTGAGTAGATGTTAGCATAATTAGTTTTTAGAATGCACTATGTTTTTGTGTTCAAGTTTACAATTTAATCATAATCACTGTGAAAAATATAAGAATATACAATTGTTGAAAGATAATATTATCCTGGAAGTAAAAGAATGAGGATAAGCAAAACAAGTTCTGCTGGGAAGGTTATTTGAAATAGGGATTAAGTATTTTGACCCCAAACAATGACAATGTTAATACTGAAAGCTATGCACTGAGGAGTGAAATTTCTGGGAGTTGTTAAAACTGTAAATTTATGTTTTAACATCAGATTGTATTGCGGGGTGTATGTGTTTTAATAATTTCTGAGTCACTGTGCCTTATTTGATGTACATATCCATAGGTATTTCATTTTATTTTATGAAGTTTATGATTTATTATTGTGTAATAAAATCAAATCCCAAAATAAAGAAACAACACAACCATATTCCATAACACAATGACACTAACACTTGACTTCTTTTAGTACTTTTATACGCATACCTTTATTTTTAACTTAATTACAGCCATAACATGTGTAAACCATTCTTCACAGCTTCTGAAGTTTATTTTGAGATTTATTTCCAGGAGATAGAATCTAACAATTAAATATAGTTTTAAAAGATATTTTTAAAGATTTGCATCAAGATGGCAAAAACTACAGAAAAATTTTAATCAGAAAACTACATAACTATTTATAGATACTTAAATATTCAGAAAGAATTCCCTTCCCCCTGCCCAGGAAGTAGTACAGCTGGAGTCTTTTTATGATTTTAGGATGGAGGGCAGGGTGGACCTAGGCCAAGCAGGTGTTTATCTCTGCCCTTGGGTCTTTCTGGAAGGGTTGCTTAGGAGTAAGAATGGATGAAAAAAACTCAGACAAATTAAGTGTTAAGTCTGATTTTAGATCTGAGTTGGAGAAAACTTTTGTATCGCTGAGACACCAGAACATTTTTCCTTACCAAATATTATATAAGTGATCAAGCAATTGTACAAGCTGCCGCAAAGACAATGCAATTCTGTACTCTATGAGAGTAACTGTAGAACACTATGACAAGCACATCTATATCCCAAGATTCCCTAGTCTTGACTTGATCTATATTTTCTCTAAGTTTGATCTAGTTGTAGTTTTAGTTTCTGCGTACATTCGTTTTTCAAGAAGCCTCAAAATTTGAGGGAATAATGCTTAGTGAATCAATCAGTGCAATGATCTTCAATATAATGATTAAAACCAACTTAATGCTGAATTCCCAACTGTACTAAATCTCTCTGAGACGTTTTAAGCTGCTCTGATGAACAATCAGTTGTGTTGCAGGAAATCTGGAGAAAAAAATATAGTTAATTAATATGAGTTCAGATTGCATGGCAGGTAAATCAGTCCATAAGCATCTCCTCTTTCTCCTCCAAAACATACAACAGACAGACAAACAAAGTGTTCATCATTTCACTCATTTAAATATTTACTTAACTACATATTAAATATATAATTATTTTTGTTAAATAACACCTAATCAAGAAAAGGAAGAGGATTGATATATATTTTATATATCATATATATATTTTATAAATATTTTTATGTATCAAATATATCAGGAAAAAAAACCATCCCAAACATAAGTCAATCAAACGCATTCAATTTGAATTTTTCATTCTTCACTCATTTTGGTTAACGAAGGTTTTACTTTAATATACCTGAGTGTGCATGTGTGTGCTTGTGCATGTGTGTGTGTGTGTGTGTGTGTGTTTGATGTTTTGGTATAGTATTCTGTGTTTGATGTTTTGATACAGTATTCTGTTAAGGTAACACCTGCACTGTTACCAAGAGCAGTATTGTCAGGACATATATGGCTAGTGTACATGTGAAATGTGGCTAGTCCAAATTGAGATAAATGTAAAATACACATAGACTTTAGAAAAAGTAATATGAAAAAAATTAATGTATTATTTTTCATGAATGTTTTATATGGATTACATGCTAAATGATAGTATTTTGGATATAGTCAGTTAAATACATTAATAAATTTAATTACATCTTTTCTTTCTACCTTTCTAAATGTGACTACCAGAAAATTTAAATTATAGGGATTGAAACTTTAAATACACATTTATGGTTAGCATTATATTTCTATTGATCTGGAAAACAAACAATCACAAATGTACACATAAAATGTTATAGTATTTTCTTTTTTTGAACATAGAACTCTAAAAACATTTATGTCCTTGACAAAATTAAAAGATTATTGTAATTCTGAATTAATTTTGAAACATTTCTGCTAGGACATGGACAGCATCTAAGTGTTATGCTTATCAGGAGTCACTAAGAGACGCTTGTAACAAATTTCAACAATTTGTTTTTACACATTTTCTTTTTTTAAATTTATTTTATTTATTTTCAGCATAACAGTATTCATTATTTTTGTACCACATGCAGTGCTCCATGCAATCTGTGCCCTCTATAATACCCACCACCTGGTACCCCAACATCCCACCCCCCCACCCCTTCAAAACCCTCAGACTGTTTTTCAGAGTCCATAGTCTCTTATGGTTCACCTCCCCTTCCAATTTCCCCCAACTCCCTTCTCCTCTCTAACTCCCCATGTCCTCCATGCTATTTGTTATGCTCCACAAATAAGTGAAACCATATGATAATTGACTCTCTCTACTTGACTTATTTCACTCAGCATAATCTCTTCCGGTCCCATCCATGTTGCTACAAAAGTTGGGTATTCATCCTTTCTGATGGAGACATAATACTCCATAGTGTATATGGACCACATCTTCCTTATCCATTCGTCCGTTGAAGGGCATCTTGGTTCTTTCCACAGTTTGACAACCGTGGCCATTGCTGCTATAAACTTTGGGGTACAGATGGCCTTTCTTTTCACGACATCTGTATCTTTGGGGTAAATACCCAGTAGTGCAATTGCAGGATCATAGGGAAATTTTATCTTTAATTTCTTGAGGAATCTCCACACTTTTCTCCAAAGAGGCTGCACCAACTTGCATTCCCACCAACAGTGTAAGAGGGTTCCCCTCTCTCCACATCCCCTTCGACACATGTTGTTTCCTGTCTTGCTAATTTTGGCCATTCTAACTGGTGTAAGGTGATATCTCAATGTGGTTTTAATTTGAATCTCTCTCAGGGCTAGTGATGCATTTTCTTATTTTTATTTCAAATTACCTTGAGAGTTTACAGTATATTCTGTTCAATATCTATGTTGAGAGCTTCCACCTGGGACTGAAGAAGAGAATTATTTTTTACTTTTTTTTTATTGGGGTATAATTGAGATTATAAAATATAAATATGGATGCTAAATTGTCGCTTTGTATCTGATAATGCCTGATTTGTGGGAGAGAGCATAACGTGTGTGCCGAATCAGTCTTCTCAATAAGTCCCAGAAATATGCAGACCCGCCCAGCCAGATGGAGCTGTTCAGCATCCAGCGGACTTGCCCTGCACAGTAGCCCTCCTAAACAGCCCTCCTCAAAGCCTGAAGCAGAGAGGAGCAGAGAGAACTTACTTTGCCAGCAAGAGAAGGAAAACAGGTAGCGCAGGGACAGCCGTATCTACTTAGTCTTCCTAAATTTAACTTCCAGTTAAGTCACTTTATGTGGACACATCTGCACAAAGAGTCTGGGAGTTGGGCTTATTCAGTAGTCTTAGTAAGAAGAAAATTCTTAGGAGTGAAGAAGTGTATTCCTGCTATCAATCCATAAAATGGGAAAAAATAACTTTTTCCTTAATATTAGTAACTATCAATTATAGATATTTACAGATCTTATAACATTTCTCTTAATGCGCTGTTTTACAATGCTCACAGCTCTTTGATTTCAGTACTTATTTCATTTTCACCTAGAAGTTAAGAAAAAGTGTCTGACAGTTTAAACCACTTGCCCACTAGTTTAACCTAGCCAGAAGTGGAAGATACTTTCACCAAATTCTACTGTTCTGTCTGTTGCAACTTCAGTGAAATTAAAAATAATTTCCCAAAGATTCTACAACCACTCGGGTCCAAACTTGTGAATGAAATGTATCAGCATGGTGATTAAAATTATTGAAAACAAAATGAAGAAAACGGATTATTTTTCTCCTTTGGTTCTGAGTTACAGCAATGAAGAGAAGCTCCAAAACTTTTGAACATTTTTTTTAATTTATAGAATTGGTATAAAATTTACTGAAACAACTACTTTTAAAATAATATTATTCATATTAATACTAAAATCCAGTAAGTTTTTCTTAAAAATTAAAATCTTAATTTTCTACAATTATAGCTAAACATTGTATTTTTGTTATTTTTATTACATTGTTCTGAATATGGGACATCATCATGGCTATGATTTCACATATGAAATTGAATACTTGCAGAGCAAAGCAAAATGTTTTACAATGCATTTATTTTTATTTAAGGATGGAAATACAGATAATTTGAGGTTAAAGTAATCTGCAGCCTCTCTTCATCTACTGATATTCTGGAAGGCTGTTACAGAATTACCTTATAATCTTTGAAGGTTAGTCCAAAATTTTCCATTCTGTTTTCTTCCAGAAGTTTAATTAAAGAACCTATATTTAAAATATACATTTTGTGTGTGTGTGTGTGTTCTGTTTGTTAAGCTATTTTGCTTCCTCTGTTGCTGAACTATGTGATTTCAACAGTGGTATTTTAATTTATGTGTCCTTATAAGTTAAAAAATGCTACATATTATTTGTGCAAGTCTGTTGGGACATATGTTGTAGTTTTTACTCAGGAAAATCCTTTATCGATTTCAACTTTTGATTAAGAACTACAGAACCATTCCTATTAATATCACTGTACAATTAGGTCACAGATCAGGAGGATTTTTGTTTTTTTTTACATGAGTATAAGAGCTTAAATTTCTAAAACCTTAGTTGTACCAGGAAACCTATTTGGCACTTATTTCTTTTCATTTCATACCATTATTGATGTAAAATTTAATGATGGAAGATTCCTAATGCATTTGTTGATAAATAGGAGACCAGCTTTTCCTTCTATAGGATTACTGTGTTTTATCTTTTCTTCATTAAATTGTCAAGGCTTCTCTCCTCAATCACAAGTACATCCTGTACAATAATGTACAACAATGATTGGTGATAGAAAAGTGCAGTGGAGAGCATTTCAATTTTTGAACTTCCTGGTTTTTGGTTTTAGTTAATTATTGTACAATTGATGTGCATGCAGGGATGTCACTGATCTCCATCTCCCAAATGCCTCATTTACTGCCTGATATTAGACAAGGCATTCAGGGTGGTATGTTAACTCTCTCAGGTCAAAGGAACACTACTGAGTGAATTATAATGGAGCTGTTATTATATTTGGGTTTTCTTTATTCAGGTCATTTATGGCAAGCTTCAGAGATGATGCCACGACCCTGTATTACTGGCCAATTATTCTATCAATGTATGCCCCGGCCAGACTCATGATATCACAGAGTTACAAAGCAGAATGAGAGCTTCTACTGAAACAGCTTCATTTTAGGGAGGCATAAATTGTAGTCAGAAAGATTAAAGATTTTGTGACATCATAAAAGTAATGACATATCTGGGGATAAAAAGAAATGTGACCTGACCATTGTTTTTGGAGAATCCAAGCTTCTTGCACTTAATGGCTGCATGATATTTGGCAAATTATATAACCTACTAGGTCTCAATTTCTTTTTTTTAAATATTTATTTATTTGACAGAGAGAGATCACAAGTAGGCAGAGAGGCAGGCAGAGAGAGAGGGGGGAAGCAGGCTCCCTGCTGAGCAGAAAGCCTGATGCAGGGCTGGATCCCATGACCCTGAGACCATGACCTGAGCTGAAGGTAGAGGCTTTAACCCACTGAGGCACCCAGGTGCCCCTCAATTTCTTCATATACTCTTTATTGTTAATGGCTACTTCATAGGCTTATGTGAAAAAAACTGGCAGATATGGAGTAATTAAATTTCCTTCTTTTATTTTTGTTGTTTTAGAGAAACCCACCATCAGATCTTGAAAATTATTCCTTAATTATGGTCTCCCAGAAATATTACCTTTATGAATATAGGTAAGTAGATTTTTTAAAAATTTTTCTTTTTAGTCAAAGAGTTAAAATACCCTAAAACATTTCATCGTAGTCAGTAGTTAAACAGAGAGGAACAGGAAGGGTTTGAGGAAGTTTGCCTTTCAGTCTCACTGGTTTAGAAATAAACTGCAGCTAGAAATATCTCAGCTTGTGTATTTCTTTGAGTGGAGGATTTTTTGTAAAATTCTCCTTTTTCCCATTGTATTTCCATGACCAGAAATGAAAGTGAGTGCTGATTCACTTGTCCTCTCTATAGCTTCCTTTGCCTCTTCTCTATTTGATCTTGCAAGCGGAAGATCCTGGAATCCTCTTATAATATTTTTCCCCACAGAGAAAGAACTTAACCTACATATGATATTAGTGAGACAGTTCAAAAGTGTCAAATTTCAGTCATTTGATTGCTGAGTTGGATTGCTGTTCAAGAAATACAATGTAATTGTTGAAATCATTTATTCAAAATGGAACTTTAAATCTTACGACTATTTGAAAATTAAAATATTTTATGTATCAAATCACCTTCATTCCTGTTGTTGTCTAATTCTATAGGAGAAATTTCAGAAGCAATATTTGTAAAAGATCGGAAAAAAGTGGTTAACCTCAATCTAGATTTGTGGGTGGTGAGAAAAATATTTGGATTTAGGCACCAAAGCACTGGGAAGAACACTAAGAAGAACTATTCCTAATAAAAAACAAATGAGTAATAACATATTTTAAAATAAATTAGACCTTCTTAAAAATTTAATATTTAACATAAAAGAGGTTGCTATAGGGGCGCCTGGGTGGCTCAGTGGGTTAAGCCTCTGCCTTCGGCTCAGGTCGTGATCCCAGCATCCTGGCATTAAGCCCCATATTGGGCTCCCGGCTCAGCGGGGAGCCTGCTTATCCCTCTTCCGTTCCCTCTCTTGCTGTGTCTCTCTGTCAAATAAATAAATAAAATCTAAAAAAAAAAGAAGAGGTTGTTATAGTAGCTAGTATGGAATACACATGGTATTTTTAGACAATAATTATAGACAACCTTTATTTGGATTATAAATTCATTAATGAGAGGTTTGTTTTGAAAAATGGTTAATAAAAACATACTAGGATAGCATTAGAAACATTAATTTATGATCCCCAGTAGATTATTTACATAAGAGCAACCTAAATGCCTGATGATAATTCTTATTTTTGTAACTTGTTTTTTAAATTTTTAATTTTTTTATTTTTGTAATTTTTATTCTTATATAGTAATTGATAGATAGCCAAATGTTATATAATCTTCCATACTTTGAAATATTACAATTATCTTTATTTTTTAGATGAGGTAATAGGTTCAGAAAGATTACATTTCCCAAGATTACCCAAGCTAGAATTTGAACCCAGCTCTTCTAGTTCCAAGTCTTTTGATTTTATATCACACCCAAATAAAATAAATAAGAGGCATTTGATAATGTGAAGAGAGAAGTGAAATGAGAATTTAAAATCTGAGTTTTGGTCCTGACTGTGTCATTAATTCACTGCTGAATGAGCATAAGAACTTTTGGATCTGCCCGGAGAAAACCGAAAAGCCTAAGGTCCTTGCTTTGCCCAAGTCCACTGTTTGGGGTTTCATAGACTGTCCTTACCTGGTGATACAAAAAGGGAATATTACTACAAATTAAAGAAAAAGAAATGAATCTTTGAAGCAAATAAGTTATATCAGAAAAAAATTTAAAGAAACATATTTGGACAGTAAAAAAAGAAAGTGATATTCTGGAGCTCAGAAAGAAAAACAAAACAAAACAAAACAAAACCACATTCTTTTATTATATGCAGATGACCAAAGCAGTTATCTTCTCAGTCTTATTTTCCACCATACTTTCTCCAGAAAATAGTTTAATCACTTTTTTTTATTCACATTTCTTAATTCTGCCTTCCTTCTCAATGTTTTCAATTTCTTATCTCTTCTTAGGACCTGGTGTTTTTCTAGGTATTCAGGTAGGTTGCCTACAAAGAGGTAGATATTTTTTAGCTAAAATATCAATTGCCGAGTAATTTCCAGAATCAAGGCTCAACTTGTGTGGTTGGTAAATTACTTTGGGTGGCAAGTCTTGCCATAACAGAGCATGAATTTAATATTCTTTCTGATCCCAGTGAGGTTCTGTATCACATCTGCTTGGGCACATATATGAAAAATCTTTTCCCTGTCTCCATGCCTCACTGGTTATTCCCAGGTTTTCTGAGTGTCTCTTATCATTTGCTACTCAGAGTGCAGTCTACTGGCCAGCAACACTGGCATTTCTTTGTCAAAGGCTTAATGAAAATGCAGAGTCTTAAGACCCTGTATACTTCAGATGCCTGGGTGTCTCAGTGGGTTAAGCCTCTGCCTTTGGCTTGGGTCATGATCTCATTATCCTGGGATCGAGACCCACATCGGACTCTCTGCTCAGTGGGGAGCCTGCTTCCTCCCTCTCTCTGCCTGCTTCTCTGCCTACTTGTGATGGCTCTTTCTTTCAAATAAATAAATAAAATCTTAAAAAAAAAAAAGACCCTCTATACTTAATGATTCAGAGCAGTAACTCCATAGTTTCCATTCACATTCAAGTTTGAGAACCACTGTTCATTGTTGTTCACCATCTCTAAGACAGATGCCCTTTCATTATTATATCTCCTTGGACCCATTTCTCTAAGTCCTCCATGTCTTGTTATATGACTTATTTCACTTGGCATTATATCTTCCAGATCTATCCATGTTCTTGCAAATGACAAGATTTTGTTTTTTATGACCAAATAATATTCCACTGTGTGTTTACCACATCTTTATCCATTCATCTATTTTTAGAGAGTATTTCTGAAAATATTCATTTAGTCCTCATGCATCATGGATGTTCAAATGGGTATTGCAGAATGTAAAATGGGTCGGAGAGAGGGTTGGTTTTTTAGGAATAGGCAGTGCTGGTTATGCTTCTTTTCACTGGCTTCCAATTTACACATTAGAAAATGAGAGTCAGAGGGACACCTGGGTGGCTCAATTTGTTAAGCATCTGCCTTCAGCTCAGGTCATAATCCCAGGGTCCTGGGATTGAGCCCCAAGGCAGGCTCCCTGCTCAGCGGGAGACTGCTTCTCCCTCTCCCTGACGCTCCCCCTGCTGGTGCTCTCTCTCTCAAATAAATAAATAAAATCTTTTTTTAAAAAGGAAAAAAAAAAAAAAAAATGAGAGTCACAGGCATAGCACCAGCTAGTTACAAAGTTATTACCAAGTTTTCTGCTGAAAAGTTAAAGAGACTTGAATAGACACTAAATGCCCTTCTGTGCTAACAATATGGTCTCTCTTGGATATTCCATGTGATCTCTGCAAAGCAGGCAGAAAAACCATGAAAAGATTGCTTTTTAGAGTGTGGGGCTGTATTGCCAATGCAGCCTCACATTCATTTACTCCTTGCATCTCTTTGAGTATGATACAATTTTACCCACTATATTTTTATTGGGTCATAAGTGCTATCCACCTGAGACCTATAAATTTAAAAATAATTGATTATGAGGAGCGCCTGGGGGGTGGCTCAAGCATCTGCCTTTGTCTCAGGTCATGATCCCAGGATCCTGGGATCGAGCCCTGCACTGGGCTCCCTGCTTAGCAGGAAGCCTGCTTCTCCTCTCTCATTCCCCCTGCTTGTGTTCCCTCTCTCTCTGGCTCTCTCTGTCAAATAAATAAATAAAATAAAAAATAGATAAATAAACAATAAATAAAAATAATTGATTATGTATGAAAACCTTATATGGTGACAGATGGTAAGTGCCCTTACTGTGGTGAGCGTTTCATAATGTATATAATTGTCTAATCACTATCTTATACATCTGAAACTAATATGATACTGTATGTCAACTATATTTCAATTGATTATGAATTTTACATAGGAGTAAAATTTTGAATTCTATCATGAGCAATTAATAAATGCCCTGTGCATCTTGGGCAATTTCATCAAAATTTTATAGATGACCATATTGAAGTTCAATACATATTAAATTCTAGAAAGTGAAACATTTCCAACTTTTGAATAGGAGTTTCATCAGCTTTTCCTAGCTAAATGCAAATCTACATAGCCTGTGTAAGTCTGAAAGCTGTTTGCTTAAACAGATTACACTGGAAAGAAAAAAACAATTGACTGTATTGTGAAGCTCAACTAAAATAAAGTTGACCCCAGGTTTCAATTTTCTTCTTAGTCAAATCTAACCAAAGAAAATTCCAAAACTTAGCTAAAATAAAATTACTTATAATCAAAGGAAACCTAAGTGAGTTTGTTCATTTTGATAATCAGTTTTCTGAATGAAAGTTGTACATATGACAGACTCACCAAATTTGAAAGCAGCATAGTAGACATACTAGCAGTATTTCAAGGTGAGGTGTGAAAAATGGTCCTATAATTCTGACAGGAGAACTATACACAATAGCTACAGAAAGAGCTTCTTGCTCTAAAATATATTCACACTCCTCCTTTCTACCCCAAAAGATAAATCCTATATTCTGTCCCCACACCTTCAAAAAATATGTTCTGGAGTTCCTTCTCTCCCATTCATATCTCCTGTCTGAATTTTGTATGTCACCAACTAAAAGCTACACATTCCCTAAGAGTCCTCTCAAACGCTACATATGCGATGATTGAAGCACTCTCCCCCCCCTCCCCCCACCGTGGATTCAAAACAATTCCTTCTGTGGTTCCACAGATGCTGTTGCTGCTGCTGCTTTTTCTCCTTTTTAAAGATTTTATTTATTTATTTGAGAGAGAGATCAAGAGAGTGAGAGAGAGAACTAGTGCAATGGGAGGTGGAGATGGGCAGAGGGAGAGAGAGAGAAGCAGGCTCCACACTAAGCAGGGAGCCTGACATGGAGCTGAGATCATGTCCTGAGCCAAAGGCAGATGCTTCGCTGACTGAGCCACCCAGGCACCTCATCAGTTGCTTCTTTGTTATACAAAATTAAAACACTTTGATGGTCAACAGCAAGTTACACTTTGTGATATGTATATGTTTTTATCCGTAACTATATCTATATCTACCCCCTTTCAATATTCTTGAAAGCAAATAAATTATGTGGTTAATCTTTGAAGTTCCCACATTATCCATACTACTTTTAGCAATACTATGTTTTCAATAAATGTTGGTTCTGTTGAGTTCACACTAAAATGTCTACGGCTACTTGTTTTAATGCAAGGTTATTATGCTTAGAAAATAATTGATTTATAAAGGGATAGAATAAGATCACCTGGGAAATGATGCAGAAAAATGTGCAGAAATAGATGTCAAGAGGAGTGAAGATAATTTCCTAATTCCTAATTTATAGAAGGTAGGCATTTAGCGGGTCTGCTGCTAAGTCATATCTAGTACATGTATGTAAATGTTTGGTATTTTCCACTATAGAATGATTTATGATATTATTGGGTTTTCCAGTTCTGGAAATGACAGAAGTAATTAAATTGTGACAACTCTGTTTTCACAATTCCTGATACCTATCGAAGTTATATCTTCAGCTCTGGAAGATTATAAATCTTTCCGAACCAGAATTTTGAGGTGGTTTTTAACTTGCATTACACAGACATAAAATTTATTATTGTATACAAACATATACACAAATTCATAATAACTAAATAAATACAGTCTAAAATCTTTCTATTCAATTTCCTCAAGTCAGATAATTTTAAATATCATGGTTTACTTTTTATTTTTTGTGTTATATAAGATTTCTTCTCTGATTTTGCTATCTGATATCTTTTCATCAGAATAACTTTAACTTCACATTTTGAAAAGTTTTAAAATACACATTAAATTTTCCAATGAAGAATCCATTTTTTAAAGATTTTTATTTATTTGAAAGAGAGAGAGAACATAAGCACAGGGAGAGGCACAGGAAGAGAAAAAGGGAGAAATAGACTCTCTGCTGAGCAGGGAGCCCAATGTAGGACCCTATCCCAGGACCATGGGAATATGACCTGAGCTGAAGGCAGATGCTTAACCAACTGAGCCACCTAGGCACCCAAGAATCATTATTTTTATGTCTTTTTTTTTTTTTAAAGATTAACAGATGGGAATTTATAACAGCCTAAAAAGAAAATTAAGGCTGAACAGAACATATAGTCAGCCAAATTTAGTGATATCAACCTGGGTTTGTTTGTTTGTTTGTTTGTTTTTAACATCTAAATTATTTCCTCACAGATGCATTTTGACCAAAAATAAATGGCTTTTCTTTCATAGATACACAGGATTATTCTCTTAAAATAATAATAAAAAAAAAGCATGTCACAAAATTTCTGTGGAAACAAATAGCTTTATCTTCATTAGATAATTAATCTGTAAATATATTATACAATTTCATTAATAACAATAAAGACTTCCCTTTATATTTTATTGCCAAAGATATTTTCTTACTACATATATTTTTCTCTTTGTAGTAAAAATTATGCCTTTTAGATTTGTTTCCTAAATTTTTTGTTAATATTTTAAATGATTCATTCTTCTTTCTTCATATATTTAGTATTTGATTTATTTTGTAACGGGAATTTGTCCTTAAATATTATTACTTGATGTGCATTGGAACTACAAATTTCACTTCTATTATACAGCCTTACGTTCTTTCACTTAAACATGTTGTCTTTCTTTTTTCTCCCTTTTTTTTTTGGACCTTATTTAACTATTTCTTCTCTATTAAATTTGTTGACTCACAGTCTGCAAAATTGTAACACTTAAGAGTTTCAAAGTCAAATTGCACTCCAAATTGTATATTGTGAAAGCCTCCTAAATGTGAATATAAGTTCAAAGTTGGGAAATAAAACTATGACTTAAAATTATTTTACATGGCACTCATTCTCTAATTAAAGTCTCACCTCCTTGTGAAACTTTCCCAAGTTATACCCTATGAATTTTTCCCCTTGAATTCCTATAGGATTTCTTTCCACGTATATTTTTTCTATATTATCTTCTAATTGCTTTACAAATATTAATACAAACTTGGATAAAATTGCACAATTCTTGAAGATATAGTTAAGGCTGTTTCTGGTATTTCAATCACTATCATCTTGTGATTATATATTGAGATAATTAGCACATTGATGAAATAATGAGATTAGTTATGTAAAATATGTCATTGGTTTGACCTCTACGGACCATGTCTGAGGCTCATAAGCAGAAGTAATTTACAATCTTTTAGTATCAATTATTTTGATTCAATGTGTGTGTGTATACATATATATATATATATAATTTTTTTTTAGGATTTTATTTATTTATTTGAGAGAGAGAGAATGAGAGAGCGCAAGCAGTGGGGAAGGAGAACCAGGCTGCACATGGAGCAGGGAGTCTGATGTGGGGCTCGATTCCCAGTCCTGGGATCATGACCTGAGCTGAAGGCAGCCACTTAACTAACTGAGCCACCCAAGTGCCCCAATTCAATGTAAATATTAATGATAATGTTTAATATGGACAACAAAGCTCTGTGTGCTATTTAGTTTTAGTATCCTCTTAGCTATATCTTAATGCCCCAACAGCCAATTTTCAGTTACCTAATAATTAAAACATTAGATAGGCTGTCTTCATCAGTGCAAAAGGGACCTTTTCCCACTAGGCTGTCTAATCAAAGCCACTTTCCTTCTGTAGAAGTACTCCCTACAGAGGCTACAAGTCACAGAATGTCTGAAGATTGCCCTGACATCTGCTTCTTCCTCAGTATAGCATTTCTGCTGGAACAAAATCACGAATTACAAATTTTATTGAAGCAAATAAAGAGGTTGTGAACTCACTGAATCCTACCCACATAAGAAAAGGTTGTATGTTTAATTATAGCAGAGAAAAACCTCAGTTGCTCTCTGCAATTAGTCCCTCAACTGTAGTATCTTTATTATTTTGTATTTTTCAAAATATTTTATTTATTTATTTATTTATTTATTTATTTATTTATTTATTTATTGGGGTAGAGAGCATGTGTGCAAGAAGGGGGAAGAGCAGAGAGAGGGGGAGAGGGTCTCACAGACTCCTTGCTAAGCATGGAACCCACTTGAGCTGAAATCAAGAGTCGGACATTTAACTGACTGAGCCACCCCGGTGCCTCATTAATTGGGTGTCTTTAGGTTCTTATCATTGTAATTGTTGTAAGTCACAATTTTGAAATGATTACTAAACATACACAAAGCCTCCAGTAGGTTTCAGACATTGTGTTATCATCATATTTAATCATCCTATATGGTAGTAACTCCCAATCTACACCCACAGTAGGTTTTATTGTTCTGTTTTAGAGAAAATAAACTGAAATGACTTGGTTTAGGTCACTGCAATAACAAGTTTTATAAAGAGAATTCAAATATAAATTTGTCTTTCTTCAAACTCATATTCTTGACTAAACCATGTTGCTTCCACAAATCCTCTCAAATATAAAGTGTGAACTAATGGCAGTTTTTTTTTTTTTAATTTACATTTACTCTTTACATTTCTACTACTGTGACAATTGGAGAAATTAGCTAATTCCCATTTTGGAGTATTAATTTTGGAATCGAGAGACAGCCAAAAGATTCAGATATATCTTGTCAATATGTCTTGACTTAATTTTCCAGGTCAGTTGTTGACATCAATTTTACCAATATAGATACCTTTACATCTTTGGAAATGAACATAAATACATTTCTTATCAGTTCTTAGCTTTTACTGTCATTTTAATATAAGACAAATCATTTATAATCTGACATTTTGATTACGTCTTTAAACAGCTACAATATTTATCATATTCAGTCAACATAGACAATTTAATCAGATAAATTGAGTAATTCTCTGTCATCACATTGTATTGAGGCTGATAATAACTCAAAAATATTCTGAGGTTATTCTGTCTAAGCTCGATAGATTTATTGTTGCTGTTTATTCACCAAGAGCTCTTAGACAGCACCTAAATATTTTTCATTCACTCATTCACTCATTGCTCATGTTGTTTGTAGGACAATAATTCTCAAACATTGTTGACTCACAACTCATTTAGAGAGTTTATAACTGGCCACATCTCAGATATTTTAATTCAATAATTGACTAATTTAGTTACTC
This sequence comes from Mustela erminea, assembly GCF_009829155.1. Lineage (NCBI taxonomy): Eukaryota > Metazoa > Chordata > Mammalia > Carnivora > Mustelidae > Mustela > Mustela erminea. The sequence goes on from NC_045621.1 coordinate 87,522,664, forward strand.
AGAGGTAGATTACCACCATTACAGGGAATACAGCCAACTAATATCAGTCACTTAACAAATAATATCTATTTAGTGAAAAACACTGCATTTGTTTCAATAGCATATACTCCTGTCTTTGAATATTCTTAAATGTATTTAGGGAGATAAGATCTTCGCAGATTTTAGGATATCTGTGAGATAATAACCAAATAGTAGTTGTTGAGTAATTTCTAACAACCATAATTTTCAAAATATATATTTTCTTTATCTTTATTTCAACATCATTTAGTGCATATAATAAATATGTTCATTTAGTGCATACAAAATAGTAATTTTACATTTTTTTACATGTAGTATAGAATATTGACAGCTGGTTGAAAAGTAAATAGTCCATAAATATAAATAAATAATTATTATTATGGTTAATTAAGTATCTTATAATTTAGTTTAATCCATATATATTTTTTTGCTTTTTAGAAAGGATTCTATCCTTAGAATTTTGAATTCTGAAGAATTAAATTGCTATATTTAATTAGCATAAGCCCAGAAAATATGTGGTTTATTCATTTTCAGTTTATTCCTTGTTCTGAAAAAAAGTCATCAAAAATGTGGTAAAATATTAATTTGGACTTTATAATTATATGTATTTAGTTCTGATATATGCATACCATCTGGGTTTATTTGGCATGCAATATGAAAAGTTAAGTAATCTTTACCAAACTAAAAGTCATTGAAATATTTATGAAGGTTGACATGTATCTTTCATCACTAACAAAATGAATGCAAATATCAAAGAAAATATCTGAGGAACTCAGTACGGGAAAAATAAACAAATGAATAGTTAATCATGGGAGAAATAAGCAAGATTAACAACTATAGACATGTAGAAGAGCTTTTATATTAATTATAGCTAAGTTTTGATGTGCCTCATTAAAGTTCAGTTACCAATTTTTTTTCAGAGAAGTTAATTTAAATTGGCTTTGCATTGAGCATTGTTGAAATGTTTAAAATCTGGACAATGGGCTTGAATGAGAATGACGGTAAACAATGTCATGTTTTCTGGGTGCCATAGGGATGAATGTCAGTCTGGGATTATTTGAAACCTCATTAATGATGTCGGAGCAAATAGTGTACTAATGAAATTCTGAGATGAGCTCAGACTGGCAGGTAGTGAAAACATGACTAAAACAATGGTCATTGTTTGAGACTACTTGAAACAAATAGGATCTTGGCAAGAAGTTAAAACATTTAATATTTAAAATGGGATACAGCTGAAGAAATTAATGGAAATACAGTGTGAGCTCAACCTTTAAAAGGCAGTTGGCAATTAAATAACAGTAAATATTAAATTAGAACATGTTTTCTAATTTCACGACAAATAAGTTCCATAGATATTATAGCATGACATTCAAAAGTTTAAAAAGTTAATAGTTTATATTACATATATAGATATTCACACATTTATTTGAAAATCTACAGGCACTTTTCTGTACTTAATACTCTGGATATATCTACATTATAGCCCCGTAGAGACATAACTTTAAATCTTGTTATTGATGTTGGCTAACTCATTCCAAGAAAGTTGTAGATGAAGTGGCAGGAGAGAAAGAAAAAGACCCATAAAAAGCAATTAAGAGGGGAAAAGGAATAAGAATTAGGAAAGAATAGCATTGAAATGACACCTTTGGGAAAAGAGAGAAGAATACCTTCCTGGAATCATTTATATGAAACAGAAGAAGGGAAATAAACAGTAAAACATAAAATTTGGAAGAAATATCATGAAAAGAGTGGTAAAATAATGGAAAGAGTAGTATTTACAAATGAAATGAGTTTGAAACTTTCACTACAAAGGTTATCTTTTTTTTTTTTAAGATTTTATTTATTTATTTGACAGACAGAGATCACAAGTAGGCAGAGAGGCAGGCAGAGAGAGAGGAGGAAGCAGGCTCCCTGCTGAGGAGGAGATCCCAATGCAGGACTCAATCTCAGGACCCTGGGATCATGACCTGAGCCGAAGGCAGAGGCTTTAACCCACTGAGCACCTTGGCGCCCCTACAAAGATTATCTTTTTAGAGCAAACAGATCTAACTCTAAGTTATGTTCTAAGCTCAACTGCCCTATTACTATCTTAGAATCCTTTCTGCTCTACTAATTTAAATATATCTGTGACATAAACCTTGAATAAGTCCCCAAAACTACACAGTAATTTTTTTAAAGCCTATTTAGAACCTTTTGGTACATTTGTCAGTTACTGAGTGTTTTGCCTTAGGTAACTTCTAAATTTATTTGGTGTTCTAGGGTTCAATTGGAAACCACATACTGGGGCGCCTGGGTGCTCAGCGGGTTAAGTGTCGGCCTTTGGCTCAGATCATGGGATCCAGCACCCATCCAGCCCCCATCGAGCTCCCTACTTGGTGGAGAACATGATTTTCCCTCTCCTTCTACTGTTCCCCCTGCTTGTGCTCTCTGTCAAGTAAGTAAATAAAATACTTAAGAAAAAACTACTAAAAATGAATTTGTTTAGGGCATGGGGAAGAGCTCTATTTTTGATGTCATAGCAATTATATTTGAAAACATACTGAATTATAAGTCTTGTCAGGCACATTCCATTAATTATCAACCAGGATGACCTTGGGTAAATTTCTTAAACTCCTGTAATTAAATTGGAGAGATGGAATTAGATGATCCAATGACTCTAAGATTCTATAGGTGAGAAATAAGTCCTTTGTCCCTGCTATACACTAGGTCTGGGCAATATAGATAATATTTTCAAGGAAACACTGCAAAGAGGGCAGTATTACTAATAACAGATTCTACTGTACAAATTTAATGGAAATGAAATAATTACTTATCAGCTACCTAAACACTATATCTAGTCTAAAAAACGTTTTAAAAACAATCAAGAATTCTGAATATTAATAGGGCTTAAGCGTGGATGTTTAAAAATACTCTAGGAATTTCCTCTAAACTAGATTATAAATATGAAGAGTAGATCTTAAGTAAGCAGAAAGAAAAGAGGGATAGTGTTCCTTTAGGGTCTTCTGTCACTAATGCTTAACTTCAAGCTCTTGTATTTAAGTTTTTCGTATGGAGTTTTGATGAATGCCACTTGGAGGCACTCTTATACTGTAGTACTGTACAATTTATATTATCAGGATGTCATATATTGAAACTTTCAGTTTTTATTTCCTTTTTTAATTCTAATAATCACTTGGGGATGGGTAATTAACACTGGTTGTGGTATTTAAACTTTCACATGATTCATATTTATCACCTTGTAATTTTTACTGTTGTAAATAATTTCTTGTTCACCTAATAAAATGAATTTCATTCATTCCTGTAAGGAATGGGAGGTTTTAGGACAACACCAAAGAAATAACTAGAGGATAAATTTTGCCTTACAAGCTAAGATCTATTTTTCAAATTAGAAATTATTACTATCCTTTTTAGATTAATATTCATTTAAATTTATCATTATCCAAAGCAGAACAATCAATGAGAATTCAGAGACAGTCTTGATGAGAACCAATCTCTTTAGTCATTAAAAAATTATAGAAAATATAGACAATTAACAGGATTATATTAAAATATCTAATGGAATACAACAATATGTACATGTAGGAATATATATAAAATTGATTTGCACAGAACTAAAGTTCATAAGAAATTTTTAAAGGAATGGAATATTTGAAATTTTCTTACTTTTATTCATTTTGATAATGTTGATTTATTTTAAAATTATTTCTATACTAGTGAAAAATATGGATTTCTCATACTTTTCTTTGTTTCCGATATATTTAGAAGATGCTGAATGTTACATGAGTAAATATAGGTATTTTACCTCATTCCTACTTTAATCTGAAAATGGAATCTATGAAATAATTAATTAGAAGTAATTACTTTCCTATCACTTTTGTGTAGGATATTGCAATATTTTTATTATACGTGATGTTATTGTAACATTCAAGCTACAAAATTAAAAAGTTTATTTTTATCAATATTTTAATTAATTGGTAGTGTATAATACTGATAGTATATTTAAATATAGTCAAATAGTATATTTGACTGCATGAAATGAGTAAACATTAAGTAAAAGAACTTAAATATATGTTAATAAGTTATATTTGAAATACTAAGATTTTATTTCTTTAACTCATGTTAGTCCAACGACATATTGAAAAGGATGTGTTATTTGGATAGCTTCAGTGGGAAGGAGGTGCTTCAATAACCTGACTTGTTGATAAATCCTCACCCACAGTTTTGGGCACTGGCTCACTATTCACTTTTTTGACATTCATTCCTTCTTATAATGGTTATTCATCTCCAGGGTCTTAACAACTGAGGCATTCATGTTTGTCAGCACTACAAATCTTGCTTTGCCCTATTCTTACACATAATGAAACATTTCTTTAATCTAGGGATTTGATTAGTATTTGGACAGAAATCTCTATCCTATCCTTATCTCTGCTTCTGTCTGAATATCTCTAACTCTATCATCTATCTAAATCTTCTTTTTATTAGTTGGGGTTTTATTGGTTGAAGTTAATATACCATAGATTAAAAACTAACAATTAAGGGCAAAATTTATTTATTTAAATTCACAAGATTAAAAACTAACAATTAAGGGTAAAACTTATTTATATAAATTCACACATGAAGAGTTCCAGGTAGTCACCAAAAATGTACTCTTTCTAGGAACTTAATGGAAAATTATATTTAGAGCTAAGAAAAACAAACCACTGATCAACTGACCAAATTTTCTTCTTTGCAAGTTGATGACTAAACATTATGTAAAGCATGCATAATAGTGAGATGTCTGTGTGTTCTAGTTGTTTCTTTTTGTGTAACAAAGCACTCCACAGAAGTGGCTTAAATCAATAGCAGTCATTTATTCGCTCACAGATTTGGAGATTAGGACTGAGGTAGGCCAGTTCTTTCTCATCTCATTGGGTAGCAGTCAGACATTGGCTGAAACTAGGATATAGAGAAGAATTTTTTACTCAAGCACCTGGTGCTGGTCCCTCCCCCTCCCTACATGGTATCTGTCTCCATATAGCAGCTCAGGGTATTTGGAACTTAGTACATGATGGCTTAATGCTCCCATACCAGTGTCCCAAGAAAAACATGCATGGCCTTTTCTAAACTACTCTTGAAAGTCATAAAGCAGCACTTTCATCACATTCTATTTGTCAAGGCAGTCGCAAAGGCCCATTCAGTTTGAAAGGGTGAAGACATGGATTTTATCTCTTGATTAAAGAATTAAAAATAAATCACATTTTTAATGCAGCTCTTTTATTCAATTTTCCAATCAAAAATAGACCCTAACTTTACCCAAATTGCAAATATCAACACAAAATATTTTAATTATAAACACATATAATTATTGTGTGGTCGTTCAGTCAGTTAAGCATCTGACTTCTGCTCAGGTCATAATCTCAGGGATTGGAATGGAGCCTCCAGTCATACTTGTCCCTCTGCCACTCCAGCCCCCAACCTGTTCCTCCCTTCTCTCTCTCACAAATAAATAAATAAAATAATAAATAAATAAATAACAAATAAATAAGTAAATTCAACTTTGCATTTTGTATGCTTTGAGATTTCAAATCCAACCAAGCATATATGTTCACTCAAATGAATAGTAGCTTTTTTTTTTTCCAAATTTAAAATTAGTTTCTTCTATACTAACAAGAAAATATTTCTTAAATCTGTAATGTTCTATGACTCTCTGATTTTCTGTTCCTTTACATATTAGGATGAATTCATTACTTTTCTAGTATAATCCTCTGTGTAAATCCTAAATACCTTGACAACATTCTGGATAGGTAAGAATCCAGCTAATGCCCAAATACACAGAGGAATAACTGACTGGCTTAGAAAAGTCCAATCACATTTTACCCAGAAACAATAGAACATTTCTTAATTTTTCCCAATTTTATTGAGAAATAATTGGGGTACATCACTTTAGAAGTTTAAAGAGTACAGCATGATGACTGGACTGACATAGTATGAAATAATTACCACAATAATTCAGCTAATATCCATCTTCTCTGTATCTATAAATACAATAAAAAGTAAAGAAAGAAAGAAAAGTGGGAAAAAAAAGTTTTCTTCTTGTGATGATAAATCACAGGATTTATTCTCTTAACTTTTCTATATATCATAAAGAAGAATCAGCTAGTCATCATATTGTATGTTAAATCCCCAGTACTTATTTATCTTATAACCAAAAGTTTGCACCTTTTTCCTATCTACCTTCAATTTCCTCTCTCTCTCAATGTCCATCTCATAATCACAAGTCTGATCTTTTTCTATGACTCAAAGTTCCACTTAAAAGTGATTTTCATGGAGTATTTGTTTTTCTACGAATTATTTCTTTTGACATAATGCCTTTCACATCCATCCATGTTGTTCCAAATGGTACAAGTTCCTTGTTTCTTTTATGGCTCAATAATAAATAGAATTGCTGGATAATATAGTAGTTTTGTGTGTAATTATTTGAGAAACTGCCATATATTTTCCATAGTGGCTGAATCAATTTACAATCCTACCAACAATGCACAAGAGTTCCCTTTTCTTCACATTCATGCCAACATTTGTTATCTGTTGTCTTTTTGATGATGCCATTCTACCAAGTGTGAAGTGATATCTCATTGTGGTTTTAATCTACATATCCCAAATGACTAGCGATGGTCAGCATCTTTTCATGTACTTGCTGGTCTTTCACATATTTTCTTTGAAAAAAATGTCTATTGAGGTCCTTTGTCCATTTTTAAATTGGATTTTGTTTGTTTCTGTTGAGTTGTGTAAGTTCCTTAAATATTTTGAATATTAGCTCCTTATTAGGTATATGACATGAAAATATTTTTTTCCATTCTGTAGGTTTTTTTGTGGGTTTTTTGTTGTTGTTGTCTGCCTATCTATTTATTTATTTATTTTACATTGTTGATGCTTTCTTTTGCGGTATAGAAGCTTTTTAGTTTGATGTGGTCTCACTTGTTGATTTCTGGTTTTGTTGCTTGTGCTTTAGGTGTCACATCCAAAAAAGCATTACCTATGCCAATGTGAAAGAGGTTTATTTCTATATTTACTTCTAGGAGTTCCATGGTTTCAGGTCCTAAATTTTAGGTCTTTAATCCATTTGAAGTTTCTTTTTTTTTTTTTTTTAAGTAGTTTAAAATATAAGGTACAGTTTCATTCTTTTACATGTAAATATCCAATTGTTCTAGCACCATTTATTGAAAAGTCTGTCTTTTCTCCATTGACTATTCTTGGCTCCCTTGTCAATATTACTTGACTATAAATACATGGGTTTATTTCTGGGCTTGTGATCTGTTCTACTGTCTATTTTCATGCCAGTTCCATATTGTTCTGAAGACTATAGCTTTACAGTATACCTTGACATTGTTCTTTTTTTTTCCTCAAGATTTCCTTGGTTACTTGGAGACTTTTGTGGTTCCATATGAGTTTCAGTTGTTTTATTTATTTATTTAGTCAGGTAGTTATTTTTAAATCTGTGAAAAAAAAAAAACAGTTGTTGGAATCTCTTGACAGGGACTGCTTGAATCTAAGGATGACTTTTTACACTACTGACATTTAAATAAAATTAGTTCTTCTAATCCATGAACATGGGATACCTTTACACTTATTTGCATCTTCTTTGATTTTATTCCCCAATGCCTTTTAGTTTTCAGAGGAAAGATTTTTCACCTCCTTAGTTAAATTTATTCATAAGTATTTTATTATTTTTGGTGCTATTGGAAATGTGATTGATTTCTTTATTTCCTTTTCAAAAAATTCATTGTTAGTGCATTGAAATGCTACTGATTTTTGTGTGTTAATTTTGTATCATGCAACTTGACTGAATTCATCATTAGATCCAAGAGTTTTTTGGTTGAATCTTTAGGATTTTTCATATATAAAAATATCATGTCAACTGCAAATAGAGATAATTTTACTTTTTCCTTTCCAATTTTGATAACTTTATTTCACTTTCTTGCTTGATTGTTCTACATAGGACTTCTACAACTATATTGATTAAGATTGGTAAGAGTGGGCATTCTTGTTCTGTTCCTATCTTAGAGGAAAACCTTTTAGTCCTCCATCGTTGAGTATGATGTTAGTTATGGGCTTGTCATATATTGTGTTTATAATGCTAAAATGTATCTTCTATGTGAAATTTGCTAAGAGTCTTCATAATGCATGGATATGGAACGTTGTCAAATTCTTTCTCTGCCTCTACTGAGATTTTTACATAATTCATTTCTTTGATTCATCGTGTATCACATTGGTTGATTTGTGTATATTGAACCTCTTTGCATCCCAGGGATAAATCCCACTTGATCATGATATATGATCTTTTTGAAGTATTATTCAGTTTGCTAGTATTTTCTTCAGAATTGTTTTCATCTCTTTTCATCAGGGATATTGGCTGATAGTTTTCTGTTTTACTTGTATCCTTTTCTTATTTTGACCTCAAGATAATACTGGCCTTGAAAATGTGTTTGGAAGTATTACCTCCTTTTTGATTTTTTTAGAGAGTTTGAGAAGGATTGGTGTTAATTCTTTAAGTGTTTGGTAAAATTCACCAGTGAAGCCATTAGGCCTTGGGCTTCTCTTCACTGGTAGATCTTAGATTATTGAATCAATATCATTACTTTTAATTGGTCTATTCATATTTATATTTCTTCCTGATTCAGTGTTGGCAGGTTGTGTGTTTCTTTTTTTTTTAAAAGATTTTATTTATTTATTTGAGAGAGAGAGATGAGAAGGGGGAGGGTCAGAGGGAGAAGCAGACTCCCTGCCAAGCAGTGAGCCTGATTCAAGACTCGATCCCAGGATTCCAGGATCACGACCTGAGCCAAAGGCAGTTGCTTAACCAACTGAGCCACCCAGGTGCCCCAAATTGTGTGTTTCTAACAGTTTTTCCATTCTTCTAGGTTGTCCAGTTTGTTGGTGTTTAGTTCATAGTAGTGTCTTATGGTCTTTTGAATTTCTGTGGTACCAAATATAAAAAGTCTTTTTCATTTATAATTTTGTTGATTTGAGCCTTTCTTTTTTTTCCTTGGTTAGTCTAGCTAAGGGTTTTTCTGTTTGCTTTTCATTTCTTCAAAGAGCCGACACTTAGTTTGGTTAATCTTTTTCTTTGTTTTTCTATTCTCTATTTTATTTATTTATGTTCTAATCCTTATTATTTCTTTACTCTGCTACATTTGTTTTCCTTTTTTTACTCTTTAAGGTGTAGACTTAGGTTGTTAATTTGAGATCTTTCTTGTTTCTTACTGTAGCTATTTATTGCTATAAAACTTCCTTTTGTAACTGCTTTTGTTGCATCCCACAAGTTCTGATATATTGTGTTTTCACTATCATTTGTCTCAATGAAATTTATTTCTCCTTAATTTCTTCTTTGATTCATTTGTTGCTCAGGACAGTCTTGTTTATTATTTTTATGTGTTTGGAAATTTTTCTCATTACTGATTTCTAGTTTCATACCATTGTGGTTAGGGAAGCTACTTGGTATGATTTCAATCTTCTTGAATTTGCTAAAACTCATTTTGTGGTCTAAAGTATGGTCTATCCTAGAAAATGTTCCATGTGTGCTTGAGAAGAATGTGTATTCTGTTATTGTTGGATACAATGTTATATATATGCCTATTAATTCCACCTGGTCTATGGTGTTATTCAAACCCACTGTTCCTTGACTGATTCTCTCTCTATATAATCTATTCATTATTGCAGATGAGGTATTAAAGCTCCCAACTATTATTGTATTAATATTATTTCTCCCTTTAGCTCTATTAGTTTTTGCTTTATGTATTTAAGTGCTACAATGCTGGTGGTGTAAGTATTTACTATTGTATCTTCTTTATGTATTGACACCTTTATCACTATATGACTTTGTATCTTTTTATAATTTTTAGATTAAAATCTATTTTATCTGATTTAAGTGTAGTTACACACAACACCTTTTATTTTGTCACCATTTGTTTTAAATGTCTTTTTACATTGCTTCACTCTTTGTGTGTGTGTGTCTTTAAGGTTAAAGTGAGTCTCTTCTAGGCAGCATGTTTTTGGATCATGTGTGTGTATGTGTGTGCATGTGTGTGTGTGTGTTTTAATCCATTCAGCCATTCTATGTCTTTTAATTGGAGAATTTAATTTATTTACATTTAAAGTAATTATTGGGGTGCCTAGTTGGCTCAGTGGGTTAAAGCCTCTGCCTTTGGCTCAGGTCATGATCTCAGGGTCCTGGGATCGAGTCCTGCATCAGGCTCTCTGCTCAGCAGGGAGCCTGCTTCCCCCTCCCTCTCTGCCTACTTGTGATCTCTATCTGCCAAATAAATAAATAAAATCCTTTAAAAAAATAAAGTAATTATTGATAGGTAAGAACTTAATATTGTCATTTTGTTTTGTTTTGTGGTTGTTTTGTAGATCCAGTCTTCCTTGTTTCTTCTGTCTTTTTTTGTGTATGTCTTTTGATGTATTATTGTCTATATGTCCTCCTCTTAGCTCAAGTGGTGGTGGGCTACACTGATTCCAGGAGTTATCACCAGCCATTCTGATGAGATAGGGTTAGAAAACACCTTGAGGATCCAAATCAGGAAGATCCCTAACAAGTTCCCTGGGCAGGGTGTATCCCCATCTTAGTTCTGCAAATGAACAAATCTCCCAGTTGGGATTATTACTTGGGCACTGCAGGTATGAACTTGGTACGCCAATATCCATTTGCTGGCTGTTGCCAGCTCCTTCTCTCTTCTTTGTCACAGTCTCAGCAGCTGAACTCCAAGATTCCTCTGCAATATCCAGGCTGCAAGATCAGAGTAAGGTAAGGGTGCCCACAATTCAGGGACTGTTTGTACCCCCTGAATTTTCTTTTCCCACTGTAGAAGTTGGAGGCTTAAGGGAGACCTCTCCGCATGGTGATGTGCTGGCCTAAGGGAGGAACAATGTGTTCAATGTGTAGCATTTTCTCTTACTTTTCTTCTTCTTCTTCTTCTTTTTAAAGATTTTATTTATTTATTTGACAGAGAGAGATCACAAGTAGACAGATAGGCAGGCAGAGAGAGAGGGGGAAGCAGGCTCTCTGCTGAACAGGGAGCCCAATGTGGGGCTCGATCCCAGAACCCTGAGATCATGACCTGATCCAAATGCAGAGGCTTAACCCACTGAGCCACCCAAGTGTCCCTTCTCTTACCCTTCTAATGCAGTGTTTCTTGGCCTTTTTTTGCAGGTGGAGGGTCAGGGGAGGATTACTTCAGCCTCACCTTGGTGTTCTAGGATCTCTCAGTGGTATCTTACTTGTAAACAGTTGTCAGTTATACTTATTGTGAGACAGAAGTCAGGAACAACTTATGTCACCATCTTTGTGATGTCACTCCTTCTTCCTTAATTTAAGGCACCTTTTGCCTGCTTCTCTACTTTAGATTCAAAATATTGAACCTGTATCTGATGACATCAGCATATATGTAAGTGTGAACACATTCTGGTGGTTCCTTAGAACTTTACATTATCTAAGACTGTGGATTCCTGATCAGGTCTACTGTACCAAATAAGCAATCTCTACAGTGTAGATCAGGAATATACTAAAAAGCGACTTCCCATTCAGCACAAAGATCCACTTAAAAATTCTTGTCTCTGCTTCACTCCTAAACCCGCAAATCAGTAACTTTTGCTGGCTGGAAAAACATGCCACTTCAGTGAAACAACAAACGTAAAAGACTGACATACAAACTTGACACTAGCAATGTGGGTAGTAAATAGAAAAGTACTTGGCTTCTTGCTCTGGCCCAGACAGTGATCTGCTCTGTGTCCCAATATGCTTAAACTGAAAATTCGATTACAGCATAGGAATCTGTTCATCCTGTTATGTTTGAGGTGATAGAGAGGAGATGACTCCTCTTTCTTCTGCTCTCATGGTATCTCCTTGTGCCCTCTCTTTTTTGACTAAAAATTGAAAAGAAGCAGTAAATACATTTTCAATTATACACAATTACTACAGTGTCTAGTATTTAAAAATTCAAAAAAATTAACTTGATAAATATGTATTTACTTGATAAGTCACTTGATGAATATGTATTTATTATAAACAAATTAGTAGATATTGAAAACTCTTCCTTTGTCAAAAATGTCGTTGACCTCCAGTTTAGAAACTAAAAAAGAAATTTCCACAAGAGTCTTTTCTGGAAAAGAAAGAGAACTATGATTTAACTAGATTTAGCAGGATATCTTTCCCCCCCTTTAAATCCCAGAATATAGTTCATTTTATAATTTTTTGGTATACATTTAAGAGAGAGATCCACTCTCACAAACTCCATTATTTCTCCAAAACATGTCTACTTAGCAGGAAGACAGCTATGCTCTCTGACTTTTCCCAACTAAAGAAGAAAAATGCAGAGGCAGAGTCTAGGGGAAACATTTAAACAATAATTCTTATGCACTGAAAACTTATTTAAAAAGAATGTCAACTGGTGGGCTTACTGCTGGCAAGGGTGGATAAAGTTCCTACTCAAGTTCTTGAAATGACAAGATTCTAGAAATGGAGAATAGATTAGTAATTGCCAGGGGTTACAGAGGAAGTCAGGGCTAGAATGAACTAGGTGTGGCTACAAAAGTGTAACATCATGGATATTCATGGTGATGGAAATGCTGTCTTCACTGCCTCACTGTCAGTATGCTAGGTTTGATACTGCACCATAGTTTTGCAAAATATAATTATTAGAGGAAACTGGCGAAAAGATAAACAGGGTCTCTAAGTACTATTTTCTGTATAGTACTATTTTCTACTACTACTACTAAGTACTATTTTCTCTAGTTATGTACAAATTTACAGTTATCTCAAAATAAACCTTTATCTTAAAAAAAAAAAAACCCTATTCAGTATGAAGGTAAATAGTATGTTAAGGAAAGAGGAAAGGAAGGCATGCAATTTTTGTTGATGATGTTTTTATTTGCTAGAGTACTAAATATTCTTATAGGAGAATCATTATAAGATTGAGGAAAAACACAACATTTAGAGTCAGGTAGACAGGTGATCAAATCTCTGCTTTAACACTGACTTTGGAAGGTTACCCAACTTCTCTGAGCTAGTAAACTCATTTGTTACTATGGTTGTTTTGAATATTACATCATAAAATGTAAGCAACATGTATACAACAGTGTCTCTCCCATTCTCTTCTTCTTGTCATCAGTAGTTAATCCTGGATAATTATCATATCTAGGGGTTTATAATTGTAGTGCATATGTTAATCAATAATGAATGCCAGCCATCTTTCAAAAACTATTGAACATGAGAAGATATACAGATGACCAACTGATATATGAAAAGATGCTCAACATCAATAATCATCAGGGAAATGCAAATCAAAACCACAGTGAGATATCACTCACACCTGTCAGATATCTAAAATAAAAGGTACAAGAAACAACAAGTGTTGGCATGGATGTGGAGAAAAAGGGACCCTTTTGGAAATGCTGGCGAGGAAGGCAAATTGGAGCAGCCACAGGAAAAGAGTATGGACATTCTCAAAAAATTAAAAATAGAATTGCCATATGATCCAATTCCACTACTGAGTATTTATCCAAAGAAATGGAAATACTAATTCAAAAAGATATATGCACCCTTATGTTTACTGCAGCATTACTTATGATAGCCAATATGTGGAGGCAACCTGAATGTTTATTGATAGATAAATAGATAAATAATGGAATATTATTCACCCACAAAAAGAAAGAAATCTTGCCATTTGCAACAACACATGACAACCCTGATGATTTAGAGTATATAATACTAAGTGAAGTAAGTCAGTTAAGAAAAGGCAAATACCATATGATTTCACTCATGTGTGGAATTTAAAAAATACAACAAATGAACAAACTAAGGGGGCAAGAAGTCCCCTCCCCCCAAAAAAGGAATCAGATTCTTAAACACAGAGAACAAATTGCTGGTTGCCAGGAGGATGGGTGAAATACATAAAAAGAATTAAGAGTACTTGATGAGCACTGAGAAATGTATAGAACTGTTCAATCACTATATTATACACCTGTAACTATTATACTAGTACATGTTAAATTTACTTGAGTAAAAAATAAAAACAAAAAAAAAGACTGATCCTGGACCTGATGACATTAGCATATACATGAGTGTGAACACGACTTAATGCCTTTTTAGACCTCTGGAATACAGAAGACACTAAATTCCTGGCCAAACACCTGTATCATATACATAATCCATGTAATATAGATCAAACATACACCAAAAAATCCATGTTGCTTGACCTTAGGAGTTTTCTATGTAGTGGATGAGATGAACATACAGGAAGATATTTTCAAACTATAGGACGAGGGAAGCAAGATATGAACACAGGACTTGGATTCAGTGGACATAGAGCCAGCTATGTGCTTAAATTCAAGAGTAATGGTAGTCATTTAAACTATAGGTGCTTTCTTGATTTTCCCACCTATAGTCATATAATCATAAGATATATTGAGGGTCTAAAAGTCATGATTCACTAAACCAATATACAAAATGTATGTCTTCTGAAATAAAGGCAAATTTTATTCTTTAAATTTTTGTTTTATGAATGCAGTGTAAACAAAAAGAGGAGGAAAGTGAGGTCTATAAGGTCAAGTGGAGAATTAACATGTATTTACTATCCAATTCGTTAATATTCTCCAAAATGAAAATTATTACCTCCTACTGTAAAAAGAACTTATAAAATCAATGAATCAAAGAAGCCCCAATTTACCAAGTACTAATCGCTTACCTCTGACTCATAACCTGCCATTATTCATTCACACCTCTTTCTGAAACATTAGTAGAGTGTTTGCCATTGTCATTGTTATTAAAAAGGATGACTATTCTCAAATTCCCACTATGTCAGCCACAGTTGCACTTGCCCAACATACCATCTGTACCACCACATTTCTGTTCCCCTTGACCCTGTAACTACCATTGAGTTGTGGACTTTGGGCAGCAGTGATGTGTGTCACCTCCAGCCAAAGCTTGGAAAAGCCAACAAATAACTCTTAAGCTCTTTCTTCTCCTAACGTGAGAACAGACAAGGCCTCATGCTGATATGGTAAAGTCCTAGATCAGTTCAGTCTCAATTGCTGGGGCCCTGGTTGTCCTAAACATTTGTCTTAATCCAAAACAGATTATGTACAAGAGAGAAATAAACTTTTGTTTCCTTAAACCAGAGAACCCTTGTGATTGTTAGATAGCGTAGCCTGATCTGTACTGACTAATTCTTATCTGAGTTATCAGTTTTATCTCCTCCCTTCAGTATCACTTGACGCTTAACTTTACCTATGTAGACATCCAACAAATATATCAAAGTATAATTGGGGGGCTAAAATAAGTTAAGAATTAGGAAAGCACACATGTCTATGAATAAGTTTCTTAAAAGAACCAGGGCTTTTGGAAGACTACAATAATGGAGGACCATTACTAGTCCTCAGTAATTACACTATCATTAAGTAATTAAGCTGAAGGAAACTAATAAAGATACTAAAAGAAAAGCTGGGACGTAGTACAAGGCATATACCTTTTTACTTTGAAACCAACAGATCCACCAGCAACATGCTCAGAGAAGTCTAAACCTATCCACCGCATTTACTTCTTTCCAGGTAATATAAAAAAGCACTAGTAACAGATAACTTATGACTTAGCCGATAGGACAAGGTTAAAAGTTTAAGAGCCTCTTTTTTTGTTGTTGTTGCTTTTTTTAGCAAAATTATGTAATATGGTAAAACTGAAAGCAGCAGTTGGGAAAAGCTTAATCTCAAAGGTTTCATTTTTATAAAAAGACCTTTGAAATGAACTATATTGAAATTGAATGGATAAATTTCTAGAGCTTTTAGATTTTCTAAGAGAAAATAACTGGGTTCATAACTGAACTTCAAATTTAAAGTTTTTTACCAGAATTATTTGAATGTAAAAGTTTTTGGCTGTTTATGGGAGGGGATGTGTAGGTAATGCCAATACTATACCAAATATGACATTTTCACACTATTAAACCTAATGAACTATGAATATGTGAATTGAAAATATCATTCCTCTAGTTATTTCCATTGATTTAAATCTGGTGTTGAGACGTTTCATTTCTTACCTCAGAACATTTTGAAGACTAAATCCAAAGGACTTTGATTACTTTGGTTATTTCTAATTTGTTTGAAATATTTAAATAACTACTTTTAACATAGACCTGTCTCACATAATAATTGCCACTGGCTAGGAATTTAAAGCAATGAGAAAATTTTCATGCTGCTTTCTGAAATCTTAAATCACTATCATCCCTATTAGAAATACTCTTGCAGATATAGTTTCACTTGCTCATGGGTCACTAAATGGATTTATGCTTGTGGTTTACACTTTAACTGGAGCCTGTTGCTAATTTAACCAGCCAACTGGTGGAACACTTAAACACTTTCTTGTTAAAATGACTCAACAGAGGTAGACTTATGTACTAAAGCATTAATCAAAAGACCATCTGTTCTAACAAGAAATTCTGCAGTTTCCTAGTTGTTCTCCGAAAATTT
Source organism: Mustela erminea (assembly GCF_009829155.1). Classification (NCBI taxonomy): domain Eukaryota; kingdom Metazoa; phylum Chordata; class Mammalia; order Carnivora; family Mustelidae; genus Mustela; species Mustela erminea. The sequence goes on from NC_045621.1 coordinate 87,539,176, forward strand.
AGTGAGACATCTAGGTTATGAATCTCAGCATTTGCATAATATTGACACAGATTATAGATTAGTCTGAAGTATTTATAATGTAAAGAATGTATAATAATATGTATATATAAAGATAATTTTAGCTCTTCTATGATGATATCCAAATTAAAAATCTAATTATTTCAACATTATTCAGTCTTCTACATTTTAAAATATAGTGCTTAACTGTAGAGTTACCAAAGGTGGATGGAAATTCCTGATTTCAGATTTAGTAGGCAAAAAGCAGTACATATTCTTATAGAATGTGCCCTATAGCCCCTGACCAATAGTTATCTGCAACAATGTCTGGTCTCTCTGAGATCAGGGATTTAACATTTCCCTTAAAAAATTTAAAGTCGTGGCGCTAAAGTGAAAGCTGATAATACATACGCATGGGTCCTAAATGTAAGATGTATCAATAGAATTGTTTCAGCTGCAAGTGGTACTATTCCCAACTCATACCTGCTTAGACACTAGATATCACATGACCTCATGCACCAAGAGTCCCAAGGGAGGAGGTTCCACAATTCATTAAATCAATGGCTAACTGATATCATCAAACACCCAATTCCTCTAATCTTTCTGAGCAAGCGTCTTCTTCCTACCAGCTAATGTCCTTAGACTTGACTCTTTTGGTGTTACTGATGAGCCTTCAGCATACCACCCTCACACAACCACTGAAATGTCAAAATAGGCAAAGAGAATGTATTCCTAAGAGGGATGAAATCTTTTCCAGAAGCCCCTAGATATCCTCAACACTATTCTTATATAAAAAAATCCTTCTTAAATCCTTCTTAATTCAGGCTTGAGAGAAGTAGCCGTGATATTCAGTAATCAAGATTCATCCTCTAGCTAGGTCTGAGGAGGACACTCTTTTTCTAAAGCAGGTGGCCACCTGAGGTCTAAGTAAATTTGTGGTTAGATTAACAAAGAAAAGTTGGGGAAGAATGGCTATAAGGTATGTGATCAGTAGTGCTTGCCCTAGGGCATGAAAGGATTATTTGAAAGGAGACAAAAATAAATACTAAGAGGAATGTGATGAGGGGCAAAATGGGATGTTTTGTCTTTCTGATTGACTTATTATCATATGATCTCACTGATATAAGGAATTTAAGAAACAAGACAGCCTATCTTAGGGGAAGTGAGGGGAAAATGAAACAAGATGAAACCAGAGAGGAAGACAAACCATAATAGACTCTTAATCTCAGGAAACAGACTGAGGGTTGGTGGAGGAGAGGGGGGTGGGGAGGATGGGGTGGCTGGGAGATGGACATTGGGGAGGGTATGTGCTATGGGGAGTGCTGTGAATTGTGTAAGACTGATGATTCACAGACCTGTACCCCTGAAACTGCTAATTCTTCTGATGATTATTATTATTGCATATTAATAGAGTTGTGGATAGTAAGACTGAGCACTTGAATGGAAACATCATAACAATGAAAGACTAGAAAATAAATATGGAGAAGAAAAATAATGCTTTTTGGCATTAGCAAGAGATATACCTGTGCACCCTTGATGAAGGTAAAGAGAGTAAGAAAATTTTAACATATTAAAACAATAAATAACTTCTGTTACAATACAAAAGAAAGGTTTAAAAAAAATTTTTTTTTGAGAGAAAGAGAGAGAATGGAACAGACAGAGAGGGAGGGACACACAGAGCACAGAGTCCAATGCAGGGCTCTATCCCATGACCCATGAGATGATGACCTGAGCAGAAACCAAGAGTCAGCGCTTAACCGACTGAACCGTTCAGGTGTCCCAAAGAAAGCCATTTTTTACACTACACTCAAGTGCTATCCTTTTTTTATTTTTTTTTTTAATTTATTCATTTGAGAGAGAGAAAGAGCATGAGTGGGGGTGGGTGTGCACAAGGAGAGGGAGAAGCAGGCTCCCCACTGAGCAGAGAACCCAGGACTCTGGGATCATGACCTGAGCTGAAGGCAGACGCTAACTGACAGAGCCACGTAGGCACCCCTCAAATGCTATTCTTAAAGATCTATCAATGTATATTAAAAGTTTAAAATTTTAAATACATTTAAAATTAACTCTGAAATGTTCAAAACTAGCGTATTATTCATAAGTTGTTATTAAGAAAACAGTATCATTAACTTGAAGGGTAACTTTTAGTGTGGAAGCTTTAGCACACAGAATCATAAACAGCTTTTTTCTATAAAAAAGGGGGGGGTTCTCTAACTAATAATTTTTGCCTGTGATTGTAATTGTAATTTTTTGTAATTGTAATTTTAATTATAATTGTAATTTTTTTGTAATTATAATAACAATAATACTTTGAGATTTAAAAATGAATAAAGAATTTAGTAACAAGTAAATACTTCCTCCATAATACCAGCTAAATACTGACACATCCAATATAAGGTAGTAGAAGTTTATCTTAACTCACGGGCAGATGTACATTACTGTTACCTCGTGAGATCACCTGGAGGGCACCCTTAAGGTGAGTAGACATAGCTCTGAGGGCACAGTAGAGTGCATTTGTTTGAACAACAGATTGGTGAGGTGAGGTTGGTTTACTTGGAAACTCCTTAGAGCCAACAACTATAGCAAATTTTCCATCACTTTTTTATTTTCTATTTCCTCAACCTTAACACCTGTATTTTAATACCAGCAAATGGAGTACAAGTATTTGATCTATTCAGAGCTTGTTGCACTCTTCGCACATTTGGTTTAGATGAGTCACTGATGAGGTGGCTATTGTTGTAAGATAGATAATGAATAGGTGGTAGAAAGTTATCTTAATGGAGAATCTTCTTTTTACCCCCTGGAGTGCTAAGTACATTTTCTTCTCTGATCCTCAAATAGGTTCTAAAATTCTACTTCTTTGTAGAAAACTTAATTATAGGAGGAAAACCAAAAATTCAGCTGTGACCTTACCTAGTTAAACATTAAACCCAAATTAGTTGTCATTGTTCATTCTCAAAAAATTAAACAGAACTTTTGTTTTAGATTGCTTATTCTTCCATTCTTACTCTTTCTTCCTAATCTCATCTTTTTATAGATTATTGATTAATATTAGTGTGTACATCAGATTTTGGGGGACAGTTCAGATATCATATTCTACCTCACTGTCCCTATAAATATGTGCTTACCTGTCAGATGACACATCATACATGTTTATCAAATCACTCCCTCACAGAACATAACAGAATTTGTCCTTACCCTTCATGCAGAAGACTCATCCTACATAGACAAAATTTGGGTGAAACTATAGTTTTCCATGTTCATAAGTTGAAGTTAGTGGAATTTCTAGTGTTTTGTGCTTATTGCCATCTGGTCAAATGGAAAAATGATACATCATTTGTATCAATATGTCATTTGTATCATTGTGTCAAATGGAAAAATGTTACATCATATAGGATACAAGAGGGTTAATTTTCCCACAGACTATTAATGTCTTGGGAATTAGAACAAAAGTAAGAAATATTTCTGCAGCATGTTGTAGCATACTGCAGAAATATTAACTTTGTTGGGTAATATTACCTTTGTTGAAATTCAGACATACTTGGGCATTCTTAGAGTCCTGGTGTATATTCCTAAAAGAATTTTCTTTGCATGGCAGCTGAAGCTATCCTTAGGAAAGAACTCTACTAGGGAGCAGACATATCTGAAGCATGTCTTGGAAAAAGAGTGTAACACACAAACCTGACAGTAACAGAGAGAAATAACTTATCCCAAGAGAAGAAGTAGCTATGCATGAGAGTTAACTGTTTAAACTAGAGTTTATACCCAGTCAGATATAATCTGATTATAACATGATGAGTAATTCAAGCCCAATTTCATAGATCCCAAGGAGAAAGAGGACTGTAACAAAACAACAACAACAACAACAACAACAACTCTACAGAAAAACGGTGTAAAACACTGAGTTCCAGGCAAGTCTGCTCTGGGAGCTCTCCAGCAGAAGAGTGCATGAAAGGGAGTGACTTTTTGCTCCAGTTTGTCACAAATCACGTGTAGATAAACCACCATGACAGGCTAGGTCACTGATTATGGGGCCTGGTATATTAGTCAGTGTTCTTCAGAGAAGGGAAAGAAGGAAGGAAGAAAGGAAGAAAGAAAGGAAGGCAGGAAGGAGTAAAGAGAGAAGAAAAGAAAAGAAAGACAAGACAAGAAAAGACAAGGGTGCCTGGGTGGCTCAGTTGGTTGGGCGACTGCCCTCAGCTCAGGTAATGATCCTGGAGTCCCAGGATCAGGTCCTGCATCAAGCTCCCTGCTGGGTGGGGAGTCTGCTTCTCCTCTTGACCCTAGCCCTTCTCATGCTCTCACTCTCTCTCTCATTCTCTCTCTCTCAAATAAATAAATAATCTTTAAAAAGAGAGAGAGAGAGAAAAGAAAGGAAAAGAAAAAAATTATTATATGGAATTACCTAGTGATTACAGACACTGAAGTCCAAAATCTGCAGTGTGGGAAGGCAGCCTGCAGACCCAGGAGAGCTGATGATGCAGATGAAATCCAAAGGCAACCTACTGGAAAATTATCTCTTGCTTGGGGGAACCAGTCTTTTTGTTCTGTTTAAGCCTTCAACTGAAAAGGCCTACCTACACTATGGAGGGCATTCTGCTTTACCCTAAGTTCACCAACGTGAATGTTAATTTCATCCAAAAACCCTCTCATGACACATAAACATAACCATCACACCTGCCAATATCTGATGGGAGAAGATAGTTTAATAAGCGTATTTAACACCCCTTGGGGACTCCTGAAAGTAGTGCTGAGTGAAAAAAGGACCCAGTAGGTTATTAGTCTATTACTATAAGAGGGGAGATATAAGTCAGTGGAATTTAAATCCCTACAATTATTTAATTTCATATTGTCATGTAAAACATGCTATTTAGGCCAATGCAAACTCCACCTGTATGTTCTTCATCTGCAAAATTGTCATCTTTGGCTACAAACCGTTAAAAGGTTAATCAGTGTCTGATTTAGAATGCTTAGCAAAATATCATGTTTTCAATATTTAATGATTATTTTTGTAAAAAGGGTGACATTATGTTATGGTATTTAGGAGCATAATGGAATAGAGTATATGGGTTCAAACCCTGGTTCTAGCTGCTTACTTTGTAACTTTCTGTAAATTATTGGATATTTCTATGCTTCAATTTCCTTATGTGAAAATATACTTGTATAACCTCCTATACACAGTTGTTAGAAAATAAATGAGACAATACTGAGAATTTTGCACAGTTTTTAGTGCATAATCAATACATGTTAACTATTGTTCTTACTATAACTTCAATAGTGTAATCAAGCCATAAATTTTCAACTAATTATCAATCCATTCATTTGTATACATGTATAATGCAGTCAAAGGTTTACCAAAAGTTAATCTTTAATAGTAATAGCAAAACTGGTTAACAATGGCATAAATGTAGAGAAATTACAATTGAAGGAAATGGTGAATAACATCTGTGCTTTATACTTAATTGGCTTATCATAAGGGAAAATAAAATTTTATATGTGAATATGTTTTGTAATCTATATAGTATGCATTATACTCAGTGGGCACCATCATACAAGGAAAGTTCCTTTCTTCTTTTTTTTTTTATTGACTATGTTTTAGAGTAGTTTTAGGTTAACAGCAAAACTGCACAGGAAGTACCAAGATTTCCCATATACCACCTGCCCCAATATATGCATAGTCTCCCTGGTTATCAACATTTTGACAGGAATGGTACATCTGAGCCAACTGATAGATCTACACTGACACTGACATACCATTATCGCATTAGAATTCACTCTTGGTGTTGTACATTCTATGGCATTGGACAAATTTAAAATTACATGTATCTGTAAAAATGATCATGTGGCATTGTAGTTTCATAAAGAGTAATTTGGTGTCCTAAAAACCTCTCTGTCCTGTCTATTCATTCCTCCCTCTCCTCTAACCCCTGGCAACCACTGATTTTTAAAAAAAATTTTTTTTTATAAACATATAATGTATTATTAGCCCCAGGGGTACAGGTCTGTGAATCGCCTGTGAATTGTTAAGAGTATGTCTAGTTTTATGATGTGAATTGTTAAGAGTATGTCTAGTTTTATGAGAAACTGCAAACTGTCTTCTGAAGTGACTATACCATTTTGCATTCTCACCAGCAATGGAAGAGAGTCCCTGCTGTTTCACATCCTCACCAAAATTTGGTGTTATCAGTGTTCTGGATTTTGAACATTTTAATAAGTGTCGTGGTATCTCATTGTTGTTTTACTTTGTAACTCCCAATGACATATGATCTTTTCATATGCTTATTTGTCACTTGTGTATTTTCTTTGGTGAGGTGCCTATTAAGGCCTTTGGCCCATATTTTAATAAGGTTGTTTGTTTTCTCATCGTTGAGTTTTAGGAGTTCTTTGTGTGTTCTGAATAATGATATTTTAACAAAGAAGTCTTGTAAGTATTTTCTCCCAATCTGTGGCTTGTCTTTTCCTTTTTTTCTTTCTCTTGTTTTCTTTTCTTTTCTTTTTTTTTTTTTTTTGTTGTTGTTGTTGGTCTTTTCTTTCTCTCTACAGTGTTCTACACAGAGAAGTTTTTAATTTTAATGGAGTCCAACTTATCAGTCATTTCTTTAATGAGTCTTGCCTTTGGTATTATATGTAAAAAGTCATCACCAAATGCAAGGTCATCCAGGTTTTCTCCTATGTTATCTTCTAGGAGTTCTAAAGTTGTGCATTTTGCATATGGGCCTGTGAGCTATTTGGAATTAATGTTTGTGAAGCATGTAAGGTCTATGTCTGGATTAATTTTTTTTCATGTGATTTCCTAGTTGTTCCAGCACCATTTATTGCCTCTTTTTAATGTGTGAATGTTTTTTATGCAAAAATCTATTTATTTACTCAGCAGCAATCAATTTTTGAATGACTCATACATACAAGGTACTAGGCTAGACACTAAACTTTCATAAGACATATTCCTTGTCCACAAGGAACTCTATCATACAAGATACAGAGGAATAAATCAATAATTAAAATAAAATCACACACATGTATATATTCCTGTAGGCAAATGATTACTCCTATGTATTGGTAAATGTAAATTATAGTGCACACATCTATTAAAACATGACACCGTAGATAGCTTAAGTACAGAAGGACTTGGTCGGAATGATCATCAACAAAATTGTAACATACATTGTCTTCTGTTTAGGAAAAAAAAAATCTGTTTATTTACCCATTCAACCAGTGCTTATTATACTACTACTAAATGGAAATCACTAGCATCATTGGAGTGGAATATGGAGTAAAATCAAATATAAACCTGACTTCAGGGTGCTTGGGAATATGGTAGAGACAGAAACATCATTAGACATGATTCAAGAGTGAGTAAGGTACATGCAGTAAAAGAAGTACACTGAAAGATCTATGGGAGTATAGAAAAGAATTATGAAGAAAAGAATAATGGCTAAAAGTAATGGTGGGTAAAACTGCTGGGGCCCTAGCAGGAATCAAGGCGTATACTAAAAGTTAAGTAGGACTGTAGTAGTAACTGCTACAATTTGGCAGTAATACAATGACAATTTCAGTTATAAATGTTCTCAGTTATAAATTACTAAAAAGCACTAGTTTTATTAAATATTTGCTTTTGAGTACCTATTTCTAATATACTGTATGACAAAATGGAAAGTGTGCATAAAGTACTTCTGTAGTATACTGAGTACAATAATTGACTAAAGGAAAGCCCTTGTGTGATTAAGTTGTGAACTGAACTAAAAACTTCATGAAATATCATTTTTCCTTGAAAGAATGACAAACTGATATTTACGCATTTGTCCGATATTTTCTCAAAAATAAACAAGTGAATAAAGCAACTGACAGTATATACTACCAAAGGGAAAAATTGAGTTTTCAAGAGAAAATTAGAATTTTGGAAAACTTTTATCTGCCATTATGAAATATGTCAATAATAGAGCTGCAAAAATCAATGAACCTGTATTTACCAAATGATCAACACATTGTTATAAAGTCATATATTGCTAACGTTTATTCAGATTACAAGATTGATCAGTGAATATTAGTGCAATAGAGTGTGAAAGTTTCATTGATATGGTTTCAGATTTTGCAGTGTAGTCAATATTTAAGAAACTACCTCATCAATTTTTGGTGTTATATCAAAGAAAACTATCCATAATCATACAAAAAGACTATTAAATATTCTTCCACCTTCTAATTACATATTTTTATGAGGGTGAATTTTATTTTTTTCAATATACTACAACCAAAACAACATATTGTAATGATTTAATGCAGAAGCAGATATAAGAATCCAATTGTCTTCCTTCAAACCAGACATCAAAGAAATCTAAAATATGTCAATGTTATCCTTCTCTCTATACTTTTAAAATATTTTTTCATAAAAATATGTTTATATGTAAACATGAAGTGGATTTATTATTATCAGTTTAAGTAAGTTAAAAAATATTTTTAAAAAATTTTCAGTATTAATTTATACTAGATTTAACCCACATAAACCAAACTCCTTTGGGTCTGTGCCGATTATTACTTTATGATCTCTCAGCTTCAAATTCATTCTTTTTGCCTTCTCTGTGATAATAGAGTTGTTCCTTCTAAATGTTTCTCCTTTGCCAGTCAGTGGGAAGTGAAGCGTGGTCTATGAGAACACTGGAGTGACACTAGAGGTGGAGGAGGTGTTCCTTCCTGCTTCTGGTGTGACTTCATTGCCAGACTTCTGGAGGACACGCTTTTTGTGACTTTCAATGCTAGGCAGTAGTGGTGTAGCTAGGACCTCCAGACACTGCAGTATCTGCAGGCTAACCTAAATCACTGTTCCTTGCATTCCCTCTTCAGCTCTGCACATACATGTACATGCTAGAGGTCCCATCAGGCTGCCATTTAGGGAGCAGACCACCCTACCTTCATCTCACACAGCCATGCACAGAGTATTCTAGGTTTGTAAAGAAGGAGGCCTGGCCAGTTCCTGGTTTTAGAGTTCTTGCACTGAAGCTCTGACTCTCTCTAAGAGCCTGGCTACTAGCTTCAGCTCACTTGCTCCTCAGAGGGTCCTTAATACCTTGTCCAGTGACTCTCGACCAGCTCTGCCAAGGAACTCAGCAAAATTTTCTACCATCCAGTTGGCTGTTCAGACCATCTTAAACAAGGTCTGAGCCCCAACTCTGTGGACAGGATTATCTTTTCAAGTTTACCCTTTTTCAGGAATTCTAGCCCCAAGGTACCTTTCTGAGTTACCTTTACATTTTTATATTTATTCTACTATAAAAGCTTGATAATAATTATTTATACTGAACCTCCACTATTTAAAATACTGTGTGGTTTCTGACTCCTTGTTGGACCCAGAGTTCTCAGTCATTTCTGAGATGGTAGAAGTGTTTTGGGATCAAAAAGTTTGAAAATGACTGCTATAGGGGAGTGTAAAAGTAAATGAAGGTAATGGCCATTGCATAGAGGCACTAGGCAACAATATCATTCACAGCATTTGTCCTTCTAGTAGTCATTCCATTCTAGTAAAGGCTTGGAAACTGAAATATCTTTTGAAATGGGAGAGAAATTTTCTTGTGGCTGTAAGAATTTTAGAACACTCTCCTTTACCCTTATGGTTTCAGTTAATAAAATATATTACTTCTGGGACATTTAAAAAGCACACACTGATCTTTTTCTAAAACCCGTCTCTCCTTTCATTCTTCACGTTTCAGTGATTAGCCCCAAATCTGCCCACTTCTTACCAACTTTTATAATATTGCTCCTGAACCAAGCCACCGTCATTTCTTATCTGTATAATGACAATGACACCCTAACTGCATTCGAGGCTTCTTCTCTTACCTCTTCCAGGCTCCTAGCTACATAGCAGCCTGGCATCTACATAGAAACTTGAGTAATCCTGCTAAAATAGAAGTAAAATTATGTCATTGCCCTATTGAAATCTTCTTGCGGCTCCCCATATAGCTCAGATTAAAAACCAAAATCTTCACTGTGGCCTTAAAGTTTCTACCCAATCTTTCTTTCACAACCTCTCCGACCCCATCATCTGCTTTTGTTCTTCTCACTCCTCTTCCAGCATACTTGCCTCCTTGAAAACATCTCAGTGCTCTAACACATACGAACTCCTTGATGGCAGGATATTTATTTTTTTATTTTTTCTATTTCTATAAACTCAGCATCCAGAACAATACCTAAAAAACATTAGTCTCTATAATTTTTTTTTTGAATGGAGTAAAATGGAGCTTTGAATGGAGTTGAAGAGCTAGAGAAATTTAGACTGAATCTAAAACTATAGTGTTCTCTGAAGTGAATCTTAATATACAAATTTATCTCTAGTTACGATTATTTTCTCATTTTCTAGATCCAAGGGGATACTGTGTTTCATTTCAGTTTAAAACTGTATTTCCAAGATGTCAGAATTAAACCATGAATTAGAACTATGATATTTAATTAAATCATTCAAAAAAATTCATTGAGCATTTACTACATTTAAGATACTCTTTTAGCTACTGTGAAAGCCAAGATCATGAAAATATAATCCTTATCAAGAATGTGGAAGATAACATAAAATATACAGTAGAAAATTTCACTAAAAAAATGGCAGATGGGTCACACAATGAAATCACTGACTGCCATCTCCAACCTACAAAAATTATAAGAAAAGAAATGTAAAAACTGGTCAATGAGCATAAAGTCTTGACCAAAATAAAGAGGATTTCTCTGAGGCACTGAATTTGTGCAACTTTTTTTTCAAGGCATCCAACTGAAATTTACCACAACACCAATAAGCTAAGGATCCAAATAGGATGTCATAGCCAACATGGCAGGTCACACAGCCTAAAATGCAAATGGGAGAATTCTGCTCCCAAACTAAAGCACACAGCTAATGAGCAACAAACATCTGAGGAAGATCAACATCATGAATTAGGAAAAAAAAAATCAAATACACAAAAATGCTCAACAAAACAAAATCAATTTATTAATCCAGGAATAGATTTTAAATAACACAAAAGTAATAGGAATGAGTATCTCATTCTCATTTAGCTAACAGGGTATATGATTAGAAACATACATGTCATGGAGACTTAGAAATTCAAAGAGAAAGAACCATGAAATGATGGGTTAGGACAATTTTTTTTTGGAAAAGTTGGGTTTTTAACCATTTGTCATAGCAAAAACATGATTGATGGAGAAGAAAGACAAAATCCATTTCATTTAGGCATTATGAAGGCATTTAGGAAGGACTGAACTCTCTAGAAAAGAGAACTGGCGTTAAGAATAAGAGAAAGATAAGAATCAAATTTCAAGGCAGAGACAAGGGAAGTTTGAAAAATTTGGATTTGAGTTACATAAGGGGAAACAGTGTAGTCTCATTAGTAGAGAAAAAAACATGTTGTATGCCCTTAGTTGGAAATGGGTTCATATGCAACAATAACAATTCAAATGGAATGTGGTAACTTGAGATGGGCTAAAGTCATAAAGCATAAATAAATAAATAAATAAATAAATAAATAAATAAAGCATAAATAAAATAAAATATAAATAAACAATCTGAGGGGTTTGAAGTGGTGGGGGGTTGGAAGGTTGGGGGAACCAGGTGGTGGGTATTAGAGAGGGCACAGATTGCATGGAGCACTGAGTGTGGTGCAAAAATAATGAATACTGTTATGCTGAAAATAAATAAAAAATAAATTTAAAAATATATAAATAAATATAAAAATAATAAAATAAATAAAAATAGGTAAATAAAAATAAAATATAAAATAAAACACAAAAATATAAAACAATAAAACAAAAATTTAAGAAATAAAGCAAAAATTGAAAGCATGTTATTAGCCTTGGAACTGGGTCATGGGAGATGCCTCAGTAGGCCTTGAGGAGATTGTTGTTGGAATGGCTCAAAAATATGTAAGGAAGGTGTTACTGGAAGCTGGAGGAAAACAGATTTCTTGTTACATAATGATGAGGAATTAAGCACAACAAGCACCTGCAGTAACATGGAAAAAATAGACAAAGTACCTAATAACCTGATAGATCCGTCTAAGGAGATTTTTAGGCAACAAGTTCAAAATGTCCATTATATTCTGTAACTATGCACTGTAAGATGAGAACAGAGAGTGATGAGCTAAAGAGAACTTATTTAGTTTTTCAAGTAGAACATAGAGAAACTGAGAATCAGGATTTTCTGGTTTTAAAAGGCAACAACCCACCCGCAATGCATTAGTTCAAGTCCTCCAAGAAGCAGATGTCAGAAAAAGATTAGCCTATAACAGATTTGTGGTATGTGTGTGTGTTGGGGGAAGGGGAGGCTCAAAATGACTGTAAGGTAAAAAGAGGAGGGAGTCTCCGGAGGGAGGGAGAGGCGGTAGACGGTGACACAGGCATGACACCTGTAAAGGAGAGAGAAAAGGAAAGAAGACAGCAGAGACAGAATCTTAGACGATAGTGCAGTTTTAAGAAATTTTAGCCAGGCCAAAGTTGCTGGGAATTAAGACTGTGGTACAAAAATAGTGGCGGCAGTGGCAGACAGACGGTGGTCATCTGTCAATTAGACGCCCTGTGGCAGGAAATCTGGGTTATGTATTTTCTGAGCAACCACAGTTCACTGCTTGTACTGCACAGTATACTTTTCTATACATGTGCCAAGAGCAGCTTTTCTATGATTCCCTGGGACCTCTTTTCCTGAGAGTAAACTTAGAGGGAGAGGTCATTGAGATGAATGATAACCCCCATCACAGTAGCGTCTCCTGGAGCCATCAGCATCATCCTGTCACTCCTCTGCTCTCCATTCTAAACTCCTCTCACTCTCATATGGGATATAATTCTCTGCTGGAAATGGCATGGCTTTCCCCCATAATTCCAGGGGTTTGCATTTTTATTCTCTTACTAGGGCTTACCATGAGCTCTACCCTACATTTTCCCCTTTGCTGATGCCTACAACACTGCAGTGGCTGCCAGATTTTATGCCCCAACTAGGTGATCAATCACATTGGTTTGTCTAGCTCTTTCTTGGTTTTAGCCTTGAAAGTCTCATGGAAAAGGAAACTCCTTTGTTCCAAGAAAACTGAGGTCGGGCTACAGGTAACAGAGATGCTTGCAGGCCCCATGAAAAACTAGTCTTCCATGTTATTCTGTAGATGGAGTGAAGCAGTATTCCTAAGTCTGACATACATTGTCTCCAGAACCCAAAGGGACTTATTACCAAATGCTGTGATTCTTTATCATGGAGCACATAAGACACAGCAATGCATCTTTTATTTTGAAGGAAATATCCTGTCCTGTCTCTGAAGAACCCTAAAAATTTAACAGAAGTGGTAGGTCTCTGAATTTTGTAGCATTTATCTCTCAGTTTCTGTGGTTTATGGGTCTTTATGTGTCCTGTAGACCACAAGCCACCTCTTACTCAATCTGTCCCCACCGGTGTGATATAATCAATGTAATGATGTGTGTACTGTTCTTTGGGATGTCCAGGCAGAACTGATATCTTCAGAGTATATTATGGTTAAAAAAAAAAAGAGTATTTACATAGTCCTGGGGCAAATTGTAAATGAATGTTGGTGTCTAACTGACATGAATGCAAACCGTTTGATATCCCTTTGTAATCTGAATCTAATACAGTTGTTAAATTAATGGTCACATGCAGTGTACCTGAAGTCTTGCTAATTTGTTCTCGGGGTGATATCACATCTGGTGCAGCAGCTGTAATCTGGGTTACTACTTCATTAAGCCTTCAGTAGTCTATAGTCATTATTCAGAATCTATCAAATTCTTGCAGGGGTCATGTTGGTGAATTAAATGGAGATTATATATAATAAAACCCTTGCACCTTTTAGGTCATTAGTTCTAAACTCTAGTCACTCCAGGATATGATGTTGTTTTTAGGAAGATAGTTTCAGAGTTTTCTACCTGACCTTTCCACTGTGAATTTTTTACTTTCAATATCATGTGTGCCATTCAGTTACTCTAGGGATCAAATGTGCAAGAGAATTACTCAAGTAAATACTGTGAGGGAAAAGAGTAGGGAAACCAGAATTGTTGGGGAAAACATCTGATTGTGAGTCAGGTCTGTCCATTGTGAAGGAGAGAGAGAAAAAGTGTGGAGTAGTCAGATTACCCAACTATAGTACAGTTCTAAGGAATTTCTACTAGCCTCATGAGTCCTCAAGCCAAAGTCTCCTGAGAGAAGTCTTTCCTCTCACAGGAATGTGCTTAATTTAGTAAGCCTGCCACACGTAGTTGCTGAGACCAGCCCATGGGAGACATGGGCTCATTCTTTACCTTGTAGATTCTGAGCGCAGCACCTGGGCTTATCTGTCGATGGGCTTCATCTAGCAAGATATTCGAGTGGCATGTTTTATGGAACCACACCCACTATTGCCAGCAGAATATTTTCAAGTATTGAAAGGTCTCAAAGCAAATTTAAGATGCAACAGCAAAGTACGGTTTCAGGCTAAAAATTAAACAATGGATAACAGTAACATACTTTGTAAGACTCTGAAAGATTTAAGACGTGCATCATAAACCCTTTTAGTGTATAAAGTCTCTTTTGGACTTGTTTTGTTGAACACTGAAGGTTCTAAGACTCTTAGGGTTTACTTTTTTATTTCCCCTTATAGCACCTTTACAGCAAGTGCAAGAGAGAAAGTTTTGTAGGTGTGGCTTTTGTCTAATGAAATGAATGATAAATCAGCACATGAGAAACACACAAAATTTAAAGATTTTTATTGCAGCTTGGATGGTAAGAGCAGAGCAAAATGAAAAAAGGGGGGGCGCTTTGAACTCCCTATTTTTCCAGGCAGGATTCAAGCTGAAACAGCTACACAGTTGCAAATACGGGCTGCCTTTCCCAGAAAAGACAGACCACAGAGGACAACAAGGGCCTGCAGGGTGGAGCTGACTACCTTGGAGAATTCCATAGCCAGGAGCCAAGGGATAGGACTGGGCTCTAATCCAGAGCCTGGCAATTTATACTGGCTGGATCTTAGAAATGTAATGGGACAGTGACCTCTGTGTGCTTCCTGTCCCTCTGCTTCTCCCTTCTCTACATCTGTCTCCTAGCAGTTAGCCTATGCCTACATCACTATTGTACTTTGGGTGTGTGAAGCAAGATACCACATTTCTTTAGTTCACCAGCTTGAAGTCTAAGAGAAACTGAACTCCAGGACTAGACTAGAGGAATCACACTGAAGAGCATCCCCCATACCTGGACCATATTTAAGTGACCAGATCTTGGCTTTTGAATTTGAACCTAATTCCATAAAGAGTTTAGGCGTTTTGAGAGTCGTGGGAGAGCCTGTTTTATTTTGTACATGTGATAAATATAAATAATTTGTGGCCAAGTGAAATTTTGTTGGCTTTTTAAAATGGTGGTAAATTATTTGAGCCTCCCCCCAGGAGAGGTCGTTCTATGTCTCCTTGTCTTGTGTGAGTGAGGTTTGCATTTGCTTCAACTAATAGAGCCCAGCAGAAGTGATCCCATGTGGCTGGGGTTGGTGTATGAAAACTCATATAGCTTTTTCCACATCCTCACACTCACTCATATCACATTCTTTCTTGGAACCCAGCCATTATATTGTGAGAATATCAAGCCACACAGAAAGCCTCTTGTAGGTGTTCTGGTTGACAGATCCGGCTATGCTTATCTTTGAGTCATCTCATCCCTCGTACAAGGAAGGCACGAGAAGAAAGTTCTAAATAATTCTAGTCTCCTGCTGTTCAGATCTTCTCCGATGAGCCCCAGACACTGCGAAGCAGTGCTCCATCCTATTTCTTGGCCTATAGAATCCTTGAGTGTAAGAAAATGGTGCTGTTTTCTACTCCCAGTTTTGGGTGTAAGTTTATTTCACAGCGATAGTAACTAGGTGGTCATCCAGTATTCCTTACTGGGAAGGTTGGAAGCAAAAAAGGTAAATTCATAATAAGTCTCTAACTAAAAACCTCTCTTCCACATTCCAAATTAGATATTTGTTTTATTCCCCCAAATATTTAAAACGACAGGAACTAGCAGTATCATGGTTGTAGAGCTCCTAAACCATATACTTCTCCTAAACCATATTCTTCACTTTGGATTTGAAAGATACACCTAAAACAATGCTACTGGAAAGTCTTTAATCCCCCAAAGAGTTTGCTTTGGAGTGAAAAGCGGTATTTAATAACTAATCTTGAATCATTATTAAATAATTATTGACTTGATAATATTTTGTCCTTAGGAAAAGGAGAAAAAAAGAATACTTTTGTTGCTAGACTATATTTAGAAATAGAAATATCCACTGAGTATTTTAAAATTCTAAAAGCCAAGAAGCAAAGTTCAGTATATATGAAACGCTCATGTCTTCTCACAGCAATGGAAGTGTTTACATGTGGAGAAAGGGAGTCAGCGCGGGGAGAGGGGTGGGGAGGGCTGAGAAGGGAACCAGTGTGGGAGTATGAAACACTTAGGGACATTTTGCATGTTTGTAAGGACCTTATTTTCCTAAAATTACAGAATGTGAAGCTGCAATGCCATGTATTTCTCATTCACCAACTGAAATTTAGTCAATTTCAATCTACTACATATTTTCTTTTGAGGAGCAATATTTCTAGAGCTTAATGTTCCATTTAGGTCCTCAGAAGGGCCTATGAACAGCCTGTGGTGATAGAACAGACCTCCATTCAGTGAAATCTTGCTGACAGCTGAGAGCAGAACATTGCATTTTGTACCCTTAAGATAATATAATTGCTGGGATGCAATTGCTCTTTCATCTTACGGTGGTAATCAATCAGTGATTGACAAGTCTAATTAGAAGACTTCATATGTACAACATGATAGCACTTTCTAACAGCATTGTAACCCAGAACATCTTTTTAACAATGCTATAATAAAAACATAATATTTTATAGATAACTTACATTGTTGCCATTATTGTTTGCATACGGGAAGGTTTTTACTGGGGTAGAAGAATACCACCTTTAGAAATATAAATATACTACTCCAGTGGTTTTATGGTATCTCCCAAGACCTCAGTATTTTGGCTTTAAAGATCTGATGATTTTTCAAATTGGCAAAGATAAATTATTGTGTGCATACATTTTTTTATTATCTTCAAAACATAGCATGTTTCAGGTGCATAGATTTATTTTTTCTTGAAAAGCTTTCCCCCTCCTCTTCCCAACTGAGGTAATTCATAAAGGGATACAGTAATCAGAAGAGAAATGGCATCTGTTAAAAAATATGGTGCTTGGTTACAAAGTCAAGATAAAATACCATATTTTGTTAGGCACTGAAAATATCTAGAAAAATCAGTGCTCATTTCTTTCTATAATATGACATGTGTTAAGAAGTCTCTGAACAGATTTTTTCATGTTGAAATATCTTCAAAAAATGTTAAACTTCAAACTGGATAATTACACTGTATATTTGTCTTTTAGCATTTCAATTAGGATCTGTTAATCTTGAACTTGTGCAACTTACTTTGTATGCAGAAGGCAAAAATGGAATTACAGGAAGTATTAAACCATCCTTTTTGTTCTTGGTAAAATGATAAAATAATGTACAAAGTGCTTTCCTTCACTTTTCTGATATTTCTTTTAGAAAATGAGACTTTCCATCATATAGAAAGTGATAAATTACAAAGAAGGCATACCATTCTTGCAGTATGTGGACTCCGTCAGAGACATGGATTTTCTTAAGATGCCAAAGGAAAAAACAGCATAAAAAAATACAATTTTAGTTTTGCTCCAAATATCCCAATACAGTAGTTTGAATTTAAATGCTTCCTTAGACATTGCATAATTTAGTGAACATATATCTTTGAAACGAAATTTAATACTGAAAGATAAGCACAATATCTGGAAAAGCACCAAAAAATAGTCTTTAGCAATGTGTGCATGTAAAGGAGACTGGGGGATCCCTTTGAACCATTAGCTTCAAATGGATCAGTTGTAAAGCACAGAACAAATACAACTCAGCAATTCAATTTTTAAAGATGATTCTTGGCTGTTATGTAAAGTATGTATCATTTTTCATATTTTACAGTACTGCGACTGTTCTCTTTGATACTGTCACTCCACACCCCACTGCAGTGCTGGTAGAACTCAATAGAAAGGTCCTGCTTTTGATGGCTTTATCTCAGCTCCATCAACAACATGGTAACTTTTAAATTCAAATTACAAATACTACTTGAATATGATATTTGAACATACAATTTAAAAAGCATGTTAAAAGAAAGCAAAACTAAGTTTTTTTTCGCTTAAGAAAAATGTTCAGAGAATATTCTCGAAATTTTTCTCTGCACTGGTAAGAAAATCACAACTAAGATGCATCCCCTTATAAAACCACTGTGTAATATTTATAAAGAAAAGTGGCTAAAATTTGTACTGCCTTGACTTTCTCCATCATGATACTCTGTGGATTTTGTTCCCCAACCATTTCCTTTTTCTCTTGCATGTATGCCCAAATCCCATTTTCAAATATTCCAGTGAGTTCCTCAGTATCTTTGGTTTTATCCCTGTCACTGCATAGTGATTTTATGCATCCTTTATTTATACACAAAATAAGGCTCTGCACCATCACTCTATTAACTACCATTAGCTAGTGTGCATAAAACGGTAAGGCCATGGAAAAACATGTTACTTTGCAGATTGTTTAGTCTGGGTATTGGGTACTGCAGCCTAAAGTTATGGTCAGTGGAGATGACCTTTGGGAAAAGAAGGGAGAACAGTGATGGAGGGGAGTGCTGTACATAGCATTCATTCCAAAAGGTATTTCCTATCTGCCTAAGCCTGGGAAGCTTTTAACAGGCTTCCTCTTGGTAAAATTCACAAGCAAGTAAGTTTACCCAGTATTCTCAGATTTGAAAGCATTATTTGCTTCCATCTCATGGTAGCCTATTTTGGGGGTCGGGGTGGCAGGGAATTAGTCTAATGGCAACTCAAAACAAAACAAGCTACTCACTAGTAGTAACGGAGATATGTTTCAATATATGTTGAGATGATGAAGAAAGACTTGTACTTAAAATATTAACTTTTGATTAACTGCAGTTGGAAACCACAGATATTGGTGTGAATATTGATGTCAAATAATTATCACAAGTAACTGATTCATGTTACACAACAGAATGAAAAGAAGTCACTCCTTGCTTTAGAAATATTTTTGAAAGATTAGGGGGTATTAACTTGGGATCCATAGTATAATATAGCTGTATTTATTTGGAATTTGCCAGTGACTGTATTTTTTTAATAAGCTCTTTATTTGCCTCTATGACTTTACACCTTTTTTAATAATATTTTTTCTAGGTTCTATAAGAGCCTAAGTTTAAAATTTTAAAAAATTTTAGGGAGTGCTTTCAGAACTTCAAGGACCTCCTGGATATTCCCAACATTTACTTTCTCTCCATCATCCTATTAGTTATCCCAGCCTTTACATAAGCTTTAACTATATGCTCCATCCTTCATCAATCAGTATCATCATCAGTACTTACATGTTGTAATCAGTCTTCATTGACTGACCTCCAAAAGAAACCAGGTATAGGAAAGATTTATTTAGAAATATCATGCTGTAAATTTAATTGAGAAGATAATTATTTATTGGAGATGTTCTTAAATTTTCTATCTATTCCCTCTCAGCTACTTAACTTCTTTTCCCTCTTCTATTTTATAATTCAACTTGCTGCCTCCACCTGAATTTGCACAGTACATAGGCTTATATTTCAGTTGAACCTCATAAAAACTTAAAGCAAATAAATTTTGCTACATATTTGATCATGGAGGAAATGAGGTATGCTAGCACATGCATCTAGCTATGCCAAAAAAAAACTGGAGAGTTTCTTAATTTCTAGTCTGTGCCTTTTCATTGGACTATAGTAACATATATATCATAACATATATTTAAAAGTGTGTTTTATATATATATAATTATAGTACATAACATAATATATAATATATATGGATAGATAGATTCAAATTTAATTCCTGCAAGTGAGCACTGCTTACCTTGTGGCACAAGAAAAGGAGGCAAGTGACCAGATACTATGAGACTTACTGTCATTTCCTAACTTATCTTGACCTTCTTTAGCACTTCATAATTTTATTTTCAAGTTCTAAATCCTAAAGGGACAAAGACAGCAAGAGAGAGAAACTATGAATTCTATATCTAATAAAATCAAAAGAAAACAAAAAATAACAAAACTGGACATGGGTTTATTGTTTGTCTTTTCAAAAAATGGAGAAAAGAAAGTATAATATAAGCCCCAAATTTTGTTTTAGTAGATACACACAGAAAATATGTTTAGCTGAATAAAGTATATTAAATTGCAGGATTCCTAAAGGGGTTTTCAACACATATCAAGATTCTTCTAGGAGGGAAATGTTTCATTGATTTAAAAGAATGGAAAGAAATTACATTTTCAAGAAGCTTTTTTCCATATGTGCCTGTAATAAAGGGTACTCTTATTAGTTTGACATCTTTTTTAATTAGCTGACATGTTATAATTCTCTCTGTTTGTGTACAGTGAGATTTCATCTCTTTAACAAAAAAATTTGAAGACTGTCCATACCATGAACAAAATACACTGAAACAGATTGGAAAGGAACATGCCAAATACCCACTCTGCTTTCTGAGTTCATTGGCGAAACTGCACTATATCTGAGCACAAACCATAAGCACTTAGATGCCCAATGCAGAGCTTGCACATCTCAATTCCTTACATATGCTCTCTACTCAGCAGCTTCTCTTACCAAATGTTGACTTGGAAAACTACAGAGGACATCTACTACATTAAACCCCTCAAAAACAAAACCAAAACAAAACGAAACCAAAACCCAACAAACAAAAACAATTCCAAAGAGCCCATGGTGTCTGAGTGAAAGGATAATTAAATTTAATTTTAAAATTATTTTAACCCTGGAAGACATTGGATATCTTAAGGGAAAACTGAGAAGAACCATTATTATAATATTCTTCAAATGTATAAAATTTAAAAAATGACTAACTTTCCATTTAAACTACATCTCTTTATAGCATCCATTTAATAAAGATGATCCTCTTAGGGGCGCCTGGGAGGCTCAGTGGGTTAAAGCCTATGCCTTCAGCTCGGGTCATGATCCCAGGATCCTGGAATTGAGCCCCACATTGGGCCCTCCACTCAGCAGGGAGCCTGCTTCCTCCTCTCCCTCTGCCTGCCTCTCAGCCTACTTGTGATCTCTGTCTGTCAAATAAATAAATAAATAAAGATGATCCTCGTAGACTCAAATATTGCTGAAGACAATGAAATACTGTCTAGACAGGAACCACTGCCTACAATTTTTCATATATAGGTTGAAGCTGTTCACCTAAATGGGAAATTAGGCTGAAACAGAAAGTATAAACCTTGGTGGGAGAAATGTCAGAAAAATGAAGTTTCAAGATAAAATAAAACAAAAAATCGGGGCTCCCAGGGCTTCACTTTGATCTATTTAATTTAAAATGGGATACTCTTTCATTAAATATTTACTAAGTAGATAATATAGGGAAACAAAAATGAATAAAACATAGACCTTGATCTTTAGAAGCTGTGATCTAGTGGACTATTAGAAACACAAATGATTACAAAATCTCTCTAATGTAAGAAAGAATAATAATATGTGAGAAAAGTAAAAATGTAGTCCCTTGAGAAGTCAAAGGAGGGATAAATGATATCCTTCTACTGAAACTCCAAAAGACTCCAGGGAGGAGATGACTTTAAATGGTCTTGTCGAGTGATAAAAATTTCAGTAGGCAAGAGATGGAAGGGGTATTATTCTAGGAAAAGGAAAGAATGAGTAAATCCAAAAAGTGTAGAGTTAATTAAGAAAGCCATGAATGGTGTATGAAGATTAGTAAAGTACTGAACATTCTTGAATGTTCAACTGTGAGGCTTTTTAAAAATATATTCATTAATTCAGTAGGCAATGGGGGAGACGGTGACAATAAATAACATTATTTGAGTTATACTTTAAGAAAATGAATCTTGTGGCAATGGAGACAACTTATTGGGTATTCCACTTCAGGGACTATTATAACTTTCTATACAGGATATAGTGACATTTCTTATCAGAGTGATAACATTAGGAATGGAAACCAAAAGATGTTACAACAGATACAGAAAAATAGAAAGTCTTACCTTGATGGGAAAAGAGATGCATGGAAGAAAGGAGGGAAACAAAAAATAAAAGTTACTTTGAGGATATTAGCTAATCAGAATGATGGCATAGTGATATTTTAAGGAATATGAGAATAGTCATGGAAAGCAGGATGGAACTAGAGGAGATTATGAATAATAAATTCTTTAGGGGCATCTGGGTGGCTCAGTGGGTTAAGCCGCTGCCTTCGGCTCAGGTCATGATCTCAGGGTCCTGGGATCGAGTCCCGCATCAGGCTCTCTGCTCAGCAGGGAGCCTGCTTCTCTCTCTTTCTCTCTGCCTGCCTCTCTGTCTACTTGTGATTTCTCTCTGTCAAATAAATAAATAAAGTCTTTAAAAAAAAAAATAAATAAATAAATAAATAAATAAATTCTTTAATAAAAGGGCAGTTGGGTGCCTAGGATGAGTCTCCAGGGGAGCCTGAACATGGTGTTGGTGTTAATAAGATATGAATTGTAAGTTACACATCCCTCCTTCCTTGCTATTCAAGGATGAGACTAGTCCTCATCTTTACTCTAGTCAGTGCAAATATCACTGTAGCTCAGGAAATTAAATTTCTTTTTTTTTTTTTTAAAGATTTTATTTATTTTATTTGACAGAGAGAGAGAGATCACAAGTAGGCAGAGAGGCAGGCAGAGACAGAGGGGGAAGCAGGCTCCCTGCTGAGCAGAGAGCCCGATGCGGGGCTCGATCCCAGGACCCTGAGATCATGACCTGAGCCGAAGGCAGCGGCTTAATCCACTGAGCCACCCAGGCGCCCCCAGGAAATTAAATTTCTTATTGCAAATTAATACATTGACACTTTGATGTATCAGAGATTTTTTTTGTATCAGAGATATTTTTATATATTTGATTAACAGGAATGAATTTTTATGCCAGAGAGGATCTGGTCTGATCATTTTCTGAGTGAGCTGAACACTGAGTTCTTGAACTTATTCAGATGAGGGCCAGATTCATACTTAAGTAGTAAGTAGGGAGAGATCCATAAATTGTGCTCATATCCTATTAACAACTATGCTTTTTAAATCCTAAGTTAATTGTTTTTGTTCAAGAAAAGCTTGAGCAAATTTCATCTATTCTAAAATGACTGAGGGTTTCCAGGAAATAGGGATGTGGGAAGAAAAACTGTAAATCTCTATATGCTTTTCTAATCTGTGCAAGGGAGAGTGGTAATAATATCTACCTTGTGTAGATAATAATAGTAAATCAAATAATACATGAAAGCAGTGAGAACAGTGTCCAGCACATGATAAGTAGCACAATTAGTGTTGGCTATGATGATGATTGAGGTGAAGATGCAAGAAAATGCCAAGAGAAAGAAAAGTAAAAGAATGAAAGAAGATGTCGTTTTCAAAGAGGCTAGGTCCAGCAGATAGAAAATTTTTAAATGAACCTTGATGGAATATTCAACATTCCCTTCTCTTCTGGAAAATGATTTATCCTACAGAATTTTAGTTCTCTAATAGGTGCATTTTAAGTTTTGCTTATTGTTTCCCAATATTAATCCATTGGAAAGGGAAAGAATTCACACCTCAGAAATAAAGTATATTCAAAATAAAATGTTAATAGCATCAATAAGAATACAATAGGCTTTATTGTGATGTGCACGTTCAATATGATGGAAAACAATAGAAATTTTGGCTGAGCAGATTTTACTTAAGTTATTTGTAATCTGTGGAATATTAGATTAGGGATGGTGCATTTGAAAAATGACTCTGAATAGCATTTATGTATTTTTTATTTTCTTCACCAACTATACACATTACACATTTTATAATGAAGTTATTTTATAACATCTTTCAAAGAAGAAATAGACAAAAAAAAAATAAGGCACCAATCTTCAAAAAGAAAGTGCAATCCATGAGTGAAATGTTTTGCTTTTCCCTTAATCTAAATGGGCTGCTCAATAACTTGGTATTAAAAGTCAGTTCTAACTTTGGTCTAAGTACCAACTTTTTCAATTTTATGGTTATCTATAAGCCTGGATTTAGTATGTGACTCTTTCCCAAAAGCTATAATTTTGGACTTACTATAATTAAATTTAAGTTCTTATCTACCAGAAAGGATGGTAAAATATCTTTCAAATATGTGTAAGGTCAGGTCTTGAGAAGGTTGTGGGCAGGGTTGGTGAGGGTATCTATGATAAGAGCTCACATTTTCTCTCACCTCAGGAGTAATACTTGCAAGGATAATAACTATTCACATTTAGTTCGCCGAAGGGAACCATTAACTGTTGGTGTATTCAAGTAACTAGCAAAAGCCAACTTTAAATCAAATTAAATTGATGGATGCTTGTGGCATATTGACATTTGATTGTAAAATTCCTGAGGGTCAATTGTTCTATGCTTTCAACCCATAGTGAAATGTCATCAATTACCAGGGAATTAATAAGTGCTAATTGAATTGAACGATTTAAAAAGCAAAGACAATATAACAAAGTATAAAATAGAGAATTTCAGAACAGATAAACAATATAGATACAGGTAATTTAAGCTTAAGTTCTTTTCTATTCTGAGACAATATGTAATTTCTAGGTTACAAATAGCAATGGATACAGAGCTTTCTAGATTTTTCATTGGTGGACACTGTAAGGAGGAAAAATCGAAAGGAAAACTGATTAAAATGAAGTAGAAAGCAAATATGTATACAAAAACATGAAATAAAAATAATGGAATAAAAGTGAAATCATGGAATAAATCTGTGAGTGCGTGTGGCAAAAAATAAGTTTGTATCAAAAGGTAGATTCTCAAGAAGATATGAAAGTATGACAATTTTCCATTCAAGACTGAAAATAAGGAGTGACATAGCATCTGGTTCTGGTATATGTGGAACACTTACCTGAAATACTCTGAACATTTTTTGCAGCCTATGATTGTGAGAAGAAAATCTTTTTGGAGAGAGGTGAAGTAAGACTGAGACTCTGGAGGTTTTTCTTGTCTCAAAAATTTATGATTGTGTGAAATAGAAGTTTAAAAAATAGCTTGATAGTAACTGATACAATGAACCTAGTGGATAAGCACAGGACAAAAAGATATAGACAAAGAGGCAAAAAGACATTTTCATCTCCAGAAAGTCTTAAATTTTTCTATCAGGTAAAGATCGATTGTGTCTATGTCCAGCAGCTTCCCCTATATTAGAGATGAGATTCTAATAGCTTCTGTTTCCCCATTAATTTGATCATATATGTTTCATTTTCAACTTTAAATTAACTTCCTTGGTGTAAACTGTGAAAAATATGATCCTCAGCTTGACTTTTTTGATCAACTTTAATGATTTGTGCAAATTCAGCAGGAAATAAAGAGAATTTGGAACCATCAAAGGAGATTGAGACGCATACCCTATGCAAATGCACATAGTTAGATATAGTGTGGGGAAAAGGTACAGCCAGAAATAATGAGATCAGGATGACATAGATAGTTTCATATGTCAGAGATTGAAAGGCATGAGAAGTTAAATCGATATGTGTAAAAATTTTTTTTAAGAGAGGGAGAGAGAGGGGGTAGGGGCATAAAAAGAATCTTAAGCGGGCTCCATATCCAGTGCTGAGTCTGAGGAAGGCCATGATCTCAGGACTCTGAGATCATGACCTGAGCTGAAATCAAGAGTTGGACATTTAACCAACTGAGCCACCCAGGTGCCCCTATATATGTATGATTTATATGTCAGTTTCCCTCTGCTCTTTTCCATTTTCTGAGACAAAAAATCTCTACTTTATCCCTCCTTCATGTAATTTAATTACCTGGTTAATTAAAGATTTCTTTCATTTTCTGAAGTGACAACTGCTATGTCTTCTATTGTTAGGTTTTAAGATCCCTGGAGTCCAAGACAATCTTCTTCTCATCTGTTAAATACAGTAAAAATATACATAAGATTATTAGTATATATCTTCCCTACTATATTGCAGATAGAAGAGGTTGTAGACTGATAATTCCTTCTGACTGCAATCTGTAAATTAAAAGACTCAGAAATTCAATGGAATAATAGTAAAAAGGTATATATTATGCAATAACCAGCTAATGAAATTTTTTTTTTAACTTTTAGGTAATAATTTGAAAAACGCATTTAAATCTTCATTTAGAGGTATATTTTTAACAGAAAAGGTAAAGGAATCAGGAGTCTACACCCTCTAAAAGAATCTTATTTGGGATTAGACCTGATTCCATTTGTTTTTCAGATTCGATTGTAAGTACTTCATTAAAGAAGAAAATGAGGATACAAAATGTCTTTAAGGAAAGTGTCTATCTATGGCTTCAAAATCACTTAAAAGATGGAAGTACATTTTATTATTAAAAGTGATATGAATTAAATATTTATTCTTGACCTCTCAATTTTAGATTAAGTATGCTATTGTCTATTTGCAAAGCAAACAAACCCAATACCAAATGTATCAAGATTGTACCAGGAAATTTTCTAAAAATAAATCAAAGAAGTATAAAATTCTGGCTATGGAAATCAGTCGGGCACATTCTGATTTGTTAAGATGCTCCAGTGACAGGGTGCCTGGGTGGCTCAGTGGGTTAAAGCCTCTCTGCCTTCGGCTCAGGTCATGATCCCAGGGTCTTGGGATCGAGCCCCGCATGGGCTCTCTGCTCCACGGGGAGCCTGCTTCCTCCTCTCTCCCTGCCTACTTGTGATCTCTGTCTGTCAAATAAATAAATAAAATCTTTAAAAAAAAAAAAAAAAAGATGCTCCGGTGACTACAGTGTGCAGTGCAAGTTGAAAATCACTGCATAAAATTATTTGGCCAAAGGCTCACTGTTTCAAAACCTGAGGTAGACTATAGATTCCCTACATCCAGAACAATAATTAGCCTGATGACTACACACAACTGCCTTTTTTTCAAGATGACAACAAAATGGATTTGATAGATGTGATTTACCATGTAATCAAGAATGAAAAATTAATGGTAAACTGAGGTCCACATAAGAAGAAATTGGCTTGTTTTCTATATTTACACTGTGCTTGTCAGTGACTATATCTTCTGGGTCCCAGTAATACTGGAAATAGCTTCTTCAGGTCGGCAATATCAGACAAAATAAATAGTAGCCATGTCAGGAAGCAACCTCACCTGACTCCTCTATCAGTTGGGAGAGAATATAAAGTGACCTGCCCTCTCTAACATGATCTTAGACCAATTATTATAGTGCATCATTCTCAAAAGGCCAAGATATCTTAAACCAATGCCCATCGATAAAAGCTTTTCCCATAAACTCCTCCTATTAATTAAATCAAATGTAGCTTTTAAACTGATGAGACTGCAAAGATAAGTTGTTCCCTAAGCTTAGTATATTTATCAGTAAAATAATATAAAAGAAAACAATGAGTAAGAATACCAAAACACTTAAGAAAAGAATTGTGCTATCCACATTGTTG
The DNA here is from genome assembly GCF_009829155.1 of Mustela erminea. NCBI lineage: Eukaryota > Metazoa > Chordata > Mammalia > Carnivora > Mustelidae > Mustela > Mustela erminea. The sequence continues at coordinate 87,566,665 of NC_045621.1, forward strand.
TCACTGTGTATTCCTATAATTGAAAGAACAGTTACTGAGGAAAATTTTAACAAACAAACAAAACAAAAGAAAACAAAACCCTTAAGCGTTGGTGACTACCCAAGGCATATAATGTGGTTTCATGTCATGTCTATTTTGGTCTTTACTGGAGAGAATGATCCTAAATGTGAACTTATGGAAAATGAAGGGTCATTAAGCTAAATCAAAGACCCTAGGTAAAAAGGGTCTACTATTGTTTTAGAAAAGCGAGATTACAGATTGATGCATTTAAAACATGTGGTTCATTTTCAGCATCAGAAATTGTGGAACCTACTGAGAAACCAAAACATACATTTCTGTTCCTTCCAAAAATTAATACAAAATTACTTTTATATGCTGGTTTTAAAAAACTCATATATGTAAAAGGAAGATAACTTATTTTACCTATATTAGCTTGGAGACATCCTTAAATCCAATGTGTAGTTAGGATTGAATTCCTGATACTTACATATACTAATTCTGAAAGTTCCTTGGAATATACTGATGCCTATCAGTATTTATTTAACAATGACAAAGAAGCATTCAACAATATTTTTGAAGCTTTGTACCATTCAGAGGTTGCTTTCAATTTCCAGAAGGACATGTTATAAATAGAGTTACTTTCACAAAGCCCTTGAGTAGAGTGTTTCATTAGAACTGAATTTCAGACAGCTTTATTTGTCTAAAAAACTAATAGAAAGGATCTCTGAATTTAATGTAGGCCAAAGCATCCTCTATCTTCTGAAGATATTTTAAACTAATTACATACAAATAAGAGCTTAGGTAAAATAGTTTAGATCAAGGTAAAATTCCTCTAGTTAGAGGGGTCAGAGTTCAAAATATATCTTGGTACCCATAATATTAACATAGCTATAATAAAATTTAAGGTCCTTAGAAATACTAAATTTTTAGTGAAAAACTTTAATGTTACTTCTCAAAACCAAATAACATGTTTTAGTCAGTGAATAAAACCTAAAAATTGATGTTTTGATCAATCACCTTCTCTCTTGTGACCACCATTAAAAATACTAGACTCTCACCAAACACTGGACTCAGTTACTAACACATAGGTGGAAAGACAAATACATACTAGAATGAAAGACACATAGAGTCACCTCCTGATGACTTACAAAATAGGCAGTCATGAGTGAGCTCATAATAAATGACAGTCAAATTGGTATTAACTCATAATATTTCATTCATTCAGTCTCCCTGTTGAGTGCAAGACTCATTGGATATCTGGCTGTAAATAGAACAAAGTATAGTTTCTGCCCCCATGGAACTTTTATTTTTTTTTAAGATTTTATTTATTTATTTATTTGACAGGCAGAGATCACAAGCAGGCAGAGAGGCAGAAAGAGAGAAAGGGAAGCAGGCTCCCTGCTGAGCAGAGAACCCGATGTGGGGCTCGATCCCAGGACACTGAGATCATGACGTGAGCAGAAGGCAGAGGCTTTAACCCACTGAGCCACCCAGGCGCACCCGCCCCCCATGGAACTTTTAATCTAGTGAGTATTTCTTACCATTTTTGTCTCTTATGCATTATTGATATAAATATTCTGAAGTTCCCTCTGGTTTTTAGGATCATACACCCTCTTTTGAAACTATATAACATTGCTGGTTACTGATCTCAGGAAAACCACCCAGCTTTGATGTAGCAGACTAAAGGGAGAGACCAGTTTGGCTTATGAAATTTTATCTATCTATCTATCGATTTATTTATTTGCTTGTTTGTTTGTTTATTCATACTTTGTGCTTCCTAGGACACCATAGAAATAGATGCAACACTATTTTCAGCTCAACTCAAAAAGATTTACAGAAAAGTCCCTTCTTACTCCTGTTACTATACTTTTCAGTATCTCTCTGATGGGAATGATCTTACATGATAATAACTGAAAACAATGCACATCTTAGCGTTGATGATAATCAGTTCAAGAATAATCTTACTGGGAAGAAAACATAGTGCAAGAGTGTATCTAGCTGGATGAGTCAGTGCAGGTATAGAATTAGTGGCATTTCAGATAGACCTTAATGACTAGGTACACTATTAACTTTTATCTAGGCCCAGAGATGTGAAAGTAATTTGACAGTCATATCTTTTTCCCCTAGGGAGCATGTAATTTCTTTCAGAGCAAAGCCCTTGCTCTAGTCGTCTTATTCAGATTCTAAGTATCCATTCAAATATTAAGGCTTTAGTAGGTGCTCTATAAAGTTTTTTTTAAAAAATAAAGTTCTAGGGAGTGTCTGGGTGGCTCAGTCATTAAGCAGCTGTCTTAGGTTCAGGTCATGATCCCAGGGTCCTGGGATGGAACCCCACATAGAGCTCCCTGCTCAGCGGGAAGCCTGCTTCTCCCTCTCCCACTCCCCCTGCTTGTGTTCCCTCTATTGCTGTCTCACTCTCTGTCAAATAAAATAAATAAAAATTTAAAAAAAAGTTCTAATAAAATAAATTTGACATCATGCTGAAAATTACTAGAAATGAGCACATTAGTAATCATCTCTATAAATCATCAGATTTTCAATCACAACTCAATTAACTTAGGTGGTAGTGATCTGTACACTGTACCAATTTCATAAAATGGAGGAAAAAAGTTTATATTCTACCCAAGCACAGGACTTTTCACTCACAAATAACAGTCTTTTAACATGAGAATTTAAATAAACTAAAAAATTAATGGTAAAAATTCAGAGTCAAAGGCAAGAGCACTTTATTTGCCAATATAATTATAAAAGAGGTGGAATTAGAAATTCCACTGTCCTTTTACCAATGGTATTTTACATACAATTTACCAGAAATAGAAGTAAATGAAAGAAAATGCGGGTACCCATACACTGTTCTGCAGAACATTTTTTTTTTTAAAGTTTTTTTTTTTTTATTATTTTATTTTATTTTTTTATTAATTTTTTTTTTTATTTCCAGCATAACAGTATTCATTATTTTTGCACCACACCCCGTGCTCCATGTAATCCGTGCCCTCTATAATACCCACCACCTGGGAACATTTTAATTTTATTTCCCGCTTTCTACTCATTAGAAATTGCTCATATTAGGGATGAATGAATCATTTATATTAGTCAAAACCAGGCCCTTTGCTAAAATTTTGACCTGACATATTTTTCCTAGAGAGCTAAAATTTAAAATTAAGTATAAGCATACATTTCTTTTATTTAAATTTCTTAATATTAGCTGTAACTAAGGACATAATTAATAAATAAAAATGTTTTCTGCTTTTCTACATCTTTTCAGCAAAAGTCTCCAAGTGTACCTTGTACATTATAAAAAGCTAATAGAGCTCCCCCTTTCAATTTCCTTATAGAAATATCACTTCTGTTATTTAGGGGTTAACATCTTAGGCATGCTGAGTTCTCAGAAAACTTCAGTGGTTAATCACAGATAAAAAGGAACTAAAGCTCACTCACCAGTTCCTATGCTTACCTCCAGTACGGAAGGTGAGGTAAATGAGAATTGAATGGCACAGTTTCCTTACATATCAATGCCAGTCAAATAAGTCTTAGAATGCAGAATTATCCTTATAAAATTATTTTATAATAAACATTATTTTGTGAACAAGTAGGCATATAAAACAGGATTTTTAAAATATTATTAAGATTCATCTTAGCTTAAGACATTTAAAATTTTCTCCCCAGAACTGGCAACATTTTAGAGATCCAGTAACCCTCTATTCTTTATATCCTTATAGTATGCAACATGTAGCACAGTGCCTAAGAATGAAAAATACCAAGTTGTCATCATTGTATGTAATAGAATATGCCCATCAGAACGACCAGTTGACATTGTTTGTGCCAAGTTTAGACAATAGGTTTTTATCATGATGATCTATAGTCCCATTTTAGCTTTGAAAACTAAATGCTAAGCATGGATTATTTTTAAATGTATAGAAAATGACCCATAATTCTTATTCTTGATGGCCGAAAATGAAGAGGACTGAATATTATTCTTCTCTAAACAAATGGAGTTTAAAGGAGATATTAGGAGTCTCATAACAGGTCTGAATTTTTTTTAAAGATATATACTTTGTTGCTTTTGTCAAAGGATTTTGATTTTTAAGTCACAAATCAAGTATAAATATCCTTTGACTACTTTAAAACTTCCTTTGCTAGATTAATATGGCCTCCCAAATGCTACTTCATACCAAAACAGATAAAATAAAATCAATTAGAACAATTACATATATATATATATATATATATATATATATATATATATACTTTCCTCAATCACATTCAGATTAACAGTGCATATTCTGAAACTGTTAAATTTGCACAATTTCCTTCTCCTGCAATAAATTTTAATCAGATACTTTGTACCCAGTTGTACTCTTGTCTGAAACCTTCCAAAGTGCTGTTGTTGCCAAGGAAACCATTTCCTTATTATCTGTGCATTCAGCACCGTCTCACTGTCTGGCTCATTTTTCTCCTCTTTTTCACTCTTTCCATGACTCAACTAGAAATTTTATGTCATGTGTTAGTTAAAATAAAACACATTGCTTTCCTCCTCAGAGTGCAATGCTTATTTGAAGGATGCAGAATGCAAGTTTCAACAACGGCTTCCTCTCCATATTATTATTTTTTGTGTGAAAAGGAAGCAAACAAACAAACAAACAAAGATACAATTTTCATGCTTTTTTTCCCCCTGCTTAATTCTGCATTTGATAAGCTGAAACGTGTATGAAGTCTTTGTTTTGATCTCCTCGCTATACATAAGGGCTATGAAAGTCTAGAACAGGTGTTCTCTGAGTACCTTTGAGCCCTGACTCTTTGCATATCGGGTAAGAAGGAAGAGGTGGGAAAGGTGACACAGACATAAAAGAGAACTTAAAGATGGTAAACTGGTTCAAAGTCAAATGTTTTATGAGTACTTGTTGGCTGTTTTGCCTCTGATACCCTTCTCCACTTCCCAATTCTTAATCCGTATGCATATAATAAAATCTCTTTAATTTTTAAACAAACAAACAAACAAACAAAAAGTATAGATCGGAAAGAAAAATCCACAATAACAGCAGGGAATTTTAACACATTGCTTTCAGAATAGAGAAAAAAAAGACAAAATAATCAGTGACACTATGACTCTTACATTCATCCAGTTTGTTTTGTTTTCTGGTTTTACTTAAGGTTATACTTAAGATTTTTTTTTAAAGGCCTTATTTATTTATTTGACAGACAGAGATTACAAGTAGACAGAGAGGCAGGCAGAGAGAGGAAGGGAAGCAGGCTCCCTGCTGAGCAGAGAGCCTGATGTGGGGCTCGATCCCTGGACCCTGGGATCATGACCAGAGCGGAAGGCAGAGGCTTAACCCACTGAGCCACCCAGGCACCACTTTACTTAAGTTTTTATTATAAGTATTTGTCAAACACCTGCTGTGTTCTAGGCAATATTTTAAGCTCTGTATCTAGTAATACAATGATCAAGAACATAGACAACTTCCTTGATGACATTGGGTTTATATTCTTTGGGGGAAAGATGAGAGATAAACAAATGAACAATTTGCCAAATAAGATAATTTCAGATGATAACAGCTATGAAGAAATTAAGATCAAAGGACAGTAAACGGGTATGTGGTGGTGGCCTACTGAAAATATAAAATTCAGGAAAAATTATTTCCTGAATTCAGGAAAAAAATTTCCTGAATTAATCTCTAAGGAGACGGCATTTAAGGCAGAGACCTTACGAATGCAGAGAATGAACTAGACATCCTTAAGACAGAATGCACTAAATATAAATGAGTATTTGAAGCCTCAAATGAACACATTGTATGAATATGGTTATGATACACTGCACATGCTACTCTAATGCAGCTATCATGCCATCTCACCTATGACCTTTTCCATGCCAATCTCCCACAAACCTAGGACCAACCATTATTTCATGACTATTGTTTGCCAGGATAGACGTGGGTGCACAGATACTCTGTAGGTATTGAATACGGTTATTATTCTCATCTTCCTCACACACATTATTGAGATATTTTGTCTCTGGAGCTAAAAAGATTTATGCTTTGGAGGTGCAGTTGACTATTAGCTACTATGTCTTCCATGTGATTAGGCTGAGCATAGCTGCAAGCAACGTGGAGAGCTGGATGGGTAACCACATTCCTTCTGAATCAGTATGTCTTCATTGCTTTTTAGTTCTCTTATTCTTCCCTGCTAAATAAATCTGCAAACCTTCATTGGTTCTACTTAGAGCTTCTCTACTTATTTCTGTATTCTGTGATGTTGATAGAAGGATACAGAAATTCCTGCCCTTTGCAACTCTCTCATTTTATTTTTGGAATGTATGTAAGATGAAGTCTCTACCTGAGGTGATGTCAATGTTTTGGGGAAGAAATATCCAGAACATACCAAGGAGCAAGTCAAAACATCAATTAACATTTTTTTAAAAGTGACTGTCTTCATGTGGTACCAATTTGTATCGGTTTTCTTTTCCTTTTTTTTTTTTTTTTCTCATAGGTGTCTTCTACATTTGTATGAGAAATACACAGCACTTCCATTATAAAAAAAAAAAAAGAAGAATGTTAAAATTAGGAATGATGAAGACAAGAACAACAAGATAAAAACATAAATAAAAACAAACACCAAGAGGTTGATGTTGGTGGTTATCATAGACAATCCCTATCTCAAATGGTCAGTTTGACTGCTTCTTAGGTCCTGAAGGTGAACACTTTCTGATGAAAAGGAAATGAGCCTCAGTATTATTCAGCCCTTGTTGTTTTGTTCTCTCCGGTTTGCCCTTAACAGCTCATGGCTGAGAAGGCTTTCATAAGTTTAACCAGTGAATCTACACGCTTTGATTCTTTCGCACAGTCAACTGAACAGCTGTCCATCAAGTTTAGCATATTCTTTGATGCTTGGCAGAATCATACGTTCCATGGTTCTCAAATGTTGTTTATTGGCCAAAAAATTTCTTTTGTCTTTTCCAACTAATTCCAGGTTCTGACCTGATCCCAGATCCTGAAATTCCCAAAGTCGGATGTCTGAAGAGGCATGCTCTTTCCCTTATACACAAACACACAGATGTGCATCCTTACAGACTGACTCTCATTCTCGGAAGAAAACAAAAAGGAAGGGAAAGAGGAAGACGGGGAAGGAGAAAAAGAGGACTAGGAGAAGAAGAGTGTCAGATGGGCAACATGAAACATGGGTATACCCAAAATCAAACCATATTTTTGAAGTGGAGTTTAGATTATGATATTGTGAATTTGTCAAAAGGATAAAGTATATTAAGAAGAAAAATGGAATAAAGCTTTTGCTTCTGTTTAGCTTTCAAAGGTTCCATTTTTGTCCCCTCTATGAAGGCAAAATATGTACAACATGCCTCCTTTGTCATGCATCATTGATGTCACTTCCAACTAATTTCAGATAATGATTTTTTTCTCTAAAGAATAAATAAATCACTTTAGATTGTTATAAATGCTTTTACTTCTTAGATGTTACCTTCTTCCTGTAGGCATTTTATAAAAAGGGGTAAAGCTGAAGAAATAAAATACCAAAAATGTAGATGGAAACTCCCCACTTTGACTTCACCAAATTAGAACTTCATTGCTGTTATCACCTAGAGTTCTAATACTTCAGTAACTCCTGTCTTACTCACTTTCTCTGGGTAAGTACGTTCTTGTTAGTAGAACAACTAAGCCCACTTTTAAAAAGTTTTAAAAAGGTACTTGGGCCTATAAAAGTACACAATGCCTTTAGAGTCAGGCATTGAAAAGCTAAGGAAAAGGCAATCTGCAGAGACAAGCATAATTATAAGTAAATAAATTGTAGGGCTTAATTGTGAACATTCTTTTACTGTGCTCAAGGGGACTGAGCTATTCTCGGAGCCTAAGTGTATTCCAGACCTGGAGAGGAACTTAGAGGCTGGCCAAACAGACCTCTGTGCTGTTGGAGCCATTTTTCATTCAGGTGGATCAAGATGGGATTTACTTCCTAGCATTATTATTTAAATTAAGGACACAAGCTGAGCTTTGGAAAAGTTCATTGGTGTAGCTCTCCAGCAGAAAAAAAAAATGAATACTTTAGGCATGTAAATTGGCAGGAAGGGCTTGTTTACATTTACTGAAAAAAGGGAGGAAGGGGGGTGTTTGTAAACTTTTATTGTTGTACTCAGAGATGAAAATAAATTTTCAATTTATCTGTCAGTTATACCCCAGTAAAGCTGGGGAGAAAACTCAATTGTGCTGATTTGGAGTTGGACCAAGGGCTACTGAATCAGCGTGCAGACTATGTGTGGTTAGGAATGAGGAGAGGGAAGAAGAGTTCATACCAAAAGGACAAGAGCACCGACTAAGAGAGAAGAAAGTGTAAGTAGGAAGAACTATGACTTTATAGTAATCGGATTCTAGATAGAAGGCTTAATACTCAAGTATCATTCTTCAGCTGTTCTCATACTGACCTATGTCACGTTAAACACTAAACAAAAACTTGAATTTCATTTTTTTACAAAACACTTAATGTGACATGCAATAACCACTGGCAAACGGCAGCAAATATTGCTATCCATGTGTATTCTGGGCTTAGCTTTCAGAAGTTGCATTATACATGCATAGCACCATTTAACCACAAGAGATGGCATTGCCATTTCAGAGTTATCCATATACCAGGTGTCTACTTAATAAAACTCCAGGGATCTGCTTCCTCCCCTGGAAATATAATGGCCTTTCCCCTAGATCAATCCTTCCGTAGTTAATTTCTACAGATACATTTTCCTTTTACCTTTCCTTTTTCCCTTCTTTCTCTCTCTCTTTCTGCTCACCATGTTAGAAAGCTAACTTCTTTTGTCTTAGCTAACAGAAGAAGGATCTGTATGAAAGCAGTCATTTGTAAGTGGCCATTTTCCATTTATTGTTGAAAACATCACTCAGATCCTCAGATGTTTCCTTCATGATGCTCGTCAAGAGTAACAGAGTAGAAATGATTCAATTTGAAAGCAAGGGAACTGTTCCCTGAGCCATAAGTCAACAAATTCATGGAAAACATTTCCTTCCTTTACTCTGTAGCAATCTGTCTACTGCTTAGGAACTTCTAACACCTTGATCCCCTCAGATATGTGGATTATGGCCTCTTTTAAACCCTAATCACTTGACCTTTCTAATATTTGAAAAATAGAACACAAGTGTGAAAACTTTATAGTTGTATTCTAATGGGATCTAGGTGGCAGTGGGTCTGGACTTCAGAAACTGAATGCTTGAATAGAACTTGAATAGTGATGTCAGAGAAAGTGCCCCAGGGCCGAGCACAGATTCATTTTAAGTAAAAGCAAAAACTCTAAAAGAGACAATTCAGAGCATACTTGTCAATATTCATTTTGACACTGAAAGATATTTTTTGACCATCTGTTGACAAAACCTTGTTCTTTAGGAGGAAAAACAGACCTAATGGGTGTGAACATCATAATTGCATCTTTACCTAAGATCTTAAATACCACTGAGAGGTCTTGCCAAGCTTCCTATCAGGAGGCATTATTATTCATTATAAGGTTTTTCACTAGGATGCCTATGGTCCAAACTAAAGAAAAAGAAAGGTCATTATGGAAACCTGGCCTAAGGAAGTGGGGTGGCTTAACAGGGACATCTGTTAAAAATGTAATTAAAGGATTGTTCTCCTCTAAAGCTGGGCTGGACTAAGCTGGTCCTCTGACATGATGCCTGGCTTATATAGAGATTTCATGAAATCTGTGCTTAGGGCATTCTCTTTTCTACAATCATTCACATTACTATGTGTCTGTTTACCCAGAGCCAAAGGGAAGCCAAGTGTTCAAACTGATAGGAAGACTTAAAGATTTCCTCTGTGTGATTGTTTCTAGCTTTTGCTTTAGTATAAATTTTCCCCCATTGGGTAGGACAGATGCAGGGCCTGAGCACGTGGCTGGGTGAAAATGGGGTTTTCACTTAGTGTCTCTGCAGAGGAAGCTTCAAGAGGCTCAGCTAAGTGAAGGTAGGTCAGAACACATCTCCTCACTGGGATAACTTTTGGTCCATTCTGCAGCACTTCACGAGCATAATACTAAAACCATAGAAGGTTGACAAGCAATATCTTTTGTCTCTTAACAACTACCCAATTTCACCTCTGCTTCCACTGGTCCAATTCTCTCTGATTAGCTGTTTCAGTGGCAAATGAAATAAAAATCCATGGTATTAACCTGTCATATTAAAAAACCCTTTTTGCTCGGGCGCATACATTTGGCACAGCTGTGCATTTTGCATTTAAATATCCCTCCACCAGTGGGCTGCTCGAAACTATTGCTTTTCTATGGGAAATTAAACAGGGAGCTGCTTAATGCTCCTTGTTAGTTTTTTAATAAAAATGAAAGTGAGAAGCCAGCAGTACCAGGAGCAAACGTCTGTAGGACCCCATGGCTGTGCTAAACGCAAAGAGGAGGAACCAAAATGCATATTACTTTCAACTGCCCCTGCACCGGTGGCTTTGCAGTGCCCGCTCCACTGGGGCCCTCTGAGATTGCCTCTGGAACATTGTTTAGAGGTTATGTGAAACTGGGAGGGGCTTCTCCTGGGATCATTAGGCAGCTTTCAATTGGGGTTTCTAATAAAATATTGAAAGTTACAGTGTAGAAACAAAGCCGCAGCAATTGAATTTGTGTGGCTTTTGTGAATTAGGAAGGACGGCAAAAAGCAGAGGAAGAGAGAGGAGGCAAAGAGACTGAGAGGACCAGATGCAGGAAGAGAAAGACAAAAAGGAAGAGAGGGACTGACTCAGAGACCAAAAGGCAGAGAAAGGGAGAGAGGGAGGGAGAGAGAATGTCCAAAACTCCAACCGTGGGTGTCTGACATGGCATGAAATAGAAACAATTTGTCTAGGCTTAGCCCTTGGTCTCATCAAACTCACTTCAAGGGCCAAATACTAAATTTTCAGGGAAAATAATTCCAGACTGATTTAACTGCAGCAACCTTATTTCAATGCAGACTGTGTCTGGTGGAGTGTTGCAGAGATTTGTCATTGTAAACATGAAATTGGTCATTAGCAGCAATGTCCCAAAGCAATAAAGGTTTTATTTCTTTTCCTTCCTTACCTTTATCATTTCTATCCTAACATACATACAATTAAATTTATTGAGATGACAAAACCTAGTTATCCAATTTTAAAAGTGATATGAACTTTATTTTTTCTTTTTTTAAAGATTTGATTGATGATTGATTGATTGATTTGACAGAGACAGCAAGAGAGAGAGAGAGAGAGTGAGTGCACACACAAGCCGGGGAGCAGCAGAGGGAGAGGGAGTAGCAGACTCCCCACTGAGCAAGGAACCTGACTCGGAGCTCAATCCCTGGACCGTGAGATCATGACCTGAGCTAAAGGCAGAGGCCTAATGACAGAGCCACCCAGGCTTCCCATGCACTAACTTTAAAAAAGTTTACTGTGCAACAGACATTGACAAACCTTCTATAAAAGGCCAGAAAATCATACTGGCTTTGTGGGCTATAGGGTCTCTGTCACAACTACTCAACTCTGCCACACAGGGTGAAAGCATCCACAGACTGTTGTCAAAAAATGGGAGTGGCTTTGTTCCAACAAAACTTTGTTTTCAAAAACAGAGATTAGGATGGATTTGACACCAGCATCAGGTCCCTGCTAGGTAGGAATGCTTTTTAAGTAATCCAGGAAATATACATAGTAATCTTCAAGGCTGGCAGTCCAATAAAGAAGCTTTTCCTTATAGTTTGCATGAGAGAAAAATGTCCTTAAAATTTCTGATATTGCAAAAACACTCATTTACTACTTTCAGACTACTTACTACTACTTACTACTTACTACTTATTTGATACCAGTGAAGCTTAACCTTCACCCACCTCCGGAATATCAATGTCAATGTCCATGCTTTCCATTCTAATTGGAAGTGATAATTTTGACACTTTATTCATCAATTTAATTTCTACCAATTTTAATACTTCACTTAACTCCTTTGATTTGGGATTTTTTTTTTTTCTTTCAAGCACACACTTCAGTTTTCCAGTCTGGGATTTTATTTTTTTCAGTAATGCCTTGATATATGAATTTCAAGTAGAGATTTTTATTTTTGCATTTCGTATTATCAAATAAAAATTTTATTTGTTTAAGTAATCTCTACAGCCTACATGGGGCTTGAACTCAAGACCAAGATCAACTCAACTCCAAGAGCAAGAGTGTCGGTGCCCGAGCGGCTTGTAGTGTATGCGCGGTGATGCTTTTGGGCTCCACAGTGCCCGCTCGTTGCCTCGGCCGCCGCTGCCTCAAGCCGTCGCCGCCGCCAGGTGGCGACGATGCGGAGCTGCTCCGGCTGGGCCCGTGGGGGCCTCATGACTTTTTCGTTGCCCGAAAGTAAACACGCCATTAAGATGGCGGCTGGATGCGAGCCAGTAGGCGGAACTTAAGATTTTGTATCTATGTGGCTGCGAGTGATTGGTTGTGCAACCTTGGTATATATAGACATGCGTGGGCGGGGGAGAGAGAGATCCCAACAGCTACCCAGAAATAAAGCTTGCTTCGCTGAGGTCTCCTAGTCTTTCTTGCTGGCGAGAGCGACAAGTGGTGCCGAAACCCGGGAAACCTGAAACCTACACCGAGGAGTGCTCAGTGAACGCAACGATCCGGTAAGTGTGCACAAAATTTCAGATAAGAAAGTTCCTAAGTATAGGACGAGAAGTGCGAAAGTTCCTAAGTATAGGACGAGAAGTGAGAAAGTTCCTAAGTATAGGACGAGAAGTGAGAAAGTTCCTAAGTATAGGACGAGAAGTAAAAGGGTTCCTAGGCATAGGACAAGAAATAATGGGATCAAAGTTTACTAAGATGGGAGGATTATTGACGGAGGTGCTTAAGGCTGACGGCACTCCGCTAGACTCTAACCATAAAACGGTTAAAAATGTTATTGAGGAGCAGGTCAGAGAAGCCTCTAAGGCAGGATCTAGCAGAGGGGGAGAAAATTCAGAGGAGAGCTCCTCTGAAGATGAGCTTGGCGAAGCCATGAAAAAATATGACTCCCTAGCGCCCTCTGTCAGAAGGTCAAGAATTCCTACCCCTGAATGTAGGCCTATAGCGCCTCCTGCAGAATGGCCGCCACCATATAACACTTCATGCTCCCGAGGGGCATGCGGTTGTCCAGAATGTAGAAATGCAGGATGGAGGGACATTACGGACTTTACTAAACCCTCCCCTCTTGCATACCCAGTGTTAGAAGATCAAAATCAACAGAGGTTTCAACAACCACTAGACTTCAAACTTATTAAACAGTTTAAGGAAGCAGTCACTACTTATGGGCCACAGGCTGCTTATACACTTTCACTTTTGGAAGCAGTCGGTAGCATGAACCTTACCCCAGACGATTGGACTAACATGGCAAAAGCAACTCTGTCTGGTGGACAATACTTGATATGGAAAACTGCTTGGCAAGAGTGTAGCTCAGAAACTGCCCGGTGTAACGCCGCGTCAGGGAATCCCCACTGGAATATTGACATGCTCATGGGAGGAGGTCAATTTGTGGGACAAAACAATCAGATTGGGTACCCCCCAGGGGTGTATGTACAGATAGCAGCTGCAGCCACTAGGGCTTGGAAGACCATACAGGGTTCTGGCGATTTGCAGGGACAACTTTCCAAGGTGTTACAGGGGCCTAATGAACCCTATGCTGACTTTGTAGATCGTCTGCTCCAAGTAGCAAGGCGCATATTTGGGGATGTGGACCAAGCAATGCCCCTTGTTAAACAATTAGCCTATGAACAAGCAAATAAATGGTGTAAAGAGGCTATCCGCCCTTGGAAGTCTAAGGACCTGATTACATATATCAAAGTGTGTCGAGACATCACTGATACAGTTGTTCAGGGCCAAGTTGTGGCAGCAGCAGTAGCCCAAGGGATAAAAAGTTTCAATGGAGGAACCAGGAGTTCTTCCAAGGCTTGTTTCCTTTGTGGAAGGGACGGTCATCTTAAGAGGGATTGTCCAAAGGGTAAAGGACCTCCTAGACCAGTCAAGCCCGCACCTGGGTTGTGCCCTCGTTGCCGTAAAGGGAATCATTGGGCTAATGAATGTAGGTCCCAGAGAGATATTCAAGGAAATCCCCTGCCACTGAATAACTGGATTCAATCCAATTACTCAAAAAACGGGAAGCAGGGCCCCGCGCCCCGGGGCCCAACACAAATATATGGGGCATTAACGCAAATGCCCAGGACGTGGTATCCTCCCTCTGAGAAAGGCGCGCAACCTCTGGATCAGCAAGGCTCGATATCAGAGCAGCCACCCAAATGGTCCTAACTCCGGAGATGGGCATTCAAGCATTGGCCTCCGATCTAAGAGGGGGCCCCCCTCATGGTACTGTAGGTTTATTACTTGGCCAAAGCTCCACTTATCTCAAAGGTCTGATAGTTCACCCTGGGGTAATAGATTCAGATTATGAGGGAGAGATCAAGATACTGGTGTCTTCACCAAGGGGAGTTACTGCAATTAGCCCAGGAGATAAGATAGCTCAACTTCTCATACTCCCTAGCCATCATGAAGCCTTTCCCAGTAAAGGAAAAGAAAAAGGTACGAGAGGTTTGGGGCCTACGGGAGTTGACCTAACATGCCTGACCCTGGATATGACTGATAGGCCCATAATTACCCTCAAAGTGCAAGGAAGGAAATTTTTAGGGTTACTGGATACGGGCGCCGATAAGAGCATCATCAGCCAACAAGAGTGGCCTCCGAGATGGCCCCTAACACAAGCAAAACAAACACTCAGGGGTTTAGGAATCGCTCAAAGTCCTGATCAAAGTGCAGCTACCCTTGAGTGGGAGGATGACGAAGGCCATAGGGGAACTTTTCAGCCCTATGTCTGCAATATTCCTATTTCCCTCTGGGGACGAGACGTTTTGGAACAGATGAGCGTCCGCCTGACAACTGAAACTATATACAGCCCCTGATCAATAGCTATGATGCAAAAAATGGGATACATACCAGGAAAAGGGTTAGGGAAACAGGAGCAAGGTAAAATAGACACCATCCCTTTCACCTCAGAATATAAGGGGCAAGGCCTGGGTTTTCGGTAAGGGCCACTGAGGCAATGAAAATAACGTGGAAGACAGATACACCCTGCTGGGTGCCTCAGTGGCCCCTTACTAGCGAAAAACTATCAGCTGCTAAAGCCCTGGTACAGGAACAGTTAGAGGCGGGCCATATGAAACCTTCTACCTCACCTTGGAATACACCTATCTTTGTTATTAAAAGGAAATCTGGTAAATGGAGACTTTTACATGATCTTAGAGAAATTAATAGGCAAATGCAGAACATGGGACCAATACAGCTGGGATTACCCATGATAATCGCCTTACCGAGAAACTGGCCATCAATAGTGGTTGACATAAAAGATTGCTTTTTCTCTATCCCTCTGCATCCTGAGGATACGATTAAATTTGCCTTTACCCTACCTTCTATTAATCATGCAGAGCCTAACCAAAGATATGAGTGGACTGTCCTCCCTCAGGGCATGGCTAATAGCCCCACTATGTGTCAATTATATGTTTCTAAAGCCATACAGCCTATTAGAGAGACTTACCCTGATTTAATGTGTTACCATTACATGGACGACATATTGTTGTGTGGATCTGACTCTACTACAGTTTCAGAAGCCTTAGTAATGTTACAAAAGGAGCTAAATTCATGGGGGTTAATTATAGCCCCCGAAAAGATACAGGCTTCCAACATCAAAGACTATTTAGGCATGAAACTATACAATACCATGGTAAAACCTTCAAAAGCCTCCATTAGAACTGACAAATTACAAACACTCAATGATTTCCAAAAGTTATTGGGGGACATAAATTGGATCCGACCCTACCTGAAAATAACTACAGGAGAACTACAACCATTGTTTGATATTCTGAAGGGTGATGCCCGTCTAGACTCTCCTAGGAGCCTTACTCTGGAGGCGAAACAGGCTTTGAAAATTTTGGAGGACAGGCTTGCCTTGACTTCAGCAGATAGATGTGATCCTAACCAGATAGTCCAAGCCATAGTGATTCCATCCCCTTCTTCACCTACTGGAGTGCTATGGCAAGGTGGGCCCTTACAATGGCTGTACCTCCCAAACACTCTTCCTCAGATAATCACAACATATCCAGTTGCAGTAGCCATGCTAGCTAACAAATTGATCACTGTTTGTATTTCTACTCTTGGAATCATACCTGACAATTGCATCGTGCCGTATACTAAGGAACAGA
The DNA here is from genome assembly GCF_009829155.1 of Mustela erminea. Taxonomy (NCBI): domain Eukaryota; kingdom Metazoa; phylum Chordata; class Mammalia; order Carnivora; family Mustelidae; genus Mustela; species Mustela erminea. Next base: position 87,582,882 of record NC_045621.1, read on the forward strand.
TTCGCCTACTATGTGCTACCCTAGATGATTGGGCGATACTGACCACCTCTTACTCAATAGAATTTGATAATCATTATCCTTCACACCCACTTATAGAATTCACAAAGGGTATTGAATTCATACTACCAAAAATTAGTAGATCGACACCACTAAAAGAAGCCTCTACTGTCTTTACAGATGGAAGTAAAGAGGGCACAGGAGCTTATATCATAAATGGAATCGTGAACCCAGTCATAGTTCCTGCCAGGTCGGCTCAACAAGTAGAGCTACTAGTAGTGCTCCTAGTGCTCCAAAGATTTTCAGACACTCCCCTAAACATTATTTCTGATAGTCAATATGTGGTAAATGCAACAAAAAATATTGAAACAGCCATCCTCTCCTTAAGTGATTCACCTATTCCATGGATCTTAAGGCAACTACAAGAGGTTGTGCAACTGCGCACTGCACCATTTTTTATAGATCACATCAGAGCCCATATGAGCCTACCAGGACCATTATCCGAGGGCAATGCTCTAGCAGACCACAATAGTCGTTTCCAACTCATTTGTCCTACCTTAGAACAGGCGAAGCTGTTCCATAGCAAATGGCATGTGAATTCTAATACCTTAAGATATAGATTCCATATCACCAAAGAACAGGCAAGAGATATAGTAAGGACCTGTGGGAATTGTGCCACATTACTCCCTCAGCCTTCCTTAGGGGTAAATCCCAAAGGCCTTCAAGCTAATCACCTATGGCAAATGGATGTCACACATGTACCTGAATTCGGGCAACAAAAGTACGTACATATATCAGTGGACACTTATTCGGGTATCATAATGGCTACTCCCCTCACAGGGGAGAATTCAAAACAAGTCATCACACACTGCCTACGATGCTTCGCAGATTGGGGTATCCCAAAACAAATAAAGACAGATAATGGACCTGCATATACATCAAAATCTATCCATCAGTTCCTAAGTCAATTTGGTATAGTCCATACTACAGGTATACCTTACAATCCACAAGGTCAAGGAATAATTGAACGCGCCAATGGCACCTTCAAACGATGCTTACAAAAAATAAGAAAAGGGGGAATAGGGGATGACTACAAGTCACCCCGTGATCTTACATCTCTCACCCTTTACATTTTAAATTTTTTGTCCTTGGACCATAATGGTACATCTGCAGCAGACAGGCATGCGGCGGTTACCGAATGCACTCTAGCCCAGGCAAAGTGGAAGGATATACTCACGGGCCAATGGAGAGGCCCTGACCCGGTCCTAAGATGGCACCGAGGTTCTGTTTGTCTTTTTCCACAGGATGCCCAAGTGCCTATCTGGGTCCCGGAGCGATTGATTAGAAGAATCGATCAACAAGGCCCGCCCCGTCCTGATGCTTGGCCTGATAGCGATCCTGGCGCCACCAGCATCCCTTCAACAGATGCACCAATGGGCAATAGTGAAAGCCTGGCCATTCCCCATGCCACTGACGAATGAGTCCGCCATCCTCCCTCCTGTAACAATTCACCTGTATTGCTCTCAAGACATAAAAGAGACTTTGGGATCACTGCAGCCATTATTGCGGCTGTAGCAGCCTCTGCAGCTGCAGCAACGGCAGCGGCTGTAGCTCTCACCACATCTGTAACAAGTGGACATTCTCCAGAAACTATTGACGACCGGATGCATCCAATCACTTTCTGGACTTTGCATAACCTCCATGGCCAATAATGACCTTTCTATTGCTGCTAATCCGTGGAAAGAGTTAAGCAGATAAGATTGACATAGCTTCATTACGGGATTGGGTATCTGTTGTAAATCCTTATGTTCTGCCGTTTTGCATCATTACATAAACAACAATGTAGGCAACAGTTGGCGCTAGTACAAGCTTGCATGGCACTGGAAGCTGGTACATGTCCCCAAATCTGGCTGGCAGCGCTAGATCGGTAGTCAATGACGGGTAAGATTGGCTGCATGCACATAGCAACCTAAGCCAGGAGTTCTCCAACCAGGGGGAATTATCCGATGACAGGTAAGCATGTTCATGGCAGCTGACAACCTAAGACAGGCACGATCTCCTGCCTTGCATGCCTAATATAAAAGAAAAGGGGGAGATGTCGGTGCCCGAGCGGCTTGTAGCGTATGCGCGGTGATGCTTTTGGGCTCCACCGTGCCCGCTCGTTGCCTCGGCCGCCACTGCCTCAAGCTGTCGCCGCCGCCAGGTGGCGACGATGCGGAGCTGCTCTGGCTGGGCCGGTGGGGGCCTCATGACTTTTTCGTTGCCCGAAAGTAAACACGCCATTAAGATGGCAGCTGGATGCGAGCCAGTAGGCGGAACTTAAGATTTTGTATCTATGTGGCTGCGAGTGATTGGTTGTGCAACCTTGGTATATATAGACATGCGCGGGCGGGGGAGAGAGAGATCCCAACAGCTACCCAGAAATAAAGCTTGCTTCGCTGAGGTCTCCTAGTCTTTCTTGCTGGCGAGAGCGACACAAGAGTCACAAGCTGTACCGACTAAGCTAGCCAGGAGCCCTCGATTAATTTTTTTTTTTAATTCCACAAAATAGCATAAATGAGATGTGCATAACTGGAGTGTATATGACCACAGTACTTCATAATTAGGGGTTATATTGAAAGACCATGTCCAAACCCTGCACTCCTCAATCAGGAAGGAACTTACAATTCCCAGCTTCTTTCTGAGGAATGATGGGTTTGGACCCCACCTCTAAAGTTCCAACTTTTAAGATTCCCACCTAGGAAATGTCCCCCCAAAACATCTAGTTCTTAAAGCCAACAGAACTTACATCCAGATACCCACAGATGACAGAAAACATCATTTTTAAAAAATTTTTTTAAGATTTTATTGGCTTATTTGTCAGAAAAAGAGAGTGGGCACAAGGAGGGGAAGCAGCAGGCCAAGGGGAAAGCAGGCTCCCTGCTGAGCAAAGAGCCCAATGCCAGACACAATCCCAGGACCCTGGGATCATGACCTGAGCTGAAGGCAGCCGCTTAACCCAGTGAACCACCCAGGCATCCCAGAAAACATTGCTCTTAATAGACTCGCAAGAATACATTGTTGCAGGGTTTCTTTTCCTTCAGTGCCTGTGGTTCTTGGTCATTTTGCTAGGAAGAATGAGGAAGTAGACCAGATGAAGAGTGGTGGGCAGCAAAGCAAAGTTTATTGAGCGACAGTAAAGCTTATTGAGCAATAGTACAAAGCTCCCGAAGAGGGAGGGGACCTAAAAAGGTTGCCACAGAAGTTTCTAAGTCTAGGGGTTTTTATGGATTTGATGATGGGCTCTTCTAATCTGATTAACCTCCCTGTGCCTGTCATCCAACCAGGTTTTTGTCATCTACCTATCAGAGGGGAAAGAGTGGAGGGCTCCTCACAGGCTACCATAAAATCCTTTTAAGGATGGTTTCCTCTTAGGTTGAGAGCCCCTTGTCCCCGCCTACCTTTCTTCGAACTAACCTGGATTACTGTGGCTATGCTCCAAGGGTTCAACACAGAGAAAGCAAGCAAAATCCCCTTTCCTAGTCTTTTCCTGAAAAAGGACTATTTGCATACTTTAAAAGCTGCTGCCAGAGGTCAAGCTTCTAATTTAGCACACATCTGGGAGCTATCTGTGATCCTCTCTGGGGAACAAGAAAGCCAGCAGACACCATTTTTACCTCTCATTCAAGCCCACTCCAAATAGCCGATGTCTCCCTAGTAGGACCTTGTACACACCGCCAACAACCCAGCTTTTGTGGCTGCCACTTAAGGGACAGGCTTCTAGGTTTCTAGGTCATCTGGCTCTAATAGTCAATGGAGCTTGCTTTTTCAAGTCTCATAGGACTACAGTAAACAAAAAAAGGCTATTTATTCATGGGTCCAAGAGCACCCTTCCACCCTCCAGATGAAACACCCAGACCCAGCACAGAGGGAGGAGATGAAGTAATCCATCAGCTTGCTTCCAGGTGTTGACTGTGATCCTCCCCCATGGGACACTGACAGGTATTGGCGCACCCTCAACACTGGGAGCCGTAAGAAAAAAGATGGCTTGGACAATCACAAAAATTTGAAATGCCCAGAATAAGGCAAATTTGTTCAGAAAGTAGATTAGTGGTCACCTATGGGATAAAGGTAGAAGTAGGCAGAGTTGAAACATGATAGCTAAGGAGTTTGAGTTTCTTTTTTGGATTAATGAAATATTCTAGATCGATTGTGATGATGGTTATACAACTCTAAATATATTAAAAATCCTTGAGTTGTGCACTTTATTTTTTTTTTAAAGATTTTATTTATTTATTTGACAGAGAGAGATCACAAGCAGGCAGAGAGGCAGGCAGAGAGAGAGGAGGAAGCAGGCTCCCTGCTGAGCAGAGAGCCTAATGTGGGGCTCGATCCCAGGACCCTGAGATCATGACCTGAGCCAAAGGCAGCGGCCCAACCACTGAGCCACCCAGGCGCCCCAGAGTTGTGCACTTTAAATGTGTGAATTTTATGGTAGATGGTACTTCAACAAAGTTGAGAGAAGTTGGCATCAACTCTCTTTCTTTCTTTCTTTCTTTTTTTTTTTTCCCTAAGATTGTATTTATATGAGAGCGGGCTAGTGAGCATGAGTGGGGCAGAGGGACAGAGGTAGAGGGAGAAGCAGACTCCCTGCAAACAAGGAGCATGAAGTGGAGATCAATCCCAGGGCCTTGACTGAGATCTTGACTTGAGCCAAAGGCAGACACCTAAGGGACCAAGGCACTCAGGTGCCACTGGAGTCATCTTTTCTAAAATCTCGCTTCAGTAAGATGTTTATTTTATAATTAAAGATATGAATATACTCTAAATTTAATAATAATATTTTCTAGCATTCGCTCTAGGAAAATAATGTGTGACTTTTAAGTTTCTCTAAAGACAGATATTTGTTGAAAAAGAGAGAGAGCAATGCTTTTACAAATCACTTCTATGGAAAAATCCTTGCATACCTCACCACTTCCTTACCTACCTCTCTGGCTTGGTTAATGCTTTGCATCATGAGGGATAATGAAGAACCAGTTTTCAAATGACTGGCAACATTTGAGTTTAACTTAAAAATTCAATGTGAAACCTCATAAGCATTTTTATGTATATTAGCTTGGACGGTGAACAAAGAGTAAAAGACAAAGAAAACTTTTATTGAGATCCAGAGCTTACAGAGAATTGAGCCACACACTCAGAGGGTCAAAGATCCGGAAGTCAGTGTCTTGCCTTTGGGTTTCCCATAGAAAGGACACCTCAGACCAGTAAACATGGAAAAGAAAAATGGCCAGGAAAGCATATGGGGAGGCAGTGATCAAGAAGTCTCAAAGAAGACAATTTTAAGCAATTCATACAGATTTTATCCTGATTAGAAATTAAATCTACTCCATCAGAAGACAGAAGATCAGGTGACATATTGTGACCCATACAACAGACTAACTGATGACCAGAGAACTCAAAGGAATCATAGGCTTGGGGGTGATAAAAAGTTTCAGACAACTCTTCAATATACTTTTGACATACCTCAGCATCAGTTCTTTCACATTTTCTGGTTATGTGATGAAGAGATTTATCTGATTCCAGTGTTCCTTTGTCTGGCCTTTTTGTATCTCCAGTGCGTTTTAATGTTCCAACACAGTTGTGCCAATTTTATTCAAAGAACACAATTTCTAACCTCTATCATTTCTCTATATTTGCTGCCTTCCCCCTCTTCCCCCACTTAACCACAGACTAGCAAACTTATGTATCCTTTATTTGATCTTCTTGCTAGTGATTTAGAATATGTTAGGATTTGCCAGGTTATAATGTGGTATTCCAGTTGTCTAACTTAGTATAACAGGAAGATATGCACTAAGAGAATTCTGCAAATGAAATCTCTTAAAGACAAGATGATGACACATCACAATTTTCCCTTCCTAGTTGTAAGCACTACAATGTATGAGGTGGAAATTATCAATGTTTCAGGAAGACACAGTAACTCAAAACTGTTACAGTATAGTAAGGGGCTACAATGGATGGGGAGGTATTGAGGGGAGAATACAACTGCCAAAAAAGCATCAGGGAAGTTGAGAAAATGATAAAGTCTGGAAATGCATTTATGGATGATAACAAATGGCTTTTTATCAACTCACTTGCTTAAAAGTTGGGAAAAAATGCTGATTATTTTTCTCTTGTTCCTTTTACTATTATTATTATTGAATGATTCCAGCAGCACAACTTTTTTTTTTTTTTAAAGGAAGGTCCTAATTTCATTGGAAATTACTCGAATTCATGTCAGTCAGTTATTTTCCTCTCAAGCTAGCACATGATAGTAGCAGATGCCTGGTGGCTAACCTCCTGGTAATTGCTGCAGCTTCATTTGGTGATTAATTATTCATTGAGCACCTACAGTTGCCCAAGGAAAGCCTCATGCTCTTGCTGGAGACTTGCAGCTTACTAGGCAAACACCAACCAAATGAGGCACAGAAGAATGTGACCAAAGTGTGACAAATTTACAAATGTGCATTCTCAATCTTCTAAACAGGAGTATATTTCCAAGATGGAGTTATTGTCTGCATCATCTTGGGAATTCAGCAAAATCATTTGAAAATAAATATTTTTATGAATGTAATTATACTAAACATGCATATATAAAATTGGGAATTTTATGTGTGTATCCATTTACATGTCTCTCTATATGAGGTCTACGAGGGCAAAAAATATTAACCAGATATAACAACTTTTGCTTATGATGAATGAGAGAAAATAGGCCTGGTGTTTTTGTGTAGCTTTTAACACAATACCCAAACATGAATACCATTTATAAATAAAAGTATAGCCTAACAGCAGGGTAGAAGATGATTTAATTGTGAAAATCTCAAACTGAAGGATAGAAAACTTCTGAGACTCTTGCTAGAGGGGGACAGAGTTAATTAATACATATGGCTAGGGATTCAGGGAAACTTAGTTCCAGTTTCGAACCTCATTCTCCAGACCAGTAGCTGAATGCTTGTCAATCTCTGAGGCATGAAGTCCTGGTCTTCTATATAGATTGTTGTAACAAGCCACCTTTTTGTCCTGCCTCTCTGACATGTGCTTGTGAATGTTTCAGAGAAACCCATGAATGTCATGGAGTGTACCCAGCTTTGACATTCTTTCTATATTGTCTATCAGTTTGCCAATGAGAAAATAGGGGTGTAGGCAAGGTGCTGCTCTTAAATTTAGCAAGTAAGTGTATGTTCATAAGCATGAGTGGATAGTCTTTGTCATTTCATCTCCAGCTAGGCTGATATTTTGAACCTCATTCTTATTAAGTCTAAAGGTACAAGGTTCATTGAGTTTTTTGAAAATTTGCCTTTTTGTTCATTTTTTCATCTGCCAAAATTACAAAATGTAAATGGCACAGCCATACACAAAAAATCAGGAATGCCATTTAATTTCTAAGTTTAAGTCCTTTAAAACAAACCTTATGCATACATAAAAACACTGACCAAAATTAAGTCTGAAGTCAAAACTAAATAAGTATCAGCCAATGCCTCTCAGTAATAAAGATTAGAAAACCCAGAAGATGCAATGGACATGATATGTGAGCCTTTGTATCTTCAGCAGTAAAGCAACATCATTTATGGAAAGTACAGCATTTACCTCTACAAAACAGGGAAGAGAGAAGCCACCTCACCCTTATTTCAGGGAACTGACATTTCCTTCATGCCTAATAGGCTTTGGCCTTGAAAATGGTAACTCATAGGCTAATATATTTGATTTTTATTTTGATATATCCATTCTTGTTTCTGAAGTGTTATTGAGCTATCATCTTATTTTCCATATTTTCCAAATGTCTTCTAGTCGATACATTTTCTAGTAGCATTGACAAATAAAATATAGAATCCTTAGATGATCTGAATTTCAGATAAACAATAAATAATTTTCAAAATATAAGTATGTACTATTAAATATTTTTTGGCATACTTATACTTAAAAAAATCATTCATTGTTTATATGAAATTCTAATTTAGCGGGGTATTTTATAGATTTATTTGCTAAATCTGGCAATCCTAAACATGGTAATTCTTTTAAAACTACATATATTTTTAAAGGAAATGTTTATCTTTGCCAAACCTATCATTGCCTCTGTAGCTCTCCTGCTTAATTAACAGTAAGAAGATCATTTGTACAGAAATGATGAAAACGATATTAACATTTCTTTTTGCTCCTGGAACCCCCAAAGAACCAACTATCCACTTCCTGTGTCACAGATGTTTTTAATAGGACTATTGGCTGTGAAAGCCACTGCCTTCTGTAGCTGCAAAGTGCAGAGCCAGGAGTTCATTTGACCTCTTCACTAACCAGGGCCATCAATGCATTTCCACTTCATTTATTTTCATTCCCTGAAGTAACAGCACAAGTAGAAAAACTTCAGTAGAGTAATTATGTGACAGTGGGTATAGAGGAAGGGGCCCAAAGTGACATGCTTTGGAGCATTAAAAATATTGTAATCAATGAGACTTCTTGCTCAATGATGTGATTCATTTGTTTTTAAACGTCTTGCGGCCACATGGTCTTAAGACGGGAGGCAGAATCACTTAAGCAACTTTTAAGGAAACTTCATAGAGGCTTGTGATTTTTAGCTCTTGGAAGAATTGTTTTTATCTAGTAATTGCTGACTTCTACATATGTAAATTTCTGAGGATCAAGTCTCTTAGTTTAACAAAAAAATAAAAATAAAAAGACACTTTTTTCTGTAGAAGTTTAGAAATCTCTAAGAGGTCCTTTTCCTTCTTCTTGACATCCTCTGCCTAGATCTGTTTCCTTAACACTTTGACCCATTTTTTTTTTTTACATAGAATGACCTTTGGCTTCAGCTTTCTCATTTGTAAAATAAAGGTAATAGCAGTTACTTCCCTTAATTGTCATGAGTATTAAATGAGATGAACTTCAAAATTCTTGGCTCTGAACCACAACAGCATATTGTTTGACACTGGTTGATTAAATGCCTTCTCATCTGCTACTCATGCCATTTTGCAACTTACTTATTAACATGTTTTCTGCATAATGTTAAATATGCAACTCTCCTGTTTCTTGCCTCCACATGGAAGATTGTATTCTGCCATTTTGGGGGCACAATTTGAAGGGATAATTGCTATAATTTCAGTGTTATCATGCTTTAGTCCTACAGAACTTCATAGCTTGTTGGGGTTTCTGTTTTGGTTTTGTGTTGTTAAACTTCTTTACTAAGTTGAGAATAATTCATAAGTATTCCAATAACAAATTTAATACACATTTAGATTTCCTCAACTGACAGAAACTTTAAGTGGACTCAAGTGGACGAGGGCTGAAACTTGTCTAATTATTATTCTTTTATTGTTCACAACAATTAAGCACTTTTTTTTTTTAAGATTTTATTTATTTATTTGAGAGAGAAACAGTGAGAGAGAGCATGAGCGAGGAGAAGGTCAGAGAGCGAAGCAGACTCCCCATGGAGCTGGGAGCCTGATGCGGGACTCGATCCCGGGACTCCAGGATCATGACCTGAGCCGAAGGCAGTCGTCCAACCAACTGAGCCACCCAGGCGTCCCCAATTAAGCACTTTTCAAAGACCATCTCCACAAAGTATTGATGAACATCATATGTCTAATGTAAAACATGATCTAAGGTGTGTGACTGGTTGAGAGGAACAACCGTATTTATTATCAATGGTAAACTGACAATATAAAATATTACCTAATAACACTCCCACTCTCCCATAAAATGCGAGCAAACCCATTGTGATCAGTAGCATTTTCAATAATACAAGATTCTTATCACCTCCACTGCTAGGAAAATGAATAAATATCTCAAAATTAGATATAACATTGAGTTTTGTGTTATGTGACTTGTGAATTATGTAACGTCAAGATATTGTGTTGGAGGGGGAGCTAACAGGGGAAGAAAACTTTAAAAAAAAAAAAGAAAGCTAGCTAGCTATTTCCCTATGAACTTACATTTTGAGTAATTAACAGCAGTTTTCATTTTTTGAAATTTAACTATCTCCTACACTGGCCATGTTTTATGACTTCATGCAATTAACCTAAAACATGTTAACAGCAACTGAAGAACATTAAAACTTAAATTTAAAACTTGTATTTACAAAGGGGTAAGAGGAATACAGAGTCCTTAAATATGAGTGAGAGACATGTCTCCTAGGGCCTCAGGTGTCAGGAAAAAACTGCACGCAAAACTCGCTGAAGTATGGTAGAGTATTATATAATGCAACCTCAGTTAAGACTTTCGCTCATGACCCAACTGCACCAGATGTCAAGGTCTGTGATCATAATGTATTTAAAATATTCAGGTGCACAGACAATTTATTAAACCTGGCCAAACAAAAAGAATGAGTGACTACTTCATACTTAGCCTTTAATTAAAACAGAATTCTTTCTTGAAGGGGTAACTCATTTTTAAAAATTATGTTTTCCTTTTTAAAGGGGTAAGGGTTATATTTTCTCTTTCTTTGGAGTTAATATTAACAGCTAATGAAAAACTCTAGGTGCATCACAAATATAGCATACCAGTACAACAGACTGTGCTTTTATGAATGTGACTTGTAATAACATGGTCTGATACTGCCCCAATTTGTTAGCAACATCATCCAACTCATAACTATAGGTGTGTGGAATCAGAGGGCAGTACTTCTTCATGAATACATTTGAAATTTAAGGGAAGGGGCACCTGGGTGGCTCAGTGGGTTAAAGCCTCTGCCTTCGGCTCAGGTCATGATCCCAGGGTCCTGGGATCGAGCCCCGCATCGGGCTCTCTGCTCAGCAGGAAGCCTGCTTCCTCCTTCTCTTTCTCTGCCTGCCTCTCAGCCTACTTGTAATCTCTGCCTGTCAAATAAATAAATAAAATCTTTAAAAAAAAAAAAAAGAAATTTAAGGGAAAACACAACGATGACTCCTTTGGATGAGTTACTAAATGAGTGGGGATTCATGGAGAGCATTTTGACATAAAGTGTAAAGACAAGGTAGAGAGAGCAGGTGGCATTAAATAAGTGAGTGGGGGCAGTCTTCTGTAGGAGCAAGTGTTCCTGCATGTAATGACTAAGAACATGAACTTTGGATTGAAACATGTCCTTGTTCAAAACTTGACGACTCTTCCTTTTACTAACTGTGGGACTCATCGCAAGTTTTAGTCTTAGGAATTTCATTCCTGTGATGATGATGATGATGTTAATGACACACGGCTATTTGCATCATGAAGTCCGAGGATGCATGCAAAGGACATGTCACTTAGTACACGCAGCAAATAGCAGATCTTTCCATTCCATGGGTGGATAGATTTATTTAAATAAAACAGGACTAAGGCAATAATTTGTCACTATATAGAATGCAAGAAGAAAGTAAAACTGTGCAAAGGTGAATAGTAATGGGCATTTAAAACAGAATTCAATGTGGAAAAAAAATTAAAGACAAAAATGATGTATTCACTATGAAAATTATCCAAACAAAAATATTTAAAATTATATAATACAGAAAGTTAAAAGTATTTCCATAATCCCAACATCTACATATAATCACTTTCAACATTTTTCTTTCATCTCAGATCTTTAAAAATATACTCGCATATAAATATACTCATCCATATATATTATTTTATTTGTCTTTTGGTAAAAATGTACTTTCCTAAGAATAAGTATCTTATTATAATATCTTTCCATGTCAATATATATGTTGATATACTCCATTGCTTAAAATTTCATACCTTATTTAACCAATCCCTAATGATGGACATTTAAAGTATTTTCAAAATTGTGTTATTATAATGATATTAGAATGAAATTTTCATGACTCCATACTAATGTAAATAAATTATTGAAAAAATAAATAAATGGGAGAGAACAGACAAATCTTCCATGCAGAAAGATTTCAAATAATTTATGTAAATGCCTATCATCAAGGAGGTGAGTTGTACACAGCGACTTCCTTCCAAAGAGTCCAATATGGGAAGAAGAAAAAGAGTCACTTTATAGTAAAGAAAACTGACTAACACTGCCTCATCCAGGTGATCATCCACTATAACTTTAACATATAGTGATAAGTTGTGCTGACAGTACATATATTTGTAATGAAAATAGACTTTCCCTCTGTGGTTTTCCTTTCAAAGAAAACATAACTCCTGTCTAATCATGGAAAAAAAAAATCAGACAAATCTTAATTGAGGAACATTCTACAAAATACCTTAACAGTACCCCTCAAAACTATCAAGGTCATGAAAAATAAGAAAAGTCTGAGAAACTCACAGCCAAGAGACTCAGCCTAAAGAGACATGATGACATGATGACCAAGTGTAATATGATAACATGGAAGGGATTTTGGAAAAGAAAGGAGACATTAGATAAAAAAACAAGGATATCTGGGTGTGCCTGGATAGCTCAGTCGGTTAGCGTCTGCCTTCAGCTCAGGTCATGATCTTAGTCAAGGTCCTGGAATTAGGCCACATTGGGCCCCCCCGCTCAGTTGGCAGTTTGCTTCTCTCTCTCCCTCTACCCTTCCCCACCACTCCTTCTCTCTCTTTCTCACTCTCAAATAAATTAATACACAAAATCTTAAAAAAAGAACCAAAGACACCTGAATAAAATATGGACTTTAGTTAATCACAATGTACCAATATTAATTACAATATTAAATACCAATATTAAGTACAATATTAATTACAATACAATATTAATTTTAACACATGCACCACACCAAGGAAGATCTTAATAATAGGGGAAAATGGGTGTGAGATGTATGGGAACTCTATCTTTGTAGCTTTTAAAAAAAAACTTCTTATATAAGTATTTCCTACAACTAAAAATACTCATTAAAATTTTCTAAGAATAAAAAATGAGGTTGAGAGCATTCACATTTGAAATACTTTATGTGTGTCTGTGAATATATATATGTTTATATGCATATATGCATATACATACATATATACACATATATTTTAACACATTATATATATATATATATAAGATTTTATTTATTTGAGAGACAGTGAGCATGAGCAGGTGGATGGAGGTAGAAAGGCAGAGGGAGTGGGAGAAGCAGACTCCCCTCTGGGCAGGGAGCCCAGTATGAGACTCGATCCCAGGACCCTGAGATCATGACCCGAGCTGAAGTCAGCCAATTAACCAACTAACCTGCCACCCAGACGCTCCTTGAATATGTATTTTTAAATTGTCCTTTAGTAGGTTGTATTATGTACATGAACTGAGTTTGTAAGTACATATAAACCTCTATTCAGTATATTATGATCTTGTTACATATTTTCACATATTAGGTTAAAATTATATTGCTTTTTAAATTTGTGAACATGTTTTTAGTAATGAAGTTGACTATCTTTTTATATGTTAATTGGCCATATAAATTTATTAGTAATTATTAATATGGATATATGTAAATTAACCAAAATATTTTAACATTCATAGTATTTCCATACTTGACATTGTTTTTATTCTTGCCTATAGCTTTGTTTAAAACTATAACTTTTTGGTACCTTGCAGTATATATTTGAGACAAGACAAAAATCTCAGTGGAGTCCGTGACTGTCATATACTCTTATTTTTTATATTGTCTCTATCTCTGCAAAAGACACTTGAAGCTGCCTTCAAGCTATAATATTGCTATAAAAGGTAAAGGAAAATAGTACAACCAAATGATGACTATAGTAGATTCGGGTGCTATTTAAACTTAGAACAAGGGAAGTATTAAGTATTTTCCTGTATGTCTATATTATTGGTCTGCAGTGCAAAATTCTTTGCAAGAACAAACTAACTATAGTAACCAATTCAAAATATACCCCAGAAAACCCACAAGATAATTGTGAGTAAATAATTTTCAGTGTTATCAGAGAAAAGATGCAAAATACCTACCATGTTTTATTATAATTCAACTGTTATATAAATTGCCTCTTATTCTGGTTATTTCTAGACTTTGTAATTTTTTTTTTCAGAAACATATTGAAGTAAGCTAGAAAATTCTGCAACTGTAATAATCCTCATCAAAATGAATATTCTATTTAAAAATCAAGTCTAGAATAAGCATGTTCTTTATAGAAACCAATTAAGTAATTTTTCCTGTAAGTCTGATAACCAAGTCAAAGCTACAACTTAAGCATAAACTTCAGGCATTTATACAAAAGATGAATTGCTGACCAGTATTTTGTCATTTTTCTCCTTAGTAGGGCCTAAAAATCTAGGATAGTATCTTTTTCCTGTATTCCCCTTAATGTTTATGAAAACTGCATTGTTAAATAATTTTGTAAAATTAGTGTTTTGAACAGATTCCAAATTTCTACTATGAAACTGTTTGTGCCAACCAGTTTCTCCAAAATAGAGTATCTGCCCCCCAGTATTGCCCTGTATATCCCTTCAGAGTTTCCAATACATGAAAAATATGATTGAAAACATTTGATAATATTTATTGAACATATATCATGTAGTTTTCCAAGGGATTTAAATACAATTTTATTTAACTTTCACATAATCTTATAAATCAATATTAATCAATATTAATCCCTGTTTTTACAGATGAACTTAAAACAGAGCAGCTAAGTAGTTTACTAAGTTTCCCAAAGCTAGGAAAGGAGACAAGTCATTTGAACCACACATCCCTCTTCGGAGAACATATTCTTAAACTTGTGTTATGCTCCCTCATAGATCATTGAAGACACTGAGGCAGCACTGGAAGAAAGATGCTATTAAAGTAAAGTTACCACGTGAAAAAGTGGGGGAACAGAGAGAACACGGAACAAATGTATTGATGCAGTTCATCTTGATGATATACAAAATAAACCAGGTTGTTCCTTTGGACATTCAAAAAAAAAAATCTTCAATGTCTAATATGTGTATTTCAGGCACTGGGTTATCATTCAGGTGAATAGAAGTAGATATAAATATCACTTTATGGAGCTCATTTTCTAATTTGGGATGCATGTATAATTATAAGTTATAATAATTGTGACAAAGAAGAAATGACTGTGAGTCATGAGAGGCTAGAATGGAGCTATATAAGGTGCTAGGGGCTAGGTTCACCTGGGAAAGATGTTGGATCTGAGAAGATGGTTGGAGCTGGTGCAATGGCATGAACAGAAAGATCAAAGTGGAATTTTTAGATTTAAAGATTTTTTTTATAGATGAAATATAGAAAGAGAGAGGAAGAATGGTCTAAAATTATCTTAAAAGGTAGTCAGGAGTTGAATTTTGAATGCATATTTGTCACAAGAATAATGGGTCATTTTTTGAAAAGTTTTAGTAGAAAAGAACACAAATAAGTTTATATTTAAAATATATCACTGTGGCTTCCATGTAAGAACAGATTCAAGGTGGTCCAGAGGGGAAAGGGGAAGATGAGATGGCATCTATTTTAGTAGTCCAGGTGAGATAAGAGCCTTTAACCAGAGTTGTGGTGTTACGATGGAGCACGTATTTAGAAAATATAAACAGAGAACAGGGAAATAGATCTGGTATGGAGAATTTAAAAAGAGGAAGAATTAGAACCTCTGAATTTCTAATTTTCTTAGTTTGATAAAGCATGACCACATTTATTAAAATACAGAATGTCAGAGGAGGGCATGATATTTAAAGAAAAACTGAGTTCAACTTCGGATATAATGAAATGGCGTTGCCTTTGAAATATTCCAATTCAGTTGCTCTACAGAAAGAGGGTAATATGGGTCTAGAACTCAGAAATGATCTCTGAGATAAAGAAATTAAAAAGCAAAACCACGGTTGTCAATGGGATTGCCAAGGAAGAAAGAATACAATAAAAAGATGAGAAAGAGGACTAAATCTTAGGGCCTTCTGATATCTAAAAATCTAAGAAGATTTTTAGACTGAGTGGGTGGCTCAGTCAGTCAAGCGTCTGCCTTTGGCTCAGGTCATGATCTCAGTGTGCTGGGATCAAGTCCCATATCGGGCTCCTTGCTTCAGCAGGGAATCTGGTTCTCCCTCTCCCTCTCTGGGCCACATCCCACCGCTCATGCTTGTGTGCCTTATCTCAAATAAATAAATAAAATCTTTAAAAACATAAATTACAAAAAAAGAAGAGAGTAGTAAAGATTAACACGGATGGGTGAGAAAGGTGGGCGGTGTAGTAGATCAGAAGAGTATATTGTTCATGAAAGCCAAGGGAATTTCGAGAGAGAGAGAGAGAGAGAGAAGGATTAATAGTACCTAATGCTACTGTGAGTTCAAATTAAGAAATAGACTTTAAAATAGCCACTGAAAATATTAACCTAGAGATAACAGGTAATCTTTTTTTTTTTTTTTATAAGCTGCTGGAGTAACTTCGTTATTCCCGCCCTCCCTTACTGTCTCTTTCTCTCTCTCTCTCTCTCTTTTTTTTTCTTTAATCGAGTGTTTTGTTTATTAAGAGACATGAAATAGAGATGGGTGGAATAAAAGAATATGATCAAGGGTGTAGACTACTGGCTTGCACAAGGCAGAATCTATCAGTGCTCTAAGTCAGCTGGATAATTTTAAGGTTTACTTAAGTCTTAAGCCTTAGAGAAGTGCACTGTCTCAAATTAGCTCCAAACAGCCCATAGATGAGACATTTAAAATGTGATTTTCTCAGTTTGCAAAAATGAGCCACACTTACTCTTGCAAAGAAAATCATGCTGTCCATCAGGTGGGTGGTTGAGGGGCCATCATGCTGCTTTGCTGCCTAGCATGCCGCTCATGGTCAAAAGTTTAGCATGAAAATTTGGAGAATTACTGTGCCCAAGAGGGGAGCTGATTTAGGGAAGAGAACACACCGAGATGAACTGCAGCAACTGAAAATAGGACTTTCATGGGGGACAGTACTACTTT
Organism: Mustela erminea; assembly: GCF_009829155.1. NCBI lineage: Eukaryota > Metazoa > Chordata > Mammalia > Carnivora > Mustelidae > Mustela > Mustela erminea. Next base: position 87,599,668 of record NC_045621.1, read on the forward strand.
TTGTGATGGTTCCAGAGATAGTAGAGGGGTTTGCCTTTGAATTCTACCCCGATTGTAGGATAAAGGACTGAGTTTCCTTTCACTTCTTTATCCATCTACTCTTTTTTTTTTTTTAAAGATTTTATTTATTTATTTGGCAGACAGAGATCACAAGTAGGCAGAGAGGCAGACAGAGAGAGGGAAGCAGGCTCCCCACTAAGCAGAGAGCCTGATGCAGGGCTTAATTCCAGAACCCTGGGATCATCACCTGACCCGAAGGCAGAGGCTTAACCCACTGAGCCACCCAGGCGCCCTATCCATCTACTCTTGATCATACGTATTATTCTTATCACACATGATCATTACTACATATGGATTAGTCATCCTAATTTACTGGGACTTGGCAGAAAAATTTAATAATTATATTACACCAATTAAGCCCTTCAGACCTCCACAAAATAGACTAATGTCCAGAACTTAAATAACCCCATAAACAAAATAAATAGGAAGCTTAGGATTAGAATTCAGGGCACTGATTTTACAATCCTTTTCTCATCACTTAGCTACAAAACTAATGTTACAGCTGTTCCTGGCCATTTAAAATAGCAGAGAACATATTGCCAAAGAAGGGTGTGGGTGTATGTCAGGCACTGTTTTCTGGCCAAATTTCAAGTTAGATCATTCTTTACAAAATTCCTGAATCTCCATTATTTTACTGAAGCAGTATCCATTCTTTTTTTCCTTTATTAATCAGTGTTTTCCTGTTAAATATTTGCCATGGTATATTTCAAAGCTGATTCATATATTCCAACATGGAAAGTCCTCATTAGTCTTCTGAAAAGTAGTAAAGCAATCTCATGTACATAAATTGAGTATCTTCCTTGAGCAAGACACTTTGAATCAACTACAACATCTGAAAGTTTGTTATTTTAAACAGAATTTCCTATTTAGCTAATGAGCTTTTCAACAGTGCTTTAACATCAGACCAAACACTGACAATCCATTGCTATCAAGAAGGAGCTTACTGGTTGGAGTGTCTTTTGAAAGGCACTAACAGTATTTAAAATCCCACTTCCAACTTAAATCTTTCTGCTTCGCTTTACCGCCATCCTCATCTCCTTCCTGCTAGATACTTTTAACAGAAGCACTCAGAGCCACTTGGATGGAAAAGCTATCTTGACTTCTTACAAAGACCAACGTCTTAAGTGGTTTCCAAGTTGTTTTGATGGATATTGTTTATCAAGTCATTTCTGTCTCTCTGTTTAAAATACACAAAACCAAATGTACTTCGAGAGATAGTAAAACAAATCAAATAATATATATTCAGTCCTTTCCCAAATGCCTGAAAGAAACAAGTGCAGCACTTACAAAAAAATGACAAGTGCTTTGCTGCCTTTATCTATTTCTTTCTTTATCAGGCTTGAAATCACTTCTGAAAGGAAAAAAGAGTCTGGTGTGGACATTTCTATTTCAACAAGATACCCAGCTATTCTGCTAAGTAGCATCAGCAATGTAAATACAGAAAATAACTTTAAATGGACACATTTAGCTGCAAGAAATTGAATGCAACTGATACACTTCTAAGAGGCAGATTCTGAAGTAGGAAAAATATATAATTATTCCTCTTTCCCCAGGAGAAAAAGGAATGTAAGTACAAATAAAACATTAGCTTCTTTATATTAAAAAGATTTAAAATATTTAATTGACTGACAGGAGATTCATTTTAAGAATTATTTAATATTTTTAATCTACCACTATTTGGCAATTATACAAAAGTATTGTACATTTAGTCATTAAGATAAAAACACCAAAGCACACTACAAAACCAAGATGTTACCTAAACATCTCCACATAACCAGGATGTTAATACTAGCCAAACCCTGTGTTAGTTCACATCCTCTTTGAAATATTTAAGTGAATTTCTAATTCCAGTCAGTAGAAACTAATGCAAATATTCAAGTAGCCAAAGCACACTGATTTATTGGCCTTAGCCAGCTGCTTAAGTCCAGCTCCTTTATTACCCTATGGTCTTCAGCCAACTTTCACTTGCTCACCTCCAACACTTGTTCATTTCACCCTCTCACTTGCTTGAAACACAACTTCACATACTCTTCTTTCTCCTCCTCCTCTACCTCCTTTTGCTCCTGCTTCTTCTCATTTCTTCATGTTCCAACCCCACACACTAATGATACTTTCTTTACTTCAACCAATCAAATCTTTCCAATTCCTCCCTGGACACATTGAAATATTTTTATGATTATGAAAAACTAAAACAAGGATTTACCATTAATCCTCTCTGCCTGCAATTAAAATTAATTAAAATCTTTTAAAAAAACTGTATAATTTGTTGTCAACATCCTCTGTGGACCTATCACTTTATGTGCGCTGATTACACCTGCTTTAGATTAAATCATGCTGGTGTATTATATTTCCTGACATGACATTTGAGAATATTTTTCCTTGCTCTTTCTCTCAATCTATATTAAATTCAGATACATGCTCTGGCAGATTTAAACAGTTAAAATTTTTAGCAACTAGGAGGCCTCTTAGATTTGCTGTCTTTAACTGATGATGAATAAATGAGAGAGGACAAAATCAGGGCATAGACAAAGACAGCACATCATAGGAGTTAAGAAATACTGAGATGGGCCCACTTAGCCCACTGTTTCGAAAGGATCCTGAATACTTAGAACAGAGATTCTGCAGAATGGAATGAGAAGTTCTTTTTTTTTTTTTTTTTCTGGTTTTATATCTAATAGGAACTAATAGAGGAAAAAAATGCTGGAATAATAGATTTTTTTTAAAAAACGGGCACTCATGTGTTCGTGAACCCCAATCCCATTACCAATAGAACCATTTGAACAGTGCCCATTGCTTGGGAGAAGCTATTGTTGAGAAGTCCATAGAAGCAAAACAAATGGCTGACAGTGGTGCCAAGTGGCCCAAAGACATTATATCAATCTGCTTAACTAACGGCCCATAGTTCTACAGTGTCCCACTGTATGTGTCTGAGGAGTCATTTTGATTTGACCCTATCTGTAAAAAATAAGAGATTTTTATTTATTTATATATTGAATCTATATGTATCCATATATAACAAAAGACTATATCTATGTCTATCATTACAGCTAAATGTTTAAGGTTCACACAGACATAATCTTACTTACTACAATACCATTTCCTTAGTTTTACTCATTGGGCTCAACAATAGCATTGTTTCAATCTTTTTCCTGGTCTTGGACATTATACTCTTGCTTTGTTCTCCTTGGCCTCTTATTCTGCATCATTTTATTTCCCAGTTAAGCCATACGTACAAGTCTATGTGAGAAAAGCTGCAGTGAGCTCGTCTCAATTTTTAATCAATATTCTTTAATTAAGTCTTGTAACATATAATAATTGTGCCCAGGTGCTAGTAAGAGAAATGGAAAATCACAGTAAATCAAATAAAATTGAAGTTTATATTGTCCTGTCATAAAAGAAGTACAAAGGTAAGCCCTCCAGGACTAATAGGAAGGCTATTTATTGCCAGCAAAGATGAACACACCTTTAATAGTTAGCCTCAAGAATTTAGCACTCAGCTTCCATTCTCAAAGTCAAAGCCCAAAATAACTACAGATTTTCACCACCAGCTCTTAGTTTTAGATAGGAAGAAGGAAATGCAAGGGAGTGGTGGCAAAAAGGTGCACATTAGCCCTCTGTCCCATCCTCAAGGAATTTTTAAGTGTCATCTGTCACCACCCACTTACACCTAATGGGCCAGCTTAATTGCAATGAAGTCTGAGAAATGTAGTTGCTTCCATGGGCTAACAGTCAAGCAATAAATTAGTAATTCATTTCTAAAGAAGAGCAAGTATTTGAGCAAGTATTAAAGTATTTTTCTCCCTAGGGTGGAAAACAGTAGTATTGCAATGAATATTCTAGCTTTCTCTAAATTTTACACTAGCTTTTTAAATTTATAATTACCCTAAACATATCAAAATGTGTCTACTCTGGAGGAGAAGCAAGATGGTGGAGAAGTAGCAGACTGAAATGACATCAGGTCCCAGGGGTTCAGCTAGATAGTTTCCAAACCATTCCAAACACCTACAAACTCAACGGGAGATAGGAAAGAAGAAGAGCAGAAATTCTAGGAAGAGAAAATCAACCAATTTCTGAAAAGTAGGAGGTGTGGAGAAGTAAATCCAAAAGGAGGGGAAGATAGACCGTGGTGGGAGGGGCAGGTCCTGGCAAGCATGGGAGCAGCAGAGCACAAAATCAGAACTTTTAGAAGTCTGCTCCACTGAGGAACATCTCTCCAGAGGCTAAGCGGGGGTGGAGCCCTTATAGGGACAGTGTGGTCTCAGGTTCTGTGGGGTCACAGAAAGATCAGGAGTGTTTCAGTGTGGTGGAACTCCCAGGTATCAGAGCGGGGAAGCTGGCTACAGAGATGGAGCCAAGGAGTGAGCTTTCAAATAGTGGTTACCATAAACCATGATCTGAGGCACAGTAGGGCCACCACTCTTCGAGCAGGGACCCCACAATTGGCAGATCCAGAGAGATTCCTTACTTCCTCCTCCAGGAGGAGCAGAACAGGAGTGCGCAGCAAGAATATACTGGGTTTGGAGACTCCAAATGGGGCTGTGTGCCAGAGATAGAAATGCTCGTTCATAGGCCAGGTGAGCACAGTGTGTGGCTGGAGACCTGGGTGATGGGAGGGATTGACAGCTTTTCTCTGAGGGTGCACTGAAGAGTGGGACCCCGAGCTCTTGGCTCCTCTGAGCCAGAGATTGGGAGGCCACCATTCTCATTACCGTCTTCCAGAGCTCTACGGAAAGCATTCAGGGAACAAAAGCTCCTGAGAGTGAACCCAAGCAGATACTTAGCCTGGCCCCTGGCAAGGGGAGTGCAATTCCACCTTGGGCAAAGACATGTGATACTCACTGCAACAGGCCCTTCCCGCAGAAGATGAGCAAGAACATCCAGCCAAGACCAGGCTCACTGATCAAGGAGAACAGTGGAACTCCAGAGCTAGGGGAAAGCAATGTATAGAATTCATGGCTTTTTCCCCATGATCCTTTAATCTTGCAAAGTTAAATTTTTTAAAATGTTATGTTTTTTTCTTATTCTACTTTATAACTTTTCCTCTTTCCTCTTTTAATTTTTTAACTAGTTTATCTTAACAAAATTTTAAACTTTCATTGCTATAGTCATATTTTATCTCTTCATTGTATAAACCTTATTTTTTGTATACATATAGGGCTTTTTTTTTTTCTTTAAAATTTTAGGATACAATTTCTTCTAGTAGATCAAAATATACCCTAAATCTAGCACATTGTTTTTTTCTGGTCTCCAGCCTGAGCACATTCTTTTTTTTTTTCTCCAACAAATTTTATCAATCCCTTTTTTTCAACTTTTTAAAAAATTTTCAGCTTTACAGTCATATTCCATCCCTTCATCATGTTTGCCCTTATTTTTGTATATATATAAATTTTTCTTTCTTTAGAATTTTGGGAGGTGGTTTCTTCTAAAAGACCAGAATACAGCCAAAATCAAGTGGATGGCTCTTTCCATTCACCAGTCTAATACATGTATGTGTGTGTGTGTGTGTGTGTGTGTGTGTGTGTGTGTGCATATATATTTTATTTCCATTTCTCCCCCTTTCTTCTCCCCCAGATTTGGGTCTCTTCTAATTTGGTAGTGTACATTTTTCTGGAGACTTTGCCACCTTTTTAGTATTTTGTTCTCCCATTCATATATTCTTATAAGGATAAAATGACAAAACAGAAACACTCACCACAAAAAGTAATAATAATAATAATAAAATAAGAAGCAGTACCGACAGCTAAGAACCTAATCAATATGGAAAATCATATGTCAGAACTAGAGTTCAGAATGATGATTATCAAGGTGCTAACTGAGCTCAAAAAATGCATGGATGTTAGAGAAACCATTTCTGAGAAATAAAATCCCTTTCTTGAGAAATAAAAGAAATAAAATCTAATGAAGATGAAATAAAAAAAAAGAATTAATCAGGTGCAATAAAAAATGAAGGCTCTTACTGCTAGGATAAATGAGGCAGAAGAGAGAATTAGTGATATAGAAGACCAAATGAGGGACAATAAAGTAGCTAAGCAAAAGAGAGACAAACAACTACTGACCATGAGGGATAATTCAAAAGACAAGTGATACCATAAGATTAAACAATATTAGAATAATTGGGATTCCAGAAGAAGAAGAAAGACAGAGAGGGGCAGGAGGTATAATGGAACAAATTATAGTAGAGAATTTCCCTAATATGGCTAAGGGAGCAAGCATCAAAATCCAGGAGAAACAGAGAACCCTCCCCCAAATCAATAAAAATAGGTCCACACCCCATCATCTAATAGGAAAATTTACAAATCTTAGTGACAAAGAGAAAATCCTGAAAGCAGCCTGGGACAAGAAGTCCGTAACATACAATGGTAGGAATATTAGATTGGCAGCAGACTTATCCATGGAGACCTGGCAGACCAGAAAGAATTGGCCTTATATATTCAGAGCACCAAATGAGAAAAATATGAAGCCAAGAATACTATATCCCTCCAGGCTATTATTGAAAATAGAAGGAGAGATTAAAAAGCTTCCAGGACAAACAAAAACTAAAAGAATTTGCAAATACCAAACCAACCCTACAGGAAATATTTAAAGGGGCCCTCTAAACTATGAGAGCCTAAAAATAGTAGACCAGAAAGGAACAGAGACAATATACTGTAACAGTGAAATTAGAAGCAATACGATGGCACTAAGGTCATGTATTTCAATAGTTACCGTGAATGTAAATGGGCTAAATGCCCCAGTCAAAAGACACAGGGTATCAGAATGGATAAAAAACCAAGATCCATTAATATACTGTTTATAAGAAACTCATTTTAGACCCAGACACCTCCAGATTTAAAGTGAGTTGGTGGAAAACAATTTACCATGCTAAAGGACATCAAAAGAAAGCTGATGTGGCAATCCTTATATCAGATCAATTATATTTTAAGCCAGGGACTCTAATAAGAGATGAGGAAGGACACTATATCATACATAAAGGGTCTGTCCAACAAGAAGATCTAACAATTTTAAATATCTATGCCGCTAACACGGAAGCAGCCAATTATAGAAACCAATTAATAACAAAATCAAAGAAACACATCAACAGTAATATAATAATAGTAGGGGACTTTAACACTCCTGTCACTGAAATGAACAGATCATCAAAGGAAAAGATCAACAAGAAAATATAGGTCTTAAATGAGATCTGGACTAGATGGAATATATATATATATATACATATATATATATATGTATATATATATATATATATTCAGAACCCTCTATCCCAAAACAAAAGAATACACATTCATCTCTAGAGCACATGGAACATTCTCCAGAATATATCACATCCTGTGTCACAAATCAGGTCTCAACCAGTACCAAAAGATTGGGATCATTCTTCTTTCAGACCACAATGTTCTGAAGCTAGAACTCAATCACAAGAGGAAAGTTGGAAAGAACTTAAATACATGAAAGCTAAAGAGCATCCTACTAAAAAATGAATGGGCCAGCCAGGAAATTAAAGAAATTGAAAAAATGCATGGAAACAAATGATAATGAAAACACAACTGTTCAAAATCTATGGAACAAAACAAAAGCAGTCCTGCGAGGAAAGTGTATAGTGATACAAGCTTTCTCAAGAAACAAGAAAGGTCTCAAGTCACAACCTGATCCTACACCTAAATCATCTGGAGAAAGAACAACAAAGAAATCCTAAACCCAGCAGGAGAAGAGAAATCATATTGATCAGAGCAGAAATCAATGAAATAGAAACCAAAAGAACATAGAACAAATCAACAAAACTAGAAGCTGGTTCTTTGAAACAATTAGTAAGATTGATAAGCCCCTGCCCAGACTTATCCAAAAGAAAAGAGAAAGGACCCAAATAAATAAAATCATGAATGAAAGATGAGAGATCACAACCAATACCAAAGAAATACAAACAATTATAAGAACATACTATGAGCTACAGCAAACTTTACAATCTGGAAGAAATGGATGCATTCCTAGAGGCATATAAACTACCACAATTGAACCAGGAAGAAATAGAAAACCTGAAGAGACCCATCACCAGTAAGGAGATTGAAGCAGTCTCAAAAATCTCTCTACAAACAAGAGCCCAGGGTCAGGTGGCTTTCCAGGGGATTTCTACCAAATGTTTAAAGAAGAATTAATACCTATTCTCCAGAAACTGTTCCAAAAAATAGAAATGGAAGGAAAACTTCCAAACTCATTTTATGAGGCCAGCATTACCTTGATCCAAAAACCAGACAAGGATCCCATCCAAAAAGAGAATTACACACAAATATCCTTGATGAACACGGATGCAAAAATTTTCACCAAAATGCTAGCCAATAGGATTCAACAGTACATTAAAAAGATTAGTCACCATGACCAAGTGGGATTTATTCCATGACTGCGAGTTTGGTTCAACATCCATAAATCAATGAATGTGATACAAGACATTAATAAAAGAAAACAAGAACCATATGATACTCTCAATAGATGCTGAAAAAGCATCTGACAAAGTACAGCATCCTTTTCTGATCAAAACTCTTAAAAGTGTAGGGATAGAGGGTACATACTTCAATATCATCAAAGCCATCTATGAAAAACCCACCATGAATATCATTCTCAATGGAGAAAAACTGAGAGCTTTTCCCCTAAAGTCAGGAACATGGCAGGGCTGTCAACTATCACCACTGCTATTCAACATAGTACTAGAAGTCCTAGCCTCATCAATCAGACAACAAAAAGAAAGAAAAGGCATCTGAATTAGCAAAGAAGTCAAACTCACTCTTTGCAGATGATATGATATTTTATGTGGGAAACCCAAAAGACTCCACTCCAAATCTGCTAGAACTTGTGCAGGAATTCAGTAAAGTGTCAGGGTATAAAGTTGATGCACAGAGATCAGTTGCATTTCTATACACAACAGCAATATAGAAGAAAGAGTAACTAAGGAGTCAATCCCATTTACAATTGCAACCAAAACCATAAGATACCTAGGAATAAACCTAACCAAAGAGGCAAAGAATCTGTACTCAGAAAACTATAAACTACTCATGAAAGAAACTGAGGAAGATACAAAGAAATGGAAAAATGTTCCATGCTCATGGATGAGAATAAATATTGTGAAAATGTCTATGCTACCTAAAGAGATCTACACATTTAATGCAATCCTTATCAAAATCCCATCCATTTCTTTCAAAGAAATGGAACAAATAATCCTAAAATTTATACGGAACCAGAAAAGACCTCAAATAGCAGAGGAATATTGAAAAAGAAAGCCAAAGTTGGTGGCATAACAATTCTGGACTTCAAGCTCTATTACAAAGCTGTCATCATCAAGACATTATGGTACCGGTGCAAAAACAGACACATAGATCAATGGAACGGAATAGAGAGCCCAGAAGTAGACCCACAACTCTATGGTCAACTAATCTTTGACAAAGCAGGGAAGAATAGGAAAAAAGACAGTCTCTTCAACAAATGGTGTTGGGAAACTTGGACAGCCACATGCAGAAAAATGAAACTGGACCATTTCCTAACACCACACACAAAAATAGACTCAAAATGGATGAAGGATCTCAATGAGAGAAAGGAATCCATCAAAATCCTTGAGGAGAACACAGGCAGCAACCTTTAGACCTTAGCCATAGCAACATCTTCCTAGGAACATCGCCAAGGGAAGCAAGGGCAGAAATGAGCTATTGGGACTTCATCAAGATCAAAAGTGTCTGCACAGCAAAGCAAACAGTGAACAAAACCAAAAGACAACTAACAGAATGGAAGAAGATATTTGCAAATGACGTATCAGGTAAAGGACTAGTATCCAAAGTCTATAAAGATCTTATCAAACTCAACACCCAAAGAACAAATAATCCAATCAAGAAATGGGCAGAGGATATGAACAGACATTTCTGCAAAGAAGACATTCAGATGGCCAACAGATACATGAAAAAGCACTCAGCATCCGGCGTATACAACAAAACCACAATGAGATACCACCTCACACCAGTCAGAATGGCTAAAATTAACAAGTCAGGAAATGACAGATGTTGGCAAGGATGCGAAGAAAGGGGAACCCTCATACAATGTTGGTGAGAATGCAAGCTGGTGCAACCACTCTGGAAAACAGCATGGAGATTCTTCAAAAAGTTGAAAATAGAGTTACTCTATGAGCCAGCAATCACACTACTGGGTATTTATCCTGAAGATAGAAATGCAGTGATCTGAAGGGTCATGTGCACCCGAATGTTTAGAGTAGCAATGTCCATAATAGCCAAACTGTGGAAAGAACCTAGATACCTAGATGTCCATCAACAGATGAATGGATAAAGAAAATGTGGTATACACACACACACACACACACACACACACACACACAAAATGGAATACTACGTAGTCATCAAAAGAAAATCTTGACTTTGCAATGACATGGATGGAACTAGGGGGTATTATGCTGAGTGAAATAGGTCAATCAGAGAAAGATAATTATCATATAATCTCCCTGATATGAGTAATTTGAGAGTCAGGGTAGGGGAGCTGGGGATAGTGAAGGAAAAAATGAAAGAAGATGGGATTGGAAGGGAAACAAACCATAAGAGAATTTAATCTTACAAATCAAACTGAGGGTTGTTGGGGGGAGGGGGGTATAGAGAGGGTGGTTGGGTTATCTACATTGGGGAGGGTATGTGATGTGAGTGCTGTGAAATGTGTAAGGCTAATGATTCATGGAACTGTACCCCTGGGGCAAATAATACATTATATGTTAATAAAAATAATTAATAAAAAATTAACAAATGTTTCTACTCTAATTACTATAATAATTTCTGTAACTTTTATAACATAGGGGATGTAATTGAAGGAACTCAGTAGTTTAAGAAAAAGAAAATAGCTTCCTTTTTACTACTTGTGTGGTTGACTGCATTGTGATTCCAAATCATTTGCATCTCTTTCTCCTTTTGTCTTAGAGGTTTACATATCTTGGCACATTGCTATATGTCTTGTATTAGCTCACTGTAGGTAAAATTTATTTTTTTTAAAGATTTTATTTGTTTATTTGACATGCAGAGAGAGATCACAAGTAGGCAGAGAGGCATGTGAGGGGGGGCAAGAAGACTCCCAGTTAAGCAGAGAGCCTGATGTGGGACTCAATCCCAGTACCCTGAGATCATGACCCCAGCCGAAGACAGAGGCCCAACCCACCGAGACACCCAGGTGCCCGGTAAAATGTATTTTCTTTCTTCAGTGCTAAGTGTGTCCATGTGGCTTACTTCAGCCAATAAAATGAGCTAGACATAGCACAAGTCTATTCTTAGAGGAAGCTTCATGTGCTATTGTCTGTTTCCACAAACTATCTTGTTCTTGGGGTTCTGGGGTGGCCAATTAGTTAAGCCTCTGACTCTTGGTTTTGGCTCAGGTCATGATCTCAGGGCCCTAATTGGTCTTCGTGCTCGGCATGGAGTCTACTTGAGATTCTCTCCCTCTCCTTCTGCCCCTCCCCCTGCTTGCACACACTCTCTCTCTCTTTAAAATAAAACGAATAAATAAAATCATTTTTTTAAAAAAAATCTATCTTTGTCTTTTCCTTTTGCCATGAAAATAGCATGTTTCTGATGGGGCTCTCTAGTTTGACTCTGTTCTGAAAGGTGATGGCATATAAAGTAGAGGTTAAGTAGATGACAGCCATAGACATCAAGCAAGAATCAAACTAATGTGATTATATGCTGTTAAGGTGTTAGGGTTAGGGGTGCCCGGGTGGTTCAGCTGGTTAAAGCCCCTGCCTTGTTCTCAGGTCATGATCTTGGGGTCCTGGGATTGAGCCACGCATCAGTCTCTCTGTTCAGGAGGGAGACTGCTTCCCTCCTCTCTCTCTGCCTGCCTCTCTGCCTACTTGTGATCTATGTCTGTCAAATAAATAAATAAAATCTTTAAAAAAAATAAAAGATGTTAGGGTTAGTTATCATCATTGCAAAATTTCGTGAAAGTTGTCTAATACTAAAGTATATAAATGATTTATCCTAATACAAATCTATGCAAATTAAAGTTTTCCTTTTTTTAATCTGATGCTATGAAAATTTCTTGATAAGCAAACATGGTCTTTGATGTCACTTGCACCTGAGGGTCATCTTTCTTCTTTTTCCTACAGGTACATTTTAGCCATTACCAGAGATTGTATTTGGTGAACTCGTCCTACAGAGTGCCCATTGTTATTTCTGACACAGGTGAGGTGAAATGAGGGGAGAATAAAATGTCTAGAACTGCTACTCTAATTTCTCTCTTCCTTTTTAAATGTGAATACTCATCCTTTCTCTAAATTCTCCTATTAATAAAGAAACAAGAGATGAAGCGTAGTAGAAATCAAGCAGAAGGCATTCAAGTGGGACTTTCATTCTTTCAGAAGTATTTGAACTAAATCAAAGTTGCCCAAGGAAGAATAAAATGAGATATTCCTCTCACTGTAACCCCACTACATTGTCTGAACATGCCCTTAAACATCTCACAAATTTTGCTGCTACTAATTAAAAAATGAGAAGAAAGTTACTGGAATTTTTATTGCTTTTGAGGGGCACCAAATGAACTGATTTAAAAAATCTCTGCATAAGTTGGCAGGCTACATTTTTATCAGAATTCAAAACAACTGCATTTAACATAAAGAAAAGAGATTATTTTAAGAAAATACTTTTGGGTACAAGATTTAACTCTTGGACTTAGGATATATACACACAGTTTTCCATCTTTTTCTCCCATCCTGATTCCACTTCAGTAAGTCAATCTTTGTGTAATTCAGATAGCTGGAGTTTTGTGGGGGGGGGGTTGTTTATTTTATTTTTTATTTTTTATTTTTATTTTTTTCAGAAATAAGATTAGGCACAACAAAGGTAGAGAAATAGATCTAGGACCGAGTGATTTCACAGGCATTCTTAAAAAAAAAAATAGCAGTCATCTGATCTTGAAAAGGAAAACATTTTAGGGAGAATGTACAAAGGAAAGAGTACCAGAACCATCAGAGGAGCCATAGTTTCCATGATGAAATACTGTCTTAAACAGAACTAATCACTTTCAGAAACTCAACTTCTTTGGGTAGAATTCATTAAAGAAATAATTTATACTAACTCTCATGAGATAGCAAGCTGTAATGGAAACAATGCCATAAGTTTGTTGTGGTGGCAGAATATTGTCTCTCCAAGTGATACATGCCCTCATCTCCTAGACCTGTAAGTATGTTACTTTACTTGGCAAAAGAGCCATGCAAATGTGATCAAATTAAAGGCCTTAAAGTGAAGAGATTGTTCTGGATTATCCAGGTAGGCAAATAGAATCAAATGGGTCCTTATAATCTTTCCCAACTATGGTCAGAAAGAGATATGACTGGAGAAGGATCACGAGAAAGATGAAAACTTAGAAGATGGAAGAATAGCCTATGAGCCAAGGAATGCACTGGTCTCTAGAAGTTGGAAAAGGCAAATAGATTTTCCCTAGAAACTCCAGGAAGAAACACAGTTCTGCCAACAGTTTGATTTTAGCCCAGTGGAATTCATTTCATACTTCTGTCCTTCAGAACTATAAAATAATAAATCTGTATTATTGAAGCCACTATGTTTGTGGCAATTTGTTGTAGCATCCTTTGTTTGGTAATATACTTACAAACTCCATCACTAGGTTACAACAGTTGAACCACATTTCTCAGATTCCCTGGAATTTAAGTGACACTTAGGGCCATCTACCAGAGCATGTGGACTATACAGTCTTGGATGATCTGCACTTAAGAAGGGCATGTGCTTGGCCTAATGCTCTGTTGTTATAGTTCACCAAATTCTCAATAATGTTTGACCAAGAGGCCCCACAGTTTCATTTTCTACTGGGCCCCCAAATTATGTAGATGTTCCTGTTGAAACTATAGGACCAGGGCCTGCCCAATGACATTGAAAGAGATGATATATGCTGCTTTGGGGGATGGACACTAAAACAAAATAATTAAGTTAAGTTAAAAACTTCCTAATTCTTATGTTTCTCTTTTATCATTTGCTACCAAGAATTAGAGGATCCAGTTAGGATGCAGAGGTCCCAAGAAATGCTGGGTCCACTAAGCTGGGAAGGCTAACAGGAATTCTTTTTTTTTTTTTTTAATTTTAAATTTTTAATTTTTTTTATAAACATATAATATATTTTTATCCCCCGGGGTACAGGCCTGTGAATTGCCACGTTTACATACTTCACAGCACTCACCAAAGCACATACCCTCTCCAATGTCCATAACCCCACCCCCCTTCTCCCAACCCCCCTCCCCCCAGCAACCCTCAGTTTGTTTTGTGAGATTAAGAGTCACTTATGGTTTGTCTCCCTCCCAATCCCATCTTGTTTCATGGATTCTTCTTCTACCCACTTAAATCCCCATGTTGCATCACCACTTCCTCATATCAGGGAGATCATATGATAGTTGTCTTTCTCCGCTTGACTTATTTCACTAAGCATGATATGCTCTAGTTCCATCCACGTCGTCACAAATGGCAAGATTTCATTTCTTTTGATGGCTGCACAGCATTCCATTGTGTATATATACCACATCTTCTTTATCCATTCATCTGTTGATGGACATCTAGGTTCTTTCCATAGTTTGGCTATTGTGGGCATTGCTGCTATAAACATTCGGGTGCACGTGCCCCTTCAGATCACTACGTTTGTATCTTTAGGGTAAATACCCAGTAGTGCAATTGCTGGGTCATAGGGCAGTTCTATTTTCAAAATTTTGAGGAACCTCCAAGCTGTTTTCCAGAGTGGTTGCACCAGCTTGCATTCCCACCAACAGTGTAGGAGGGTTCCCCTTTCTCCGCATCCTCGCCAGCATCTGTTGTTTCCTGACTTGTTAATTTTAGCCATTCTGACTGGTGTGAGGTGATATCTCATTGTGGTTTTGATTTGTTTGTCCTGGAAGTTTTTAATCTCTCCTTCTATTTTCAATGATAGCCTTGCTGGATATAGTATTCTTGGCTGCATGTTTTTCTCATTTAGTGCTCTGAATATATCATGCCAGCTCTTTCTGGCCTGCCAGGTCTCTGTGGATAAGTCAGCTGCCTATCTAATATTTTTACCATTGTATGTTACAGACTTCTTTTCCCGGGCTGCTTTCAGGATTTTCTCTTTGTCACTGAGACTTGTAAATTTTACTATTAGGTGACGGGGTGTGGGCCTATTCTTATTGATTTTGAGGGGCGTTCTCTGAACCTCCTGAATTTTGATGCTCGTTCCCATGCCATATTGGGGAAATTCTCCCCAATAATTCTCTCCAGTATACCTTCTGCTCCCCTCTCTCTTTCTTCTTCTTCTGGAATCCCAATTATTCTAATGTTGTTTCGTCTTATGGTGTCACTTATCTCTCGAATTCTCCCCTCGTGGTCCAGTAGCTGTTTGTCCCTCTTTTGCTCAGCTTCTTTATTCTCTGTCATTTGGTCTTCTATATCACTAATTCTTTCTTCTGCCTCATTTATCCTAGCAGTGAGAGCTTCCATTTTTGATTGCACCTCATTAATAGCTTTTTTTGATTTCAACTTGTTTAGATTTCAGTTCTTTTATTTCTCCAGAAAGGGCTGTTCTATCTCCCGAGAGGGTTTCTCTAATATCTTCCATGCCGTTTTCAAGCCCGGCTAGAACCTTGAGAATTGTCATTCTGAACTCTAGATCTGACATATTACCAATGTCTGCATTGATTAGGTCCCTAGCCTTCAGTACTGCCTCTTGTTCTTTTTTTTTGTGGTGAATTTTTCTGCCTTGTCATTTTGTCCAGATAAGGGTGTATGAAGGAGCAAGTAAAATACTAAAAGGGTGGCAACAACCCCAGGAAAATATGCTCCGTCAGGATTTTGTGCTCCATTGCTCCGCCACTTGCCGGGAGCCGGCCCTTCCCCCCGGGGTCTATCTTCCTGTCGCTTTGGATTCACTTCTCCGCCAGTCCTACCTTCAGAAAGTGGTTGTTTTTCTGTTTCCAGAATTGCTGTTCTTCTTCTCTTCGATCTGCTGATGGATTTTCAGGTGTTTGCAATCTTTAGATTAGCTATCTAGCTGATCTCCTGCTAGCTGAAGTAGTCTCAGCCTGCTACTTCTCCGCCATCTTGACTCCTCTGCCGGCTAACAGGAATAATTCTGTGTTCCCTGGGCACTATGAACAACGTGTGAATGGAAAGGTGCTGCTAGGAAAAGGAAGAGGCACACATATGGTACATCAAAGCTCTGTCTGGGCACTTGCTCCACCTGCCCTTTGACTTACCTTATATGACACCAGACAAAATATTTAAAAATTTCAGGATGTCAAAAGCAGAACTGAGCACAGTGTCTTTTTGACTGGGGAGACTTCTCCATCTACATAGGTTTTAAGCCCATGAAGCCAGCCTAGACTGGTTTCTTCTCTTTTCTTTTCTTTTTCTTTTCTTTTCTTTTTTCTCCCTTTCCTCCCTCCCTTCCTTTTTTCTTATTTCTTTCCTTCTTTTTCTTTTCTTTTCTGTTTCCTCTCTCCCTCCCTTCATCCCTTCCATCCTTCCTTCCTTCTCCCTTCCCGTCCCTTCCCATCCCTTTTCTTCCCTTTTTAAATGAATAAAGGGAGAAAGTTCATAATCCTGCTGACCATGGCCTGACACTGAAAATACAGCTGAGAAAAAAAAAAAAAAAAAAAAAAGCATATTTAGAATTATAGCATTTTGTTACAGAGCTAGATTTTTGGCTATCCTGATTATCAGATTGAAATAAGCAATAAACTATTTTAAGAATGATGTTAATGATCAAAACAGCTACTTCCCTTCTTCCCCTCAACCACTTTCAAAGATGTATTTATAAAAACAAAACAAAACAAAAACCAGATGAAAGAAAGATCCCCTGAATAACACCGTGGAGCAAAGCCCCATGATTAGGACTGTGATATTAGCTAGAAATAAGTTCTTATTATATTATACTTTAGGATACTACTTTATATTATCCTAAAGTATATTATACTTTAGGATACTTTAGGATTGTTTATTAATAGTAGCTGGCCCCTCTGAATAAAACACAGTTTATATGAAAATAAGAGGCTTTAGTGTAATTATTACCTGAGCAAGAAATAAAATTTCTAGATATAAAAACAGAGATAATGCCAAAAATAACAACTATTCATTTAGTTGTTGTAGTTAAGAAATAAGAATAAAAGCCCTGGGGCACCAAGCCACTCTGTCAGTTAGGCACCTGAATCTTGGTTTTGGTTCAGGTCACAATCCTAGGTTTGTGAGGCTGAGCCCTACATTGGGCTACGTGTTCAGATGGGTGTTGCTTGAGATTCTCTCCCTCTCCCTCTGCCGTGCCCCCCCCTTCACTCTCTTTCTCTCTCTCTAAAATAAATAAATAAATGTTTTTAAAAAAGAATAATCTTAAGAAATATTAGAACAACCTAGACACTTTTCCTACCCCACCCTGATTCCTCCAAACTATAAGGTCTACTGGCAAGATAAAATTAAATTAGGATTTTATTTTTCTATAATCCACACCATGGAAAATAAGCCATTCCCTGGTTTAAGGCTGAATTAGAGAATTAGATCTTCACAGTGATTTTATAACTACAAGATTATATTAACTTACTGTTTTGCCTTACACTTTTTTTTTTTTTTTTGGAGAAACCTCACTCCCCCCCCTTTTTTTTGGTAACTATGAAGAGAAATAAGAGAAAGCTACCATGTCAGTGTTTAGTTACTCAAAGTCAAGCTGCCTTAACACAAAATTTCTGTTCCCCTCTTCCTTCACTGCTAATTAAATGTTAATAGTAGCTCTCCAAATGATAAATAAATTTATATGCTACCATAAGCCTTCACGAAAAGTGGTTAAATCAGGAGTGTATTTTTAAGTATACTCCTAGGTTATTATTCTCAACATTGCCTTTGTTTCCATCTTCTAATCAGGAACACAGATATGCAAAATGGCCTCAGTGAGAAATAGGATGTCAGGAAGAAGGGGAAAAAAGTACATAATTGAAGTTTTGTAGCTGTTAAGAGATTGAAGGGTTCAGAAGATATTTTGCTATTATGGGCATGGTTAAGATGACTTAGATGTTTTGGTTCTTGAGCTAAATGAAATAAATGTACAATGTGCCAGTAGTTCCAAACAATGATTCTGCTTTTACTTTTCTGCTCCAATGAGATGAGAGACTTTACTGTCAGTGAAACTTATGACAAGGTTGGAAGGGAGATTGATTTTGGGGTGGGAGGGATGATGTTAGAAAACCAACTGAGATTCACAGAACACAAAACTGCACATCACTGCACATTAAAAATCACAGTTGTGCTTTTCTACAAAGAAGTATTAATTGATTGAATACTGCATGCCTAGCATTGACTTAGTAAAATACAATATAGGAAAGCACTTTTCTATAAATAAACAAAGCTCTTTCTAGTTAGGATTTTAAAACACTTTGGAAGAAAATGAATTTACTTATTTTAATCACGAAAAGCTAGTAGCTAAAAATCACAAGAAACATGAATTGTAAAGCAGAAGAAATCCATGATTTAATTATTTGTTAGCTTGGCAAAATCTAATTATGGCTTTAGTTTTTGATTATATTTCTGTGGGTAAAGAGAAATTTTTATTGATTTTTAAATTACCATTGGTAAAATGTACAACAGTTATATTTTTTATGTCAAGACTACTTTAATGGTGACCAATGTTTGAAAATTGCAGACAACACAAATGCATATTTCCTCTTTATCTGGACACATCATTAAAATAATGGTAAAATACTAACTAGTATAAACCACAACAATAAAAATACCAAATGGAGGCCGTGAAAAAATGAGAAATGCTAGTAAATTTCTAGAAGACAGAAAACAGTAGACATAGTATTGACTGATGATATGAGAAAGCCACAGTTTAGTTGACAAGCAAAAAGGGTTGTAACTGATGAGCTAGCTGAACTGCCTTGCCAGGCTACAAAGGCAGGAGTGCAAAGTAGTGTTGATTACAAGTTCATGGGAATGGTTGTCCCTGCCTGTCTACAGTTCCACCACACAACTGGGACAATCTAAAATTAGGTTTCATTGCTTTAAATAAAACTAAATTGGAGATGACTTACTTGGCATTAGGATGACTTAATGGGCATAAGTGCCTCCATTCCTATTCTTGCATTTAAGTGTTCCCTAGCAAAATGACCTTGTGCCTAACCCTCATCCGGAAGATAGATTCTCCAGATGACAAAACTCACACAAGTATACATATCTGTAAATCAACCTTTATTTGGCTCACTTAAATATGAAAAATTAACTGTCATAAGATCCTAACATGAAAGACAAAGACCAAGATAAACAAAAGAAAACCAATTCTGAAGCAGATAAAAATTAGGAAACAGAAAAAAATAAATAAAACTAAATAACACAAACCAAAATTCTAATTTAAATTTTCAGATAGAGTGAGAGAATATATATTTGCATATACACATATACATATATATGTATATATTGCATCCAGTAAGAAAGGTACTATGAAAAAGAAATAGTTACAAAATAAGTTTCCTGGAAACTAAAAGCAAAATATAAAAAGACTAAAAAATATGTTTGAAGAAATCTCCCTAAATGTAAGACATAAAAATAAGTTTAAGTAAAAATATCACATAAAAGATAAAAGATAAAAAAAATTCAACTATTAGAAAGGTCAGAGAAAGTTATTAATAATAACAATAGTATCGATACAAGAAAATTTCTTAAATACTTTCACATTACAGAGGCCCGAATCAAACACAGTGAATGAAAAATTATCAAAACTTAGTTACATAGGAAATCCTAAAATTTTGGGTTGGGGTGGGGGGACAAATTCACTGCAGGTGAACCCAGCATTATTCTTATAAGAAAATGAAATAAAGAAAATGAATCAAGTTATTTCTTTGTAACACTAACTGAGCAAGGATTTCCAACCCAAAATATTTTTCATGACATGCCTTCTGGACTGACTTTTATATTCTAGCTTTAATTAAAACTTTTATTGAGATAAATGTGTATCTGCATGCAGTTACAGAAAATATACAGAGAGATTTCTTGAATATTTTGCCCAGTTTCTCCCAATGGTTGATGTGTTTATATTTAGGTTCATATGACTTCCTGGTATTTTAATTCTTTCATCAATATGTAATGACCCTCTTTGTCTCTCATATTTTTTTGCTCTGAAATCTACTTTATTATATGTTAATATACCTATTCCTGCTATTCTTGCTTAATGTTTGCATGAGGGGTGTGTGTGTGTGTGTGTGTGTGTGTGTGTGTGTGTGTGTGTGTGGAGAGAGAGAGAGAGAGAGAGATCTGTACTTTCAAATTACTTCTGTTGCTGAATTTGAGCTCATTTCTCATAAGCAGCATGTGTCCAGGTGTCTCAACACTATACCTTTATGTGATGATTTGTTAGCAGTATCCACAAGATTCAGCATATAGTCAGATTCACAGCTATGATATATTAGAGCAAAGGGTTTATTCATCAAAGGGAAAGTCACGAAGTAAAATCCAGAAAAAAATCAGGTGCAGCTCTTGAAGAAAAGTCCTCTCCCAGTGGAGTAACACACTGAGTGGTTAGTTCCTCAAAGTGTTATGGTAACAAGTGTGGGAAGTTTTCCAGCAGGAAACCTCCTTAGAAACTCAGCACCCAGAGTTTTTTTATTGGCAACTGGTCATGCAGGCATCTTTTGCTGGGTGTGTACCAAAATTCCAGTCTCCTCCCACCCCTCAAAAAAGCAGATGTTTGGTACAGACCATATTGTTTACATAGTTTGAGCACAGAGGGACATTTTTATTAGAGAAAACCAAGTTTCCAGACATCAGGTAGGGGCCAGTCTTACAAGCTGGTTCTTTTAAGGATAACCACTTCAAACCTGCTGTTAGCCCTTTGCTGAACAAAACATGTATATAGTTCAAGTCATCCTTTTGGGTGCATTCTGCCAATCTGTCTTTTGATTGTTGTATTTAGAGCATTTACATTTAAGATAATTATTGATATGTCAGAGTTTCAATCTGCTACTTTATTTGCTTTCTAATTGTGGCTCTTGGTTCTTATACCACATTACTCTCTTCTTGCTTTACTGTGGGGTTGTAGAGATATTTTTTAAGATTCCATCTTGATTTATTTAAAATGTGTTTGAGAGTATCCCTTGGTATAGTTTCCATAGTGGTTACTCTGAGTATTAAAATACATATATGTGACTTACAGCAGGCTACGGGCATCAATATTTCACCAGTTCAAGTGAAGTGTGGAAATCTCACTTCCATTTAGGTCTCAATTTTAAATATCATTGTTTTGAATATGAGATGGTATTATAATTTTCGTTTCAATCATCATATGTGATTTATAAAACTCGGGAAAAAAAGAATGGCTTATTGTATGTACCCCTATTTTCTCTCTCCCCACTGTCCCTTCTTCTTGATGTTCCATGATTCCTTCTTTTATGGTTTCCTTACTGTTTGAAAAACTTCATTTGGCCAATCTGTCTCTCTGCAAGTGACAAATTTAGTTTTGCTTCATTTTAGAATGTCTTTATTTCCTCTTTATTCCTAAATGATAGTTTTACCAGATATTATAAGATTAGTAACCACAGTCATCTTCTTTCAGTACTTAGAAAATATTGTGGCACTTTCTGCTGGACTGCACATGTTCAGATGAGAAATCCACTCCAATCCAAAATGGTATTCCCTATGGGTAATATGCCATCCATCTTGGCTGTTTTCAATTCTTTTTCTTTTTCTTTAGTTTTTAAATATTCAGTTATGATGTGTCCTGACATGATTTCTTTGGGTTTGCCTGTATAAAATTTGTTCAGCTCCTTATCTGTAAGTTTGTCTTTTACCAAATTTGGGGAGTTTTCAGCCATCATTTTTTAAAATGCTCTTTCAGTCCAAATTTCTTTCTCCTATTCTTCTAGGATTTCAGTGATACAAATATTGAACCTTTCATTATGTTTCACAGGTCCCTGAGTCTCTGCTTATGTTTCTGTTGCTGTTGTTTCTATTTATTTTCTATTTTTCAGATTGCATCAATTATATTGTTCACTCATGCTATTGTCTATCATCTCCACTCTACAAATGAGCTCATCCAAGATTTTTTATTCATTATATTTTTCAGTTTTATAATTTCAGTTTGGTTTATTTTTATGGTTTCTATTTCTTTGTTGAGATTTCCTATTTTTTTATTTGTTTCAAGTTTTTATAATAGTCTGTTGAAATATTTTTATATGACAGCTGCCTTAAAAGTCTTGTCAGCTAATTCCAACATATGATATATTTTGGTGTTGGCATAGATTGATTGCCTTTTTTTACTCAAGTTGCTTTTCCTTGGTTCTTGCTATGATGGGTGATTTTTTTTTTTTAATTGTATCCTAGACCTTCTGTCTCTTATATTAGGAGAATCTGGGGTCTATTTGACATTTTATTTTTTTAATTTTAGGGGACAGATTTAATACATGGGGCTTGGTCCATATTTGTGGGCTTTGGTACCAATGTCAGTTTAATTATCAGAGGCTTTGTGGTATTATTTTGATCAATCTGGTTCAGCTGTTGCTACAGTGTCTCCAAGCTATTTCTTGTTTGTGCTGCCTCAGCATTGGAAGAAATTTCCTTAGTCCTGGCTGCCAGGTATCTCTCAGCAGGGAAGGTATTGTGGGACTGTCCTATGGGGATTCCTCTATTCCAGGGTATTTCTGGATAGAAGAGGAAAGTCTTGTGCCTGCAGGGATATAGGTGCTTCTCACACTGAGCCCTTGATGTAGCTGGGTTCTTTATCCCACTAGCCCAACCCAGTGACTCTTGCAGAGAGAAAGAATCTGGGTTCCACTGAAGCAAAAAGACTTCCTGAAGGAAGGCCACTTAATGTGGCTACATCCATTTTCCCATTTCCAGTTGCCCATTCCCCTTTGCTCGGCAGAGAAGGTGAGTGTGGGTACAGCAGGTACAATAAGGCTTCCTGAACCAGACCACCTGCAGTATATTGGCTCTCCTTCCAACTCTGCCTGCCCACGTGGTTACCTCTTGGTGGATAAGGGGAGTTTCAGGCTTAGTGGGAAATGAGAAACCTCTCCTGGCTATTTATTTGGGGTAGGGCTTCCAACTGGCCATCTTTTTAGTAATTATGCTTCCCTGCTTTTGTCAGAGGGAATTCTGTTTGGGGAGAAATGACCTGCCTTCTGTTGTCAGTTTAGATTTGAGAAATGCTGGATCTGGGTGGCCGCCTTCTGTTGGGTGGGGAACCAAGATGCCTTGCTGCTGCTGTGTTTTCCCCCCAATCCCAGTGTCCTTCTTACCATTCTTCAGAGTTCATCTCATACCATTTCCAGGGTATAAAGTTGTCCTTAGAGGAGAGAGTCAGGGAAAAACAACTGTAAACCATCTTGTCCAGATTAGAAATCTCTTAATTGATTTCTTAGTATGTATTGATATATAATACTTCAGAAAAATCACCTTATGAAAAACTAGTTGAATGACTTTTTTGGGAAGTAAATTAAAAAATTTTAACTTTGACCCTGTTCTAAACCATATATATATATATATATATATATATATATATATATATGTGTGTGTGTGTGTATATATATATATATATATATATACATACATTCATATACATATATTAAGTTCACATGGTTTACTAACATCTTCCGGTACTTTCTTGGTTTAAAATTTTGTGTTGAAATAACGGTAACAGCTATCATCTTTACAAAACTCATGCAGGTAAACAATGTTTTCCTTTTTGAAAGAGGAAAAAATCTGAGCCCCAGAGAGATCCACTGAATGAGAGAAGTGTAAGGCTAGATAGTGTTGTCATGGACAGAGACTCAAATTTAGATTCTATTTGGTTAATAAATTGTTTCTTTCCTTACATTCTGCTTTTGTAATTTTGGACTCAGCCTTCTAAAATTCTATACCATTTTATAATAAAATGTTCACTTGAAAATCCTCAATATACATGAATTTGTTTGTTTGTTTTTAATTAAATCTATTCTGGAAATATATTCTGGAAATATATTCTGGAAATACAAACCTATAAAATGTGGTTTGAAGTCTGACTTTTCTTTCCACATATCCAGGTTTCTCCATTTATTAACAATAAAACCTTGGATAAATTATCTAATCTCTCTGGTTCTCAATTTCTTATTGATAAATTGAATTTGATAATATTCATTTCATCATGCCATTCATTGTAGTAATAGTTTAGTGACAGAAGAACATTGTAAAACACCTAAAATGAGTTCTGACCCATAAAAGGTACTTAATAATGATATATTATTATTATCATTTTATTATTGCTATTGATATATGTTGATAAAATGGTGAAGATGAGTAGGAGGAAGAAGAGAAAGGTTCTTCAAAAATACTAAGGCAAATAAAGGAAATAATGTAGCCCAACAAATCAGCTACAGCTAATTGTTTTAGTGTGGATGAGAGATACCAGAAAATTGGGATATATAATGAGAAAAAGTATAGGCTAAAATGAATGAAGTGAAGAAAATAAATATAATTTTATAGAGTCAAATCAAATTTTTCTCATCAGCATTTGCTTTCCAGATAAAGGCATATTGGGAAATTCATATTGGGAATTCAAGGGGAAGGAAAATTATGAGTTGAACACATTTAAAATATTCACAAATTCTTAAAAACAACTAGTTAGAGGCTAAGAATAGATCACTGGCTAAACAAGAAAGGCCTAAAATACACAACCTAAACTTACCCCTAAAGGATATGGAGAAAAAACAACACATAAACCCCAAACCAGCAGAAGAAGAGAATTAATAAAGATTAGAGGAGAAATCAATGAAATAGAACCCCAAAGAACAGTAGAACAGATCAACAAAACCACAAACTGGCTCTTTAAAAAAAATTAATTAGATCAATAAAATCCTGGCCAAACTTAACAAAAAGAAAAGAGAAAGGACCCAGATAAAGAAAATCATGAATGAAAGAGGAGAAATCACAGCCCACATTGAAAAGATACAAACAAATATTACAACATGCTATGAGCAACTTATATGCCCACAAATTAGGCAATCTGGAGGAAATGGATGCATTCCTGGAAACATGTAAACTACCAAAACTGAAACAGGAAGAAATAGAAAACCTCAACAGGCCCATAACTAGCAAAAAAAAAAATGAAGAAGTAATTAAAAATCTCCCATTAAACAAGAGCCTAAGGCTGGATGGCTTCCCAGGGGAATTCTACCAAACATTTAAAGAAAAATTAATATCTATTCTTCAAAAGCTGCTTCAAAAAATAGAAATGGAAGGAAAACTTTCAAATTCCTTTAATGAAGCCAGCATTATTTTGATCCCCAAACCAGACAAGGACCCCAGCAAAAATCAGAATTATAGACCAATATCCCTGATGAACATGGATGCCAAAATTCTCACCAAGATACTAGCCAACGGAACCCAATAGTCCATTAAAAGAAATATTCCTCACAACCAAGTGAGATTTATTCCTGGGCTGCAAGCTTATTCAACATCTGAATATCAATCAATCAATGTGATACACTACATTAATAAAAGAAAGGACAAGAACCATAAGGTCCTCTCAATAGATGTAGAAAAAGCATCTGACAAAGTACAGCATCCATTCTTGATCACAACTCTTACAGTGCAGGGATAGAAGGAACATACCTCAATATCATAAAAGCCATATATAAAAAGCCGACAGTGAATATAATTCTCCTTGGGAAAAACAGAGATTTTCCTCTAAGGTCAGGAACAATGCAAGGATATCCACTATGACCCCTGTTGTTCAACTTAGTAGTAAGAAGTTCTAGCCTCAGCAATCAAACACAAAAACAAATAAAAGACATCCAAATTGGCCAAGAAGAAGTCAAACTCTCACTCTTTGCAGATGGCATGATACTTTATGTGGAAAACCCAGAAGACTCCACTCCCAAATTGCTAGAACTCATACAGGAATTCAGCAAAGTGGCAGGATATAAAATCAATGCCCAGAAATCAGTTGCATTTCTATACACTAACACTAACTGAAATAGAAGAAAGAGAAATTAAGGAGTCGAACCCATTTACAACTGCACCAAACACCATAAGATACCTAGGAATAAACCTAACCAGAAGTGAAGGATCTTTATTCTGAACACTATAGAACACTCATGAAAGAAACTGAGGAAGACACAAAGAAATGGAAAAACATTCCATGCTCATGGACTGGAAGAACAAATATTGTAAAAATGCCTATACTATTTAGAGCAACCTATACATTCAATGCAATCCCTTTAAAAATACCATCAACTTTTTTCAGAGAGCTGGCACAAATAATCCTAAAATTTGTTAGGAAACAGAACAGAACCTAATAGCCAAAGGAATGTTGGAAGAGAAAACCAAAACTGATGGCATCACGATTCTGACTTCAAGCTCTATTATAAAGCTGTAATCCTCAAGACAGTATGGTACTCACACAAAAGTAGACGCATAGGTCAATGGAACAGAACAGAGAACTCAGGAATGGACCCTCAACGCTATGGTCAACTAATCTTAGACAAAGCAATAAAGAATGTTTTATGGAAAAAAGACAGTCTCTTCAACTAATGGTGTTGGGAAAATTGGACAGCCACATACATTCCCTTACACCACACACAAAAATAGACTCAAAATGGATGAAAGACTTCAATGTGATAAAGGAATCCATCAAAATCCTGGAGAGGAACACAGGTAGCAACCTCTTTGACATCAGCTGCAGCAACTTCTTCCTAGAAACACTGCCAAAGGCAAGGGAAACGAGGGCAAAAATGAACGATTGGGACTTCACCAGGATCAAAAGCTTTGACACCGCAAAGGAAACAGTTAACAAAACCAAAAGACAACTGTTAGAATGGGAGAAGATATTTGCAAATGACATATTGGATAAAGGGCTAGTATCCAAAATCAATAAAGAATTTAACAAACTCAACACCCAAGAATAAATAATCCAATAAAGAAATGGGCAGAAGACATGAACAGACATTTCTGCAAAGAAGACATCCAAATGGCCAACAGACATATCAAACAGAGCTCAACAGGGGTGCCTGGGTGGCTCAGTGGGTTAAAGTCTCTGCCTTCGGCTCAGGTCATGATCCCAGGGTCCTAGAATCTAGCCCCGCATCGGGCTCTCTGTTTGGCAGGGAGACTCTCTGCCTACTTGTGATCTGTCTGTCAAATAAATAAATTAAAAAAAAAATCTTAAAAAAAAAGTGCTCAGCATCACTTGACATCAGGGAAATACAAATCAAAACCACAGTGAGATACCTACCACCTCACATAAGTCAGAATAGCTAAAACTAACCAGTCAGGAAACAACAGGTTTGGCCAGGATGCTGAGAAAATGGGAACTTTCCTACACTGCTGGTGGAAATGCAAGCTGGTATAGCCACTCTGGAAAATTATTAGAGTTTCCTCAGAGAGTTGAAAATAGAGCTACCCCAAGACCCCACCATTGCTTTACTAGGTTTTTACCCCAAAGATACAAACAAACATAGTGATGCGAAGGGGCATCCGCATCCTAATGATTATAGCAGCAATGTCCACAATAGCCAAACTGTGGAAAGAGTCCAGATGTCCACTGATGAATGAACAGATACAGAAGATGTGATATATACATACATATATATATTTAGTCAGCCATTAAAAAAATGAAATCTTGACATTTG
The DNA here is from genome assembly GCF_009829155.1 of Mustela erminea. Classification (NCBI taxonomy): domain Eukaryota; kingdom Metazoa; phylum Chordata; class Mammalia; order Carnivora; family Mustelidae; genus Mustela; species Mustela erminea. Next base: position 87,627,359 of record NC_045621.1, read on the forward strand.
CAATGACGTAGATAGAGCTAGACGTAGATAGATGCTAAGTGAAATAAGTCAGTCAGAGAAAGACAATTGCGATATGATTTCACTCACATGTGGAATTTAAGAAACAAAACAGAGGATCATGGGGGAAGGGAGGGAAAAATAAAATAAGACAAAATCAGATAGGGAGACAAGCTGCAAGAGACTCTTAAACATAGGAAACAAACTGAGGTTTGCTGGAGGCATGTGGGGTAGGGTGATGAGGTAACTGGGTGAGGGACATTAAGGAAGGCATGTGATATAACAATCACTAGGTGTTATGTAAGACTGATGAATCACTGAACTCTACCTCTGAAATTAACACACTATACGTTAATTAATTGAATTTAAATTAAATAAATAAAAAGAAATAAAAATATGAAGAGTGGATTTGAATAATATTTCAGAAGTAAAATTAGCAGAATTTAGTAATTCATAAACTTAGATGTTACTGAATAAGACGGTCAATAAAATGTCATCCTCTGATTGATCTTCTGTGGAACTGTGGTGTGTGGCATTCCCACTACTTATAATTTAAAAAATCAGATGTAATAACATGTTTGGGGAGAAATAGTCAATTTCATTCCAGGCATGCTGAATTGAGGTATGGATTTCTTCAGTTTTTCTTTGTGTTTCATGACATTGATAATTTTGTAGAGAACACGATAATTACCTTGTACAATATGATTTAATTCTGTTACATACATTTTTTCAGGAATAGTAAAGAAGTAATACTTTCTTCTTGGTGCATCACATGAAGATGTGCTTTGTGTGGATTTGTCCTATTACTGATAAAGTTAACTTTAATCAGTCCCTTGGTTAAAATGATGTCAGTTGGGTTCCTCAGCTGTGAAGTTTTTTATTTTTTTCCTTTGTAGTAAGTATATAATGAAGAGATGCTTCCATTTAATTGATACGATTTCTTCCTTATATGTTTGGTTGAATTCATCAGTAAAGCCGTTTGGCATGGAGTTGTTATTGTTTTGGGGGACAGAAATCATAAATGTTTAAGGAAAAACGGAATTTACTTAAAAACAGAAGTAACTTGGGGTATCTATTTCTTCTTGTGTAATCTTTGGTAGTTTGTGACTTTCTGAAAATGTCTATCATCTAAGTCATCACATTTTTGACACGTTTTTTAACATAAAAAACTTTGATTCGTAAATGTCTATGTAATCTGTAGTGACATTCCTTCCCCACCCCCAACATTTCATATTATTGGTATTCTATCTCTCTCTCTTTTTTTTTCCCTTTTTGGTCTAGTCTAGTTAGAGGCTCATCAATTTTGTTGTCTTACAAATAACCTGTGTTTTGTTTCTTGACTTTCTTTACCGGTTTCTTGATAATCTCATTGTTTTTTGTTCCCATCTTAATTGTTTTATTTGTTCTGCTTGTTTTGGGTTTAGTTTGCCCTCCTTTTTTTTCTACTTTCCTAATGCAGAAGCTTAGACCTTTTTGTTTTCTAATATAAGCATTTAGTGCTACAAATTTTCTCTCAAAATTTAGCTTAGTCCCTCAAATATTAATGTTTTATTTTATTTTCATTTACATTATTTTCTAATTTTCCTTGTGATATATTTGATACATGCATTACATAGAAGTGGATTTTATTTATTTTTATTTGAATACCATCAGTTGATTGTATGATTTATATCTTTTTTAATTTGTTGATTTTTTTAATGTCCTAGAATTCTGCATATCATGGTGCATGTTCCATGTGCAGTTAAAAAGAATGCGTATCCAGTTCTTGATGGGAAGTATAAATACCAGTTAGATGACATTGGTTGATAGTATTGTTCAAGTTATCTATATTTTACTAAATTTTCATAGGCTTTTGCAATCAGTTAATGAGTGGGGTACTGACTTAGCCAACTGTAATCATTGATTTGCCTATTTCTGATTTTGCTTTACCATTTTTGCTTCCAATATTTTGAAACTGTGTCTGATACACATTTATGATCCCAGGTATTCTAAGTTAATTAAATTTTATATTATATAATGCCCCTCTCTATACCTGATAATATTTTTTTGTTGTAATTTTACTTTTCTTGTTATTATTATAACCAGGCCACTTTGTTTTTAATTAATACTTACATGGGACATATTCCACATTTAAAAAAAATTAACCAATCTCTATTAACATTTCAATTGAGTTTCATGTAGTACAGACTTAGGTCTTGCTCTCTTTTGCAATCTGAAAATCACTGCATTTAAATAGATGTTGTTTAAAGCATTCAAATTTAATGTCAAATTGCATCATAATGCAATTATATTTGGATTTGAATCTGGCACTTTACAAGGTGTTTTCTGTTTTTCCTATCCATTCTCTATTCCTCTTGTTCTCTTTTCCTGTCTTCTTTCTGGATTTATTGGACATAACTTTTCATATTCCATTTTTATCACCACTATTGGTTTTCCATATATGTTACTTGAAAAATTTTTTTTTGGATGATAATTCTTGGACAGCATTTGTCACCTTATTACCAACAACATTTTTGAGTCAGACAATTCACTTTGTTGTAGGGTCCATCTTCTGCACTCTAAGATGTATAACACATCCCTGGAATATATCCAGTAGACACAGGAGCACATCTCAATTTCAATGACCAAAAATGTCTTCAGACATTGCTGAATGTACCCTGTGTACGTTTGTGTGAGTGTGTAGTGTATGTGGGTGTGTCAGGAGGTGGAGGAGTAATCATATTCATCTGAGAAAAACTGTTCTGAGGTCATTATAGTGCAATTTTGAATAATACTATATTATTTCCATACAGTATAAGAAGAGCCATCCATTCCTGGTGCTGTTGTTGGCATACCTTTTATTTTTACATGTGTATAAATCCCATAATACATATTTATAGTATTTGTGTAGCCTATCATTTTTAGTATATTTAAAGAATATATCGATTATAATTATTTATGTATTTTTCTTTTTCTAGCTCTGCTCATTTCTTTCTATACATCTATTTACTTCCTTGATAATACTTCTGACCGATGAGCTTCTCTTATTAATTTCTTTATTATTTTTTTTTTTTAGTTTTAAAAATCCTTATTACTTCCCACATATATTCTCACAGCAAAATTGAGGGAAAGGTACAGAGATTCTGCACATAAACCTGCCATCACACATGCATAGCCTCCCTCATTATCAACATCCCCTACTAGAGTGTTACATTAATTATAGCTGATGAACCTACTTTGACACATAGTCACCCAAAGTCAATAATCTGTGTTATTGTTCCCTCTTGGTGAATCCATATTATGGATTTAGACAAATTTTTAGAGGCATGTATTCATCATTATATATCATAGAGTATTGTCACTGCACTAAAAATCCTCTCTGCTCTGCCTATTCATCCCGCCCTCCTCTACCTCCTCCCTGGCAACTACAGATCATTTTACTGTGTCCATAGTTTTGCTTTCTCCAGGAAGTCACATATTAGAATCATATAATATACAGACTTTTCATATTGGCTCCTTTCATTTTATAATATGCATTTAAGGTTTATCCATGTGTTTTTCATGACTTGATTGCTTTATTTCTTTTTAGTGCTGAATAACACTCCATTGTCTGGATGTAGCACAGTTTATTCATTCATTTACTAAAGGGCATATTGGTTGCTTCCAAGTTTTAGCAATTATGAATAAAAATGCTATAAGCATCTGTGTTCAAGGGAGGGCTTCTCTACTCTCTTGGCTCTTCCATCATCTTAGACAGATTTTGTGTTCCTGGGTCTTGGGGTTGGGGTTTTGTCTTGGGTATCCCTGAGTCTTTCCGGTAATGACACCCAAACTCCGCCTTGGTTCTGTTTTGAGTATTGAGCAAGATATAGTTTCTTGACCCACCTCCAATACTGATAAACAGATATCTAAGATTTCCTCAAATTGAGAGGCAGAAACCTTATTTAGAGAGGACTTGAGTTGTTCAATTTATCATAGCCACTTCCATTTACTTAGTGTATATCAGACATCCACTACTGGACATATTCTCTTACTTTATTTGTCCTATTCTTCATGGGCATTTCCGTAAGGAAACCCAAATATAAATAAACCCATACCACTATAAAATTTTTCTAGATAAAAACTGCCATACCCAATACGTTTCAATAATTAAAGAAATTCATAATGAGAGAGGCAGTATGGCATACTACTATTACTATTGTTTAGGATTAAAAAATAAATTCTAAAGCCCAGCTATATCTAAGTCCCTATTAGTCACTGGATAAGTTGTTTAACTTGTTGGGACATAGTTTCCTTATTTTTAATTCAATTAAATTTTAAAAATTAGGTGCACTTGTGCAAGTACTGTATTGAACTGAAGATGAAGAAAATGCAGTATTTATTCCAATTGAGTTTGCACTCCAACCCATGTATTGTTTGGTTGTCTCTCTGTGCTCAACAATTATATGACTTTAGATTCTTATGTACAAGAAAAAATGAACTCAGATAAAAATAAATAAAATCATTTAACCACACAAGAAAATATTTGAAGTTAATAATACAGTATTCCTTAATTCAGCCTGACAGAATCCTATTGATTTTAGTTTATATGAGGAATTTGATTTATGCTCCTTTTGTCTCTTTTGATTAATACACTATCTCAGTTTATCCAAAGATTCAGTCATCCAAAATCCTCCTGTGTATTTCATTTCAAATAAATTGAAAGTTTTTTTCCAATGAAACTTGGTTTAATAAATAAAAGGACCTTTAAAAGCTAGTTTGGAGCACAGAAACTCCATATTTTAGGTAATAACTGCTTTTTCATACTATTAGATATATTTTATAAAAATTTTCATTATCTTAGGTCTCTTTTTAGCTGGAAAGAAAATAAAAAGTGTTATGGATAGTCATAATCTACTACTTTTTGCTACAACTTGGAGTGAGATATTTTCTCAGTACAGTTTGTCCAAGATGTTACACTTATAAGACACTAAAATGACTCTTCATACTATCTTGAAATATAATAATTGACATTAGGTAGTTTATATGTATTAATAAAATGACATCTTAGTCCATTAAAGAAAACTATGCATTGACAATGAAAAAGTCTGTATGCTATAATCTCAAACTATTTGTGTTTGTAAATGTGTTTGAAAAAAGAGTAAATATACAAGTGTGTATCTATATACCAATCTATGTATCTTATCTTAACTATCTGGGGTGTGAGAAGGATTGTGTTTCCATTTTCTGATTTTTCGACTCTCTGAGAGGTTTCTTTTTCCTCCTGACACCAACACTGATTCTAATAACAACTGAATGTCCTACAATTCAATTCTGACACTAACTACATGGAATTAGAGTCAGACTTCCTAAGTTTAAGGGCTCCATCCCACAAAACTGCATCCTGCCTGAGATGCTGGAAGTACAGACACGATACTTCTGACTGGCTATCATTTGGAGACTTTCACAACTACCTCCTAGGATTTGATGACAAAAAGTACTTTACTCCCATTTACTGGTTTATTGTAAAGGATACAACTGAAGAGCCAAATGAAGGGGTATATAGGCCAAAGTCTGAAAGGATCCCAAGCACAGGAATTTTTATTGCTCTGAAGTTGGGGTGTGCCATGCTCCTGACATTTGAATGAATTTGACAAACTCTCTGAATCCCTGCATTAGGGGTTTTTATAAAGGTTTCATTATATAGTGTGATTAATTAAATTATCAGCAATTGGTGACAACTCAATCTCCAGTTTCTCTCTCTTTATTGAAGAATGAGGCTGAAAGTTTCAAACTTATAATCAAGCAAGACTTGGTCTTTCTGGACATCAGCTACCACCCTCAAGCTATAGTAGTAATCAAAGGAACCTCATCAGAACACAAGATCTTATTACCTTTTTTTAAAATAAAGATTTTATTTGTTTATTTGAGAGAGAAAGATACAGGGAGTGTGTGTGTGTGTGTGTGTGTGTGTGTGTGAGAGAGAGAGAGAGAGAGAGAGAGAGAGAGAGAGGAGAAGCAGGGGAAGAGGAAGAAGCAGACTCCCAGCTGAGCAGGGAGCCTCATGCAGGGCTGGATCCCAGGACTCTCAGATCATCACCTGTTCTGAAGGCAGATGCTTAACCGACTGAGCCACCCATGTGCCCCAGATTCTATCGGCCTTATCACTAAGGAAACTCCAGAGGTTTTAGGAGATGCCAGGAACCAGAGACAAAGACCAAATACCTTTCTATGAGACCACACCCTGTATCATTTAAAAAAATAGTGTATATACATATATGTGTGTGTCATTTGTATAAAAGAAAAATAATAAAACATAAAACTTGTTATTTAGCAAAATATGGTACTCAGATGAAATATCTGTTCAATAAATGTAGAAATTATAAATATTTGGTTCATGCAATGAATATCTCTGAACTGAATTATTTCTTAAGAAATACTTAAAATATCTCAGAAGGATTTTAGGGTGAGTTAAACCAGGTTTACATGGTCATTTATGTGGTATGAACTGAGGGTCACAAAACCACCACGTCCTCATTCCCACCATTGCCATTGGCCTTGCCACAGAAGTTGAGTTACCACATAACATGTTTTTTCCTTAAGTCTGTTTCCTGCATGAGACAGCATACAAAAAAGGAATACCGACAGTGAAAATAAACTCAAGAACTCATTCATCTTTCACTTACAAGTGTCTACCCTTTAATAACATCTCCTCAGTACCTCCTCCCTCATCCCAGCCTCTGGTAAGCACCATTCTTTTCTCTGTTTCTATTAATTCAGCTTTTCAGATTTCACATTTTAGTGATATTATGTAGTATTTGTCTTTATATAACTTGTCTCATTTACATAATTCCTTTAAGAACTATCCATGTAGTCCTAATACTTCTTAGCCACAACATTCATAAAACATTTGAACTAGAAGTAATTTGATAGATTACCTTGTATACTTTCTAATAAGTGTTTGATTCCCTCTAGACCATAAGTTGGCACTCTATTGTCCTTGGGCCAAATCTGGTCCACCTTCTGTTTTTTATGAATAAAATTTATTGAAACACACTCACACACATACACGGAACCTTGAAGAGAATGTAATTCTTGACTTAAATTTCACAAATACTGAGAAAGATTCCACTCTGGTTTTTCATTGCTGTTATTATCATTTTTAATCTTTTAAACTCTATATAAAACCTCTTCAAAAGTCTGAATTTGCTGAGCATAGTAAGCCTATACTCCAGATCCCATAATTAGATCTTATCTGTTAGTAGCTCTCAGATCTTACCAGTAAAACTCAATCTAGCCCATTTGAGGTCTTTTCAGTTAGACTCTACTCAACCTGGTCAACTCAACAACAAAATAAAATTTGGGGTCCTAAGCAACAAAACATTTTTACTTCTTAGAAGGCAAAGAAGTGGCTGAAGTTGTTACTATTCATAATTCTAGTTTTAAATTTACTTTTAATTGTTATTTTAATACTAAAGTTTGGTTCAGGATAGTACAAGCCCCAGTGAAGTTCAGATGTTCAATTCAGGTTAGAATTTACATTTACCAAGAAACCAATTGCTTAATTTCAGTGACAGAAAAATAAATAAGACATAATTTTTCCCTCAAGAAACTCACAATCTGGTAAGTGACAAAAGAGCACAAATATAACTTTAATACAGAGAGAATAAATGTCATAATCTATCATGCATCAATATCATAGTATATTAAATATATTTATAGGTTACTTGGCCTTGTACTAAATAGACTATTTATGGGATAAAAAAAGATAATTATATTTTGTTTTCTAGGTGAGGGTGGGCAAGGACTCAAAGCAGAAGGTGTTTTCTGAGAGGATAAAAACAGAAATTAGAAAGAGAAAAAATACACTCTTTAGCTTGAGTGGAAGCTCAATGAAGGAAAGGGGTGAAAGAAGAGATGTCAGTGAGACTGGATAAAACCGTGGAATCCAGGATGATATGGCCAAGATAGAGATTGATGCATATGTGTCCTTGGATACTGCCAAAGTCATTTGGAGATAGTTGAGAGCTGGAGTAGAGTTCTTAAAATCACTCAGGTGTTCAGCTTCACTTGGTCACTAGAAATGGCAGACCTTTTAGCTTCACATTCTCAAGCTTTTTTTTTTTTTAATAGCTTTATCAAAGTATAATTGATACACAGAAAACTGCTCATATTTAATGATTTTGGACATATACTCATGAAAACATCACCTTAATTAAGGTAATAAGCATATCAATCATCTCCAAAAGTTTCCTTATGCCTCATTGTGTATGTGCATATCTTTGTGTGCTAAGAACACTTAAAGTGGGATCTACACTCTTAACAAAATTTTAAGTGCACTATAGAGTATTGTTGACCACAGGTACTGTGCGATATAGCAGACCCCTACAACTTTATGCTTGTTGGAAAACAACTCATTTCCCTCTTCCCTCAGTTATTGGCAACCACCATTATACTCTCTGCTTCTAGGAGTTGGATAATTTTAGATACCTCATATTTGAGGAATCATGTGATATTTGTCCTTCTATGACCTGGTGTATTTCTCTTAGCATAAGGTCCTCCAGTTCATTCATGTTGTTGCATATAGAAGGATTTCCTTTTTTGAGACAATGATAGTTTACATTATCTGTATATGCCACATTTTCTTTATCCATTCATTTGTGAAGTTTGATTGTTTCTACATCTTGGCTATTGTCAATAATGCTGCAATGAACATGGGAGTGCAAATATCTCTTTGAAATCCTGGTTTTAATTATTTTGCATATATCTAGCAATGGGATTGCTGGATCATATGATTATTCTATTTTAAACTTTTTACCTCCATACTGTTTCCATAGTAGTCATATCATCTTACATTATCACCAACAGTATGTAAGGGTTCCAGTTTCTCCACATCCTTGACAATTATTTCTTGTTTTTTTTTAAGTAATTGTCATCTTAACAGATGTGAGGTGATATGTCTTTGTTGTTTGATTCATATTTCCCTGGTGATTAGTGATGTTGAACACCTTTACATATACTGAGCTTTCTTTAAGAAGTTGGTATATTTATTTAAATATTTCCAACAACACTGAGTAAAGCACAGCAAAAAACAAAGCAAACAAATAAAAATGCCAAAAGAACCCTACAGACAAAACAAAAAATAAAATAAAATAACAAAATTACTTTGTGATTTTCACAAAAATTGCTTTTCAGTGGATTATCACAATGTTCACCTGAAATCTGGGACAAAATCACCAAGACTACTGAGAGGAAAATTCTGACTCCAAAATCTGGAACAGCCAGCACAGCTGTGAAGCCAAGTTTATGGGGCTTACTAGGGCAGCAGCTGGGCAAGGACTGAACAAAGAGAATAATTCCAGTGCTTTGGAGCAAAGTGCAATGAAAAGCACAGCTTAATCTTCTCTTGGTGAAGCAAGAAAATCACATTTTTTTTTTTCAAATCACAAAGTGATCAGCACATTAAATAACAATGTCATTTTTAAGGCACTCTGAAAAGTTCATGTTCTTCATCTCCCCCACACTCATTACTGTCATTCACAAATCACTGCGAAGTCAAATTTTCATCTCCCTTTGATTTTTAAACTGGGCATTAGAGAAACTTAAACAATGTTTCATTTTGTTGGGAAAATTTGATTTAAAATAGAAAAAGCAAATGAGGTCCATGTTGACAGCATAACCTTTGGGAAAGAGGGATTAGAGGATGTGGCATTTCTTGTGTGTCCCTAACATTGGACTTCAGGGCAAAATGGTAAAAATAGACTGTGAGGAAGAAGTAGAAAGTCTGACAAAGATGTGTTAAAGTTTACCTTGGTTAAATTACTTCTTCAGTAGTTCTTTTACATAATATTTCAGCCTTCTGCTGATTATCAGAGGGGTCTTGAAAAAATTTAAAGTATTGCCATGTGATGTTAAAAATAAATCAGATTATGAATGAATAAAATCAGGGAGTATATGGCTTAAGAGCAGGAGTGGTCTAATAAATCCCACAGAATAGGCAAAGCTTCATAATTGTCTCACACCTCTCTTTTCTAAATCCCGTTTATATGTCTCCTATAATACTCCCTCCCCACCTCCAACTGTCAGGATCCTTATGCTTACTTGAAAGAATAATCAACAACAAAAAAGTTGAATTGAATTCTTTCAAAGAAGTAATACAATTCAAAACAGATTTGTATGTGTGGAAATAGACTCATCCATTTTATTGAGGTGTATAAGCAGTCTCATTATTTTTATGAGAATCTGATGTTTGCGTATATATGGAATGATGATTGCATGCTTCATCTGGGCATACCAAAACTTCTGAATATGAGCTGATTAGACAATGGTAGAAACCCACACTTTTTTTTTCAAAGATTTTATTTATTTATTTGACAGAGAAAAAGATCACAAGTAGGCAGAGAGGCAGTCAGAGAGAGAGGAGAAAGCCCCTGATGCGGGGCTCGATCCCAGGACCCTGAGATCATGACCTGAGTGGAAAGCAGAGGCTTAACCCACTGAGCCACCCAGGTGCCCCAGAAACCCACACTTTGACCAGAATAACGAAAGACGAGAATTACCCAGGATCCAGGATGTTCTGTCCTAAATGTCATGTACATGGAAGCTACTAGACATACTAATTCCACAAGTATTTCTGAATGCAGGGAAAGTATATTTATATATTATGAGATATATTAACCACTGTTTACATGTATGAGATTTGTGTAAGGTATGAGTTTGTGGGATGTCAATAAAAAATTGTCCGACACTCAGAATTAGACAAAAGAGATCTATTGTTAATATTAATGTTCTTCATCCCGCGGGTTAGGTTTGGATAGAATCTCAGAATAACCAAAAATCTTCATAAAGATTTTGAGATTATTGCCTCAATGATTGTATGGAAAGAAAATCCTCATATTGGAAAGAAAACCCTGAACCGAAAGTTACAGATCACTTTCAGTTTTTTCTCTTAACTATCAGAGGAAAAGGAAAGCATTAAAGGGTGGGGGATGGGAGAGACTGATGTGTGTTTTGATAACAGACTAGCTCTCTGTGTAATTCTATAGTTGTCACTTTATGTTATCTTCTTTATTAAAGCCTGCTGGGACCAATATTGGTTGGACTGGGTGCTAACCTTCTCCAGGAAATGAAGCTGATTCTAGAGGGATGATGGTATAGTGGAGAGAGAAGTGAGAACAATAAAGTACAGATATTGAGTGTACCAGGCTCAGGGTCTTTGACTGGAAGATAAAGTGAGCTTCAATTCTAATGACTCAGAAGTTGACAGAAATTTATACCCCTTATTATATAGAGATTATCCCCATGTAAAAAAAAATGAGATCTATTTCTACTCATCTTAAAAATCAATCATTTGAAATTTTTATGCTGAATTATTTGAGTAAATGAATCATAAAAGGCAAGATTTGGGAAATTTCCTATGAGTATGTAGGTCAAAAACTTTAACGTCAATAAAAAACCCAAATAAGACACTGTGCCAAACACCACAAAGAATATTTTACTAATTTTAATCAGGAACTATTATAATTATTCTAAAGTCTTAAATTACCAATAACAACATACCAATTTGCTGGCAAGATCATCCACACCAGAGAATCTAAAACAATTCAATGTCTTAAAGAGGATGCATTTTATCTATAAATTTGAGCAGCAGAGCTCCCCTCAAAATAACTCAATGTTATTTGGAATCTACCAATCAAGTAGTTTCTAAGAGTGACTTTACTCTGCAATGGATGAAATAACTCACTTTCACTGTCATTTACTCTCCCCAACACTCAGTTTCTTCAGATATAAAGCAAGAACAATAATAAAACCCAATAAATGAGGCTGTTATAAATATGTGATATATTAACCTTGCCCACAGAAGTGTTCAATAAAGGGCATTTCCTATATAAATAAATACATGCAATTAATTGTGGACATCCAATGATGATATAAGTAGTAGAATACCATACTTAAGTTTTTATTTTATTAAGATAACTAAGGCATCAGTTTGCATGATAGTAGGCACAGAAATATGTTGAGAAGACTATAGTTTTGTAATGGTCCAGATAAAAGATTATGAAGCACCAATTTAAGAAAGTAAAGGTTGAGAAAAAGAAAAAAAATATACCTGTGGGAGTTGTTAAGAATCTAAAATTGCCAAAGTTTGATTAGAGATGGTAGAACAAATGAAGGGCATAGAGAAGTCAAACATATCCAGATTTCTGAAATGGAAAATGGAAAATGCTAATAGGGAAAATCTAAATACCTTACAGGTCCTTAATGATCTGCTTCTTTCCTACCTCTCTGACCTCCTTTTACAGCATAAATAATAGAACAAAGAGAATTTTTAAAAATATAAACCAAAGCACATCACTAATCTACTTAAATCGCTCCAATGAATCCCATTGCTTTTAAGATAAAGTCCAAAATTTCCATATGGTCTAGGATGGTCATGATTGAGTTCCTGTGCTTATATCTCTCGGATTATTTTATGCCTCATCCCTCCTGAATTTCTTATGTCTAAATCACACTGCTCTTTTCTCATTTGGAGAACACAGCAAGCACTCTCCCAACTCAGATTTTCCCCCTTGCTGTCCTTGTGCCTTGAAGCTACTCTTCACAAGCCTGGACAATTCTCCATTTGGCCTCACCTTAAATATTATCTCCTCAGAAAGAACCTCCTTGGCTACCCAGTTGTTGTTTTTCTTTTTAATTGAAAACTAATTTTGTTATTATAGCGTTGTATTTATCTTTCTGAAAGGCATTGCTTAGAACATGTTACGTACATTTATTCATTTGTTTGATTGTTTATTGTATTAGCACTTCCAAAGATTTCCAGCTGCATGAATGCAGGGACTATGTCACTCCGCTTTAGCCACTCTGTGCCTGTCCATTATCATGGCACCCAGCATGTAGTAGGCATGTAATACAAAAATCTCCATGAAAGGATGAATCTCTTTTTTCAAGCCATAGAGTTATTTGTGGCTTGAAAAAAATATCTAAATGGAAATATGGATTTATAATCATTGCCAGAAAGTAAGTAAAACCCTTGGATAAAACGTGATGACTAAAGGAAAACAAAGAGAAGGAGATGTGAACTAGGATTAATTCTGGGACATTCCAATACTTTTAATAAAAGCTTTTTTTTTAATTCATAAAAGAGACACATATTTGTTGGAAAAATAATAAGTGTTCTACTGTGCACTACCCAAACTAGTCTTATAGATAGCTACTGTCAACTATTCTGTAAATATCTCTGAATATCTATTTTAAGAATATGCAAACCCATAGTTTCAATAAGTAAAGAGAAAATGGCATTTGCCGGAGTTTCAGGTAGATCAAGATTTTTGGTCTGGAAAATATCTTTCACTTGACAACTCACCACAGAAGGTAAGATCCCCTAAGAGACTGAAAGAACTGAAGTCTGAGCAAAATGAAGAAGGAGTTTCAGTGAAGAAGAGGAATAATTTGTGTGTGTCTCTGAGGAAATAAGAAGTTAAAAAAGTTGAGATAGAAACAAGGATGATGGCTAAAATTTCTGGGACCCTGGACTTAACATTTCTCTTTTTACCTCCTTTCAAACTTTCATAGTTTAAAACAAACAAAACAAAACAAAAACTTCACAGTTTGTGTGTGTTTGTACTTCAAATCTATCTTCATGCTTGGGCAGAGATGGGGGGAAAAAAAAACAACATGAGAACTAGATAAAGTGGAGAGGACATTTATGTTCTAGATAACAGAATTAGATCATGGCTGAATTTTATAAAATTTTCTAGTAATAGCTGGATAACTTACATATACTTTTGTTTACTTTCATAGAAGCATATTTTACTACCTGGTCTGCAACTTCCTTTTATCATTTTGTCACAAAATTCATTCCATGTTAGTAAAGGCAGATTTTATTAACCTTTTTTTTTGTCATTTATTTTTTTATTTTTTATTTATTTTCAGCATAACAGTATTCATTATTTTTGCACCACACCCAGTGCTCCATGCAATCTGTGCCCTCTATAATACCCACCACCTGGTACCCCGACCTCCCACCCCCGCCCCTTCAAAACCCTCAGATTGTTTTCAGGAAGTTCTATTTTTAATTTCTTGAGGAATCTCCACACTGTTCTCCAAAGAGGCTGCACCAACTTGCATTCCCACCAACAGTGGAAGAGGGTTCGCCTTTCTCCACATCCCCTCCAACACATGTTGTTTCCTGTCTTGCTAATTTTGGCCATTCTAACTGGTGTAATGTGATATCTCAATGTGGTTTTAATTTGAATCTCCCTGAGGGCTAGTGATGATGAACATTTTTTCATGTGTCTTATAGCCATTTGTATGTCTTCATTGGAGAAGTGTCTGTTCATATCTTCTGCCCATTTTTTGATATGATTGTCTGTTTTGTGTGTGAGTTTGAGGAGTTCTTTATAGATCCTGGATATCAACCCTTTGTCTGTAGTGTCATTTGCAAATATCTTCTCCCATTCCGTGGGTTGCCTCTTTGTTTTCTTGACTGTTTCCTTTGCTGTGCAGAAGATTTTGATGTACAGAAATCAGTGGCTTTCTTATACACTAACAATGAAAATACAGAAAGGGAAATTAGAGAATCGGTTCCATTTACTATAGCACCAAGAAACATAAGATACTTGGGAATAAACCTAAACAAAGAGATAAAGGATCTGTATTCAAGGAACTACAGAACACTCATGAAAGGAATTGAAGAAGACACAAAAAAGATGGAAGACCATTCCATGCTCTTGGATCAGAAGAATAAACATTGTTAAAATGTCTATACTGCCTAGAGCAGTATACTTTTAATGCCATTCTTATCAAAATTCCACTGGTATTTTTCAAAGAGCTGGAGAAAATAATCCAAAAATTTGTATGGAATCAGAAGAGACCCTGAATTGCTAAGGAAATGTTGAAAAACAAAAATAAAACAGGGGGCATCACGTTACCTGATTTCAAGCTTTACTACAAAGCTGTGATCACCAAGACAGCATGGCACTGGCATAAAAACAGACACATAGACCAGTGGAACAGAGTAGAGAGCCCAGATATGGACCCTCAACTCTATGGGCAAATAATCTTCGACAAAACGGGAAAAAATATACAGTGGAAAAAAGACAGTCTCTTCAATAAATGGTGCTGGGAAAACTGGGCAGCTATATGTAGAAGAATGAAACTCGACCATTCTCTTACACAGTACACAAAGATAAACTCAAAATGTATAAAAAACCTTAATGTGAAACAGGAGTCCATCAGAATCCTAGAGGAGAACATAGGCAGTAATTTCATCGATATCAGCCACAGCAACTTCTTTCAAGATATTAACCTTTTTTAAAATACCTGAATCAGGTATTTTCAATACAGATTGGCCTCATTTCTCAAAAAAACTTCTGCTAACTATGGACTTCACACAGTATTCCATACAACACTACATCTAACCAAAAGACATGTGTATGTGTATATGTGTTTGTGTGTGTGTGTGTGTGTGTGTGTGTGAGAGAGAGAGAGAGAGAGAGAGAGAAGAGCATGTGGCAATGGCTCAGTCCTATGTAATATGTGGGCCTTATGATATGTCCCGTCATCCACATGCAACTGGCCTGGTAGAAAGTTTCATTGGGCTGCTGAAGGCTTAGTTAGATGACCCAACTCAGCAAGTTTGGGGTGAAATCCTAGAGACTGGAGTATATATCTCAAACTATTACTCAATATTTTGTGCCTTTCCCCTAAAACCCAGATATAAGAAGCAAATGGTAGAGGTAATAATGGCTTACCAGAAGAATTTGTTCCCCTTTCCTCATGAGTTTTGATTCAATGAATTTGGCAGTTCTTATGCCCAAGGAAGTAATGTTTCTGTGAGTGGACATGTCCGTATTTTCCATAAATTGGAATTTGAGACCATCTTCAGATAATATAACCTTTCACAAAACTGAACCACTAGGAAGAGAAGTATTTTACTGGCTAAGAGGGTTGATCCTAATTATTAAAGGTCAATGAGTTGCTGCTATAAACTTTTTTGTAAGAGGACTATGTCTGAAACTCAAGGAATTTATTTGGAGTACATCTTGATAGTCCCTTGATAAACAGTTCTGATCAATGGAAATCTGCAGCAATTCAATAGAGATAAAATAATCAAGGATTCAGATTCTTTTTTTAAGATTTTATTTATTTATTTGACAGAGAGAGAGATCACAATAGGCAGAGAGGCAGGCAGAGAGAGAGGGGTAGCAGGCTCCCTACTGAGCAGAGAGTCCAATCCCGGCCTTGATCCCAGGACCCTGAGATCATGATCTGAGCTGAAGGCAGAGGCTTAACCCTCTGAGCCACCCAGGGGCCCCAAAGATTCAGATCTTATAAGAGTAAATATTTGAGTCACACCATCAGGTAGAGAACCCATTTAGATAAACTGGGGACAGAGAATAAGATGACCTGGAATGAGTTGAAAAAATCAGCTATGCTATTTAACATAAATCTTATGATAAACTACAAAAACAGTTTCTCTATAAATTGTGTTTTATGGGGTTAAATTGTTTATATTCTCCCTTTTTTAATCCTTTGCTTTATTTAGGTTTTAGAATATGACTAGACTGGCAACACTTTAAAGGGGAACCCTCTTACACTGTTGGTGGGAATGCAAGTTGGTGCAGCCAGTTTGGAAAGCAGTGTGGAGATTCCTTAGGAAATTATAAATAGAGCTTCCCTATGACCCTGCAATTGCACTACTGGGAATTTACCCCAAAGATACAGATTTAGTGAAAAGAAGGGCCATCTTTACCCCAATGGTCATAGCAGCAAGGCCACAGTCACCAAACTGTAGAAAGAGCCAAGATGCCCTTCAATAGATGAATGGATAGAGAAAATATGGTATATATATATATATAATGGAGTATTAAGCCTCCATCAGAAAGGATGAATACCCAACTTTTGTATCAACATGAATAGGACTAGAGGAGATTATGCTGAGTGAAATAAGTCAAGCATTGAGTGTCAATTATCATATAGTTTCACTTACTTGTGGAGCCTAAGGAGTAACACAGAGGACAGAGGACACCGAGATGGAGAGAAGTGAGTTGGGGAAAACTGGAGAGGGAGACCCCCCCATGAGAGACTGTGGACTTTGAAGAAGAAATTGAGGGTTTCTTGGAGGGGAGGGAGGGCAGGGAGGTGAGAGGTTGGTTGAGCCTGGTAATGTGTATTAAGGAGGACATGCATTGCATGGAGCACTGGGTGTGGTGCATAAACAATGAGCCTTGGAACACTGAAAAAAAAAATAAAATCACAAAAAAAATAATAAAGTGATATTGCAATATTGCAATTAATGGGACTTCATGCATTCCCCATGTTAGGGACACAAAGTTTACTTGGATGAAGGACAAGAATGGAGCATGAAGTGTAAGAAATGAGTGATAATTGAGAGGCAAAAGAATGAAATTTACTGAAGATCTTTTGTTTTATTCTCCAAATACATGATTCATCTTTCCTACCTTGCTGTCTGTCCAGAGATGATAACAAATATGGATTACATCAAAGGGATGGTCAGAGATATAGTGAGAGAGCTGCTAAGTTTTCAAGTGGCCTCTTAGGATAATAAACCAAACTGAAAGTATCAGCCAAGTCTTTATTTACTGAGATAGTATAAGAGACCATAAAGAAGTTGCTGGATCCCCAGAATTCCATTTCTCCTCCACAGAATGACACTGAGGGGAAAGTCAGGTGAATCAATGCAGATGGAGGGATCATCTCATTGCCAATGGAACCTCCAACCCAAAAGGCTCCTATCATTCTACAGACCTGGAGAAAGGGGAAAATGTCAGGAGTGGAGAAGTACTGGGCACTGAGTAAACACAGATGAAAATGTCTTAAGGCCTTTGCCAGCTTTAGAGGTCTCCAAATGTAGGCACCTGAGCCAGTAATGCAGATATACATGAGAGCATGGATGACTGACCCATGGGAGTTGGCAGGGAGGAGTAAGTCCTTTACTGTAATTCCCTCCAGAGGTTGCAATGTAACCAGTTGTGTACAAACTCTGGTATGAGGTGGATGGCTTCTTCCCATGATAGCCAGGGAAAGACTTTATAAGTGTCCATTGTTGGGCCTGAAACTCCTCAGAGATCTCATATTCTCTAGCTTCTCACTGAATTGAGCTAATCGGGTCTCAAAGGAATAGGAAGGAAGGAGGGTAAAGTCCAGTATTTATTCCCTGGTAATCTCTTTCCCTACCATGAGGCACCTTAAGTCAGCTGTGCCCCTGGACTGAAGGTTGCCCTTCTTTGAGGGCAATGGAGCTCTCACAACTAACTCTCTGTCCATCCAGGTTCTGGTAACTATTATTCCTGGTCTCAATCCTTAGAGCCTGGGATAGGGACTAACTGAAATTTTACTAAACCTGGGGGTCTGCACCTTTGTCATGTTTTTCCCCTACACCTATACCTCATAACAAAACCCTTTTTGTGGGTTGCCTGAGTGGCTCAGTTGGTTAATCGTCTGCCTTCCGCTCAGGTCATGATCCTAGGGTCATAAGATCGAGCCCCACATTGGGCTCCCCACTCAGCAAGAAGCCTACTTCTCCCTCTCCCTCTGCCTGCTGCTTCCCCTGCTTGTGCTCTCGGTCTAATAAATAAAATCTTTAAAAAAAAAAAAACCCTCTTTATTATTGTGACATCTTGAATGTTTTAATTACCTTGCCTGAGATAGCTTCACGGACATTCCTTCAATTTTCAAAAATTCACCTTTTTTTCCCTCATTTAAAAAAATAACTCTGTATTTATTGATTTATTACAGAAATATTTATTCTCCACTTACTTTAGTCAGGCTTTGTTCTGGGCTTTATAGACTATGTATGAACAATCCAGCAAACGTGAACTTACATTTAATTGGGGGAAAGGGGGCAGACAGTAAATAAATAAACATATTATATGCAAGAAGAACATAAAGAAGGTCAGAAGTAATGGTGATGGAGTTGTTGTTCTATATAAGGTGGTGAGACAAGCCTTCATCTATTTTGCCATATTTGAGCAGAGACTTGAAGAAATTGAGGTAGTAAGAGTCAGGCAGGTAACTGGGAGATTATAGGAAGAGCATCCCAGCAAGTAAAATGGCTCTAAGGAGGAAAATGTGCTTGGCATGTCAAAGGAATAGCCAAGAGGCCAACATACTGTAGTGGAACAAGCAAGGGGAAGAGTGGCTGAAAAGGTAGCCAGAGTGGTGGCTATGGGATGGGCCATGGGACAGTTGTTTTCACCTTAGGGTGCATAATCTTAAAAAAAAAAAAATCAAAGCTTCATCTCATTCAAATTAAATCAGAACCTGTGGATGAGGGCTCTAAAATTCATATATATTTTGAAAGCTTCCCAAAAAATTTTAGTGTATAACCAGAATTGAGAGCCACAGGTAAAAAGAAAAAAAAAATATATTGTATACTCCCCCCAAAAATACTTTGGCTTTTGGGGCACCTGAATAGCACAGTCTTTTAGGGGTCTGACTTTTGGTTTCAGCTTAGGTTATCAGGGTCCTGATAGAGCCTTGAGTCAGGCTCCATGCTGAACACAGAGTCTGCTTAGACTTTCTCTCTTCCCATCCCTCTGCTACTGCCCCTATTCTCTGTTGCTTTCTTTCTCTCTCTCAAGTAACTAAATAAATTTTTAAAAAAAGAAAACTTGGGGTTTTACCCTTAGAAAGATAGGAAGTCACTGAAGGGCTTTGAAAAAGGGAGAGATGTGATCTGACTTCTGTTTTCAGAGGATCTCTCTGTCTCCTGTGTTTAGGATAGATTGTGCTGGAAGGTGGATAGGAAGAGCAAAGCAAGAAAACCAATTAAGAGACAATTGCCACCCACATGCCCAAGATGATGGTGAAAGTGAAAAGTGAAAGAGACAGAAGTAGTGAGCTTCTAAGGGTATTTTAAAGGCAGAATTAACCTAATCTGCTCCTAAGTTGTCTGTGAAACATCAGATAAAGAGAGGACACAATAGTATCTGCAAGGCTTTTGATCAAGGCAAATAGGATAACAAAATTCCTAAAATTACTGAAATGAGGAACATTACAGGTGCAAATTTGGGGATAGAGTGGGATTTTACATTCAATTTAATACATATTTTAGCTTTTAAATTTACTTCTTTATTGAAACATCCATTTAAGTTTGAGAATGTCACTTAGACTTCAAGTGAAGTTTTCAAATAGGCAATTTTATGTGCAAATATGAAATTGAGAACTGTTGACCACCAACGTAACTCATTAAGTCTTCAGCATACAAGCAGTATGCTATTACCTGAGTGGTGATGGAATGAGGAAGTGCAGGTCCACAAGAAAGCAGACACCTGAGGATTGAGCTCTAGGACACACCAAACATGAGAAATCTTAGAGTTGAAGACAATCCAGAAAAGGGAAGTGGGGTGGGGGTGGGGGGTCACATGGGAAGAGGAGAACCTGCAGAAAGTGCAATCCTAGGAGCAAAGTGAGGAAAGTCTTTAAAGAAAGAAGAGTGAGTAACTATGTCAAAGGCTGCTTATAAGTTACAAATAATAAGGACTTCAAAATCTCATTAGATTTAGCAAGATAGAAGGCATTGACCACCTTTTGGTGAGAGCTGAATGGTGGAGTGCTATGGACAAAAAAATGACAGAAAAGAACTGGTGACTGCAAAATAGGCAACTACACATTTATTCTAATGGCAGGAAGAGAAATGCTCTGACAATAGCACAAGAGCTGTGAGGTTATAGAAGGGTTTTGTTTGTTTGTTTGTTTGTTTTGTTTTGTTTTGACATGAAAGATGTTACGGCATGGCTGATGGAAAAGATATATTTAGACTTACTCATTTGTCATCAATTCTGCAAATATTAATGTCAGTGTTTGTCTTTTGATATTGTTGCTGAATGCACTAATATTTAAAGGGAAGAATAAGAAGAATTAAACAAAATCTGAGAATTCATTAGCCACTACACAGAGTAAGACAGAAGACTGCCAAAATCATGCATCTGGAATATATAATAGTTTTTTTTTTTTTAAAGGAAGAAGAATGCAGAATAGTTTAGGAAGTCAAACCAAGACAGGGCCAAGGGATAGAAGCTATAAGAGATTTATATTAATTCCAGGGAGATTTCATGAAAGTAAGTATTTGGTAGAATTCTTAAATCAATCTCTTCTCCCAGGCCACTTGGATCTTCAGGGTAGGGTGTGTGTGCCTGTACATAAACTGAAAAGGAAAGAGAAAAGGAACCTTAGTGCTTGAAACTGGCCGTGTTTAATCTTTCTCTCTATAAGTGAGCTTTAATGCTCTTCCATCACCTGAAGAAGACGCCAACATGTATATCTCTTTTAAGACAGAAGTGGTATATATTTTGAAGACCAGATATATAAAAGTAGTAAGTCTTTAAAACCATTCTGCATTATGTCATTTTACAGAAAACATGTATATTTCTAAAAATAAAACAAAACCTAGGTTATGGAAGTCCTTAGCCAGAAGTTTGAAGGCATTTACATATGCATTTTAATATAAAAATGTAGTCACTTAAATGCATACTGTATCCATCACAACTCAGAGTCCTCTTAAACTACATAATTGCAACAACTCTTCTATTGCCATCTGCCATGAAGACAGAATTCACTGAAAAAGAACCAGATGTGGTAAACAAATTAACACGTGCACCATTGTCAAATGCTGCTGTTCTAAAGCGTGTAAGTGACATGGCAATTAATGCCTGTGAACAGCTGGTTTTAAAGAGTATGAAAAGTGATTACTTTGTCCCATAAATGGACAAATCCACAGATGTTTCAGGTTGTGCTCAGTTGTTGGCATTTGTAAGATGTATTTTGGAAAACACTGTGAATGAAAGCATGCTGTTTTGTAAAACTTTGCGGGATGGCATAACAGAAGAAGAAAACTTTCTGAAATATTTCAAGTGAGAGCACAGATTTTAGGGTAAGTGGGATGCAGTTTGCAGTTCTTAATATGGACACCAGCAAATCAAAGATCAGAGATAAAAAAAAATAGTCTTTCTTTACAAATGCCTTCTGGATATATTATGCTATCCACCACAATCATCTAAATGACCATGTCTCTGCAGAGATGAGAATAAATTCCATCACTTCTTGAATCTCTTCTACTTGCAGATCTTCAATGGCAATGATGGAAAAATTTTAAATCATGGCTAATTAAAATGAGCTCATGTGTTGCCTTTCTTTCTTGATCAAAAATTAAACTTGGCAGACTAATTAATAATCATTTAGATTTACAAGTTCAGATTCCTAGAATATCCTTCCTTTCTCACCTTTTTTTAAAATTTATTTTTTATTTATTTTCAGCATAACAGTATTCATTATTTTTGCACCACACCCAATGCTCCATGCAATCCATGCCCTCAATAATACCCACCACCTGGTACCCCTTTCTCACCTTTTGAATGATATAAACATTTTTGAGACAAAGGTAATTGCATCCCTATCATTGCTGACACAATTGAAACTGCTATAGAAGTTAGTCAATAAAATTAGAAGGCAATATTAGGTTTATCTTCTGTGGAAAAATATATATAACCACCCACCAGATTGATCATTTAATAATCACTCATAAAGCAAATTGGAAAATATTGTATGGTAAGAAAATAGAGTTGAGTTTCTCAAAATAATCATATTATTTTATTTCTAGAATCACTTTATAAGTATGAGGTTACTTTCCATATTTATCTTTAAATGTGAGTTCTTTATTATTTATCAAAATAGAGTCTCAGCCTTAATATTACACAGCATCACACAACAATTTGATTATTGACTGTATTTCAAATGCATCAGAAAATATATTCAGATTATATATAGAGCTAATTTGAGTAAAAACAATATGAGTCAACTGTTTCACATGTCGAAGAATTATTATAATTATGGTAGTTCAGTGGCATAAGTTCCTACTCATGATTATAAATTAAAAATAGGTGAGTGCTGTGAAGTGTGTAAACCTGGTGATTCACAGACCTGTACCCCTGGGGATAAAAATATATGTTTATAAAAAATAAAAAATTAAAAAAAAAAATAGAAGAGTGCAGCATTAAAATCAGAGAGGAATGTGGATTGTTTTCTAATTCACCAAGGACCAGAGTTCATAGATATAAAATGACTCACTTTCAATCAACCATTCTTAAGTAATACAAATAGAGATAGTGATGCACGAAGAAGCCGATTCAAAACCACCCAAAACAAACCAGAGTCGTATCTTTCTACTCTTCTCCCACATCGACAGTATCTGCACATTCCTAGACACCCTGTTATATCACCTGTTTTCTCTTAAGATTCTAGTTTAAGAAAAAAATCACATTGGGTCCCTCTCTTATGTGTCTGAAAGAAAGAATAGACATCAACTGATTGAAAAGAAAAGTGAAAGAAATGGATTAGTTGTCAAATACATCTAAATCTTTTCTTTGTATTAGTATGAAAAGAACTAAAAGAAGAACTAAAATCTCTCTATATATATTTTCTTATGGACACAACAGAATAACAGAAACAAGATTTACTTTTCTACTTTAAAGAATTAAAAAAAAAATCTATAAAATGAGGGACACTAGACCACAGGCATAGCAGGATGATAATCTTGGAGAGAAGGAAAACAAAAAGAAGTGAGCTCTTTGATAGCTCTGGGATACTATGTAGACAGCATATCTAGAAATGTGAGTTGAGAGACACAGTTTGGATTTCAAGAAGGCCAAGGCAAGTAGAACTGCACGATGGAGTATCATAGAGGACAGAGCTGAAAATGGAAGCCAAGGGAGAGGGAGAGAGATCTAGAGAAATACAGTTTTCCGTTGAGGCTTCACCTGAGTATAATCAACACATGCTAGGAAAAGAACTTAACAGAACATTCTCAGAGTTTACACACAGATAGAAACAGTTAGTTTTAATTAGATAATAGTTTAGTCTCACTAGAAAGATCTTCAAATGATGTGCTTTGAGTAGAATCTTAGAAAATTGTTGTTTCATTAATAAGGCCATATTAAAACTTCATTCTAGATCCACCTAGCATAGTGAACGTCAAAAGAATCAAATTGCTTCCAACTAACTTAACTGCACACAGAATAAGATTTTAAGATACATAAAGGCACAGAAAAATTATAGCACCCCAATCATGAAATCCATAACTGGCATAAGAAAGAGAAGGACGGAAGGAAGGAACGGAGGGAGGGAGGGAGGGAAGGAATAAATTACCAGGCATATGAAGAGGTCAAGCAAATATAACTCATAACGAGACTAAAATTTAACCAACAGAAACAGAACAAATGAAGGAGAGAGACACAAATAGAAGATAAGGAAAATAAAGATACTATTATAAATATGCTTCACTTACGCAGAAAGATAAAGAAGGAAGCATGAATATAAAAAGTAGGGGCAGGTAAGATATAAAAATGGCCAAAATTAATTTCCAGTTATAAAAAATTACATCTGAAATGAAAA
Source organism: Mustela erminea (assembly GCF_009829155.1). Lineage (NCBI taxonomy): Eukaryota > Metazoa > Chordata > Mammalia > Carnivora > Mustelidae > Mustela > Mustela erminea. The sequence goes on from NC_045621.1 coordinate 87,651,725, forward strand.
ATGCATTGGATAGGATTATAGTAGATTATATTCTGCAAATAAAAGATAAAGGAAGTTAAATACACATGAAAATAAACTATATAAGATGAAAAACATACAGAAAACATAACTTACAAATGTACCATACTAATAATGTAAGATGTTAATAATAGGGAAAGCTGGTTGTGGGGTATAGAAGAATTCTCTGTACTATCTTTGCAACTTTTCTGTAAATTGAGAATTATTCTAAACTGCATATTGCATTTAAAAAATTGAATGGGGGCACTTAGGTGGCTCAGTGGATTAAGCCACTGCCTTCGGCTCAGGTCATGATCTCTGGGTCCTGAGATCGAGCCCCGCATCGGATTCTCTGCTCAGCAGGGAGCCTGCTTCTCCCCCCACTCTCTGCCTGACTCTCTGCCTACTTATGATCTCTCTCTCTGTCAAATAAATAAATAAAATCTAAAAAAAAAAAAAAATTGACAATACAAAATTTTAAAAAATAAATAAAGTTTTAAAAAATTGAATGGAGAATAGTGAGATAAATAACTAAAATCTAAAAAAAAATAACAATACAAAATTTAAAAAATGGGAGAAGATATTTGCAAACGACATATCAGATAAAAAATAAATAAATTTTTAAAAAATTGAATGGAGAATAGTGAGCTGAGGGACAGAATCAAGCAGCCTATATTTATGAATTAGGGTCCCAGCAGAAGAGAAAGAGCTGTCAGAGGCAGGAAAAAAATATTTGAAGAAACAATGGTCAAAGTCTTTCTAAAGTCTTTGATGAAGCTACAACCTACATATTAAAAAAGCTCACGGAAATCCAGGTGAAGAAACATGAAGGAAACCACTCCAAGATGCATCATAATCAATTGCTTTAACTGTTCATGATCCATGTGACAAGAAGAATGTTGTAAATTCCTTCTCATTTTCTGCATATCCATTCATACATTGACCTCTGACTTCCTCTCCAAAGTCATATTTTGCCACAACAACATACACTATTGTCTAGATTTTTAATACAACTAGAATATTCAGGAAAACTAATTTATAGTTTCATGTGTTCACTTCTGCATTAAATGCATTAAATGATTTTCCTGTTCTTAAGCAATCCAGGACCACATACTTTTTTCCAAACGTTCTGCTCAAATGTCACTTCTTAAAAGTCTTCCCCAAGTTTATTCCATGAGCTTTGTAGGTCCTCTGGGAACGTTTGCCGAATGAATGAGAAGATGGATGTCTAAATGGAGTTCTCTAAGGCTTAAAGCAAGGAAAAAGGACACAGAAATTGAGAGGAAGTTAAATCATAAATCTAAGCCAGTACATTGGTACAAATGTCCTTGAAATTCCTTTGAGGAATGAGCACCACTGGATTAGTGGGTGATTATTGCAATTTAACAGGAAAAGATGGATTCTTATGGGAATGCTTTCTCAGGCTCTTTGCATTCAGTTTCATCTCTCTTATGATTGGGTGAGAATGGAAACATTTTCTTACAGTTCCTTCAGTTTCTGCAGAGGAATCCACACACAAAAGCATGCTGATGCCTGCATAGGTTTCAGGAGCCTTAGAGATAATGACGTCAGGGTGCAGTCAGGTCTCATGATACCGTTTTGAAAATCTAGATTTCATGGAATAACAATAGTAACACACACAATTTGTTTTGTAACCAAACTTTTTCAAGGGCCTGAGGGTAGGACTAGGGTGATACAATGATGTTACTTGTCTCAGCACAAAATTTAAAGAGGCACCCAAAATCTCAGCAATCATACTCATTTTTTTTCTTTTTCCTCAGTCCTTAATATGTCTCAGGATGATGCATTCACTGGTTCTGGATAAAAGTTATGATTTGACCAAAAAAAAAAAAAAAAAGAAAAGAAAAGAGAAACAAAAAACTATGTCAACACCCTTTAGTTGTATACCCATTTAAAATGTAAACTTGTTACTTAGCTGGGAGAGTTGCCACTTCCTTTAGCTCATCCCCTGCCCCCGCTCCCCGCAAAATCAAGTTGGAAACAAATGCCAGGCTGAAGTTCACCTTCATGGTCAGGTTATAGTTGGCCAGTCCAAACAAATACCTGAGAGGATACAGAGTCTTGTCTGACTCTGAGTTTCCTTAGGGAAACCAGTTGTCTTCAAGATCTTAATCTTTTAAATGGATAGAAATAGTACTATGCAAACAAACAAGAAATACAAACAAAAACGCCCGTGTTAATCTTAGGGGGTTACCACACTGTGAAATTTAAAAATATATATATTTTGCCTGACCTTTATTGACTTCAAATAGAAGTGTTCTGAATTTCAAAGTTAAGATGGATTTTCCAGTAAAAAGTTTTAACCTTAGCTAGCTCACCGATCTGAAAGCAAATACTTGCAGAAACACAGCTTTGCTTGGCTGAGTTCGTGCACCAACATCCGACAGTAAGAGTGAGGCAGCTTTAGTGCACTGTGCTGAACAGAACTGCAAGGAATACCATAGCCTCAAACTTACAGCCCCCCTTGACCAGATGCCACAGCTGTGGAGTGTGATCTGTGTCAGACCAACAGAAGGGACAATGGAATCAGAATTAAGTTGATGGACTTTGAACTTGGACTTAGAGTGCAATACACGCTAAGGCTATAGGCTGAGCACAGCTCAATCACACAGCTCTTAGTTACCAAGAGCTGACTCTTCATGCTGCTTTACTGTCTATAAAATGTCTTCATCAACAACTCCTTTGAGCCTCCTAGCTCAAATAAAAGAACTGATGTAAATAGTGTAAGCATTGATATCACATACTATGTGAAGAAACACGAGACCTGAAATAGATTTGTTCCAAGTTCAACATGGTAAGATTTGGCGTAGTTCCTGAAGCTATCTGGTCCAAATTCAGGATATTTAAAATTTTACATCCTTCTCTGCATTACATTGTCATATGCAGAGTGGAAAGAACATCAAATTTCTTTTTCCTTTTCTCATATCAGTATATGTTGAAAATGCCTTGCCTTTATTTTTGTAAACTTCAAATCTTTAATTTTGAAACAAACTCAAAGGTACAAAAAATTACAAGAGAATAAACAAATAATTTGCCCTTTATCATTTGAAAGAGTTATTTACAATGATCCCCCACGTGTGTAGTTTTAAAACAAGAACACTGGGGCACCTGGGTGGCTCAGTCTGTTAAGCATCTGCCTTTAGCTCAGGTCATGATCCCAGGGTTCTTGGATCAAGCCCCACGTCAGGCTCCCTGCTCTGTTTTTCCCTCTGCCTCTTGCTCCCCCTTCTTTTGCTCTTACTCTCTCTGTCAAATAAATAAGTAAAATCTTTAAAATAAATAAATAAAACAAGAACATATTTTCTATGAAGCACAACAGAATCATCAAAATAGAGAAATTAACATTAACACATCACTACCATTTACTCAACAAAGTTGAATCCAAGCTGCCATCTGAGTCTTACAAAGTGTTCCAGAAATGTTCTTAACTGCAAAAGAATACAATTCAGAAAACTGCGGGGGGTGGGGGGTAGGGGGATGGTGTTTGTATTTAATCTTCCTCTTCAATATGAAACTTTTTATCAATCTTTCATTAGCCTTCATCACACTGCATCTTCACAGATACAGGCCAAAAATTTCATAGACCATACCTCAATTTGAGTTTATCTGATGTTGCCTCACAACTAGATTCAGACTGTGCATTTTAGGAATATCACAGAAGTAATATTGTGTTTCCATGGCATCTTATTAGATTGAACAAGGTTTCAATTTGCCTTATTACTGGTAATGTTAATTTTGATCACTTGGTGAAAGTGATATCTACCGTGCTTCTCCACTACACAAACTTACAGTTTATTCATTATTTTTGTGTATCACTATGAGCCATGGTTCCCTATTTTATTCAGTAGGCTGTAATCCACTAACATCATTATTTATTTTGATATTCAGTTGTCCCACAATTGTCCAGTGGAAGTCCTTCAAGCTGCCTTCTATGTTCTTTTGTTTATGCCCCTTCATTGTTTGAGACTTTTATTATTCCTAGTACATGGTGTTCTAGACTCATGTTGTCCTTTTCTGGCCTACCTCTGGGATGAGATTTTCTGCAAGGATTCCTAGTTATTTTGGGGAAGAACAGAATTTAGAAACAACATCTGGGCTCAGAATGTGCTTATTAAGATTGGATGCCCTTGTTTCCAGACTTTCCACATGGAAAAAAAAAAAAAACTAGAAAAGAACATATATGAAGACATACAAATTTACATCTCTATTTATTCCTATATTTATTTCTATACTGAAAATCACAGGTTTGCATTAATGTCTTTAATTTCAATATAATACTGCTAAGTTCTTGTTAGCTTCCCCTATTTCCATATTTGTAATTTCCATCTCTGATGGTGAAAAATCCAGTTCTTATTATCCCTACCTGATATATTATTTATATGATCAATCGCCCTCTGTGTAATTGATCTCCTAATACTGCTGCCATCTTCTTTATGCACAGATTCCTCTCTCATCCCAGTTTGGCTCCAACGCTTTGCACCAGGCTGCACTATTCCCCACCACATATGAATACCCTTCTCTCCGTCCTTTGCTCCAATTTCCTGGACAGGGTTTCCCTATTATACAGAAAATGTTCTCACTCCACCCTCCTTACCCCACTTAGGGTCCAATACCTCCTGATGATATGGTCTTCTAGGTAGAAATACTCTCTCCTGGCTACAGTGATGATAACTCTGTTGGACAGTCATTCCACACAGATGCCCTTCTCAACCCACTTGGACTTGCACACCTAGTGAAGAGATAACCCTGGAGATGACATCTTCAGACTGTTCATAATCTGATCCTTCATGCCAAGATTCTCTCCTCCTACACAAGCTGGAATGTTCTCCTTAGGTCACTCAAACATTGACACTGCACTGGATTAACCTCTTCACATGCCCCTCAGGCTCCAACACCCATGCCAGGCCATGCTGTAACTCCCACCTTTACATGTGCTTTTCTTACCTTGCTTGAGCCCTGAAGACTCCCCACCACCCTCTGCCCTGCTTGAAATTCACCTCATTACTTTTGAGATTCAACATCTAGCATAGGGCCAGCCTCTACTCACCACATGAACATCCTTCTACACTACTTATATCAGAAATCCTAAAATATCAGCCATATGTTCATGGAGACATGCTTCTCACCATGTTTTGGCTCTCACATCCCAGGTCAAGCTGCCTCTTAGTGGGCATTCCTAAAGAGGTTTGGGTTTTGATCCTCCCCATTGGACCATCTCCTCTTGGAAAATCCACTTTATTCACTCTGATTATAACACCCCACACTGAGCACTGTGCCCCCACCCCTGGCATGGACTTTTATTGTTGGAAGACTGAACTTTTCAAGATGAATCAGAAAATGGAATGGGAAGAGGAAGAGTAAAGCTTTGTGTCGAAACACAGATAAGATGACTTTCTCTCTTACCATTGCCCTCTTTGTTTTTCAATAGGCATTTTATTCATAAAACTGATTTCCAAGTTCTTTCATCCTGATCAGAAGCCGTAGTCTCAGGTTGCTTACTAAGTCACATCAGGAAATGTTGTAAATGAACTAAGTGTAGGAACCACATTCTTTAATAAATCAACAAAATAAGCACATGTAGGAAGAGGAATATTCTTTTAGAGGAATATATTTTAAAAGATGCCTTGGAAAGAATGCTTTTTTTATGACACCAAATGATTAGGAACCATTTTCCATGATCTTAATTCATTTGAGAGAATAATTGTCAGCTGACAATAATTAATTGGAAAAGTTTTGTGTTAATTGGACAAGACTGACTTTACAAATGAATAAAACCAAATGATTTTTTGATTCATTAGAAAAAATATGAAAAATAATAGGAAAAAAGCATTCAAGTTGTAACATCAGCTGGGAATTATTTTGACAGCACACTTTATAGGGAAAAGTATGTTTGAAATATTCTGGCCTAGTTGTTCTTTTTCAGAACCTTATTTCATTTTTATTTTTAGACTCTTTCCTTACTGAGTATGTTCTTGGCCTTTGAAATACACTATATTGCTTTTTAAAGTGTGTTTATATGTACCTTACTTTAAAGAAACTGGACATATGTGAGAAACAGAGCTCAGAGTGAAGACTTAAAGCTTTCTGGGTTGCAAAGTCTGATGAACTCATATGGTTTGTAGGGTCAGATCAACTAAGGTCATTTTTAGATGATGCATGGTAGCTAAGTAGATCCCTATTACAATGTCACCAAGACTAAGATGGCTAACCTGCTTCATTATTAGGTCACTCTTCACACTCTGAGCAGCATATCAGAAAGGACAAGAAGTCTAAAGTGGGATGTGTATGAAGACAATCTCAACATCACCTATCCATACACACTATTTTTTTCTCCCACATCAGCACCTTTAGATCAAGGCAAAGAAATCTGGAATGAAGGAGGCTGAGATAGTTAAAGTACTGTATAGCTAAGTCTTCTGAATAAAAAAAAAGGGCACAAAGCATTGCTGTTTTTACGATCAAACATAGAAAGGTACATTGTAGCAATGGTTACAAAGGAAATGCAAAATATTTATATATACAATGGCAGAAAATGTGCCTGGAAACCAGGACAGACTAGCGCTGCATTCATGCCACTGCATATGGTACGTGAGGTTTGCTGCAGAGGCAGCCGTAGCAAAATGTGCCACCTAAAAATAATTGCAAATGGTACAAACCCAATACTGCTGTTCTGATCTTATACAAAAATCTTCACAGCACTTTTTCTACATACAACTTTGAAAGACTTAGAAAGGCCTACATGTAAAGATTCCAAGTTAAGGAGAAAGTTTCAACTTTATTCATGCTCTTGAGTTTATTGTCTACTGGTCACTTTTACTCTAATTATATCACACTTAATTTGTTGTGGCCCAAGGAATCCTTTTTTTAATATATGAGTATCCAGATTTATTCAAAACATAAATTCATGAGTTTATAAAATTGCTATATATATTATATACATATTATATGGTTTTCCCCAGTAACATATATGGTTATATAAATTGCCATATATATGTTTTATATTATGTATTATATATGGTTCTCTTAAGTAATGAACTTCCTTTTGATTTCTCACATTAAATCACCATACTCTGATCCAAACTTTGACAACAGTTATCTCCCACTATCTCTTCTTGCTTTGACTGCTATCCTGGCCAGACTCTAGATCTCAGCCAATCTTCTTGGCTTGCTTGATTTGAAAAGATCTGTCGGCTGCACCACCACTCAAATCCTCCTGAACTCCGCCTGGTGGGACTTCCCCTCTGTGCTTCCCTTGAAGGACAAAGGAGTGGAAACTTTTAGTGCTGGCTGTACTTCTTATTAATGCCAAATGAGGCTAAGTAGGATTTTCCTTGTCTTCCAAAAGTGAGACCCAATCAGAGGAGATTGTATAATAAAGAACTAAAATGAGACAAACCCTTAGGGAATGCTGTGAATATTATTAGAGAAAATTATTCTCCTTTCCAAAGCCAAGGGATCACCTACTTAAGAATGGATGCCCAGAATAAAGGGAGAGAGTTTTGTTCCCCAATGGCTGTCTGCTCAGGCAGTTAACTTACCACAGTATGATAGAGGCAGAAAGAGAGAATTAGAAATATATGCTAGAGCTAAGAAAGATGGAGCTGAATGGAGCTCCTTATCCTTCACCAGTTGTCAATGTGTGTTGTAAACAGACAGAACGAAGTACATCAGTAAGAGATCTGGGGTAGATTGATGTTAGTGGGAAATGAGTGGCATTGGAATAGGTCTAGCCAGAGCCTTATTTCTGGTATCAAGAAACTGTGCTATTTAACACCACTTTGGAAGGGAATCTTAACATCGAATAGGTGTCCTTCCAAGAAAGCCAGTATTTAAGTAACTGCTATATAAAAAGCAAGAATAACCAGTTTCAGTTTTCTAGAGAAACAACTATAATCAACCTAGCCAAATTGCCATCAGTCCTGGTTAAGTACAAGAAACACTCCCATTTCTCTCTCTATCTATTCCTCCTTCTAACTAGCCCTAGAAAGGGAAGGAGGGGAGTGTGTAAATAGTGATCCTGTCAGATTTTCCCTCTTCCTGCTCCTCTTTCAAAACACTGAAGTCATAAGAGACTTTGCCTGGGATGGTGGGAGGAAGAATAAAAGTTTGATTCTAATTTAATGTGAATGCTTATTAAATAATGGGACAGCATACTAAATACTGAAATGAAACTCTTCTAATTACTGAGAAATGACTAAGTTTATTGAAAATCCCAAGATATTAATGGACTCACTGCATAGTAGTATTTGGATACATAAAACTGTTACTCGTTTATATCATCAAAAGTTGATATTTCTTAATAAACTGTTTTACTAGTTAAGTGACCCTGACTATTCATTTACACTTTTTGAATTTTGGAGTTGAAAGTGTGACTTTAAATTTGGACAGCTAAAGTTATAAACAATGGAAATCCATGAAGGAGAGCAAAGAGCTGACAGGGTGGAAATGCTTTTCCTTCTGCCTTTAGTCAGTAAGAAGAAAAAGGGCTCTACCGCATGGATTTGAAGGTCAACATTGTATGGTAAAAAGATTTAACTGAATTTAGAACAGAAGGAGAACACTGAAGGAAGACCTATCTCAGGCATTAGGAGGTAGGAAATGACATTAAATGTCCAGAGCTGGGTAAGACAAGCCACAGAAAGGGAAAGAGGGGTATGACAAACCTAAAGCCAAATGTCAAAGCAAGACAATTTTTAGAATTAAAAGCAAACAAAAAAATAAAACTAAAAAAAAGCAGAGGCACAAGTCTTGAGAAGCCCAAAGACAATTAAATTGAAATACTGTTTAGGCATATTTTCATTTCACTAAACAAGTATCAATGAGTATCAAACCTGCTAATTAATGGGACTGTAGGAGTGAACATGATACAGTCATTTCTTGTCCCCAAATTGCTTATAATCTAGATAAACTGAAAGAGCCTAATGTTTTCTCTCTCCCATTTCTTGCCAATTAAAATGTTTTATAAATTTTATATTAATAAAGTATTTTTGATTCTCTCAATGTAGATTATTTTTAAAAATTTCATTACAAATTCACTTTTTAATCCTGTTAACAGCTGAATTCTATCAAAATTCTTGTCACTGGGGCAATGGTTTTTGCAGGCAGTCAATCTAGACAGAATTAAGCATAAGACTCGCTTGGAAAGCTATAACTGTACATAGAGGCCACTGATTTTGTCTATCTGGACCACAAAATACTGGTTGCCACAACCAGGCAGAGTTGGCTTAGCAGGGTTGCTAAATATAGGTATTCTATAGTCATTCATTAAGTTGAGGATTGTTCAGTATGGATATATGATGATAATTACACGTCCAAACGCTATGGGTGGAAGAGGACTGTAATCATTTCTCTTTGGTTATATCCTTCAGTAAGGTTCTTCTGATTTCTCTTTCACAAAGTATATGGTGAGAGCTCTAAGGGTTGCATTTCTTTAAAGCTTTTGTTGGGCTACCTTTTCTCTTTGAATTGCTCAAGTCTATTATTTCATCTCTGGTCTAAGTACCGTTTTATCCTGTCATGTACAAGATATATTACTACTTAAAGACAACTTTTGGTTGTTATATTGTGCATTTGTTCACAATAACATTCCTTAAGTACAGAAGTTTTGCTTTGTATAACAAACTTCAAAATGTTACTGTTTTTTCTTTACTTATTAATGGGAATGGCCACAGTTACTGTGATCTAACTCTAGTTTAGTTAAACATGTTATCTGTACTCTACTTCCTACATATTTTCACTCTGCCACCATCACCATAAGATATCTTCTGGTGAAGGGCTATTTGACACAGTCATTTGTAACTTAGAGTTCCTTGCTGAAAATAAGATTCTCCAGTGAATATGTGTATTATCACTGAATGACATTCTTTACATACTTAGCAACTGTAGTGCATCTTGCTGTATACCTCTCAGATCCTTTTTCAGGATGAAGTCATTCTTTCCTCCAATACTCATGAGCATTGGCTGCAGATGGCTTCTAATTAATTCATTTTGGAAACTGTCCTCAGCCTGAGGAAGCTGCCTCTCCCAAAGTCATGGCCATTGCTGGTGTCAGTGACTGGTACATGCATATCTGTGAAGTCTCGGCCTTGTTACTACTTGGGAAAATTTTGAGGGGACAATTCATTCCATAGATGCCCACGGGGATGGCTGACTTCTGTTGCATCTGCATTACAATTCAACTTCTTCCTCTGTCCTGTCCTATTCCCTTCACGTTCCTACAGTTGTTGTTACAGTATGTCTTCCCCAGTACAGTTTCTGCACACAAATTCCTATCCTAGATACTGTTTTTGAAGACTGTGATCTAAGCCAATTGGTGTCAAGAGCGCTTCTAAATAGTGAACTATAAAATGGGATATTAGAGCTAGGCGACCCACTGGCTGGCCACCACGGTGAATCCTATTACTGATAGTACAGGGGGTACTGATAAGCCCTGGTATGCTAGAGCAATGCAATTCACCAGTAGTGAATAAGTGAAAATAACTGCATTAGGTAATACAATATCTCAAACATTTAAGAAATAAAAAATAAGTAGTCATTATAATGTAGGAATTCAGTGTCTCTCATGGGGAACTATCAATGTACTAGAAAAAGACAAAGACTCTTGATTGATCACTGTTGTAAAGCAATATGTTAAAGTTACAATGTCTCTTCAGAAATACGCACAAAATATTCATATTTTCTGAAGCTAGAGAACATGGGCTTCGATAGAGTAGAGTAGAATCCTGAGATTAAGGATGTTGATATCTGCATCAATGGTCAATGATCCCTAGAACCTTGACACTTCAGATAACCTTAAACTCTCTGAGCTTTCAGAAATGTCTCACTCCCCCTGTTCAAAAACTACCTTTTTATCTATACTTAATGATGATGCAGACACCTCTGCTTGCAAGACAACACATTCTTTTCTCAGGTTATGCCTTCACTTCTGCTCCTTGCTAGATTAAGTTGGCTGAGGAAGTGCTGGGTCTGCTAAAGGATAAAAAAATCATTAAGTGCCAAAGAAACTGTAGGACCTAGCCAAGATTACAGACAGGACCCTGGAAATTTCACGTGGGATTAGATTGGAGGGTGCTAGAGCAAGGATAACAAACGATATGGTTAAATCAGGGGCAGTTTCCTCATATAGGAACACTTTTTGTCACATAGAATTGAGCCCTTTGACAAGGGCAGGGGGAGATGGTGCTAGTTACTACTGGGTGGCTTGTGAAAGGCTGGAAAAAGTGTTTGCTTTTCACTAAATAAAGAGAAATGCAGAGATACCTTGGTAAACAGTGGGGAAAAGATATAATGTTCACAAACATGGGCAATAGGAGTACCTAAAAACATAAACCTGTGAAACCCTATGGGAACCCTGAGTGCAACTCATTTAGCAAAGTGGGAAGAAAAGTGTTAATGAAGGGTACACCAGTACTGTAAATATCTGTGATGGCTGTCCCCTGTAGATTAGGAATGATTTTAAAAGATGTTATTATGTGATTGAAAGAAAGGTGATGGAATGCCACATTAATAGAGGCCAGGTGGCAAGACTTAATTGTCAGGAGAAAGATGAGTGAAATTATTGAAATATGTATCAAAGTCAGAGTGGAAGCCAGGGACTGAATTGGCCATCACTATGGTAACTGTTAATAGAACACAGTGCTTTTGGGAAAAAGCTATATGGTAGCCAACAGTGACATTGCTTGATTTACAAAATAAAACAAAGCAAAGCAAGCATTATCCATACTGGTTGAAAAGGAAATCAAGAAAAGCAGCCCTAATGAAAGTCATGATGCCTTGCCCAGTTTGTACACTCAAGTCAGTTTATAGACTTGGAACTCACAGAGTGAATGGGAGGCTGGGTCTCTAGCACCCTATAACAGCATAGGAAATGTGCAATGGTTGTCTTAGTTCTTCCCCCAAATAATTTCTGAATATTAACTCAATAATCATTTCCTGGCAGTATATGGCAGAGAGATAATAAATGGATAATAAGTGAATCTGGCTCAGGTTCATTTCACTCTGGTTTCACTTGTTCCACAGACACTCCAGTTAGTAATTTTCTAAGTCCTCAAACATACAATCAAAATGTGCACCATATTTGTTAGTTGATAGAATCCTTTCTTCTGGTTACTATTGCATATCACAAATTATCCCAAAGCTTAGTGGCTTAAAATAAACATTTTATATATCTCATGTTTTGAGGATCAGGAATTCAGCAAGAACTTGGTTGGGCAGTTCTTACTCAAGACTTCTCATGCTGGTGTGGTCAGATGTTGTCTGAGACCGTAGTCATCTGAAGACTCAACTGGATTAGATATCCAAGATAACTCACTCACTTGGATACCATCTGATACAGGCTGTTGTTTAAGAGCTCAGGTGAGGATGTTATCTATAATAGTATATGTTGAGTCTTTAGGGTATTTGGAGTTCTTACATGAAAGCTGTTTTTTCCCAACAAGCATTTCATGGGAAATAGGGGGATAGTCCATGGCCTTTTCTGACATAGCCCTGAAAGGCATATAGCTTTACTTTCACTGCATCATCTAGTGATCAGACTACCAAGATTTAAAGGAGACAGAATAGGTGGAGTCTGAAAGATTTTTGAAGCAATGTTATTAGAATTGCCATGCCTTCCCATTGATCCTGTGAGGTAAATTATAATGGGAAAGGCCATAGCAAGTTCCTGGAACTGTCCCTTCAACAACTTGACCAAGACAGTAAATGAAAATCTAAAAGGAATGGTAGATTAGTGTCACCCTTGTAGTCTTAAAGGACATGGGAGTGGTAGTCGTTATCATGCTCTCATTTAATTTACTAGGTAGGGTAGTCACTATAAAAGCCAGAGGGATCCTGAAGTTTAATTACAGACTATCAAAAATTCAACTAAGAAATAAAACCCAACTGCTGTTTTCCTGGTAGGAGTAGTTAAAGCACATTAGTGTAAATTTAGGTAAATGAGATGTAGTCATTATTTGAAGAAAATATTTTATTCCCTCTCTATTAGGAAGGTGAATCAGAGGTCGTTAACAATCACATAGAATGAAAAAAGTATGTATTGTGATATGTATGTTAACTCTCCTTCTTTCTATAATATGATAGTCCAAAAGGACCAGGATCCAATGGATATTCTGTAGAATTGTAGTAATATGGTTGGCATTATGTTACTTGGACATGATGAGTAAGAAGTAGCATGCTGTTTACTTCGGTGAAAAAAAAAACACATGGTCAAGAAATAGGAGTTTAAAACCTAGAGAGATTTAGGAGTTACCGATATTAGTGAAGTGTTTATGTGTCCAGTGAACTGGAATATACCAAAATATGCCATCTATAACAAAGAATAAGTTATTGCAACTAAGATCTCCCATTACTAAGAAAGAAGGACTGCCTTTATTTGGTTGCTTGAGGTTATGGAGACAGCATATTCCACACTTGGGAATATTGTTCTTATTCATTTAGTTGGTGATGCAGAAGCCAGCTTTGGATGAGGGGCTGTACAAGAAGGACTTTGTAGCAAGGTCAAACGATAACAAAAACTGCAAAGCAAGAAGACTTGCTAGTTTGGCCACTTAACTAACACAGCAGACTCAAACTATGACACTCAAGACAAATCTTGCCAGCTGTTTTTGTAGATAAAGTTTTGTTGGAACACAACGGTGTCTATATAATTACACATTATGCACAGCTGCTTTCACCCTGCAATGTCAGGGTTAAGTACAGGCAGGCCTTGCTTTGCATGGTTCTGATGTGTACAAATTTCAGTGACCACAGTGTATTTAGATAACACCAAGCTCCCAAGAACATGGTTCAAGTTTCAGTTACCATGTTATAGTAACTGTAATTCCATCAAGCACAAACTTTTCTGCTAGCTCTTCAGTCCCCAAATCACTGTAAAAATAACAAATACATATCATAATCAATGGCCAATCAGCAAATTATCTTTGAGCATCAACTATTCAGTTGATACATAGATAGAAAGTATGTTGTTGTGTTACCACCTACTTTTCTAGTGATAAACTCATGCGGTATTTTTTTTTTTAATGGATAATCAAGAGAGAGAGAGACGTAGCAAAAAAAATGAAAGTGTTTGAAGAAATAGAAACTAATAATGCTTGATGTGAAATTTGAGTATAACATAAATAAAACTAGAGAAGCAATAGAGGACCATGAGAATGTTAACATTACTGTCATTAGAGATACTCTAGATATAGAGTCAGAGACGAATTTGATGAAGGAGAATTTATCAACATAGTAAGTAAAGTGGGTGTGATGAAAATGATGAAGATGTCTCAGAGGAAGTGATGTTGGCAAAAAACTCATAACCAAAGAAAATTTGGAGATATTTTATTGAAATTGAAAGAGCAAAACATAAAATATTGGCAGCTGATGCAAACTTAGAAAGAAGTATGGCAATTTACCAAGGCACAGAGAAAATGCTCATACCATATATTTAGTTATACAATAAGAAGAGAGCAAGTATTGTTCAAACTACTTCTAAGTTTTTTTATTCAGTCTTTTCAGAGAATTGTAAATTCACATGCAGTGTTAAAAAATAATCAGACAGATCCCATGTGCCCTTTATCCAATGGTAAACATCTTCCAAAACTATAATATACTATCACAAACAGAATAATAATTTTTTTTAAAATGTAATTGTCCACATTTTCAATGTCTGAAGTCACAGTATTCTAGATAAACATTGGTTCTACTATTTTTTAGAATTTCCTGTACATTTACAAGTGGCTATGACTATTTGGTGTTTTGACAAAAATTTTAAAGGCTACGGAGCAATCGTAATTTACCCATTAATTATTGAGATTGCTTTGCAGTCTCATAGTCTGCATAGTTATTGTTTTCAGGACCTTCTCAAAAGTTCTTTTACCCTGCAAAGCAAGGACTTCTGAAGGTCCGACAGAGTCTGTATGATCCATAGAGCCTAAACTATTTACTACCAGGGTTTGTACAGAAAAAGTTTGTCAACCTTGAGGTATGCTATTAGTAGGCTTTTTATGTACTCTGAAATATTTCCATTTAGCGGGGTATGTTATCTGAAAGAATCAGATGATTTTTGGAAAAATCATTAGGAACTGTCAAGAAATTCACATCTAGAATATAAATAAGAACTTAAAGGTATTTGAAGCTGTAAAATGTCTAGCATTAGAGAACATTAGAGCATTCATTAAAACGGGGTGGATTCTATTGAGTGGCTGAATGAATTGCATCTCGCCCACCCCACATACCTCCACCAGTATATGTCTGGAATTATTTTATTTTTATCCTTCCTGTCATGTCTTTATGGGAAAAAATTGGTAAGATAAGAACTGCATGGTACTGAGATTTCAGGACAGCTCTTTTAAACTTACTTCTTTGTTGATCTGTCTAGTTTAATAAAAGTGATTATATTTTACTTGTACAAATGTTCTAAGATTGAAAGGTTTATGTTTTCCCTACTTTGCCTATACAATGTCTTTAACAAAAAAGTTCATTTTATTCACTTATATTAAGATATTGTGAGTAATTTTAAAAGTAGAAAAAGAGTCACTTCACAGAGCAGTTTTTTTTTAAATTAGCTCTTGCTTTTCAGTATTTAGAAATAATTAATTACATATGAATTTGCATTATTATTTTGGAATTTTGAAGAGCACCACAAGTGATATTATTAAATAGTTTTACAAATTAAAAAAAATGGAAATCAGAGCATTAGGACAGGAGAGATTTGGGTTCTGTCTGTGTTACCATCCGTGTACTCTTTATCCATGATGACTTACTGTCACCATTAGAATGTCAGTGCTCAGGAAAGCATAGGATACAAATTAATCACCATAAAAAGTGTTACTCAGGCAACTCATCTTGAACAATATTGAGTTGAGTCTGCAAAAAAATGATGAAGACAAAGGGGAGAGACTCTACCAATATGCTTTTTATACCCTTAAAAGACCTACTGAGACTTTTGCTTTTCATTTATTTTCACCTTGCTGTATGACTTTGGCCACCTTTAGTCAGTCGTTTTCTTATCTGTAAAACAGAGGTAATAAT
This sequence comes from Mustela erminea, assembly GCF_009829155.1. Lineage (NCBI taxonomy): Eukaryota > Metazoa > Chordata > Mammalia > Carnivora > Mustelidae > Mustela > Mustela erminea. The sequence continues at coordinate 87,667,754 of NC_045621.1, forward strand.
AGTACTTACCTCAAATGTTAGCTTGAGAATTAAAAGAAATACTGCTTGTGAACGTTTAATACAAGGGTTGGCAAAAAGAGTTCTGGTAATTATCGCAGCCTATGAACAAGCTCTGAGTTCAGCCAGCAGTCGCTTAAAAAAAAAAAATAAGCTAACTCTAATGTGATATGATAAGTATTACAAAACCCATTTGATGTAGTACACAGTCAGAAGCCACTTTACCTATTGACCATGATCTGCTTTCTGAGGCAGCCAAGTCAATAACCTCTCATCTTGTGCTTTTTAAAAAATCAAATTGGTGCCCACATATCATAATGATGCAAAAAATATCAGGGTCAAAATAACAGAGGAAAATTATAGGTTGGGAAGTCATTAAGAAAAACTGCAAACACAGATAAAAGCCAAGGGAGTAGTATACTCTCTGTGTGGCAGCCTTTCAAGCACAGTGCCTAGCAAAGAAAGACCTGAAAGACTTATTCTCAGTCATCAGTCCCTTGGAAATAGGAGCCCTTTCCTCGATCTAACAGAATCATCATTAGAGCAGAAAAATTTGGTCTGCGGTTGTTTCCCTCAATGTGTCCTTTTGCTTACAGTCTGAAATGTAGGAGACTGAAAATATTCAATAAACATTTGCCATATAGGCTTTAAGAATCATTATCAGCCTAAAATGTGGGGGAAAGTACATGGCATTGAAAAATATTCTGCTAAATAATTTTGGCACAAGGCAAAAAAGACAAGCATCATTTGGAACAGTATTTTGTTATTAAAGAAGTAAATATTTTAAATCACTTTTTTTCCCTTTTCAATATATTGAATTAATTATCTTATCAAATAAGAGATGGAAGGTGAGATGACATAACTTAATGTAGAAAGAAATGTGACTGAGGGAGTGAGATGGATGAAACACACTTATTTAAGGAAAATAAAATAAAATAAATTAATATCCGCATTATAGTTAAGAAAGTAGAGATTAAACTAAATAAACATGCAAGTAGTGTGGAAAACAAATCTGACATGCTCTCCCTTAAAGATAAGTAATAGGCTAGAGATACTTCAATGATCAGAGAAAGAATGGAGAACTTCTATAAATCAGTAATAAAAATACAGACATCCCAAAATAAAAGTGGGTAAAATAAATGAACAGGCACGTTCCAAAAGAGATATATAATGATCAATACATGTTTGAAAAGATGCTCAATATTATCATTCATTAGGGAAATGAAGATTAAAACTACAAAGAGATACTACGGCATACCTTTGGAAATGACTAAAATTTATAAAGACTGGCCATACTAAATATCACCACTGATGTGAAGCAAATATAATTCTTATATATTGCTGTTAAGAATATAAAATTTGTAAGACTATTTGACATTTTCTAGTAAACACAACACATACGCTGAATGCAACATCTATGACATAGCAATTCCATTACTAGGTATTATGAAAAAATACTTTTATATACGCAAAAAGCTGTGTACAAGAATGTCATAGTGACTTTATTCATAATGGTTAAAGACTGAAAGCATCCTAAATGTCTGCCAAGAGAAAAATGAATATCTAAATTGTATTCATACAGTGGAATACCCCTTAGTAGTAAAAAAATAATAAACAGTATACACAACATGAATGAGTCTTCAACGTGTCATGTCAAATAACATAAGACAGTTATAAAAGAATAAATGTATATGATTTCATATATAAAGGTCAAGAACAGGCAAAACTAAGCTATGGTGACAGAAGACAAAATAGTGCTAACTTTTATGGGTACAGTTGGGATTGACTGGAAAGGTCATGAGGGAACTTTCAAGTATGATGGAAATATTGTACTGTGATTTGGGTGGTCTTATGCTGAGTATATTATCAAATTTAAGCACAAAATTTGGTAAGTTTTGACAAATGTGCTAGATCATATAATCATCACCACAATCAGGACTTATATCTATTCTGTTCTATATGGTGGCCAATAGCCACATGTGCTAATGAGCACTTGATACTAAGAGATGCTGTAAGTATAGACTACACTCTGGGTTTTAAAGATTTAGTACAAAAAATGTAAAATACTCATTAATTTTTACACTGGTTACATCTTAAGGTGTTTAATCCTTCTCTGTTCTTACCTTTTGTTCTCTGACTAGTTTCTTTTCCTAGTGCCTTGGTGTGGTTTTCTTTATGCTTATTCTGCTTTGGGTTCTTAGAGTTTCTAGGATATTTGGTTTTATAGTTTCCATCAGTTTCTTTTCATTTTTTCAAAAGATTTTATTTATTTATTTGACAGACAGAGATCACAAGTAGGCAGAGAGGTAGGCAGAGAGAGAGAGAGGAGGAAGCAGGCTCTCTGCTTCGCAGAGAACCTGATGTGGGAATGGATACCAGGATCCTGAGATCATAACCTGAGTTCGAAGGCAGAGGGTTAACCCACTGAGCTACCCTGGTGCCCTCTTTTCATTTAGTTTTTAGTTTTTAGTTTTTTGCCAAGATTTTTCTTCTCTTTCTTTTCTTTCCTCCCCTTAGAATTAAATTATGAATATTACAGTACATTTAGTAATGTTCCTCAGGTCACTGACCTGCTAATTGCTTTGTTTATATTTCTTTTCTATGTGCTTCATACTGGTAGTTTCTAAGTCCTTAAGTATATTGATTTCTTCAATATCTAATCATCACTAATTTCATTATTTTTTCCACTATCACTATTGAATTTTATCTCTCTAGAATTGGCATTTGTATATTTTGTTTGGTTTTTATTCACTTTACTCTCTTAACAGGTTTGTGTTTTCCCTTCAATTTTCTGAATATATGGAACACATTTTATTTTTCTGGATCTGTTTTAAGTAAAATTATAATTAGAATTTACAATTTAAAAATTACCTCATCTATGTAATTTTTTAGTTTGCATTGATTGAGTTTTATCCTCCTTATGAGACCAAATTTCCTGCTTCCAAGCAAGTTTGGAAATTTGGATGCTCAACGGTATGAATTTTACATTTTTGAGTTCTTGGTATTATTGCATTCATGTAAATAGTGTTGGACGTTTTTTTACAGGTAGTTTAAGTTACTTGGAATTTGTTTAATACATCTAATGTTTACTTTTAAGCTTTGCTGGTCATTGCAGAGCAGTCTAATCCAGGGCTAATTGAGCTTTATTACTAAGGTGATATTTTCTAAGAATTCTGTCTGATGTTTTATTTGTTGAGATTTTTCAATTTTTGGCTGGTGGTAATATGAACTATTCCTAGCCGTGTGTGAGATTTGGAAATTGTTCAGTTTTCTCTTTTCTGGAAGTTCTTTCCCCAATTGTTGTAACTTCCTTTTATCACATGCATTGAGTTGTACTCAGCTGAAGAGTTGAGGGATCTTCTTCAAATCTCTTTACCCTTCCTCTGTGCAACAACCTCTCTTCAATATTGAGTCACAAATTATAGGCACCATAGCTTCCATAAACTTTGATCTATGTCTCCTCATATTAATGACCACCACATTCTTTGTAAGTTTTTTTCTTTTTCTCCCATCACAACCCCAAAACTTCTTCTAGGCAGGAAGCTGAGGTGATCAGAGGGTTTACTTCATCTGTTTTCTGTCACTTAGGATCAGCATCCTATGCTATCTGTTGCCCAATATCTGAAAAACATGGTTTCTAATATTTTATCCTATTCTCCTGTGGTTTGAGATAGGGACATAAGACTTTTTATTTCATACAGATATAAAATTAAAATCAGTAATTATCTTTGAATTGATTTGTTTCCATATTTAGCAGATTATACATTCAGGTACTCTTTAAGAGGCTCAGAAATTCTTATTAATTGGTTCAAAGAATGCAGAAAAATGTGCCCCCCAAAAGTGTAAACATTAAATAGAGAACCATGAAAAGAAATAAAAAGTTGAAAAATAAGCTGGTAAATATTTCAATATTTGTATGGATAATTTATCAGCTTGTCACTCAGCAAAATTTTGGATTCAAAATTAGGAAGTGCCTCTTGAGAATAGAGATTGTTAAGAGATAATATAGGTTACTAAGAGAAGTTGTTCTAATGTTATTTTCCCCTGGAAATAAGGAAGAAACTTTTCCTCCATAAATGTTTTAAATAAAGTTTTCTGGAAGAATAATGCTGAACAGGATAAATGATTTTTTTTCCAATTTCTCTATTTTTATAACATGCTTTCTCTCAGTCATCTAAGAATGCTTAATCAGCTAATTTCTATTTTCACTGATTAGCCTTCTGTGTGCCTGGCTCACTAAATAATCCAGTCACCATCTACACTTTGAGAATGATGAATCATGACACATATTCTTCCTACCCTTCTTCTTCTCCAGAATCTCCTTTTCATCAAAATCCTCTTAATGAAAAAAATAACTTATTTATCAAGGAATGCCATTATATAAGATTTCAGTAAAAATGAATATTCTGTATGACTGAAACTTATCTCTTTGTTTATCTACACTCTAAAATGTTAAGCAGCTGTGTTTTGCATGTTTTTTTTCTATTTAATTCTTAAACACAGTGCTATTTGATATCCGTAGTACCAGAGTTACTCATTTGTGAACACCAAAAGCTGTGTAATATTCTCACATACCGTGTGCGTGACTCTTGACTCTTTTCCAGAGGGTTAAGATTATGGAAATTAGACTCCTGGATGAATGACTAATTACTGCCAAGGTAGAAGCCTATGAAACTGTATGCAATGTTTTTATCAAGGAAACTAAGGATGATATTAAAAGTTTTATTCATTAATTCATGTGTTTGATAAATATTTATTGCATTCTTATTATGCTTCAGAGACTACATTTGAGTATGTAATGATAAATATAAATATTACAATTTTTTACAATATATAATTACAAAATGCCAATTTCAAATATAAATATAAATAAGTAAAAATAATTAACATTAACACCTTTATTCTCTGCATTTAACTTTCCATAATGGGTTAGCTACACTCTATTTAATATGTAGTAGTGAAGTTGAATTTTTTGTCAAGAACTCTTTACTACTCTAATTTACTGTATTTACTCTTCTAATCCTAGGTATAAATTATCAAAGTGCTTGGAGTGCAGTTCTGGGTAGTTTTGAAATAATACATTTAAATAGTGATAGAATGTAGTTTACCCAGTATGGTTTAAAAAAATAAGCATGCATTTCGAATTTATCGTTGTGTACCGTGTAAGAGAATGGTTGAGTTTCATTCTTCTACATATAGCTGTCCAGTTTAAAAAAAAAAAAATAATAATAAGCATGATTGATCTGACTGTGGCACAAATAAACCTCACTTTTCAATTTCCTAAAGTCCTAACTTTACATTGGCTCTCTGGATAGTATGTTTGAGTCCTAAACCTCACACTAGAGTAATACTAATGATTTATAATTATATCTACAGTAAAATGGGATACTCAGAGGCTTCTTTCAGCAAACGTCCTCCTACAGATGTGATCTGGTTTATGGTGGCTATTTGGTATTGCACATTTTTTACTACAAGTCTCAAAAAAAATCTTGATAGAGTATTTCTGTAAGTAGTTCCAGAGGATTATTGATGACTCTGCAAGGATGCCAGATTGCCTCATTTTGAGACAATTAAAACAGGACTTTAGGCAGCCATTATTTGCATCTTCAGGAGAAAAACCCATTAGCACAAGGCCAGGGGTTCACTGGGGTCTGGAGAAGCTACTTTGAATAATAATCCTGGACCCCAGTAAACTTGAGCAAGCAGAGCTAGTTGATGCCTGTTAGAGCAGTCTGCATGTAGACAGACGGGCACAGAAACAGAAGCTGGGAGTCTTTTAGGATGATAACTAATATATTTTTTATGAGGCCAACTGAAATGAGACTCCAGAGAGAGCAACAGAAAAGACTGATCAGAAAGAATAAAATTGGTGACAAGAAGATTGGAAAGTAGAATTCATTGTAAAACATATAAATCATGGGGAAGTCTGTGCACAGAAACAGACTAAACTTCAGAAATCCACATTTTGCTAGAGGTCAGCTGAATGAATTATCAATGTGAATACTTAAAATCTTTAATACTTTACCAGATATGGGAGAAGACCAGTTGTTGACTAGAAAGAAAATACCATCTCTCTGTCAGGGGGTTCAACATCATATTAGGAAATACCCACGCACAGATTTGGAATAAAGAAGACAGGAAGAATTCTTTCAAAGGTACACTTACAAAACAAAACAAAACAAAACAAAAACCCCAAAACAAAAGACCACAGTTCTTGGTCTCTGTGTTAGCAACCAACATACAAACTGACCCACTCCCACAGTCAATATTGACACTGATATTTCCTCTTCCTGAAGTAGACTTAACTAATGCTAGATGAAATGCAACCAATGTATTTTAACAACCAAGGGTTAGGTGTTCTAGTAGGGATAGACATGGTGAGGGGGACAGATGAAGTGAAGTCACCATTATTATTATTATTATTTTTAATGTCCCTAGTTCTTGGCCTAGCCACCTCTTCTCATATAAAGTTTTACAAATAAACTACTCCAAAATCCACTATGTTCAGGTACTATGCCAGGCACTGGAAAAACAAAAATATTAAAAATTTGGTCTTTTTCCTCAAAGAGCTCATAAATGAGGAAACAGATAAACAGTGGGAATTGTGTTTGATAAGTATATTACATATCTTAGGTTTCTATGCCCACATTATAGAGGTGAAATATGAGATCATTACATTTCATTTCCTTCTTCAAGAGTTGGAATACTTGCCTGAAGAAACAGAATGCTAGAAAATTTCATCGCCCTAGCCAATACAAATGTAAAATAAAGCCTAAAAGACTAGTTTTATTTCTAGCAAAATTCAGAGAAAAATGTGACAACTTACAAAGCTATTTATTCTAAAGACTATATATATATATTTTAATTAGGAATACTAAATCTCATCTACTGTAACAGGTTCATTTCATGCTGTTCAAGCTTCATTTAAAAAAAAAAGGCAAAATGAACTAACAATAGAACACTTGATTATAGCTGCAACTTAGATGGAATAGGATTTTGTAAATAGTTTTTATGGTGTTTTCATGGATATTTAAGACTCTAATAACAAGTATCTCACTAGAAAAAATATATGTAATATTAGTTTTTCTATTTTGAAACAATGTAGTATAAGCTATGTGTACAGTATATGCACAGTACATTCATATATAAATATGTATAATGCACATAACATACACACATGTATACACAGACACATTTATGAAATAAAAGGCTGACTCAGAAAACTAATGAAATTGATCATGCCTATCAAAATTCAAGGGGTATTATTCTTCACAGAGCTAGAAAAAATAATTCTAAAATTTGTAGAGAACCTCAAAAGATCCTGAATAGTAGAAGTAATCTTGGGAAAGAAGAACAAAGAAGGAGATAACATGCTCCCTGATTTCAAACTATACATAGAAGCTATAGTAATCAAAACAGGATGGTATTAATACAGTAACAGACACACAGACAAAAGCCCAGAATTGAGAGCCCAGAAGTTAACACATGAGAAAAATTAATCTATGACATGGGAGCCAAGAACATACAATGGAGAAAGAGCAGTTTTTTTTTAATAAATTTAAGGAAAAGTGGACATTCACATGCAAAAGAATAAAATTTGACCACAATTTTACATTATATACAAAAATTAACTCAAAATGGGTGGTAAAACATGGGTGGTAAACTCATTGACATCAGTCTTAGCAACATATTTGTGGATCTGTCTCCAAAGTCTAGGGAAACAAGGGCAAAAGACAACAAATGGGCCTACATCAAACTAAAAAGCTTCTATATAGCAAAGGAAATACTCATCAAAACAAAAAAGTAATCCACGAAATGAGTGAAAACATTTGCAAGCCGTAGATTCAATAAAGGGTTAATATCTAAAATAGGTAAGAAATTCATACAACTCAACACACACACACACACACACACACCAAAAACAAAACAAAACAAAACAAACAAACAAACAAACAAAAAAACGAGTAAAAAATGAGCAAAGGGGGAAGCCTGGGTGGCACAGTTGGTTAAATGTCTGTCTGGCTCAGGTCACTATCTGAGTCCTGGGATCAAGCCCTGCATTGGGCTCCCTGTTCAGTTTCTCCCTTTCCCTTCTCCCTATTCCTCTGCCACCCACCCCCAACTCTCCCTCTCATGAAAAGATGCTCAATATCATTAATTTTCAGGAAAATGCAAATCAAAACCACGACGTATCACCTTATACCTGTCAGAATGGCTGTTACAAAAAAGAAATAACAAGTGTTGGCAAGGTTGTGGAGAAAAAGGAAGCCTTGAGGAACCTGCGTGGCTCAGTAAGTAAAGCATCTGCCTTTGGCTCAGGTCATGATCTCAGGGTCCTAGGATGGAGTCCCACATTGGGCTCTCTGCTCAGCAGAGAATCTGCTTCTCCCTCCTCCTGCTCCTATGCTCCCACTCACTCCTGCTCTCTCTCTTTCTCTTCTCCCCTTAAATAAATAAATAAAATCTTAAAAAAAAAAAAAAGAAAAAGAAAAAAGAACCCTTGTGCACTATTGGTGGGAGTATAAATTGTTACAGTCACAGTGCAAAACAATATGGAGGCTACTCAAAAATTAAAATTAAAACTATCTAAATAAATAAATAAATAAATAAAACTACCATATGGTCCAGTAATTCCACTTATAGGTATTTACCCGAAGAATACAAAAAACAAAAACACTAATTTGAGAAGACATATGCACTCCTATGTGTATTGCATCATTATTTTCAATAGCCAAGATGTGGAGATAACATATTGTCCACCGATAGACGCACGGGTAAAGGAGATGTGGTATCCATATATTCAATGGAATCCTGTGCAGCCATAAAAGAGGATGAGATCATGCCATCTGAGTTGACATGGAAGATCTAGAGGGTATTATGCTAAGTGAAATAAATAAGTCAGGCTGAGAAAGAGAAATACCACATGATGTCACTCATATGTAGAGTCTAAAATCAAGCAAAGGAATAAACCAACAAAAATAAATAAAAAGCAAACAAAGCAAATTAATAAACAAAGAAACAAAAGGCAGGGTTATATTACAATTATAGAGAACAAACTGGTGTTTGCCAGAGGGTGGTAGGTCCAGGAGATGAGCAAAACGTGTGCAGGTAAGTTAGTTGACACAGTCTTCTGGTTACAGAATGAGTAAGTAACGGAATAAAAGACCCAGCATTGGGAAAATAGCCAAGGACACTGTAATAGAGTTACATGGTGACAGATGGTAGCTACACTTGTGGTGAGCAAGGCATAAAGTATAGAGGGGGTGAAGCATTATGTTGTATACCGGAAACTAATGTAACATTACATGTCAACTCTACTCAAGTAAATAAAAATGAGTACAGAGTATATGTAAAATGCAATGGTATAAACAGCTGATCTTTTAAAATATTTTATTTATTTTTATTTGAGAGTGAGCAAGCAAGAGAACACGGAGAGCACAGAGAGAGAGGGAGAGAAGCAGACTCCCTGCTGAGGAGAGAGCCTGATGCGGGGCTCAATCCCAAGACCCTGGGATCATGACCTTTGTTGAAGGCAGACACTTAACTGACTGAGCCACCCAGGTGTCCCAGAAGCTGATTTTTTTTTTAAACTGAATCCATATTCCATAGTTCTCCATATCTTCTTGCTCACTTTTCAGTTTCTAACCTCAAGTCCTTTAAAAAAAATATTCTTCTGCCTTTCTGATATCAACTACCAAACCAAACCTGTTCAGCTCTGTATGGCTTCTAGATACAGTACATTTTACTATTTGGGAGTAGTAATATAAATCCAAACGTTTTGCCTCCAACACTAAGGCTGAGAAGATTTTATCAAGATGACTGCTGATACCCTGATCTCTGTTCTATAATAAGCAGGACATACTGAATATCAATAGCATTAGAGAAGGGAACAACAACAGCACTATGAGCCAGAGACTCAGATCCTAGTGGGAACCGATGGCACAGGCAAGCAAGATCCAGAATCAAAAGAAAAGTCATGGAACAAACATCAATCAGCTTTTATCATAGAGAAAAGAAGTTTTCTTTCAGACTTGTTTTACAGCCAAACTGTGTCTGAAGGGCGGGACCTGTACACATGTGCCTTAAGATAATTCTAACACTGTCCTACAGGACTGTTGATACAATATAAAATAGAACAGGTATAGGTATTAGAGTCAGGGTTCTTCACATAAATTTAGAAAACAATTCATTGAAATCAGCTTATTTTTTAATAGGCAAAATCTCATCAGATTGTGATGACAATCAAAAGGAATATTGAAAGTAAAATAAGTTATCAGGGTTTAATACATTCTTTGTCTTCTTTTCTAATAAATAATATATAGAAGAAGGAGTGGGCTTTTAGGAGCCTCCTCTAGCTACTAGCTGTTGATTTACTGATGTGCTTAACAATATTCAAAATATTGTGTTAGAGAAGTAGAGGCTGCAATAGGTCAACAGAATCTGGTTAAAAAGAAATAGCATCTGGGATGGATTGCTGCATCACCCAACAAGATAATCCCTTCTTATTTGATCCTCAATGTTTGTGGGTTTCACACTTGTGATTAAGGGGATGAGAAAGTGCTTTAGAAACAAGGAGAATGCTTCTTAGCACAGGTAAAGAACACCTGCCTCATGGTGCCACCAACTTGCTTGCCTCACTCATGCTACCTCTGTGGTTCCTGACGTCCTTATTTAATACACCTCAGTACCTCATCCTTCCCCGTTGCAGGTAAGAAAAATGTTTTTTGCTTGTTTGTTTATTTGTTTGTTTAAATACCATCTTAAGTAAATTAGTGTGTATAAGCATGATTTGTATAATTACAGCAGTTAGTAATTAGTCTAAGTAGAGATCACGTCACTGCTAGTAAACATCATTAAAGCATACAAGCGTAGAAAAGCCTATAAGTTTTTTGCAAGGAAAAAAGTGCATTACGTGACTTTCCCAATCACCTTTTGGAACAAACTTGACATCAAACATACTGTACTTCTCTCTAGGTAAAAATTATTGTATAGGAATGTTTCTTAGGAGTACTTTTTTTCACAGATTTTAAATAATTTTTAAAATCAGAAAAATAAAATGCCAAAAATATAAACTTTTTCTTTCCTTTTTTTCCTGCTTCCATGTGAAAGAACTGTCACTTATACTGTCTGTCGGTGGGAAGTTTTATTTAAGGTTTCACCCTTCTTAGTGCCCTAATGGAAACTGACTTTTTGTGTTTATCATTTACTACATTGTATAGCTATTAAAATGTGTGAATGCTAAATTTTTCCACCTACACTACAAGCTCTTTTGAGTATAGGAATCTTAACACTTTTACATTCCTTATGCTCACAGCCCCAAAGATGATGCCTTCCAAATATCTAGTAGCTGCTGAGTCAATTAAAAAAAAAAAAACTGAGTAAAATGTGTATGCTAGTAGTAATTATTTAAACAAGTTTAATTTGTCTCAATAGATCAAATCTATACAAAGAATAAAAATTATTTGTTCAGCATATTTAAAGTACAAAAATGTTTTGTTTTACACTAGCCCTTTGTGTCTTTATAACTGCCTCATGAGGAAATTATTTATACAAATGAAGGCAAAAACTCAAAGAAGTTACAGACAATGTAAAGTTATAGCATGTCATTTGGAATGCAACTGGTGGAGATATAAATTAAATTCAAGAACTTCAACTAGTGAATACCTAAACCTGAATCTATTTAATTACATAATAACTAAAATATATGAAAGAGAATTTATGTAAAAAAGTAAATCTAACTAGCTTTGTGAATAATAAATACATCTTTGAAAGAACACTTTTTCAAGAAAATATATACATTTGATTCTTATTATTCATTATAGCTATGTTCTGTAAAGTTGCTGTAAACAGTGAGATAGCAAACCCTGAATCATTGCTCCTTGAAAAAAAGCAGTGCTAGATACCTATAAGACATAGCCACAACATTTTCCAAATGTAACCTTGTTTTACATGTCTTTTGTTTAGACACCTTATTTAATACATATTGTTGATTCATTAATATTGAACCCACAGTCAACAGCACTATACCTCATGCCTAAACAAAGCTTGCCCAACACACACAGTCTCAGTAAGGCACAACACAACCTTTTGTAATTAGGAACAGTAGACAGCACTGAACACTCTGCTCGGTGGCCATTTTAAGCAATGACATCAATACTAAAATATGAAAAGATGAAAAATCAGATGTCAATAAATAACTCATAAAAGGTATGCTTGTTTATAGCGGGATAACCAAAATAAGAAGGCAAATTATCTCCTGATTTGATCTTAGCTGGGAAAGCACATTTTGGGTGATTCACATTTCTCACCTCTCTGGACATATGCATGTCTCCAAATTACTGTGAAAGTGTTATGAGCATTGATTTGGGGATTGCAAATAAATTTTAGTCAGTAGGCAAATTTGTAAACAGAATCCATTAATAATGAGAATCAACTATATTAAATTTCCAAACAAGAAATATCGTGCTACACATTAAGGAAGATGAGTAAAATATTTTTGCTGATTTTGAAAAGTTCAAAGTCTATCTGGGGAGATGGAATATTAACAGGTAAGGCCTGTTCAACGTAATTGTGTTCTTATCATTGGAGAATCACAAAGGAGAAAACAAGTTGATCTCTAGTTTGCATGTGACTATGTCCTTCAGTTTTACATATATGGAATAATGGGGTCAATGCCCACTGCAGTTCTTATCATTTTCAATCTATGAACCAGCTGTTCCTTGTTGATATGAAAGAAACCTCAAAAAGCACTGCCTCATTGTTTCTCTACCCTTTTGGTGCTCAGTAAGGCAAATTAAGGTCTCATGGAAATTTGATTTTAGAAAAGTGAAACATTTCTTATATCCTTGTATTATATATCACTCCTATACATTTTCCCACTGAACTGGTTCTATAAGCATTATTAGAGAAAAACGCCAGTACCCTCTTTCTCCATGAAGACAGTGGTACACTACTATAATATAATTACCTCTCCTTTCTTCTTCAAGACTTATCCAAATGAGATTTGTGTGTTTCCATAAAACCTCAAATTTCTTACCTTCTGCAACTTAACAATTGATTATATTTCCTTGAGTAACATAGTGCTTTCTAAAAATAACTTTTTAAAATTATTCTAGATCTGAGATCGAATCCCCTACATATTAATAGATTTAATACCTGTATACCTGAAAATCTATAACTCCAGGTTTGTTTCCCAATTTTCTGGCCTGGGCCTGTACCCTGAAAAATAAAGTATAATTATTTTGCTATGTTATATTGTTCCTATGACACACCTATTTTACTCTGGGATCTAATTCTTTTCTTTTCCTTTCTTTTCTTCACTTTTCTTCTTTCTTTTTCTCTCTTTCTTCCAATTTTCGAGAGAATTATTTTGCCTTTCAACTCATCCTTTACACTCTCTACCCCATCTATAAGAAGACAACACCAATAACCTTAATATTTAAAACTCTATTGTTCATGTAAATAAGACTCGATCTTAATAATCTTTAGCAAAACTCTATCTTTTGTTGGAAACGTCTCATTCATTTAACCTTGCACTTAACACCAGTGCCTTAGATGGCAAAACATGGTTTAAACTCATCACTTCCAATTAATCATGTTTAAATTTCACACTGAACCATGGACGCCTTTGGTCTATCCCAATTTTCAACTGCCTCTCATACTACAATTGTGCAGATTTCCGTCCTCGTACATTTTTGTGCATCTGTTAAATTAGCTCTTTATTTCCACTCCTCTACCATGAAAACTGAGTTTGCATTCTCTGAATTTGAAATTAACCTTCAGCTAATATTTGAAAAGTATTTATTTAGGTGAATTTGAGATACATATTTACTTTCTGTACTAGAACACTGAAACTCCAAAAGAAACCATTTTACCAGGATGCCTGGGTGGCTCAGTTCCTTAAGGGTTTGCCTTCGGCTCAGGTCATGCTGGGATCGAGCGCCTCATGGGTTCCCTGCTCAGCAGGGAGCATGCTTCTCCCTCTCCTCCCTGCTTGTCCTCTCTCTCACTATCTCTGTCTCTCTCAAATAAATAAATAAATAAAATCTAAAAAACAAAAAAAGAAAAGAAACTATTTTACCCCCAAGACTGTATGTTACCTAAAGCATTTTGAACATTACCCTCCTCCACAACCTAACAGTGCTATATCACTGGACCTCATACACTTGTTGAAATGGGATTCATTTTGGTCAGATCTAAAGTTCTTTTAACTGGTATTTTTATAAATTTTCAATTTGATTTGATCTCCTATGATCATCCCTGTGACATAGAAAGAGATTATGCACTTTGGTGAGGTTTGTTCTGTAAAATCTCACAGATGATTATCATTACTCTGTCATTTAGAAAATTGAAAATTATTCTGGGATGTGTTGGCAGCAAAAATATATTAATATTTTACAGTTTTGTATCATTAGAGGAAATAGAAGTTTTTGAAATATCATCCTGTTAATCAGTTGATCTTTCCCCTCAATAATTGGGTCTTTCAATATATTTCTAAAATTATTGGTTATGGTTTTTCAGGTAATATAAAGTAAAATTCATTTAATAAAAAAATACCACTTGAAAATAATGGCTTTTTTTTTTCTTGTATTGAATTCAATTCTCTCAACACTCTTGGTGGCTAATTCATTGCTACTATCATTTAAAAGTTTGATCTTCTAATTTTTAACGTTTAAAATTGAGATAATTAGAAATTACATGATAATGACTAATTAGAATATGAACAGCACTATGCCTGAAGAACAAATAATGAGTGGGAATGCGTTGTATTTTTTTAATGTTTGGAATTATATTGGTATTTGAGACATGCAATTATCATTTTTAATAGCAATTTTGTTCATACAAAGAAGTTTTAAAACAGAATTGCAGCTTGAAACCTCCCAATTTGTACAAATTTGTTAAAATCTCACTTATGTCCTTTTAATTTTCATATATATAAACTGTGAATTTGAAGCTGAGATTTTCTGTCTATTTTTAAAAAGAACATTTGGGGTTACATTAAAATATGTGTCTCATCTCATTTTTGAGATATATTAGACAGCAGGCTAATTCATTATGGGCCAGTTGGTTGGAACTGGTGCAGCTACTCAATGAATAAATCCAACCTCAGCCCAAAGTCGTTCAGTGAGAAAGTAAATAGAACTTTAATTTAGTTAACCTCTCACCAAATAACTTTGAGCTGAGGTTGTATTTATACCAGCTATATTACATACTTATGTAGAGAGATTTTTTTAAAAAAGATTTTATTTATTCATTTGATAGAGAGAGATCACAAGTAGGCAGAGAGGCAGGCAGAGAGAGAGGAAGGGAAGCAGGCTCCCTGCTGAGCAGAGAGTCCGATGCGGGGCTCGATCCCAGGACCCTGAGATCATGACCTGAGCCGAAGGCAGCAGCTTAACCCACTGAGCCACCCAGGCGCCCCAGTAGAGAGATATATTTTTTTTTTTTTAATTTATTTATTTATTTTTTATTTCCAGCATAACAGTATTCATTATTTTTGCACCACACCCCGTGCTCCATGCAATCCGTGCCCTCTATAATACCCACCATCTGGTACCCCAACCTCCCACCCCCCGTCCCTTCAAAACCCTCAGATTGTTTTTCAGAGTCCATAGTCTCTCATGGTTCACCTCCCCTTCCAATTTCCCCCAACTCCCTTCTCCACTCTAAGTCCCCATGTCCTCCATGCTATTTGTTATGCTCCACAAATAAGTGAAACCATATGATAATTGACTCTCTCTGCTTGACTTATTTCACTCAGCATAATCTCTTCCAGTCCCGTCCATGTTGCTACAAAAGTTGGGTATTCATCCTTTCTGATGGAGGCGTAATACTCTATCCCCAGGGGTACAGGTCTGTGAATCACCAGGTTTACACACTTCATAGCACTCACCAAAGCACATACCCTCCCCAATGTCCATAATCCCACCCCCTTCTCCCAAACCCCCTCCCCCCAGCAACCCTCAGTTTGTTTTGTGAGATTAAAAGTCACTTATGGTTTGTCTCCCTCCCAATCCCATCTTGTTTCCTTTATTCTTCTCCTACCCACTTAAGCCCCCATGTTGCATCACCACTTCCTCATATCAAGGAGATCATATGATAGTTGTCTTTCTCTGCTTGACTTATTTCGCTAAGCATGATACGCTCTAGTTCCATCCATGTTGTCGCAAATGGCAAGATTTCATTTCTTTTGATGGCTGCATAGTATTCCATTGTGTATATATACCACATCTTCTTGATCCATTCATCTGTTGATGGACATCTAGGTTCTTTCCATAGTTTGGCTATTGTGGACATTGCTGCTATAAACATTCGGGTGCACGTGCCCCTTTGGATCACTACGTTTGTATCCTTAGGGTAAATACCCAATAGTGCAATTGCTGGGTCATAGGGCAGTTCTATTTTCAACATTTTGAGGAACCTCCATGCTGTTTTCCAGAGTGGCTGCACCAGCTTGCATTCCCACCAACAGTGTAGCAGGGTTCCCCTTTCTCCGCATCCTCGCCAGCATCTGTCATTTCCTGACTTGTTGATTTTAGCCATTCTGACTGGTGTGAGGTGATATCTCATTGTGGTTTTGATTTGTATTTCCCTGATGCCGAGTGATATGGAGCACTTTTTCATGTGTCTGTTGGCCATCTGGATGTCTTCTTTGCAGAAATGTCTGTTCATGTCCTCTGCCCATTTCTTGATTGGATTATTTGGTCTTTGGGTGTTGAGTTTGCTAAGTTCTTTATAGATTCTGGACACTAGTCCTTTATCTGATATGTCATTTGCAAATATCTTCTCCCATTCTGTCAGTTGTCTTTTGATTTTGTTAACCGTTTCCTTTGCTGTGCAAAAGCTTTTGATCTTGATGAAATCCCAATAGTTCATTTTTGCCCTTGCTTCCCTTGCCTTTTGCGTTGTTCCTAGGAAGATGTTGCTGCGGTTGAGGTCAAAGAGGTTGCTGCCTGTGTTCTCCTCAAGGATTTTGATGGATTCCTTTCGCACATTGAGGTCCTTCATCCATTTTGAGTCTATTTTTGTGTGTGGTGTAAGGAAATGGTCCAATTTCATTTTTCTGCATGTGGCTGTCCAATTTTCCTAGCACCATTTATTGAAGAGGCTGTCTTTTTGCCATTGGACATTCTTTCCTGCTTTGTCGAAGATTAGTTGACCATAGAGTTGAGGGTCTATTTCTGGGCTCTCTATTCTGTTCCATTGATCTATGTGTCTGTTTTTGTGCCAGTACCATGCTGTCTTGATGACGACAGCTTTGTAATAGAGCTTGAAGTCCGGAATTGTGATGCCACCAACGTTGGCTTTCTTTTTCAATATCCCTTTGGCTATTCGAGGTCTTTTCTGGTTCCATATAAATTTTAGCATTATTTGTTCCATTTCTTTGAAAAAGATGGATGGTACTTTGATAGGGATTGCATTAAATGTGTAGATTGCTTTAGGTAGCATAGACATTTTCACAATATTTATTCTTCCTATCCAGGAGCATGGAACATTTTTCCATTTCTTTGTGTCTTCCTCAATTTCTTTCATGAGTACTTTATAGTTTTCTGAGTATAGATTCTGTGTCTCTTTGGTTAGGTTTATTCCTAGGTATCTTATGGTTTTGGGTGCAATTGTAAATGGGATTGACTCCTTAATTTCTCTTTCTTCTGTCTTGCTGTTGGTGTAGAGAAATGCAACTGATTTCTGTGCATTGATTTTATATCCTGACACTTTACTGAATTCCTGTATAAGTTCTAGCAGTTTTGAAGTGGAGTCTTTTGGGTTTTCCACATATAGTATCATATCATCTGCGAAGAGTGATAATTTGACTTCTTCTTTGCCGATTTGGATGCCTTTAATTTCCTTTTGTTGTCTGATTGCTGAGGCTAGGACTTCTAGTACTATGTTGAATAGCAGTGGTGATAATGGACATCCCTGCCGTGTTCCTGACCTTAGCGGAAAAGCTTTCAGTTTTTCTCCATTGAGAATGATATTTGCGGTGGGTTTTTCATAGATGGCTTTGATGATATTGAGGTATGTGCCCTCTATCCCTACACTTTGAAGAGTTTTGATCAGGAAGGGATGCTGTACTTTGTCAAATGCTTTTTCAGCATCTATTGAGAGTATCATATGGTTCTTGTTCTTTCTTTTATTGATGTGTTGTATCACATTGACTGATTTGCGGATGTTGAACCAAACTTGCAGCCCTGGAATAAATCCCACTTGGTCGTGGTGAATAATCTTTTTAATGTACTGTTGAATCCTATTGGCTAGTATTTTGTTGAGTATTTTCGCATCTGTGTTCATCAAGGATATCGGTCTATAGCTCTCTTTTTTGGTGGGATCCTTGTCTGGTTTTGGGATCAAGGTGATGCTGGCCTCATAAAATGAGTTTGGAAGTTTTCCTTCCATTTCTATTTTTTGGAACAGTTTCAGGAGAATAGGAATTAGTTCTTCTTTAAATGTTTGGTAGAATTCCCCCGGGAAGCCGTCTGGCCCTGGGCTTTTGTTTGTTTGGAGATTTTTAACGACTGTTTCAATCTCCTTACTGGTTATGGGTCTGTTCAGGCTTTCTATTTCTTCCTGGTTCAGTTGTGGTAGTTTATATGTTTCTAGGAATGCATCCATTTCTTCCAGATTGTCAAATTTATTGGCGTAGAGTTGCTCATAGTATGTTCTTATAATAGTTTGTATTTCTTTGGTGTTAGTTGTGATCTCTCCTCTTTCATTCATGATTTTATTTATTTGGGTCCTTTCTCTTTTCTTTTTGATAAGTCGGGCCAGGGGTTTATCAATTTTATTAATTCTTTCAAAGAACCAGCTCCTAGTTTCGTTGATTTGTTCTATTGTTTTTTTGGTTTCTATTTCATTGATTTCTGCTCTGATCTTTATGATTTCTCTTCTCCTGCTGGGCTTAGGGTTTCTTTCTTGTTCTTTCTCTAGCTCCTTTAAGTGTAGGGTTAGGTTGTGTACCTGAGATCTTTCTTGTTTCTTGAGAAAGGCTTGTACCGCTATATATTTTCCTCTCAGGACTGCCTTTGTTGTGTCCCACAGATTTTGAACCGTTGTATTTTCATTATCATTTGTTTCCATGATTTTTTTCAATTCTTCTTTAATTTCCCGGTTGACCCATTCATTCTTTAGAAGGATGCTGTTTAGTCTCCATGTCTTTGGGTTCTTTCCAAACTTCCTTTTGTGGTTGAGTTCTAGCTTTAGAGCATTGTGGTCTGAAAATATGCAGGGAATGATCCCAATCTTTTGATACCGGTTGAGTCCTGATTTAGGACCGAGGATGTGATCTATTCTGGAGAATGTTCCATGTGCACTAGAGAAGAATGTGTATTCTGTTGCTTTGGGATGAAATATTCTGAATATATCTGTGATGTCCATCTGGTCCAGTGTGTCGTTTAAGGCCTTTATTTCCTTGCTGATCTTTTGCTTGGATGATCTGTCCATTTCAGTGAGGGGAGTGTTAAAGTCCCCTACTATTATTGTATTATTGTTGATGTGTTTCTTTGATTTTGTTATTAATTGGTTTATATAGTTGGCTGCTCCCACGTTGGGGGCATAGATATTTAAAATTGTTAGATCTTCTTGTTGGACAGACCCTTTGAGTATGATATAGTGTCCATCCTCATCTCTTATTATAGTCTTTGGCTTAAAATCTAATTGATCTGATATAAGGATTGCCACTCCTGCTTTCTTCTGATGTCCATTAGCATGGTAAATTCTTTTCCACCCCCTCACTTTAAATCTGGAGGTGTCTTCGGGCTTAAAATGAGTTTCTTGGAGGCAACATATAGATGGGTTTTGTTTTTTTATCCATTCTGATACCCTGTGTCTTTTGACAGGGGCATTTAGCCCATTAACATTCAGGGTAACTATTGAGAGATATGAATTTAGTGCCATTGTATTGCCTGTAAGTTGACTGTTACTGTATATGGTCTCTGTTCCTTTCTGATCTACCACTTGTAGGCTCTCTCTTTGCTTAGAGGACCCCTTTCAAGATTTCCTGTAGAGCTGGTTTGGTATTTGCAAATTCTTTCAGTTTTTGTTTGTCCTGGAAGCTTTTAATCTCTCCTTCTATTTTCAATGATAGCCTAGCTGGATATAGTATTCTTGGCTGCATGTTTTTCTCGTTTAGTGCTCTGAAAATATCATGCCAGCTCTTTCTGGCCTGCCAGGTCTCTGTGGATAAGTCAGCTGCCAATCTAATATTTTTACCATTGTATGTTACAGACTTCTTTTCCCGGGCTGCTTTCAGGATTTTCTCTTTGTCACTGAGACTTGTAAATTTTACTATTAGGTGACGGGGTGTGGGCCTATTCCTATTGATTTTGAGGGGCGTTCTCTGAACCTCCTGAATTTTGATGCTCGTTCCCTTTGCCATATTGGGGAAATTCTCCCCAATAATTCTCTCCAGTATACCTTCTGCTCCCCTCTCTCTTTCTTCTTCTTCTGGAATCCCAATTATTCTAATGTTGTTTCGTCTTATGGTGTCACTTATCTCTCGAATTCTCCCCTCGTGGTCCAGTAGCTGTTTGTCCCTCTTTTGCTCAGCTTCTTTATTCTCTGTCATTTGGTCTTCTATATCACTAATTCTTTCTTCTGCCTCATTTATCCTAGCAGTGAGAGCCTCCATTTTTGATTGCACTTCATTAATAGCTTTTTTGATTTCAACTTGGTTAGATTTTAGTTCTTTTATTTCTCCAGAAAGGGCTTTTATATCTCTCGAGAGGGTTTCTCTAATATCTTCCATGCCTTTTTCGAGCCCGGCTAGAACCTTGAGAATTGTCATTCTGAACTCTAGATCTGACATATTACCAATGTCTGTATTGATTAGGTCCCTAGCCTTTGGTACTGCCTCTTGTTCTTTTTTTTGTGTTGAATTTTTCCGTCTTGTCATTTTGTCCAGATAAGAGTATATGAAGGGGCAAGTAAAATACTAAAAGGGTGGCAACAACCCCAGGAAAAAATGCTTTAACCAAATTAGAAGAGATCCAAAATCGTGAGGCGGGGAGAAAGGGGATAAAAAGAGGTTCAAAAAGGAAGAAAGAAAAAAAAAAAGAAAAAAAAAGAAAAAAGAAAAGAAAAGAATTAAAAAATAAAAAAAAGGAAAACACCTAAGAAAAATGTAAAAAAGAAAAAATATATATATTAGATAAACTAGTAAAAAATCGTTAAAAAAGAAAAAGGTAACAGTTAAAAAAAAAAAAAATTTTACCCGAAGGAGAGAAAAAAAAAAAAAAATGAAAAAGAAAAAAATTAAATTAACTGCAAGACTAAAAAAAAATCACAGGGAAAAAGCCATGAGTTCCGTGCTTGGCTTTCTCCTTCTCTGGAATTCTGCTGCTCTCCTTGGTATTGAAACCGCACTCCTTGGTAGGTGAACTTGGTCTCGGCTGGATTTCTTGTTGATCTTCTGGGGGAGGGGCCTGTTGTAGTGATTCTCAAGTGTCTTTGCCCCAGGCGGAATTACACCGCCCTTACCGGGCCGGGGTGAGTAATCCGCTCGGGTTTGCTTTCAGGAGCTTTTGTTCCCTGAGCGCTTTCCGTAGAGTTCCGGAGGACGGGAATACAAATGGCGGCCTCCTGGTCTCCGGCCCGGAGGAGCCGAGAGCCCAGGGCCGCACTCCTCAGTGCGCCCTCCGAGAACAGCGCCCAGTTACTCCCGTCTGCCTGACCTCCGGCCGCGTTCCGAGCTCTCCGAGCCTGCGACCAGTTCAAGGTAACACCGAGCTGTGAGCTTACTGTCGGCTCTTTCTCTGTAGCCGGCTTTCCCGTTCCAATACCCGCAAGCTCTGCGACACTCAGACACCCCTGCTCCTTCTGTGACCCTGCGGGACCTGAGGCCACACTGAACCCGCGTGGGCTTCGCCCCGGTTTAGCCTCTGGAGCGATGTCCCTCAGCGGAACAGACTTTTAAAAGTCCTGATTTTGTGCACCGTTGCTCCGCCACTTGCCGGGAGCCGGCCCCTCCCCCCGGGGTCTATCTTCCCGTCGCTTTGGATTCACTTCTCCGCCGGTCCTACCTTTCAGAAAGTGGTTGTTTTTCTGTTTCCAGAATTGCTGTTCTTCTTTTCTTCGATCTGCCGATGGATTTTCAGGTGTTTGCAATCTTTAGATAAGCTATCTAGCTGATCTCCGGCTAGCTGAAGCAGTCTCAGCCAGCTACTTCTCCGCCATCTTGACTCCTCCGAGATATTTTGATAAAACTGTAAGAGTAAGGAATATGGCAAGATTTTTGGATGAATTGTTAGTTATTAATAAGGATGGCTTGGGTATTACAGTTCGGTTGTGATGATTATTTTGCCACTAATTCCATCTTAACTTTTTTTTTAAGATTTTATTTATTTGACAGAGAGAGAGAGATCACGAGTAGGCAGAAAGGCAGGCAGAGAGAGAGGGAGAAGCAGGCTCCCTGCGGAGCAGAGAGCCTGATGCGGGGCTTAATCCAGGACCCTGAGATCATGACCTGAGCCAGAGGCAGAGGCTTAACCCACTGAGCCACCCAGGTGCCCCTTAACATTTTTTAATTAGGTAAATTTTTATTAGTTCTGGGTCAAGAGCAAACTCTCCAAATTGCTCAAACACCTCAGATGTTTCTAATTTAGAATAGCTCAATTTTCTAAGTTTTTCATATGATAGCTTTTTTATCTTCCCAATTTCACTTAAGTCATAAAATACAATTGGAATTATCTTAGAAGAAAATGTAAGGCTCCAAACTCCAGATAATTTGATGTACATGGAAAAACTAGATTATTTATAAAATATCTGTAATACATGAGTAATCCTACAAAACATTTACTAAAACCTGTGTAAAATATGTATATAAAAATTTTCAAATGAACTTCAGTTATATGGAATGAAGTAACTTTAGTTTGTCCAAATATGAATCTCAAAATTAAGAAGAGTATTTTCTGAATTGGCCAGATAACATTAAGTTTCATACCCCATTTCAATTTGCAAATTGGCCACATTGCCTAAATTGTGTGAACGTGAAGAATTTTCATGAATCTTAAAACAATGAAACATGGAATGTATACTACAGAGCAAACGGAGGAAAAAATGATAACATCATCACCTCTGATTTCTTACTAAGTTCTAGCTGAAAGAAAGGAGGAAAAATGATGTGGAATCAAAGAGACTTTCCATGCTATAATCATGGTCAAGAACTATTACAAGGCTCATTGGAAGTTACTACAAATTCTTGGAAATGTAAACATTCGATTTCTAAAACGTATGCATACTTAGTGTGAAATTTTGAAGACATGACACGTCAAAGATAATACAATTAACACGCTATCTATCCAGTCTCACTGCTAGAATGAACAAAGGAAATCAGATTGATAACCTAGATAGACAGGCTTATCTCACATCCCCAAAACCCATGGAAACTATAGCTCTAAAAAGTAGAATACCTCAGAGCAGTGCTGGAAAAGAGGGAGAGATCTACAGAGAAAATATAGATATCAATAGGGTACCTGAATATAATTAATAATATCTAATTATTACTTATCTAATTAATAATATATTAAAATGCAGATTATCTAAATTTATTCACGAATCAAGGAAAAAAATCCATATAGCATAATAACCATAGGGGGAAAAATGTAGTTCATGTTTTATGCAAAATATACACTAGTCCCCAAACGTTATGTGGCTGAGTTTTACAAAACTTTGAAGGAACAGAAAATTCCTGTGTTATATAGCCTTTTCCAGAAAAACAAGGGAATTTGCTTTATTGTAGGGTTTGTGAAATTTCAGCCTGATGAATAAAACCCATACCACTATCTCCCTATGTACACTTTCATAATCATAAATAAAAATTTTCATTTCATAGTTACCCACCAATACTCCACTCTTTTCTTCCCCTGATATCTATGAAAGAGTAAATTCAGCACCCTATTTATTTGAAGCTCGTCCATGTGATTTGTTTAGCAGTAAAATATGGATTGAAGTGAAGGTATATTAACCCTGAGGAGAAATTCCATATTTCCAATCACCTCTCTGGGAACTTCCATTTCCTCCATGAAAAGAAAATGTTCCTAATTTCTGCTGTCAACTCAACGAAAGCCCAAAATCTGTATGGGTGGAATGGACCCAAACTCAATGGCAGCCTTTATTACAGCTGACCAAACCACCCCTTAGACACATGAGCAAGAAATCCATATTATATAAAATAGTCCTGCAAATCAGTAGAAAAAAATAACATGGGATATAAACAAACACATAACAGAAGACAAAATATAATGAACACCAAAAGAAATGCTCAAATTTGTTAGGAAAATACAGGGGAAAAAATCAAGGAAGTTATAATTAAAATGCCAAATAAACCAGCACTTTTCTCTTACCACACTGGTAAAATCAATAGCTTGATCATATATAGTGTTAGTAAGTGTATGAGGAATTGAGCATCATATACCTTTGCTGGAAATGTTAATTATTATAGCATTTTGGAACACAATTTGACAGTACCTATTAACTTAAAAAATATACAAACATAGAGCCTCAAAATTTCTACGTCTACAGATCTATCATAGAAAAGTATTGTGTACCTACATGGAGAGTCATGAAAAACTCTATTTATTGCAGCAGTATTAGTGAGAAGTTAAATGTACCATCCTGTCCTGTTGTTAAACAATATCAAGAATAGGCTAAATAACTTAGATACTTGTTCCAAGAAGATAAGACAAGGAAACAGTTATAATAAGCTTACTCATCAAGAATAACATTTCTTGTCAAAATTGTCTCCAATACCTCACTTTTGTTCCCACCAATCCAAAAGTGTTACACATTCTGCTCAATCCCATTCAGTTCTTTACCATGTAAGATTTTCTTAAAAAGTTACCCTCTTAAAAAGTTACTTAAAATCCTGATTCCCTTTTCAAGTTCATCCCTAAAACCATGTCAACTTGATATTCTCTCTTATTACAGTCAATCTAATCAACCTGCCAGATTTTCCTGGTGATCTTTTTTTTTTTTTTTTTTTTTTTTTTTTTTTTATTTCCAGCATAACAGTATTCATTATTTTTGCACCACACCCCGTGCTCCATGCAATCCGTGCCCTCTATAATACCCACCACCTGGTACCCCAACCTCCCACCCCCCGTCCCTTCAAAACCCTCAGATTGTTTTTCAGAGTCCATAGTCTCTCATGGTTCACCTCCCCTTCCAATTTCCCCCAACTCCCTTCTCCACTCTAAGTCCCCATGTCCTCCATGCTATTTGTTATGCTCCACAAATAAGTGAAACCATATGATAGTTGACTCTCTCTGCTTGACTTATTTCACTCAGCATAATCTCTTCCAGTCCCGTCCATGCTGCTACAAAAGTTGGGTATTCATCCTTTCTGATGGAGGCGTAATACTCTATCCCCAGGGGTACAGGTCTGTGAATCACCAGGTTTACACACTTCACAGCACTCATCCTGGTGATCTTTTGAAAACTGAAGACCAACATTTGAAACTGCAGTACCAAAATCCACAAAATAGCAGTAAAGAGCACAGTTCTGGGGTAAGATTTCCTGAAGCTGAATCCCTGAAACCACATCTTACCAGCAGTGTGACCTGGAGGAGATTATGTTCTCTCTCTGGTCCTTGTCTGGAAAGTAGGGACAATAACAAATTATTTATTGAATTTTCATGAAAAATAAATTATTTACTTAGACCATATAGGGTGAGGGCACAGAGAAAGGCCTCAAAAACTGTTAGACATTAAAAAAAAAGTATTAGACAGAAACAACAAGTAAATAAATGACCTAAATCTCTACCAACAAAAGAATGACTAAAAAATCTACAATACATTCTTATTTACAGTTTAAAAAAATATTAATTGAAGAAAATCAAATTGTGACACAAACCATATCATGTGAATACTTAAGGAAATTATAATATAGGCATAGATTTTACGTTTAATCAGTATACAAAATTATTTTTGGAGGATGTCATCAATCCAAAACTGTGTTCATTTCTGGGGGAAAAGAACTGGATTGCAGATATTGAAAGGGATTATTGCCTTTTTCCCCCCCAAAAAACATATTTATGTATTAGTGATTTTTCTTGCAAAGGACATATTTTCATTGATGATTTTTTTTAACATTGTGGTGGTGAGAAATTGTATATATAGTATATGGAATTGCAAAAGTATATATAAAAAGCCTACCTTTTGGGAATGAAACTTCTAAATAATTTATAAATGAATATACAAAATACTTTCAAATACTGCTCCATTTACAATTTTGAATAGTCACTTCAGGAAAGAGACTAAGCAGATGTTTTTACTGAAGCATAAGCAACTTTGAGTCGTGAAGTAAGAAGTAATTCCTTAACCAATGAAAACGTCAAGAAGAGTTTAGGTAGGCAAATATCATCCTGCCCAGATGGTTAGATCGAATATTGCTTCATTTAATTTTTGGCAAATTGATCCATTTTGTTTTAGTGAATACATTTCTGGAAATCATAGGATATTTTACATTAGCTCAGAAGGAAATATTTTCCTCAATAAAACCAAGCAGCATATTTTATCTGGTTTTTACTCAGAACAAAAAGAAAGAAATTTCAGTCATTGAGATTTAAGGACTAAAACAGAACTCCCTCCTATACAACTTTTGTAAGTATCAACCAAATTTAGTATAACACCATGTTGTGGCTAACAGCTGCCCTCGAAGTCAGTTAAAAGATTTCTTTACAATTTTGTTCTTAAAAGTGATAATTTATTGCTTTAAAGTGTATGGATCTCATTCAGAAATTTGTCTGATTGGGGTGCCCAGGTGGCTCAATTGGTTAAGCACTCCTCTCTTGACTCGGTTTAGGTCATGATCTTCGGGTGGCGGGATTGAGCCCCACATTGGGCTCTGAGTTAAGCAGGGATTCTGCTTGGGATTTTTTTTCTCTCTTTCTGCCCCTCCCTCCCAAGCTCTCTCTCTAAAATAGATGGATAAATCTTAAAAAAAAAAAAAAAAAAAAGTAAAGAAAAATCTGTCTGATTTTTAAATATACGTAGTGCCACTAAAACACATTTACAAATATAAATGAATTTAAGAAAAAGAATACTGACTAGGGAACATTAAATACTTTATTTTATTCTGCTAATTACTAGCTCTAATATTTGATTAATACTCTTTTCAGTGTTATTGACATATAATTGACACATAAGGTTATATTGTTTACGAAGTATAGCATAATGATTTGCTATATGTTTATATTGTGAAATGGTTAACACAGTAACTACAGTCACCATGGTGTACATTTTATTTCCGAGACTTATTTATCTTCTACCTGGAAGTTTGTACCTTTTGACAACCTTCATCCATTTCCCCCATAAGCTATCCTCCCAGGCTCTGACAACTGTTGTTCTGTTTTCTGTTTTTATGAGTTCAGTTTCTGTAAATTAGTGTGATCATACAGAATTGGTGTTTCTCTAACACATTTCACTTAGCATAATGCTCTCTGTCTGACATATTTCACTTAGCATCCATGTTGTCAAAAATGGCAGTATTTCCTTCTTTTTATGGCTGAATAACAACAGTAACCAAACTTTATTCATTCACTGATGAACACTTACACTGTTTCTGTGTCTTGGCAATTGCAAATAATCTTTGATGAACACAGGAGTATAGATGTCGCTTCAAGATAGTGACTTTGTTTCTTTCAGTTATACACATAAATGGAATTGCTGGATCATAGGTAGTTCTATATTTAAAATTTTGAGGAGCTTCCATGTTGTCTTCCACAATGGCTGTACCAGTTAAGATTCCTACAAACAGTGCACAAAGGTTTCCTTTTCTCCACATCTTTGCCAATAATTACTATCTCTTCTTTTTGTAACAAGTATGAAGTGGTATCTCATAGTAGTTTTTATTTGTTCTTCCTTGATGACTAGTGATGCTGAACACCTTTTTATGTTCTTATTGCCCATTTGTATGTCCTCTTTGGAAAAATGGCTATTCAGATCCTCTATTCATTTTCTAATCATATTAGGTTTCTTTGGGGGGTTTTTGTTTTTGTTTTTTTTTTTTGCTATTGAATTTTATGATCTTTTTATATACTTTGGGGGTTAACTCCTTATCAGACATATGATTTGCAAATATTTTCTCCCGTTCTGTAGGTTGCCTTTTCATTTTGTTGATGGTTTATTTTGTTGTACAAATACTTTGTTGATGTTTAAGTTTGATGTGGTCCCACTAGTTTATTTTTGGTTTTGATGCTTTTGCTTGTGGTGTCAAATCCAAAAAAATTCATTGACAAAACCAATGTCAAGGAGCTTACCATTATGTTTTCTTCTAAGCATTTTATGGCTTAGGCCTTTTGTTCAAGTCTTTAATCAATTTTGAGTTAATTTTGTGTATGGTGTAAGATAGTGCTCTTATTTCATTCTTTGGCATGTGGCTGTTCAGTTTTCCCACTCTCATTAAACAGACCATCCTTTCTCCATTGTATATCCTTGTTTCTTTGTCATAAATTAATTTGCTATATATTAATGGGTTTATTTCTGAGCTCTCTGTTTCATTGATCTACATGCCTTCTGTGTTCTCTATCCTATAATACTAATCCAATCCATGGTCTACTTTTAAGCTAATACCATACTGTTTTGATTACTGTATCATTGCAATATAGCTTGAAATCAGAAAGTTTAACACCTCTGGTTTCTTCTTCTTTCTTAAGATTGCTTTGGCTATTTGAGGTCTTTTGTGGCTCCATACAAATTTTAGAATTGTTTGCCCATTTCTGTGAAAAGTGCTATTGGAATTTTGAGAGACTGACTTGAGTAGTATAGACATTTTAACTCTTCCAATCCATGAGCATGAAATATCTTTCCATTTATTTGTGTCTTCTTCAATTTTTGTCATTGATCTCTTAGAGCTTTTAGCATACAGATCTTTCACCTCCTCAGTTAAATTTATTCCTAAGTATTTTATTCTTTTTGATGAAATTATAAATGGGTTTACTTTAATTTCTTTTTTTGATAACTTGCCATTAATGTTAGAAACACAACAGAATTTTTTTATACCTGAATTTATATCCTACAACTTTACTGAATTCATTTATTACTTTTACACTTTTTGGTGGAGTTCTTGGTTTTTTTAATATATGATAATATTGTCCTTCCTCAGACAGAGACACTTTTATTTCTTTCTAATTTGGAGGTCTTTTATTCCTTTTTATTGTCTAATTGCTCTGGTTAGGAGCTCTTTTTTTAAGATTTACTTGTTTATTATTTGAGAGGAAGAGAGAGAGAGAGAGAGAGAGAAGGAGAATCTCAAGCAGATTCCTTACTGAGTGTGGAACCTAATGCAAGTCTTGATCTCACAATGCTGAGATCATGGCCTGACCCAAAATCAAGAGTTGGACACTTAACCAACTTAGCAACCCAGGCAACCCCTGGTTAGGACTCCTAATAGTATGTTGAATAAAGTGGCAAGAGAAACATTGTTGTATTGTTCTTATTCTTAGAGAAAAAGCTTTCGACTTTTCACCACTGAGTATGATATTAGCTGTGGAATTGTCATGTATAGTCATTATGGTGTTAACATAAGTTCCCTCTATACCCAGTTTGCTGAGAGTTAATATCATGACTGGATGTTTAATTTTTGTCAAAAAATTTTTTGCATCTTTTGATATAATCATGTAATTTTCAACCTTTATTAAGTTAACGTGGTACATCACATTGATTTGTTTTTCTTGAACCTTGTTTGTATCCCTACAATAGTTCCCACTTCCCACTTGATCTTTTTAATGTGTTATTGAATTCAGTCTGCTAATATTTGGTTTAGGACTTTTGCATCCATGCTCATCATGGATGTTGGCCTGTATTTTTTATCTTATAGTGTCCTTGTTGGTTTTGATAAGAGGATGCTGATCATAAGATCAGCTTGTTAGTGTTCCCTCCTCTTCTATTTTTTGGAAGAGTTTGAGAAGAATTGGCGTTAATTCTTCTTTAAATGTTTGAATTCAGCAGAGAAGCCATCAATTCCTGTTCTTTCCTCTGTTGGACATTTTTGATTATGGGATCAATCTTATTAGTAGTTATTATTCTGTTCAAACTTTCTACATCATGATCCAGATTCAGTGGGTCTATTCTTGGTTGTCCAATTGTTGGCATATAATTGTTAATAGTAGACTCTTATGGTCACTGTATTTGTGCAGTAACAGTTGTAGTTTTTCCTCCTTCGTTTCTAATTTTATTTGAGCTCTATTTTTTATTCCCTTGGTGAATCTGTTTGTCAATTTTGTTTATGTTTTCAAAAACTTAGGTATTAGTTTCATTGATCTATATTTTGGTGATTGGTCCTTTTTAGTCTCTAATTTATTTCTGCTCTAATCTTTATTTCCTTTCTTCTATTAACTTATGGGCTTTGTTCTTCCTTTTCTCTTTCCCTGAGGGGTAATGTTGAATGTTGTTTATATGAGTTTTCTCTTTCTCCTTTTTTTTTTTTTTTTTTTTGAGAAAGAGAGAGAGAGAGAGAACATGTGTCAGATGGGGTGGAGGGAGAGAGGGAGAGGGAGAAAAAGAATCTTAAGCAGGCTCCTCATCTGCATGGAGCCTGATGCACGGCTCATCTCACAACCCTGAGATCATGACATGAACCAAAATCAAAAGTTGGCTGCTTAACCAGCTTAGCCACCCAGGTGCTATTTTTTCTTAATGTAGGCCTTGATGGATACAAACTTCCCTCTTAAAACTGCTTTTGTTGCATCCCACAAATTTTGTTATGTTGTTTCACATTTTCATTTTTCTCCAGATCTTTTTTTTTTAATTTTTATTTATTTATTTGAAAGAGAGAGAGAGAGAGAGAGAGCACAAGAAGGGAGAAGAGACAGAGGAAGTGGGAGAAGCAGGCTCCCTGCAGAGTGAGGAGCCTGATGCGGGGGTCAATCCCAGGACCTAGAGAGCACCACCTGAGCAAAAGGCAGATGCTTAACTGACTGAGCCACCCATGTGCCCCTCTGCAGATATTTTTTATTTCTCTTTTGATTGTTTCCTTGACTCATTTATTGTTTAGTAGCATGTTGTTTAATCTACACATTTTTTTAAATCTTCCAGTTTTCTTCTTATAATTGACATCTGGTTTCATAAGATTGTTGTTGGAAAAGGTGCTTGATAAGATTTCAATGTTCTTAAATTTATTAACTCTTGTTTTGTAGCCTACTATGTGATCAATCCTGGAGAATGTTCTATCGGCACTTGGAGATGTTCAGTAAATGTCTGTAAAATTCATCTGGTCTAATGTGTAGTTTAAGTACAATATTTCTTCATTGATTTTCTATCTGAATAATCTAGACATTGTTGAAAATGGGATACTGAAGTTCTGTATTATAGTTATATTGCTGTAATTATCTTCAGATCTGTTAAAATTTGCTTTATATATTTATATATTTAGGTATTCCTAAATACCTAAATATTGGGTGAATAAATATTTATCATTGTTATATATTCTTCCTTAATTAACCCCTTTATAATTACATAATAACCTTCTTGTCTCTTACTACTCTTTTTGGTTTAAATCTACTTTGTCTGATATAAGTACAGCATTAGGTTGAGAAAGATGATTTGGGGAATTTTCTGAGACCAAAATATAGACTAAATGAGGATTGAGACAATGACTGAAGATGAGGCTGAAGAGACAGAGTATAGCTAAAGTATTACGGATCTTATGCACTTACACAAACTTAGAAACGAACAAGTCCCCAGAAACCTATGGAAAAATCAAATGTTTTTTTCTTTTCCCTTTTAAGGAATATCCCAGACAACAGGATGGATGAATGCAAATGAGACCAAATGCAGACAGACTGCAAAGAAACTGAGAGGTATGAAATGGGCCCATGGGATATAGAGTTAATCATATGCCTAAAATCTGAATATAAACTCTGAATATAAAAGTAGCACTATATGTGGACTTTAGACTTTTTTCTTTTTAAAGATTTTATTTATTTATTTGACAGAGAGAGACACAGTGAGAGAGGAAACACAAGCAGGGAGAGTGGGAGAGGGAGAAGAAAGCTTCCCACTGAGCAGGGACCCCAATGCAGAGCTCAATCCCAAGACCCTGGGATCATGACCTGAGCCGAAGGCAGACACCTAATGACTGAGCCACACAGGCACCCCTAGACATTTTGAAAAAAAACAAAAAAAAAAAACAGAAAAACATAAGAAATATATCTTTAATCTTACAACATAGAAATTGGTAGTTAGGGGCACCTGGGTGGTTCAGTGGGCTAAGCCTCTGCCTTTGGCTCTGGTCATGATCCCAGAGTCCTGGGATCGAGCCCCGCATCTGGCTTTCTGCTCTGCGGGGAGCCTGCTTCCTCCTCTCTCTCTGCCTGCCTCTCTGCCTACTTGTGATCTCTGTCTGTCAAATAAATAAATAAAATCTTAAAAAAAAAAAAAGAAATTGGTGGTTAACATTTTAGTATATTCATTTCCAGATTGTTTTCTCTACATACGTATATATTTTAAACAAAATTTGTGACATCAATATGAAATACTTTATAGATGAACAGTTTCTGAGCCATCAAATAATAGGCAGATGTGATTTATGTAATATACCATCAGTTACTCCCATTATTAGAAACGTAGAGATTTTAAGATTTAAAAAAGCATTTGTAAATGTGATAGTGCCTACATATTTGTGCCCTTGTATGATTATTTAGAAAAAGCTATTAGATGTAGAATTTCTAGGTAAAACAGAATATACATTTAAAGGTTCTTAAAAATATCCATTCAAAATTCACTTTAAGAAAGCAATTGATATTCCTACCAGCGGCGTCTTTCCCTGAAGCTTTTAAAACAATGAATATTTTTATTTTTTCCTGACAATAGGTAAATGTGATATCTCACTGTTTAATTTGCATTCCTTTGATTACTTATGAAGTTAAATCCTTTCATGTTTATTGTAACTTGCCTGTTCTGTCAATTTTTCTATTGGGGTGTTTGTAGTTTTATGTTTGATTTAAAACGGCTCAAGGACCTATCTGTTCAGGCAAAACACAGCATAACAATTAGAATTCATTATTCAGCCATAGTGAAACTGTAAAAGCATCTCAAAAATTCAAAATGTGTGAAAAATAAGAACACAGCAAGGCTTCAGGTAAACAGAAATGCATGTAAATATTTGGCAGAATAGTCATAGTTATGCAGACTTACTAACTACATGCCATAATTAAGTTAAGACAGGAGAACTGGCTATTTTCAAGGTCCCGGAAGAATGAAGTAATGGAATTAAGTCTTTGTCCATGTGAATGCAAAGAAATCCCCTTGGGTTTTAGAGAAGAGGGCTACACTGAGGTATAAATGACTGCTAGTTAGCAATGTCAGTTGTTTTTTTTTTTTTTTAAGTGTGCACGAAAGTTAAAAAAAATGCCAAATTTCAATAACCTTGAAAACTGGTAATAGGTATCAGCAACATATTAAGCTTCAAAGAAGACAGAGGAAAACTAGTCAAAGGAAAACTGTATAAGACTAACTCACACTATCTGAATATTAGTCCCTTAAATGCAGGCACCCTGCTCCACAAAAAGTGAACAGCCCGTCCTGAAATTTGTAGAACAATTTTCCTGACATTACTAGGACAATATAATAAAATGGACTCACTTGTGTAACCACCATTACTATCAAGATTTAAGATATTTTCATCACACCAAAAGCTCTCTCTATTTCTCTGTTTTCTCTTACACCTTTTTTAAAAATTTCATATAAATGGAATTACAAAGGATTACTTCTGATATCTACTTTTACTCAATGCAATGTGTTGAGTACATGGAGATTCATCCATGTTGCCACATACATCAGTAGTATGCAGCAGAATTATTTTTCATTGCCATATGGCATTCCATGGGAAATGTTACTTCATGTGGATATACCACAAATTATTTATCCATTAATTTGTTGATAAGCATATGGGTGGTTTGCAGCTTGGGGGTATTATGAATGAATTTGCCGTGTAAAAGTTCCTATTTACAAGTCTTAGTATGGATATACGTTTTTATTTTTCTCGGGTACTTGCCTAGATATGTAATAGCTAGGTCCTGTGTTAGGTATAGGTTTCACTGTTTAAAAGATACACTAACTTTAACAACAACAAATAGTCTTTTTAATCATACCCATTCTGTTGTCTGTATAGTAGTGTATCATTGTGGCTTCAAATTACATTACCCTGATGATTAGTGGTGCTGAAAATCTTTGTTGTATAAATTGGCTATCTCCGTATCTCTTTTTTTTTTTAAATTTTATTTATTTATTTGACAGAGATCACAAGTAGGCAGAGAGGCAGGCAGAGAGAGATAGAGAGGGAAGCAGGCTCCCTGCCGAGCAGAGAGCCCGATGCGGGACTCGATCCCAGGACCCTGAGATCATGACCTGAGCCGAAGGCAGCGGCTTAATCCACTGAGCCACCCAGGTGCCCTCTCCGTATCTCTTTACGTATTATTTTCTAAACCATTTGCCTACTTCTTTATTATTTTTTTTGTTTGTTTTTTATTATTCAGATATGAGTTCTGTATAAAATCTGGAAAGAAGTCTTTCATCAGATATGCATATTACAAATATTTTCTCTCAGTTTGTTCCTTGCTTTCATTTGTTGTTGTTTTTTCATTTTTTGTAATAGTGTCTCTCACAGAGAAAAATTTTGTTTTCATTTTTAGCAGTCTTCTCCTTTCATACCTTTTGCTTTTGTGTTTAATCTAAGAAAACTTTCAGCTATATAGGAGTTTGATAGTTTTACATCTTTACTTGTAGATCTATAATCAATTTTGAGTTATTTTCAACATATGGCATTAAAGTTCAATACTTGTTTTTATTTTTCTATTTAGAATATCAGGGCTTTGAGTATAATTTTTTTAAAAAGACTATCATTATTCCCATTGCATAGCTTGGTGCCTTTTTCAAAAATTAAATTGGTCAGTTACATGTTAAGTCTATTTCTGAAACCTTTATTCTATTTCATTGATATGTACCCTTATGCCAATACAATGCTGTCTTCATTATTACAGTTGTATAATGATCACAAAGTTAGGTAGCATAAGTCTTTCAACTTTGTTCTTTCATTTTAAATTTGTTGAACTATGTCACATCTTTCATGTTTCTATATGAATTTTAGGATCTTGTCAATTTCTAGGGGGTAAAAGAGTGATGGTTGGGTGTTAAATCAGATTTCACTGAGTTTATACATAAATTGGAGGAATAATCTTAACAATTCAAGTTTTTAATTCAGAAACCTTACATATTGCTCCCTTTATTTTGCTGTCTTTAATTGTCCTAAGTGATATTTTATTTTATACACAAATTTTGTTACGTTCATTCCTTAATATTTAGTAATGTTTTAAATTGTGTTTTCTCATTGTTATTTAGAAATAAAATTGAATACTTTTTCCTAAACTTCCCTGCAATCTGGAAGGTGCCTATAGGAAGATAGTCCAGGTTATCATTGAGCTCATCTATTTTGTATTTCTCTTCTCAGGGATAGCAACAATGGGCTGATTATTGACCAATGTAAAGACATTTGTTTCATCATTTTTCTTTTAGTGTTCTACTTGTTCATTGTGGGGTAGCAAGTTTAGCCTCAGTTACTGTATCACAGCCAGGAATGGGGTTCTCTAATTTAGTTATTCTTAATGGGATGCATTTTCAGAAAAGTAAACAGGCAGCCATGCTCTTTGCATTCAAGAATGGGAAGATTATGGTAGGAATTAGGAGATATTGGCAGATTCACAAGAGTGGTGTAGTATGAAAAGGATATACTTTTACATGTATTTTTCCTGACAAAATAAAAACTACGAAACTCTACAAACTATTAAGTGATAAATTATCTCCCACATAGTCAGATATGTGCTATAGGAGCTCCATCTTTTAGCAATTATAAAATCCCGAGACTTTACTAAAGGTTTTTCTCTTCAACCTCTATGTCAGCATAAGAGCTAAGAGGATATGAGTAAATGAGGGGAAGGGGAAAGGAAGTATACCAAAGTAGCTGGCTTTGCTAGAATTTTCTGCACTTAACAATTAAAAAGCAAAACCAAATTTCTTAGGAAACCATGAATAAATATTGTAATATAGGGAAACTTAGTATTGCATCATGGATACAGAGAAAAGAATATTGTTGAGTATAGTTTTATTTGAGAAAACACAAAATAACTTCAGAATTTTCTTTAACTTTTAAAATAAAATTCAAGAAATCTTGGACTATAAAATAAAGTGAGATAGGATACAAATTCAAGCAATTTTTTGGAAGATTTTATTTATTTATTTGGCAGACAGAGATCATAAGTAGGCAGAAAGACAGAGAGAGAGAGGTGGGGGAGGGAGTAGGCCCCCTGCTGAGCAGAGAGCCCTATGTGGGGCTCGATCCAGGGAACCTGGGATCATGACCTGAACCAAAAGCAGAGGCTTTAAGCCACTGAGCCACCCAGGTGCCCCAATTCAAGAGATTTTTAATAAATGGGTGAGATAGAATAATATATAAATTAGGAAAAAAAACACAAAGATCTCTGTAAGAAATAAAAGCAAGTCTTAGGAGAAAATTCTGAATAGTTTGAAAAACATTTAGAAGAAAGATGCTAAGATATTAGGACAAAGAAAAGATAAACATTATGGAAAGTAAACATGTACTTTATTTACAAGCAGAGTACCTAAACAAACAAACAAAAAGAGTTATATCATATATATATGACAACAGGATAGAATTAGATATTCATGACAACCAAATAGAAGTAATAATTAGAATCTGGAAAGGATAGCTTACCTAGGCTGAAGGAGAGTTAGGATCTGGGTTTATTAACGTAAGTATACCAATACCTAGAGAGCCTGGTGAACTTTTTTAAGTGCATGGATTAAGAGAATTCCAAAGGATATTCAGGCAGAAATCAATAAAGTTTACATACAAAGAAATAATATCAGTTTGACATTAAACTTTTTCTATATCACTACCTCTAGAAGACACTGAAATTAAGAGAGTTTTGAGGGAAAATATCACAAAAAAGAACTCTATAACTGTGTAGTGTTTGAAGGAAAAAGAAGAAAATTCTCAGACACACATGGTTTAACAGTGTAATTTCCACACTTATAACATGGAAAAAATCTTCACAGACATATTCCTGTTTGAAATATGCAGTGCTTTGAAAGCTGAATCAAAATAAAGAAGTTAAGAACATTTATAAGAAAAATCTCATGGTCAGCATGATGTCAAGTGAACACTGAGTTAACATAATGAATGGTTAAAACAAACTAAATACAAATGCCATCTTAATTTTTGGACAAAGAAACAGATAATTTAAAAATAAAGTAAATCTGAACTGAAAAATTTTAAATTACATTAAAACTGGAAAACAACTATGATTAGAAAAAAAACAAACTTGCTAAATTTTTCTTCTTTGAGAAGAATCAATATGAATGTAACTGATAGTAAGAGAAATACAGTTCAAGTTTGTTATATAAAAAGGTTAAAGTAATCTCTAGTAGGACAAAGATTTTTTTAATAGCTATCAAATAGTGAAGAAAGAAAATAGAATTATACCTTACATATCCAAAAAAAAGAAAAATAATAATAACAAGATATTGGAACAATATTATAAGATTAAGTATATAAATTCGACAATACAAATATGCTAAATTACCTTAAACAAAAAAAAATACACAAGGATTCTCATATTTGTGTACAAAATTCAAACACATTCTGATTCACTTGCCTAAGATTTGGGGTTATTTGCATTTATTTAAAATTTACTTTTTTTTTTTTACACACGTAATAAAGTATTTAACAAGAAGACTACAATACAGTGTCCAATCGTCTTGTGTCACCTGCTAGCTATTTGCAGTAAACAAGTTAGAATACTTTTCTGTGTTATAGTTTCTTTATCTGTAAAGTGAAAATAATAATAGTATCTACCCAACAGGATGTTCTAAGGATCTCCTGAGTTAAAGCGTACAAAGTGCTCAGAACATTGCCTATTTTTAGGAAGTATTACATCAATATTTTTGTGTATAGAATTTCAGCAGGAGAAAAACTGGAAAGAGGAAAGTACTTTCAAGTGTGAAAATATCAAAACTTTGCTTGAGTTGGGGCTGACTGGGTATATAGTTTCAGACACCAGGTGTAGACACTTGCTACCAGGGTTTACAGCTCCAGATGCCCACTAAGTAGGCATCTAAGGCTCTGATAAGATAGTCCCACACTTATTGGCCATGCACCTGAAAAAGCGCCAAAATTCAAGCGTTCAGAAAGGGAAGACATGAGGTTAGAAGGCATCATTTAGCATCATTAAATCCTGATTATGCCCAGAACTGTTGGTCTGTCCCACTAAAGAACTTTTTAGAGTAGAAGCAGTTAACTTTCAAGGACAAAAACAGAGCTGTTCAATTGATTGATGGGAAATCTAAGTTTTTTTCTAAGTGGGAACAGAGAATGGCTATTTATTATATTTGAACCCTATATGTTCTTCTTAAGAAAACACAAAGCTTTGCTGAATGACATCCTGGGTGCAAAAATGCTCTGTTTGCCAGTGTAAAAGGTGTTCTGCATCTGAATGTGTGGGTGGGGAGAGAGATAAAAGCCACTAGGGGAGTGAAGTTAAGCAGCCATTTAACTTCTCCTCTGACTAGAGATGGAATGCTCCTTCTGGGGGAAATGCATTCCACACTGGAAAGCAGTATAGTGCAAGATGAAAAAGAGAAAGTAATAAGCCAGGTATGTTCATGATAAAGACCTGCTTTTGTGCTGACAATTCTCTAACTAATTAAGAAAAAAAGGAGAAAATATTTAAAATATCTAAAAAATCAGAGAATTTTGAATGAGAGTCAACAGAAGAAAATGCAAAGTCAGAAATTTGACCCAGTAATTCGGTGAAGTCATAAGATGTATTAAAGTTGAAGACAAAGCAGTAAAAATACTTGTCATACATGTTAGGAAAGGTTTACCAGATAAATTTGGAAAAGAAAAGCATGCTGATCTGCGGAGCTTTTTAAAACTGGTGTTATCACCTGTGGCTCATACACACAAGTATTAATTGTCTTGAATATTAGTTATGGATGATGAGTATCAACCCCATGCAAGGTACTTCAGAGTCTCCCTTCTGGACCATCAGAAGAAAATCAAGCAAGCTGCAGCTTCTGTGCCTGACATCGGAGGTTCTGTCTGTGTAGCTGGCACTGGTGGGACAGGGTTGCATGCCTGACATGGAAGGTATGAGGTTAGGCAGTATCAATAGACTTCTGTTACAGTTGGTTACCTTTCCTATTTTAACATTTAAAAGGAAGATAACATTGGCTAAAGGGTAATTATCTCATTCTTGCTATTCCTGTTGAGCCTCTGGTGAAGATAGTACACTCTGCTGAAGGCAAAGTTCAGAATGCAAGGAAGCACAGATCTTCAAAACGGTTTTTGTAAAGATGAGAAAGTAAAAGTTAAAGGAAGAAAGAAGTGGACACAATCTCTATATTGGCGGCGATGAGGAAAGAATCGTGTGGAGGTGGAACTTTAAAACTAAACTAAGAGGAAGAAGGAAATCAAAACTAAAACCGGGCTTCTTCAAATCTTGCTGAAGCTGAGTTTAAAGAGAATGTATAAGCTTCAGAGAAAGACTGCAGGGAGTAGATGGGAGAGGGGATAAAGCAATTCTGCCTCTGAATGTGGTAGCACAGAAGACTTTAGACCTACTTACTTAAATGGAAAAGAACAAATAAACTACACTCACAAAGAAAAAGTATTTAAGGAGAAAATAAGAATATGCTAATTATAATTCAAAAATATATACTCTGAGTAGCATATACATGCAATAAAATGCCTAGAGACAAACATCCTAGAAATAAATTAATTAACTAATAGAACAGAACAGGAGAATAAAAAAGGTAAAGGGAAACAAACTTTTGGCATACAGTTATTCAGGTTTAAGTAATTGATATTCAATTTCTGTAGAAACTTTGTTAGACTGGCTCGTGGGAGTTGGATTGTAAATATGTATAATATGTAAATAACTTTTAATATACTTGAAGGATTTAAAAAGAGGGATAATAGATACGAAAGTGCTCTACAATGAATATCATTACAGACACTGGGAATGTTGAAAGGAATACCCAAAGAACATTTCCAATTCTTGTCTCATATCTGCTTATATGTATTTAATTTCCTGCATAGGGTCACTTACAAAATATAAGCCCTTCCTTATTGAATTTATTTTCTTTCAACTTATCTTCTTTCAAGGCATTGCCTCTCAGAATTTCTATATGGTGGAGATTCATTTGTCTGCTTTTCTATGTTTATTGTTTTTGTCATCCATTTTAGGCCCAAAGATTCTCAAAGGCAGGAAACAGCCATTTACATTATCTGGTCCGGAAAGAGTAAATATTATATGATAATGCTTTTCAGAGATAAATTCACTAGGTGATATTTAAAACAATTTCATTTTGGAAAATAAATTCAATTTTAACTTTCTGACATACAGCTTATATCTTCTACTAAAATTCATGGTGAAACTCGGTAAGTCTTTTTAATACATAGCCAACTTTCAATTACTAGGCAAACCTTGTTTGCAAATATTGGATGTTCTTCCAAAAATGTCACCTTCATCATATTTCGAGAATCTTAGTTCCCGGTCACATAGTAACTATGAATCCAGCATTTATAGTTTTTAAAAATGCCACCCAATATCACCGTAGTATAACGATCAAACTCCTTTTTTGGTTCTGCTTTGGTTAAATTTTGCCAAAACTACATATCACAAATTTTCTGCAGTCTGAAGTACTTCCTTAGTTTTGCATGCTTACATTTAATACCAAGTCTTTACTTTGTGCAGAATCCACTTCCTGGAACAGCACCTTAATGCAGTATTTCTGTGTCAGTGATAATCCAGATTTTCAAAAGGCTAAGTATCCATTTACATTTATATTTTGGAATAAGTTTAGTAGTAGTAGTAGTAGTAATAATAATAATAATAATAATAATAATAAATTTCAAGGTGATTTTAAATGAATTTAAATAATAAATTTCAAGGTGATTTTAAATCTTCATCATGGAACTAAGGTTCCAAGGAAGGATGAGAGAAGAGGAAATATTCTGCAATAGAACCTGAGGATAATAAACCAATCACCAGGTTTTAGCAATTAAACTTCCTAAGAATTCCTCTTTTCTCCCATTTGTCTAGATAGCCATGCCCACTGTCTCAGTTTACACCATTATCATCTCCTGCCTGGATTTAGAAGGAAAGATTTATAAACCAAAAATTAATAGGAACTTCTTAGTCTAATTTTCCAGTTTTATGGCTCTCTGCAACCAATTTTCCATGTTTTTCAAGAAAAATAATAGCTCTAAAATATAATCTAATCATGTTATCTCCTTACTTTAAAAACTCTTCAATGGCTCTAGATTATCTTCAAGATAATTACGATTTCTCTCCAAAAGTCCTTCACCCCTAGCTGGTCCCAGTTACTGCTTCAGTTCTTTTGCAAATGTTAAGCCCCAGTGTCTTGAATCTATCAGTAGGTATATGAGTGATGAACCATTCCCAGTGTTCTTAGGTTTATTATCCTCCTCCCGCACACTACTCCTTCTTGAATTGTGAAAACGCAAGATTTATTTACCCTTTTAACAAATTTTTAGGTATTTTTCCTTTTTTCCCCAGTTTTACTGAGACATGATGGACATAAATCACTATTTAACTTTCATGTGCACAGCTTAAAGGTTTGACTCATATATATTATGAAGTGATTACCACAATAAGTTTAGTCAACATACATAATCTTATGTAGAAATAAAAAAAAAAAAGAAATGGAAAAAAAAGAGAGAAAGTATTTCTCCTTTTAATGAGAACTCATAAGATTTACTCTCTTAACAAGTTTCATATATATCATATATGCTACATGTTAATATTCTGTATAGCAGTGGTAACTATAGTCATTGTGTTGTACATTATATTCCTAGCACTTATTTATTTAACAAAATCTTAAGTGTATAATATAGTATTATTAACTAGTATACAATATTGTTAACTATACGCACCGTATTGTTTGGCAGATTCTAAAATTTATTCACCTTGCATAACTGAAATTTTATACCCACTGAATAGCATCTTCCCGTTTCTTTCTACTCCTAGCCCCTGGCAACATTCTTTTTACTCTTTTTTTTTTTTTTAACATTTTATTTATTTATTTGACACAGAGCGAGCACAAGCAAAGAGGCAGAAGGAGAGGGAGAAGCAGGCCTCCTGATGAGCAGGGAGATGTGCGGCTGGATCCCAGGACCCTGAGATCATGACATGAGCCCTTCAGAGACAGACGCTTAACTGACTGAGCCACCCAGGCACCCCTACTCTTTGTTTTTTTAGTTTGACTGTTGTAAATACCTCATATAAAGTAGAATCATACAGTATTTGTTCTTTTGTGACTGGCTTATTTCACTTAGCATAATGTTTTCAAGGTTCATCCATGGTGTCATATCTGGCAAGGTTTCCTTCTTTTTAAGACAGTAAAATCTAATCATATGTATATACCACATCTTCTTTATCTATTCATCCATTGATGGACATTTAGATTGTCTTTACACCTTTTCTATTGTGAATAATAATGTAACAAAAATGGGGATGGAAATACTTTGAGATCTTAATTTCAACCCTTTTGCATAAATACCTAAAAGTGAGAATGTTGGATCATATGGTAGCTCTGTTTCTAATCTTTTGAAAAAATTCCACATTGTTTTCTATAGCTCCTGCACCATTTTACCTTTCCACCAACACTGTACAAGGGTTCCAGTTTTTACACATCAACCCCAATATTTTTTTATAATAGCTATCCTAGATGTAAGGTGATATTTCATTTGATTTTCATTTGCATTTCCCTTTTGATTAATAATGTGGGTCATCTTTTCATATTCTGTTAGCCACTTGTATGTCTTTTTTGGGAAGATGTCTGTTCAAGTCCCTTTCTCATTTTTTTAATAGTTATTTGTTGTCTCGGTTTGTTTGCTATCAAGTTTAGGAGTTCCTCATATATTTTGGGTAATAAAACCTTATCTAATATGTGGATTGAAAATATTTTTCCCATTTTGTGAGTCACTTTTTCACTCAAAAGATTGTTTCTTTTACTGTGCAGAACTTTTTTAGTTTGCTATTATCCACCTATATTTTTACTTTTTTTTTTTTTTTTAATCCTTTAGTGTCATATCCAAGAAATCATTACCAAGAACCAAGCCATGAAGCTTTCCCCTTGGGTTTCCTTCTAGGAGTTTTATAATTTCAGTTCTTATGTTTAAGTTTTTAATTATTTTGAGTTGGATTTTTTTTGAAGATTTTTACTTATTTATTTGAAAGAGAGAGAGCACAAGCAGGGTGAGGGGGGCAGAGGGAGAAGCAGATTCTTCAATGAGCAGGGCACCTGATACTGGGCTTGATCCCAGGACCCCAGGATCATGACCCAAGCCAAATGCAGCTACTCAACTGACTGAGCTACCCAGGGGCCCCCTGAGTTGAGTTTTTTGTGTGGTATAAAATATAGGTCCAATTTTATTTTTCTGCATATAGATACCCAGCGTTCCCAACACCACTTGTTAAAGACATAGTCTTTAACCCATTGCATCGTTTGTCAAAAACAACTGACAATACATATGTGTGGGTTTATTTCTAGGCTCTTTATTCTGACCCAGTCTATATGTCTGACATCATGCCAGTTCTTTTTTTTTTTTTTTTAAGATTTTTATTTATTTTTTAGACAGTGAGAGAGGGATCACAAGCAGGGGGAGTGGGAAAGGGAGAAGCAGGAGCCTGATGCAGGGTTTGATCCCAGGACCATGACCTGAGCTGAAGGCAGACCCTTAATGACTGAGCCACCCCGGGGTCCATTATGCCAGATCTGAACTTAGGCAGATTTTTTATTTTAAGATTTATTTATTTATTTGAGGTGGTTGGAGGAGAGAGGGAGAGAGGGAATCCTGAAGCAGACTCCCACTGAGTGTGGAAGCTGATGCAGAGCTTGATTCCACGACCCAGAGACCATGACCTGAGCCAAGTCAAGAGTCAGCCACTCAAACCACTGAGTCACCCAGGTGCCCTGCGACAGATTTTTTAAATCTGTTTTTGTAGCAATAGATCTATATGGGAGTAATTTCTTAAGATTTAATATTAATATTTTGCTCTGTCCATAATCTGCAACAACC
Source organism: Mustela erminea (assembly GCF_009829155.1). Taxonomy (NCBI): domain Eukaryota; kingdom Metazoa; phylum Chordata; class Mammalia; order Carnivora; family Mustelidae; genus Mustela; species Mustela erminea. The sequence continues at coordinate 87,711,867 of NC_045621.1, forward strand.
TAGTCCTTTCAAGTAATGGAATCACAGAAAAGGAGAGTTATCCAATATTTGACCAGTGCTATTCAGCAGGTTGGTGGTAAAAGAGGAGTAAGAACCCTGGTCATGTGAGATCTTGTCCAGTGTTCTTATACACATGACTGACCACTCTTTCCTAAGATTATGAAAAATTTACTGTAGTTGTAAAATATTGCAAAATTTTCCATTTTTCTGGACCACATTTCATAATTAAAGTGTAAAAATAAAAACAGCAGATGGGAGAGAGAATGCAGACAGCCTACTTCAGCAGCATTCCTTGGACAGCTGGATGAGCAGATTGTGGGAACTGGAAAACAGTGATCAAATTGCTAATGACGAAGTCACCGATCAGTCATAATCAATTGGCTGTCAAACCACAGTCTTGTTCAGATTTCTCATAGGCTTCAGTCCCTTTCTTATTTTTGTGAATGAAATACACAAAAGTCAAAATATTTTTTGAAGATTTTATTTATTTGCATGCGCGAGAGGAAGAGAAAACATGGGCTGGGTTGGTGGGGGAGGGGGACAGAGAGAGAGAGAGAGAGAGGCAGTTTCCCTGCTGAGCAGATAGGCCACCACAGGGCCTGTTCAATCCCAAACCCTGAGATCATGACCTGAGCCAAAGGCAGATGCTTAACCAACTGAGCCACCTAGGCACCCTTCACAAGAGTCAAAATTTTTGAGTAGAACAGACTATAAGTCAAAGATTTAGAAATTTCCTTTTATCTCAATATTTCTCAGTGTCTTCAATCTCTTGTCTTTATACTTTATATCATTCTTGCCTAATTAAAAGTTCAAATATTTATAGTTTGGAGAAATACTGTTATTGAGTGTAATTTAAGATTCACAATTACTGTGGTAAAGGAGAAAATTAAATTTTTTTACCTAAGGAAGGCTACAAAAATTTGCATAATATGTAAAAGAAGAAAAGGTAGTAAAGTATAGCCAACTGCCTGATCCTAAGACTTATAAGGAACAAGTTCTTTTAATTATATATTTTTAAATATATAAATATGCTTTTGAGATTGCTGAAGAACCAGGTTAAGTACAGTGTATGAATAGAGATGGAACTGATACTAGAGCTGATTAATAAACATCAGAATGGGAGGAAGGTGGACAGTAAAACCAGAAAGCTAGACTCAAGAAGTCTTTGTGAATTTCTATTTTTTGGAGTTGAACAGAAGATTGGATGTCTTCTCAAAAAAATTTTTTTTGCTTCCTTTTATGGTAAGATTATCTTTAATGTGTAAGCAACACTACTGGGTTTCTTTTCCAATAATCTACAGTCTCTGAACTGCCCTTTTGCTTCCCATCTTGCCAACAAGTTCTTCATTAGTGTTCTCTATAATGCAAAGATCATAAAAAATAATTTACATGAAGTATGCCATATTAAACACAAGCAACTCTATTCAGAATTCTAAAAATTATCTTTGCTTATAGTGATGTAGATAACAACATCAGAATAAGAGCTTTCCCTTGGATAATGAAATATTTTTATTCAATTACCTGGTTTAGCTGTCTAACCACTTAGGAAAAAAAGTCCTTTGGAATGCACACAGAATAGATGTCTCAAAAACGGCTAATGAATAAATCAATAGTTGAACAAATGTATTTTTTTAAGATTTTATTTATTTATTTGACAGAGAGAGAGATCACAAGTAGGCAGAGAGGCAATCAGAGAGAGAGGGGGAAGCAGACTTCCCACTGAGCAGAAAGCCCGAAGCGGAACTTGATGCGGGGTTTGATGCGGGGTTTGATCCCAGGACCCTGAGATCAACACTGGAGCTGAATGCAGAGGCTTAACCCTCTGAGCCAGGCACCCCTGAACAAATGTATTTTAAAAAGGAAACACTTACTTGGTTAACCTCTCAGAGCACACTGAAGATAATGCATGCTTTCCTTGATTAATCAAAGTCTTTATATTGCAAAACAATTATTACTCATTTAAAAAGTGTGTTTTATTGTACTGCTGATATGCATGTATGAACCAATAAGAAATTATAGTTGCTAAAAAAAAAAGGCTATTGCAATCATAGGATGAATTATCACAAGCATCAAGATATCTAGCAGAGGAGGAGATAATTCTATTTTTTCTCTGCACTAATCAGACAACATATAGAGGGATATATAAGATGTGGGTTAAATTTTGATTATCATATGAATTTTTTAGTTAGTGTAAAAAAGGCACAGAGAAAAAGGAAAAAGAGGGGGAAATTCCTACTGAAACTACTTTACAAAAAATAGAAAGTGGTATTTGCAACAGATATCTTAACACAAAATCTACTTATTCCACGTTATACTCTAGGGGAGGGGCAAGAGTTAAGAATAACGTAAATCAAGGATATCTAAAATGCATTTTACAAAAAATAAAAAAAACACTATTTGTAAATGGCGAAATGCATACATGCTTTGCATTTAGAAGAGCATATTGCTTTATAGCTGCTTCATTTTAAGAAGGGATTTTTAAAAAGTGTAGTATGTGAAAGTTAAAACAGTCATGACAATATGGGTCTTCAAAAGTTACTCATGCAAGGGTACATTGAAAGGACTGCGAGCCCTGTGGTGAGGAGAGGAGAGGAAATGGGGAACCACTCGAGTTTCTGCTCATTTTGATTATGAAAGGGGAAAGATACTGTTGGAGCTATCAATTCCTTACTGCAAAAATTATGCTATGAGTTTTACATTGATGTCCTTCACCAAATTAATTTTAAATATTAGTAGCTCAATAATCACTGGATGGATGCAGGAAGTGTACATTTAGAACAGATTAATTTTAAGTAAAAAATAAGTATGAGAACTATTCTCTACTTCTAAAGGTAGAAACTTCTGTTTGTGAACAAATTTCAGCGGAGCTAAAAACGTTTTTTAAGGCTGGTTCTCAAGTATATTTTAATAGGTAGACAACTGTGGTCATTTAATTGTGGGCAGAATTACATAACTAACTAAATTTAATCTGCAGGGTAGCAGAGTAGTTTAGTTTTGTTTCCAAAAAAAATTCTGTTGCTGAAATTTACTCAAAGGATTAAAGTTAGAAAATTTATGAAGTCCAAAGTAGCTTCATAATATGTGAAAAATATAAATGTCTCATAAATGTTGAGTATTATTCATTTACTCAGTCAAAAAAGTTTATATGAATTTAGCACATGCTAAGCTCTATTCAAATAATATAACAATTAAAAAACTGTTTCCTTCCAGGTACATTTCATTTTTAAAGTGTTTATGTAACTAAATAATTATGGGAAACTGATAACTTGATGGAATAAAATTGGAGTAAGGATACATTAAAATTTGCTGGGTTAAGTCAGCAAAGGTTTCCTAGAGGGGACAACATTTAAATGAAGAACTTGACCACAAGGAGTTGGGTGTTCACCAGATGGACAATTGAGAATAAGAAGTCGAGATAGGAGTGAGGGTAAGATGTAATTACTTTCTCATTGTGGTGGAAATGGCATGACTCCTGGCAATGGATAAGAAATTTGGGCTTTCGGGAACCAAGGCAAATGGAAAAGAGGAGAACAAGAGTGTACAAATGCAATAAAGAGCTAAGTGAACAGATTGTGGAGGGCTTTGCTCAGGAGTTTTATTTATGCTAGTAAAAAGGCAATGAATGATTTTATTTATGAGAGTAACGTGGTCAAATCTCTGTTTCAGAAAGATAAAACAGTGCAAGGGTAGTGGTGAGATCACATGAGCAAAGAATCTTATTAGAAAGCTCTTAAAACAGTCCAGATGAAGAATGCTAGGGACTGAATCAAGCTGGGTAAACATGTCAATTTCAATTGTTCTTATTCTCAACAGTAAAGTTACAGGACATATGAAAACTTTTGCAAGTGTCTCTCCTAAGTAGGGAAACTGTGGCATTCACACTAAAGAATAACTAAAATACAGTCTTTTAATTAGGCCCATGTGGAAGCCAGATTCTTCTGCCGTATCTCGTAGCTAAACATGTGATATTGGGTTCCAGATATATCTCTATTTTACAAAAGAATGAACTTCAGCAGTTGGACTTTTCTAAAGGTGATGTGCTCAATGCTCTTATTATAGGGAAGAGGGGCACCTAATTACATTAGTCAAAACAGATCCAGTTTCTCCTTTCAGAGATCAGTCAATACATCTTTTTGTTCCTATGACCTTTTTCCACACCAGATTGAGTTCCTTTGTTTCTGCCAATTCCAAGTGCCCATTCCGCATAGCTCAACATTGGTCTAAGAAGTGTTTCCAAAGTTTCTGAACATCCTTTTTCAAAGTTTTTGTAACTCTTAATCTTCCCTCTCCACCTACCAAATATTCTAATTTTCATAATTATCAGGAATTCAGCCTATTTCTTCCTTTGCACAGATCTGATTTTACAAAGTATAAAAGAGTCTTTACCTAAGAATGTGTTTCCTTGGCTCAGTCAACTAGTATTTGTGGTGCCCCTAATCCCTGGTAAAATATCATTTTTGATGTTTAGCATTTATAGCCTGCCCATAAAACTTATCAGGAAGAGAAGAGTCTGGATTTATTGCCTGTTCTTACTTTAAAATTGCTATCAATGAAATTAAGTCTTAACTACTAGATTCAGTGCTACCTAATTACCTACCCGTTTCTTCATTTTATAACTTTATTACACTTAATTTTACTAATGGGGATTCAAGATATCATAATTATAATAGAACATGTAGAAATGTCTATTTTTATATGAAGTAGGCTAAGAATTATAAAGTATATCAATATATATTAGTTAACATCCTGCTTATTATGAAACAGTACCTTCTAATGAATACCATGGTGGATGATGGACATTTATAGATTTTATTTGTAGATACTAGGGAGATAATCCACAAATTCCTCCATAATCAACATTTTCTAAGAATTCATTCTTTGCTCAATATTTACTTTTATAATCATAGAGTCTATAGCCCCTCAACACAGAAATGTGGTTTTAAATATATGTCATCTCATTACTTTCTCATTATTATTATTTTTTTAAAGATTTTATTTATTTGACAGAGAAGATACAGTAAGAGAGGGAAAACAAGCAGCGGGAGCGGAAGAGGGAGAAGCAGGCTTCCCACAGAGCAGGGAGCCTGATGTGGGGCTAGATTCCAGGACCCTGGAATCATGACCTGAGCCAAAGGCAGATGCTTACCGACTAAGCCACCCAGGCGCCCCTTATTATTATTATTTTTTAGTTAAAGGACAGTTGACATAATGTTACATTAGTTTCAGGTGTACAACACAGTAAATGTGACAAGTCTAAAAACCATTAAATGCTTCACAAATTTGCATGTCATCCTTGCGCAGGGGCCGTGCTAATCTCTGTATCATTCCAATTTTAAAATACGTACTGCCAAACTGAGCACTACTTTCTAATTGTTTACTATAAATATGGTGACAAATTATCTACATCAAAAGTACTCTAAGAAAAGATAACAGGTTATTTGTGTTGAAAGACCCTGAAATAATAAAGACATAAAATGAGGGGCCACACTGAACTGCACAATCAAAATGGGAAATAATAGTAGATAAGGAAACTGGAGAAGAGAGGATAGGGCTAGGAGAATTATCAGGAAATATGTGTTTTCTGAGGCTTTGGCACCAGCATTTTACTATTACTTTATAAGCTAGTTTCATCATGATAGCAAAGATTTTCTGAAAAACCTCACTGCTTTTTTAGAAATGCATTTAAAATATTTAAATAATAGGTATTTCATTGGTTAATGTCAGATATTACCATTTAATACAAAAAATATTTTTAAACTTAATTGCTTCATCTGTATTTTGTTTCTAACAGATGTAGTAACCCAAATACCTACTATTTGAATATTAGTAGATCAAATAAAAATGAACATTTTATTTATTTTCCTGAGTATTTAAATATAGTCTAAGTAATTTAAGTTAAAAGGCACACACTTTTCTTTATTGTGTAAATGTTTCCTTTATTAAAATTGTTAATTTTCATATAAACTAGATCTTTTCTGAAATATATAGTTTTCTTCCACTGTATTATTTTTCAGTCTTTGCCCCATTTTCATATTGCTTAAATTATTGTATGAGCTGAATACCTACAAAGACAAACAACTTCTTCTTAAATACTTTTCTGAATATTCATGTCAACGTTTAACAAAATTCCTTTCACAAACCCCTCATCTGTGGAAATGCTGCTGGGGTTTGAGCTGGCCTACAATTTTTATATGACACACATATATGAGACATATATATATCTCATATGTAGGTTTGCATTTTAAAAAGTATGAATATCTGTGAAAAAGCTGGTAACACATGAGTTTTAAACATGTTTTCCTATACAAAGTGATTATAATTTCTTTTCAACTCCTTTCAATATCTGATTGTACCAGTGTTGCAATGAGCTTACTTCAAGAGTATATGAAACAGGAACTATTAGTATATTTTCTTAAACCTAATTTCCTACATTACATTAGTGATTTCAAAACATATAAGGATATTTCTTCAATTTTTCAAACAATTCATATAATTATCAATTATAAGTACAGTGTCTATATATTTTTAGAAATAACCTTTTTTATTTTAAATCAATGAATATGCTAGAATGTTTCTTATAACTTGGTATCTTTATTTGCATACCTCTAAACTAAGCTAGGAACTACTTTTTTTTTTTTTTTTTGCATTGCTTTGGTACTTTGCAACATGTGGCCTAGAGCATATTTTTGAACAGTATTTAAAAAATATATATTCATTTATTTGAGAGAGGGAGCATGGTGGGGAAGGGATCATAGAGGGGGAGGGGGGAGAGGAGGACTGAGGAGAGGGAGGGAGAGGAAGGGGGGAAAAATCCTAAGCAGACTCTGTGCTGAGCATGGAACGCTCAAGGCAGGGCTCAATCTCAAGACCCTGAGATCATGACCTGAGTCAAAACCAAGAGTTGGAGGCTAAGTGACTGAGTCACCCAAGCACCACTATTTTTACAGTATTTATGTTTTGCAAATCAGTCTTAGACATGCTTTCTATAAACAGACTCGGTTCTTCTCTTAAAGAACATTTTTGTGGGTGGGAGGGAAGTTGTTCTGGATGGCTGTCAAATCCAAAGTGGGCTTTTTAATGTAATGTTTTTCATGTGGGAATATTTAATTATTTAAAAAAAAAAAAAAGTGCCCCAGAACTGAGGTCTGTTTACTTGCTCATTTGTTTATTTTTGAGAAAAGTTTGGGGGGATAATAACCTCTTCACTGTGAAGTCATGATTCACCACAAAACAATAACAATGCATTGTATTTCCCATTTGAAAGAAGTAATCAGTAAGTTAGTCTCTGTATTTGAAAGTTTGATAGAAACATTTGTCATATCACACAACAGAAATTTAAACCTGAGCCGTCAAGTGCTAGTTAGTTAATAGCAATTCAATAAACTCAAACAATTAAGATAAGCTTATCATAGGTAAGACTATAAATTTTGGAGTTGAACAGACCTGCCTTTCAGTTATAATCCTACCATTTACATGCCTGTAACTGCAAACCACTTACCTCAAACCTGTTATTCTTAATTCTATTCTCTTTAAAATGTGGTTAACAACAGCATTTACTGAATTCAATTATTGGACTGATAAATGAAATAGTTAACGTGAAGCAGAACAATGCCTGGTGCAGAATAAAAGCTCACAAATGTTAGTTAAAAACAAGATGAGATCGGGGTGCCTGGGTGGCTCAGTGGGTTAAGCCGCTGCCTTCGGCTCAGGTCATGATCTCAGGGTCCTGGGATCGAGTCCCGCATCGGGCTCTCTGCTCAGCAGGGAGCCTGCTTCCTCCTCTCTCTCTCTGCCTGCCTCTCTGCCTACTTGTGATCTCTCTCTGTCAAAAAAATAATAAAAAAAAAAAAGATGAGATAAAGTCATGTATTTTCCCATAGTTAAAATTTCAACACAAAAACCATAAATTTGAGTGTTAAGTATTCTATATTAAATCCAAAACAGTTTAAGTAGAAATATCCACAGGGGTGCCTGGACGGCTCAGTGGGTTAAGCTTCTGCCTTTGGCTCAGCATGACCTCAGGGTCCTGGGATGGACCCCCCCCCCACCCCCGCCACCTATCCTATCCCGCTCTCTGCTCAGCAGGGAGTCTGCTTCTCCCTCCTCCTCTCCCTCTGTGTTCTTTCTCTCAAATAAATAAATAAAATCTTTTTTTAAAAAAGTCCAAAAAATGCTATCAAATTCACCACAAGTAATTTTTTTACAACAAAAACAGTGACAAATCAAAAACCAAAACAACAAAATACACAACCATAAGTTAAGTATGCATTTGCAAGTTAAATTTCAATAACTGTTTTAAAGTCATACAGTACTATTCATCTGACTGAAGGAAAAGGTAGTTATTTCTCTACATTTTAACTCAATTTCTAAGAGTAGTTGTTCTTGTGCTTTGGTGAGTTGAAGGAGCTTTGAAAGTTAAGGATAAAGCACAAATATTTAAGACAAAGAAAAAATTTGCAGGTAATTGCAGACTCTATTAAAGCCTTAATTAAAGGGCACTAGGAACACGAATTAGCACATCTGAGATTTTAATCAAACTGCTATTTCAACCAATTTATTAATTGACTCCGGGATTAGGCTGTAATGTGCACTGTTAAGATTATGTTCGTGATCTGAAAACCCTACGATTATATCTCACTATTCTTATGTCAGGAATAACCAAGTTGAAATGTGCATTTAGAAGGGATCTCCTAGTTTTATAGGGATACTAGTAGATCTTGTAATAAACATTGATCATTCTATGCCTACAACAGCTAAACCTAAAAAAAAAAAGCATGATGCAGAATTCAGCAGACATTTTTTGTATAGCTAAATGTTTATAGATATTTTGGTTCATCTAAAGACAAAAACTAAATTCTTGATTTAAAATATAGTTCAAACAAGAGTTATAGCAAATGGTGTATTGTATTACATAGCACTTATAGTTAACAATACAGTATGGTGCACTTCAAAATTTGTTAAGAAAAAAGATTTCATCTTAAGTTTTCTTACCAGAAAAAAAAAAAAAAAAAGCTAAGTAACACAAGGAAACTTCTGGAAGGGATGGATATGTTTATCACCTTAATTGTGGTTATGGTATCATGGGTATATTCATATGTCCAAGCTCATCAAACTGTATACATTATGCAAGTGCAGTTTTTTTTAATGTATTAATCATACCTCAACAACACTATAAAAAATTAAAGAAGAATGTCTTTCTATGTTCTTGGCAGGAATAGAAAAAAAATATTAGATAGATAAAAATAAAATTCACGATTTTAAAGATATTTTATTTATTTGAAAGAGAGAGAGAGTCGAGGGCGGAGGAGGGAGAGAAGGAGAACTAGACTCCCCGCTGAACAGGGAGTCAGACGTGGGGCTTAATCCCATGACTCTGAGATCACAATCTGAATCGAAGGCAGAGGCTAAAACAACTGAGCCATCCAAACACCCCCTTTAAAAAAAATTTCATTTTTAAAAATCCTAAAGATAATCATAGTAAAACTAAAAGGTGTTTTCAAACTGTACAGAGCATTCCTATAAATTTCAAACTCAATATTGTGTCATGGCCTTGACTTAGTCTGTTTGGGCTACTATGACAAAACACAATAGATTGAATGGTTTACAAATAGTAAACATTTATTTCTCACAGTTTTGTAGCCTGCAAAGTCCAAGATCAAGACATGGGCAGATTCGGGGTCTGGTGAGGGTTCCTTACTATCTGTCCTCTTTTAGGGATAACTTCACATGGCAGAAAGGATGAAGGATTCTGCTGGGACCTCATTCATAAAGGCACTAATCCCATTCATCCTCACGATGACTCTGCCCTCATGACCTAATCTAATCACCTTTCAAAAGTGCCACCTCAGGGTACCATCACTTTGATGATCAGATCTCAACATAAAAATTTTGAGAAGACACAAATACCCAATCTATACTGGGCCTACCTTATCCTGAAGTCTTTAATCAGTTGATTGCCCTTCTATATTTTTGGTCATAAAATAGAGATACATAGTCTCATATAGTCTTCTGCATATATATGTGTATATTTTTTTTTTAAGATTTTATTTATTTATTTGTCAGAGAGAGAGCGAGCGAGAGTGAGCACAGGCAGACAGAGTGGAAGGCAGAGTCAGAGGGAGAAGCAGGCTCCCTGCGGAGCAAGGAGCCCGATGTGGGACTCGATCCCAGGACGCTGGGACCATGACCTGAGCCGAAGACAGCTGCTTAACCAACTGAGCCACCCAGGCGTCCCTATATATGTGTATATTATAATAAAGTTCTTATCTGCTTCAGAGTGAAATGGATCCCCTCAGGGGCGCCTGGGTGGCTCAGTGAGTTAAGCCTCTGCCTTCAGCTCAGGTCATGACCTCAGGGTCCTGGGATCGAGCCCCATATTGGGCTCTCTGCTCAGTGGGGAGCCTGCTTTCCTTCCTCTCTCTCTGCCTGCCTCTCTGCCTACTCGTGATCTCTGTCTGTCAAAGAAATAAATAAAATCTTAAAAAAAAAAAAAAAAGAAATGGATCCCCTCCTTCTGTAAATAGGTTATGTATTATTCTGCTTGAAGGCAAAAGTAGCAAACTGAATATCCTTATAATTTTTTTTTTCTCCCAGGTGATTTTTAATACCAGCTTATATTCTTATCTCACCAAATAAATAAGAAAAGAAATACTCCTTTACCTTAAATATAGTTTTTTTTGAATTCATAACATGTTTTTAAAGTCTTTGGAAAACAAAAGCAAATGGCAGTTATGAATTTTCTAGTGGCTACACTTTTTTAGCTTTAACAGTAACAGTAGTACCACCTCAGAAGTCTAGTTGTGGGACGCCTGGGTGGCTCAGTTGGTTGAACGACTGCCTTCGGCTCAGGCCATGATCCCGGAGTCCCCGGATCGAGTCCCGCATCAGGCTCCCAGCTCCATGGGGAGTCTGCTTCGCTCTCTGACCTTCTCCTCACTCATGCTCTCTCTCACTATCTCTCTCTCAAATAAATAAATAAAATCTTTAAAAAAAAAAAAAAAAAGAAGTCTAGTTGTTAGTGAGACTAACCAGTGTAAGAACAGATTTTGTTTAGCTTTTTGTTTGTTTTCTATTTTGGGGTGAGTTAATATCAAGACTTTGACATTGACAAGTATATTAATCATGCCTCTTTATTTTATTTATATATTTATTTTTGTATATTTCTGAAGCTTTGAAGCCTGGGGCCTTGCTGACCCTAGAGAGACTACTCCCAAGGGTGGCCAATTCCTAGAGGTGATTGTAAAGGATTCACTGGTAAGGGTGTCTTTCATATGCGAACCACCAATCCAAGCCCACATCCCAATACCTCTTCTATCACTCTCCAGGACTCTTCAGCTCCAGGCTACTAGCTCCCAGCCCCTAAGCACTCAGGGCCAGGTACCAGACATCTAGAAAGAGCTGCTAGACCCCAGAGTCCACTGGAATTATGCAAACTTGCCAATTCTAAACCTGCTTACCTGCCTTGTCCTTTTCTTCACATAGAAACCACAGTAGAGGTTTTTGTCCATGCTTTCCCCCTGTTCCCTTTGCCTCCTTACTGACCCTGGGACTTCCCCATGTGACACCTACATGTGTGGTATGCCTCCTCCCCTTAGAAATTGGGAGTAAAAAGTTATCCTTTCAGTGGCACTTGTCTCCTGATCTGTTGGCCTCACTATATCTGATTAATAATAATGTCTAAATTTTAAAACGGTGAGCATAAAATGCTTGTACTGTTAAGAAAACATATATATGCTGCCATTTCTAGGCATGGTGTGACTTTCTAGTCATGCCTAAGTGTGAAGGAAAAAAAAAATGTGGATTTAAGTAAATATTTTTAATAGTGTCATGCTTTCCATCAATCCATTAAAGAGCTAGAAGGCCTGCTACCAGTAGAGTTAGTTTATGAAGCAACAGTTCAAGTTACATCTGGCCAGAAGCAGCCTGATGAAAATACTCTCTCATGTCCCCCAGTAACCAATCTTTTTCAGGCTCTTACCTTACGAATTAAAGGTTCCTCACTTTTACCCATAAGGAAAAATGGCTGAGGCACACAGAACCAGTGTTTATATATGAGGATTTTTTAATTCAACATTGTAAAAATGTTTATATATAAGGATTCTTTAATTCAAAATTGTAAAAATAACAATTTATAGACTTCCTATCTGTCAAAATTCTTTAACATGAAAGTAAACATGATGTTTCATTTTCACTTCACTGTTGTAAAATCTTCCCCTTTCCTCCTCTCTCCCATCCAAGCTTACAACCTTTCTGCTTTTTATAGCTCTACCTGGTCCAACAATATTCAGGATTTTAATAGAATGCATGAGCAAAAATGATTTTCTCACCTCTCAATATGCCATCACACACTAGCATGATAAAACAGATCATTAAACTTAATATAGGAGACATCATGGAATAGCCTATTTTATTTATTATCTTTTCAATAAGTTTAAGTTCAAGACCTGATTGACACTGGACAGTGGCAGACATTGATGGATACAAAAACTACCTATGGATTATTTTAAGTACTTTTATAGCCACCATTTCTCTTCATCAGTAACCACTCGCTGCATGACCATCCATTTCTATATAGTCAGTTAAATAAAGAAAACTGCATGTGGTTGAGTAGATCAATATTATTGACTTATCAAATAAGATTGATATGTCCATAATGAGTTTAAAAATGTTTTAAGACTAATATATTATGAAAATAATTGCCTATCATCATTACTTCGGCTAAATAGCACAATAATCATCAACCAACCACCTATTGATACTGATGTGATAATTGGTCCTTCACTTTTACCATTTTTATCTTAACGATTAATCAATTTTTAAACTGTCTTAATTCAACTTCCTCAATTTCTCTTGTTCTAATCCTTCCCTTTCTATTAGGAGGTCAGGCTGTCTTCGTGCTCCTCTGAATTGCTGCGATAGCTTTCTAGTCACTCTACCTGTACTTTCATCCCTTAATAAATCATCCTCCAGAGTGCTGCCACAAAAACAGGGCTCACGGAGGAACAAGTCTGTCCCATGCACAATACTCTTCGGTGATTGCTATTACCTAATGGTACCATAGTAATTTACTAACATGGCATAAAGTGTCCTCCAGAATCTACTGTTTTCACACATTTTATACAACATGGTCCAACAATCTAGACTATTGCAATCTGCAAACATGTCATGCTCATTTACATCTCTTGCATATATGGTTGACCCTTGAACAACACGGGTTTGAACTGCAAGGGTCCATTTATACATGGATTTTTTAAAATAAATACAGTACTATAAATGTATTTTATCTTGTGATTTTCTTAACATTTTCTTTTCTCAAATTTACTTTATTGTAAGAATATAATATTTAAGATATATTAGATACAAAATATGGTTTAATCAATTCTTCATGTTATCGGTAAGACTTCCAGTCAACAGGAGGTGATTAGTAGTAAGTTTTGGGGGAGTCTGATGTTATACAGGAATTCTCATTTGTGTTGGGGGCATTAGGGCCCTAATCCCTGCATTATTCAAGGATCAACTGTTTTATTTTTTCCTTTTCAAATGCTTTCTTACTAACTTACCCCTGACTCAAGAAGCCCTTCCATGGCATTTTTCATGATTTGTCTATGCACACATTGGCATGCTCTATACTTCCCTTGCTACCTGAACATACTGAAGTGTAAGTATTAGTTTCATTTTTTCTTATAATTGTGTGCATGTGAGCCTCTCTAGTAGGCTATAATCTCTTTGAGGTCAGAAAATATAAATTATCATATATATGACTCAGATAGAGTCCCGTACATACAATGTGTCCTTAATTTACACAGTCATCTATTCCAAGTAGTTGAATAACTGAGTGGATGTGGAGCCCCTGAGAGTCATAGTAGCAGGATAATACTGGATATAATTTTCCATCACTTTAAGTCTGATAAACTGCTATCTAGGTAAATGTTAAGATACTAACTTCTAAGTTCCTTAAAGGCAGAAACAATGTGTGAACAGTTTACTCCCGTGAAACACCACCAGACAAACCAATTGTTTCAGGAAAGCTATGCTTATGTTTATGATACTCAATGCAGTAAGGGAGAACACCACCTTTACTGAGTCTTAAACTATCTTAGAACAAAATTGTTTTATGCAAATACTATAACAGGTCCTTGACCTATCTGAAATATCTGGGCCTATCTGAAATATCCATATGTCAGCTTTCACAGGAAATCTTAAGAGATTTTGCAATGTTCATTTTGATTACTTAGGCATCATATTGGGCACTGAATTTTCAAACATGAAAACAGAATCCAATTAAATTGAAGAAGAATTATTGTGCATCATCCATGTGAAAGACAATTTGTTATATTCTAGGGAGTTAACATAAATAAAATAATCATTTCTTTCGAAGGTTAATAAAACATGCAGGGCCTTACCATCTAGCAGAGAAGACATCTATTTATATAATTAAATAATAAAATAGATACAAAGTTGTATAAAGTATGTGTTGTAAGAGCTTAAAGGAGGGAAAGTGTACTTCTGTGTGGAGTCTACTTCAGAATATAATTTTGGACACCATTCCTAACTTCAATCTCACTTTCCTTCACCTTTTCATTTGTTCTTATCAATTGATATGCATATATACATATGCACAGAAGAACTTTTCCTTTCTGAATGTACTTTAAAATTTTTATATTCTCTCTTTCCTTTGACAGGGGATCAAAACTAGAGAAATGTTCCCGAGTTTTAGTCCTAAAACACACTTGCAGGATTGATCTCAGAAAACAAAGAACTGTCATTCTTAGCCAAAGCTAGCATGTAATTTTTCCTTATGGCCCCTCCTTAGCCAGCTGATGATTGGTAAGTCTAACCAGTGAGGACTTGTAATTGGTCATTCCAAATGAATTTGGCCAGTCATCCTTTTTGCTGCCATGGCACCCAAATCAAACTCTCTTTCCACTAAATAAAAATCAACCAAATATCTAAGTCATTACCTGTGCCTCCAAATGCTTTCTGGAAACTGCAACAGTATGTCAAATATATCAAATAGCCAGCAGCAAATGGGGCTGAGTCTGTGTTTATGTTGGGGTAGAAGTTTGAAGTTTATCCACATTTTGAATAGTAACCACTTAGTTTTGCAAGACTTGGAAAATGACACTAAAGATAATGATGACTTTCCCAGGTTAAAAAGAGTCAGGCAAGATCCTTTTGCATTGAAGTTAGTAGAACACAAGACTCTGATTGCTTTTTTCCTAGGTGTATCCAGAGGTAGAATTAAGTAACTCTGATGAGTGCATAGCATTAACTTAAAAAATAATGTCTGTTTTTGGGAGAAATTAAAAAAAAATTACAAATGCACCAAAAATAATAAAATACTTAGGAATAAACTTAACCAAAGAGGTGAAAGACCTATGTTCCAAAAACCTAACAATAATGAAAGAAAATGGAATGAAGATGACACAAGCAAATGGAAACATATCTCATGTTCATGAATTGGAAGAAGTAATGTTATTAAAATATCCATATTACCCAAAAGAATCTACAGATCCAGTGCAATCCCTGTCAAAACACCAATGGCATTTTTCACAAAACTAGAACAGATAATACTAAACTTTGTAAAGAACCACAGAAGACCCTAAATACCCAAAACAATCCTGAGAATGAAAAACAAAACTGGAGATATCACAATACCAGATTTGAAGATATACCATAAAGCTGCAATAATCAAAACAGTATGGTACTGGCACAAAAACAGACATATAGGTAAATGGAACAGCATAGAGACCCCAGGAATAAACCATGATCAATATGGTCAATGAACCCATGATAAAGGAGGAAAGAATATATACTAGGGGGGAAAAAAGGATGAATCTTGCCATTTCCAACAGTATAGACAGATCCAGAGAGTAAAATGCTCAGTGAAATAAATCAGTCATAGAAAAACAAATACCATGTGATTTCAGTCATATATGGAACTTAAGAAACAAAACAAAGAAAAAAAAAGATAAACAAAAACCAGACACTTAACTGTAGAAAACAAACTGATGTTTACCAGACAGGAGGTGGGTAAGGGGATGGGTTAAGTAGGTAAAGAGGGATGAAGAGTATACTTACCATGATGAGCACTGAGTAATGCCTAGAATTGTTGAATCACTATATTGTACACCTGGAACCAATATAACACTGTATGGTAAGTATACAGAAATAAAATCAATAAAAAGAGAATATATAATGGGGGAAAAGACATCCTTTTTAATAAATGGTACTGGGAAAACTAGACAACTACATGTAAAAGAATGAAACTGGATTACTTTCTAACACCATACACAAAAATTAACTCATAATGAATTAAAGATTCAGACATGAAACCATAAAAAAATCCTAGAAGAGAACATAGACAGTAATTTCTCTGATATCAGCCATAAAAACATTTTTCTAGATATGTCGCCTAAGGCAAGGGAAATAGCAGCAAAAATAAACTATTGGGACTAAATCAAAATAAAAATCTTTTGCATAGCAAAAGAAACCATTGACAAATAAAAAGACAACCTAGTGAATGGGAGAAGATATTTGTAAATGATATATCTGATAAGAGGTTAATATCCAAAATATATAAAGAACTCAAACAACACAACACCAAAAAAAAAAATTCTATTTTTTTAAAAAATGGTCAGAGGACCTGAATAGACCTTTTCTTTTTTTTTTCCCCAAAGAAGACACACAGACGGCCAAGAGACACACAGAAAGATGCTCAGCATCACTAATCATCAGGGAAACGCAAATCAAAACCATGATGAGATATCACCTGCTAGAATGGCTAAAATCAAAAATATGAGAAAGGTCAAGTGTTGGCAAGGATGTAGAGAAAAAGGAACCCACATGCACTGTTGGTAGGAATGTGGAAAGCAGTATGAAGGTTTCTAAAAGTGTTAAAAATAGAAATATCATATGATCCAATAATTCCACTATTGAGTATTTATCCAGAGAAAACAAAAACACTAACTCAAAAAGATACATATATTTCTTTTATTTCAACAATATTTACAGCATTATGGAAGCATTATGGACGTGATCTAAGTGTCCATCAACAGAAGAAAAGACAAAAGAAAAAAATACACACACACACACACACACACACAAATAAACAAAATGTGGAATATTACATAGCCATAAAAAGGATGAGACTGTGCCATTTAAGACAACAGAGACCTAGATGGTATTATGCTAAGTGAAACAAGTCAGACTGAGAAAGACAAATACCATAGGATTCCACTCATAAATTAGAATCTTAAAAAAAAGAATAAATAAAAAGTAGAATCAGATCTATAAATAACAGATAACAAACTGAGGCTTACCGGGGGGAGGTGGGTAGGAGATTAGGTAAAATGGGTGGAGGGGATAGGGACCCTCCTGTTGTGGAATGAGTAAGTTTTGTGAATAAAAGGCAGATCATACAGGCAATGATATTGTAATAGTCACATAATAGGCCAGATAGTAGCTACAGTTGTGAACATACCATAATATACAAACTTGTCAAATCACTAAGTTGTACACCTGAAACTAATGAAATATTGTGTGTCAATTATATTCAAATAAAAAGAAGAAATGAAAGAGAAAAAATAAAGAAGCCAGAAAGGCAAAATCCACATAGTTTACATACATACATACATACATACATACATACATACATAATAAATTTAGAGCCGTCAGTAGATAGAACAAACAGAACTGAATTATCTTCTCATGCTGTGAGTGGTCATTCATATTGTGAGTGTTAAATTTTCTCTTGTTTAGTTACAGTAGATAGAGATAGCTAAATATTTATAACCTAAGGTGGTCCAGCTTGTCTCATATATTTATCATTTGAATAAATTTATAAAAAATTATTGAACTTCTCATGTCTTATTTTTATGGCCTAGGAAAAGGGAGTGTTACCTGCTTCAAGATGTTATTATAAGAACTGAAGAAAGAGTATATTGCATATAGTAAAACCTTACTCAGTTTGATCGGGTATCAAGGAGCAAACTGAAGAGATGGTGATTTGGTATTTGGAAAGCTGTCTGTGACTTTTAGAAAGGAGTTCAGTGGGATAATACTGACAAGAGGAAAATCCCTAGGGATTATGGAAGAGTCGTAGTGAGAATATGTGGATAGCAACTCTAAGCTGATTTTTCAGGAAATTTGTTATTTAAAGGAAATATATGTTTGAATTAATGGAAAGTCAGACAGACAAAAATTGGTTTAAAATATGGCTATAATGGTTATAATTTTTTGAATGATCAGTTAAAAATGATTATAATTTTTGACACATCTCCCATTAGGAGATGTAATCTATGTCTCTAGCCTTGAATCTGGGAGGTGACTGCTACAACCAATAGAAGATGATGAAAATGACAACCTGTGACTCAAGGCTGGGTCGTCAAATATCATGCAGCCTCATAGCACCTGGGTGGCTCAGTTGATTAAGCAGCCAACTCTTGATTTTGGCTCAGTTCATGACCTCAGGGTCCTGGGCCTGAGCCCTGTGTGGGGCTCCCTGCTCAGTAGGGAGCCTGTTGAGGATTATCTCTCTCCCTCTGTCCCTCCCTGTGCTTTCTCTTTCTCTCTCACAATTTCTTAAATAAATAAATACTTTTATAGATTAAAAAAATCATGTAGCTTCTGCCTGGGTCTCTCGGACTGTCATTTTCTAGACACTCATTCTCAGAACCCAGCTGCTATGTTATGAGAAGCGCAAGTCCATAAGAATGACAAGTATTCATGTTTCATTTGAAAGTTTCGGCTAATCCTAGGCTTTGAGCCAAGACGGCACCAGTCATGGGAGCGGGGAAGAAAAGCCTTCTAATTAATTCTAGCTCTAGAGTTTCAAGCTACCCTCAGATATTAGGACTTCCTTGCAAAGGCCCTGACACCTTTGAGCAGCAAGTCATGTCTGCTGTGCTCTGCCTAATTCCTGACTCATGAAGTCCAACAGCAGAATAAAATGGTTGATGTTTAGGTCCCTAATTTTGGACTGGTACTGTTTAATAAATAGCAGCAGATAACTAGAAAAAAAAATGTTTATTAAATCATGAAGAAAGTTTGAGGTTGTTTGTAAGTCAAGGAGACAACAAACAAACAAACAAACAAACAAAGAGTTATAAGGAAATAATTAATAACAGACCAGGAAGGGAAAACAGTAAGGCTCTAGGGTCTACCAGAATAGAGGGGATTAATGGGAAGAAAAAAAGTTGGCAATCAAGTCTCTCGGGCTCCACAGATGGCTGCCAGAAGAAGAAATTCAGGACAAATCTGTGATCAGCAAGAGTAGAAAAATCATGCACAGCAAGTACTTACTGAATACCTAGTTATGTTCCACATACAAATTCTCCCCCGCCCCCTGCCACATGCACACACAATTTCAATTTTTGTCACCCACCTTAATATTCTTTATTGTCATGTTCTAACACTTTCTTGACAATCCTTTGCACATTTGAAAAATCTTTTCAAAAGAGAGCTTTTATAATATCTTATAATTATTATTCAAGTCATTGTTCCATTTGGTTTTTTAAAAATTGTACTTAATGATGTCTGATTTCATGATGCACTCATTGCTCCTTTCTCATAGACAGAATTAAATCTGGCTGCTGGTAGTTTACAAAGAATATTTGAGAAATGTGGCAAAATCTTGCCATCAACCATCTGTTTGGGGAACTGTTTCTTTTCATAGAAAACATAGAGCTTATTAACAATTGGGACTTGTGACTTCTTACCAGAGGAGACTTAGAAGTGTCCAGCAAGATACAACCACTTGCTCTTCTAATGCATTCTCCAAGTCAATCAATAAAGCATGGTTAAAAACATCTTCAAAACATTAAATCAAATTCATGTTCTACTTTTTTTAAATATGTGGATTGTAGATTGTAGACCTGTCTACCTAATAATACAAACAATCAGTTAAATCTTCTAAGTCTTTGTTTCCATGTTGTCTTCTTGTAATGGATAGTAACATGAGAATTGCAAAAAACATCTTCAGGTTTGAGAGGAAAATTATATATATTGAGCAGAGTCTACAATTGCAAGGGCACTGAGCTCTTGTAATTGAGTGACAGCTACTCCCTTTGGAAGGGCATATTTTTACAGTGTGCTCTATTCCCCACATCTTTATTGTTTTGAACATAGACTGTCACTTCAGTAGTCCTTATAAGCATCTGAGTTTGCAAGCCCTCTTCTAAGCCATATCTTAAAAGCAAAAGATTTAAGCCTGCATTTCCAGCTGGCAACTGCAAAACTTAATTCCAAACAGCTTGCATTGATCCTTAAATATAAAACTTTCCTAACTTGGTCTGGTAAAAATCCTCCCAAATACTGCAGCTAGAAGCTATGTACTTTATTCTTCTGTTTCCTTGTTCTTTCCCATTATCATTGATTAATAATGAGGACAGGTCTTATAGATTCAGCTTTTATAATATATTCCCTCTCCTAGTCCCTCATTACCTCTTACCTAGGAACATTACAGACTCTACATAATCATTTCACAAAAATTCATCCTATATATCTCCACTAGGTTAATCATCCAAATGTATAACTTTAACCATACAACTATGTTGCTAAGAAAACTTTCAGAAATTTTCAGTTGCCAATAAATTAAAAAAATAAAATTCTCAACTTACCATTCTAGGCCATTCAAAACAGGCACCAATGTGTTCTTCTTAGATCAGAGCATTTTAGAACTGGCATGACCTTAATGATTTCTAGTGCAATTCCCTGTATGTGTAGCTGAGAAAACTAGGTCTCAAAGGGCTAAGTGACTCATCCATAATTCAATAGATAGTTAGCTGAGCAAAGATCAAAACTTAACTCTCCAGAATAAGTTCTCAGGACTACTTCCACACTCATCAACCGAACTACCTGTTCTAGCCAAAGCCTGGTTCATGGTCTTTATCGCATTCATCACTACCAACATCTGACCCAGTGCTGTTGAGACTATCTCAAAGGTAATTCTGTCCTAGAAGGTTTTGCTTAACTCTCCTCCTTGCTCTCAGAGTGAGACCTTTCCATATTTTTAAAGTACATTATAAATTGTAGTTTTGCTACGGCATTTACCGTGTTCTCTTTTACATTTTAGCAGTTTGCCCCGTCCACAGTCTTGTAAGCACACTGGGGAAGAGACTGAAGGAAGACACTACATTCTTACAGCAGCTGGCACAGTGTCTTGAACCAGACAATCTGAATTGTCACGGAATCCCCAACCCAACTGATGTGGAAAACAGAGGCAGAAGAAAAATTATTAAATATCCGTACCCACTGACAAGCCCTTGTAAAAGGCAGAGTGACATTCCTCTAGGGACTCAATTTCCTCCACCTGGAGGCTTTGCTTAGGGCAAAGGGCAACCCTAGCCTGCCCGACCTACCCCCTACCAGGATCCTGAAGTCTACTTTAACTATTCCTTTGAAAACTATCTCTAAACCCTCCAAACACATGCCCCACTGATATACATCTAAAGGGTCTCACAACAAAGTTTTTATTACTGGTAATGAATAACCTTTTCCCAACAATAGCTAGACCCTCAAGGTCCTGGAAGCCCTCCTTCCGAAATTCCTTAGAGACTTGGGTCATTATATGCTTACTTGCAAGCATGTAATGGGCCACTCCTCACAAGCCCTGGACAGCAACTCTTTCTGCCTACGGGGCCTGTCCCCAACCACCATTTTGCACCAAAGATGTCTCAAGAATTCTTTCTTGGTCTTTGGCTCCGGACCTCACTCCACCGAACCTCACTTATACTCTAAGACTTCATCACAACCTTTCTCCCTCTCAACTTTATCTTTCGGTAAGAACGTCTGTTAGGAGCTACTAATTAGGAATTTCTCCCCCTGACTCAGGATGCTTCTTTTCCAAATGATTCCCATGGATTTGCTTCTTTCACATTTGCACATGCTAGGGGTTATATTTTATTTTTGTGTATCTTAAGCACATAATTGATTTTTTAAAAAAATCTTAGAGACAGAGAGAGAAAGAGACAGGGAGAGCTTGCAGGGAGGGGCCAAGGGAGAGAAGCAGGATTCCCACTGACTGCAGATCCCCAAAGTGAAGCTCAAACTCAGGAACCTGAGATCTTAACCTGAGCCACCCAGGCACTGCCCCACATAACTGATTTAAATAACAACTTCCCTCCCTTTGGCCTATCAGTATCATCAATGATTTGCAGAGCTTTATAAAGCATCATTACAAGTCTGAAGGGCTATACCAAACTAAATTTAGACTGAGAATTGTCCATTCACACAGCCCCAGATCTCTGAGTCTATCTGGACTGTGTGTTTGTGGAAAATCTAAATCAGGCCTCTGGTCTCTGCTATTACACCCTAAGAAATAAGCAGTTTAATACTTACGTAGCTTAATATGTATTACTAAGTAATTTTAATTTCATCAAACTGTTCATTCCAGTTATAGCTCCATGCTGTGTTGTGAAATTTAATCAAATATTAATTTGAATTCAGGTCATAACACTTCTAGTTATCTCTTCATAATTAAAAAAAATTTAATTAATTGAAGAAAGAATGTACTTATGTCTAGAATTGCCTGTCTGCTACTTCTTTGTTTTGCTGAAAAATAAAATAATTAATGCTAAATGCAATAATGATCTGTTCTATTTTTAGATATACAAATACGGTTGAGGGTATTTTATTTAAGATGACTGAGGCTGATACAAATTAATCTTCTTTTAACTTTAACCTATGCTATCTTCTTGCTCTACGTATATGTGTTATTTAATCATTAAACTTAAAATTAAAATTGTCACAACTACCCATTCACTTAACCTTTAGAAATACTTAACTGTCAACTCATTTCATAAGCCAAGGTAAATACTGTAAAATATTTAAATGATTGCTTATTTTCTTCTTGGTTTCTGTATCAGTTTTGTATTGCCTGCCAATGTCAGGCCTTTTTAAACAAACTTTCTTATATTTGAAAAGCCAAATTTCACTCCCTATCAGTTTTCTTTAAGTACACTGAAGGGAAAGACTAAGTTCTATTAGCAATGAGTACATTGCTTTGAAGCTAGCAGGTGCTCAAGGAATATTTTTTGAATTGCTATTGAACCCCAAGCCGTATCTTTCTTTTATTTCAATTTCACCTTCCTCTGCATTTTTCTATCACCTTAGAAATATACTCTTTCCCAAGCACATAAATTGAATTTTTAAATTAAGTATAATAATAAATATAATTTAGATTTTTAGAATATCATAATTGCTGTATAGTCTAAATTAATCAAAGTGTATTAGATCACATTAGTATCTACATGATTCAGTGGACACCTATAATGTGCTTACATGTGGTACCAGTAACTAGAGCCCTAAGGGATCCAAAAATGGGTAAGACATGGTCCTAATCCTGAGGAGCTCATGATATATAAGACAGATTTTATAAGAATGCCACACTAATCCATGTGGAAGGTGAGAACTTAAACTGGGAAGATTTGTAGTGTTTATTTGCTGTAGATTAGGAACAACAACAGAAACAGACGTGTGTGAAAACATTCAAAAACTGCTCAAATTACTCTTTTTGTATCCAGAGGTTTCTTTATCTACATATAGAAAACCTTCTCCATATAATCACTGATATTTTCAATAGGTAGTACACATCCAATAACCATATGCTGGTAAGTGAATGGGCTCTGAGTGATAAGTAAATGAGTTAAGTGTTACTATAGGGAATATATTTACACCTACCTCCATATGGAGACATTTGTTTTGATACTTCCCAATTATGCTAATAAGCACACTCAAGTATAGTCCATTTAAACCTGCTGTCTGCCAAATGGTTAGGATATAATGTCCAGCATCCCCCCTTTCTCTTTGTGATTATATTAAGAATTGATAATGTGATTTTTTAATTCTATAATTCCTGTTCCTTAAAATGAGCAGTAGTTCATGTTCTTCTGTCTAATGTGATTAAGCTAGAGAAACTGGAGTCCACATTTGGTATGAAGCCATCATATTGTCCACTCAATGTGGACACCCCCAAAAGCGTATTATCTCAGTGTCTACATGGTACTTCCTGTTTAACACCATTATCCATCTCTAGCCAATAGTAACTCCAGATGGCCAGCGTCCTGGGATCGAGTCCCACATCGGGCTACTTGCTCCGCGGGGAGCCTGCTTCTCCCTCTGACTCTGCCTTCCACTCTGTCTGCCTATGCTCGCTCTCGCTCGCTCTCTCTCTGACAAATAAATAAATAAAATCTTAAAAAAAAAAAAAAAAGAATGCTTCACATTTTAACTATGTGCATGTGGACTTTAATAGCTTTAAAAATCACCGTTAGTTTCGTAATGTTCATTGCACGTTTGAGAAGAATTATATCAAGCTTTTAGTTTTCAATATTTCGGTAGTCAGTCAACAATAAAGCTTCTGGCAAAGACAGTGGTAAGAGATAGAAGGCATGTTTTCTTCCTTGAAGTTACTTACATGTAGTCAGGAAGCAGTTTAAGATAAATATCAGAACACTAATTACTAATTATATATTTTTAAATTTATTATTGAATAATTAGATATTAATTCAAAGTAATACATGTATATTAATGCATACACACACATACATACATACGCAGATTACTTAGTCTCAGCTCTCTGGAAATTGCCCTTGGCTAGAGAGAGCTGTCTTACCAAAGGAACTCTTCCTTCTCAGGAGCACCTAACTCTAATGACTGTTTGATAAGGATGAAACTCAACCCCCTCTATGCATCATGGTAGAACTCCGAAGAACTATTCAGACTTCAAGGCTCACTGTGGCTTTAGCTAAGACCTATTTTGAGACTGCATTTTCACCAACTCCTTTCTCTAATATTTCTTCCTTCCTTTTCCTTATACAAGTGTTGACCCTAATAACTTATAGTCGATAAAATTATTTTGATGAAGATGCTGATTATTCACCTTCAATCCATGAAAAAGCATAAAGTAGGGCATGAGTTGAGTCAATTATGATGAACATAGCACAGAAGGGTGAGAACCTTGGTTTTCATCTATTATTTTAAAGAACTGAATTCATTTTAGGGTTAACCATATATACTTAAATATGATGATATGAGGACATAGAGTAGATACTTTATTCATTAATTAAAAACTTATTCAGTATCTATCATATTCGGCATGTCTGCTGGGTGCTGAGGT
This sequence comes from Mustela erminea, assembly GCF_009829155.1. Lineage (NCBI taxonomy): Eukaryota > Metazoa > Chordata > Mammalia > Carnivora > Mustelidae > Mustela > Mustela erminea. Next base: position 87,736,984 of record NC_045621.1, read on the forward strand.
TAAAAATAACAAATGGCCGCCCCCCCCTTTTTAATGATTTTATCTTTAAGTAATCTTTGCACCCAATTTGGGGCTCAAATTTACAATCTCAAGATCAAAAGTCTCATACTATACCAATTGTGCCAGGCAGGGCCCCCTTAAATGGCTCTTTCTTAAAAGAACATGTCCTCTACAGGAGTCAGCTTATTTTATAGAAATCTTTAAATAACAAGCTGAGTATCATATAACTTAGAGCACTTATTCTCCAAGTATGGTCACAGATCAGCAGTAACTTGTTGCTGAAGCAAATTCTCAAGCCCCACCCTGAACCAACTGAATCAGAAACTCTCCCATGAAGCCCAGCAATCTGTATTTGACTAAGATGTGAAGTGATTCTGAAGCTCACTAATATTTGGGAACAAATCTCTTATTTTATTTTTATTAAGTAAGCTCTATGCCCAACATGGTGTTTGAACTCATGACCCCAAGATCAAGAGTCTCATACTCTACTAATGTAGCCAACCTGGGACTCTTATTTTTAAAAAAATAACAGCAAAAGAAGTTTTGAGAGTAGTAATTTAGGTGCAGTTTTTCTCTATGAAGGCAAAACTAATTTGGATTAATTCCATCCTGTATCAATGCAGTATATAACTCGGTTCTTAAAGGAAATTGGATAAAATATAAAATTGAATCACTTAATAAAACACCCAAACTTCAAAGGTACTTTGTAAAATATTTAGTAAATTATAAATATAGAAAGCAAACAAAGAACAAATGAAACCCATCAGTCCACCTTAATTTGCTGATATCATCCTAACCCAGTTTTTATTATCATAAGGCTCTTCCCACTTCTGTAATATAAGCAGTTATAAAAATAATCCACATATTACTCTATGCCTGTTACTGTGAGATGGATCCTTTTCAGTACTATCACTGTTGAGCTAATCAGTGTATTTAGACTGAATTTACAAAGCTTGGGTTCCTTGACTTCAGTTACAAAGCCTAGAATTCACCTTGGTTCAATTCAATCACTATCAGGAAATAATAATTTTGTTGTGTGGATAACCGAAGACATTTGCCTTCCAAATGTATTTTGTGACTTTTTATTTCTTTTGTAAGTCTTAATTCAAATGACTGAGGAAAATCTAAAAGACCCTACTATATTAGTGATTTATTGGAGATGACTTATTTTATTAAATACTATGGCATTTGTGGTTATAAGGGACCCAGTATGGCACAGATTATGGAATGGCCCAAGTACTCTGTATGATTCCATATACATTCTACCTTCCATTATAGTTAAATCGGTACTATGGATTAGTTGTAGATAGCAGAAGGAAGTGAAGTGTATCACTTCTGATCTTAGCAATGAATCTTCCACATTCTTTGTTTCTTTGCCCCAGCAAATCTTTAATGCCCCGTAGATGCCGTCAAAATATAGAAGACATCTGAATTCTTGAGTAACCATGTGGATATTTAACCTAAATTGTTACCTAATTCACAAGCGATTGTGAGTGAGAACCACATCTTTGCTACGTTAGGCCACTGAGCTTTAGAGCCTCTTTGTTTCTGCAACACAGCCAAATATCCTAATTATCCTGAGTATCTTTTGCTAGCCATTTTCTCAGTAATAACTAGTAGGAAATAGACCTTGCTCTTGCTTCCAACCTTTTTATAGAGTTTTGTTTTTTAACTTTTGAAAAGGTAACGTGTTCATGTGGTTCACAAACTAAAAACAGATTTTCCCTAAGAGTCTGGTCATTTGGGCTATATTAAACATGAGTGTGTTCCTCTCTGTGGCTGTGCTGGGGATTGTTATAAGATTACCCTCTTGGGGGGCACCTAGGTGGCTCAGTCATTCAGCGTTTGATGTAGGATCAGGTCCTGATCCCAGGCTTCTGGGATCGAGCCCCACATCAAGTTCCCTGCTTGGCGGGAAACCTGCTTCCCCCTCTCCCACTCCCCTGCTTGTGTTCCTTCCCTCGCTGTGTCTCTCCCTCTGTCAAATAAATTTAAAAAAATCTTAAAATCCCTGGGGATAAAAATATATGTTTGTAAAAAATAAAAAATTAAAACAAAAAAAAAATCTTAAAAAAAAAAAAAAAAGGTTACCCTCTTGGGTCTCATATCAGGAAAACCTCTCATGTCAGAATCTTTAGGTTGCCCAAATATCAGAGAAGCAACTACTATAGTCTCCTGTACAATTAATGGAAGTTAAATTAGAGAAGTATATAAACATTTATTTTAATGCTTTCGTTTTCACCAATGAGTATCTTATGGACTGAATGGTGTCCTTCCAAAATTCCAGTGTCTATATCGAAGCCCTAATCCTCAATGTGACTGGATTTAGATATAGGGCCTACAAAGATAATAAAGGTTGAGTCATAAAGGTAAGGCCCTAATCTGATAAGACTGATACCCTCATAAGAAGAGAAAGAGACACCAGAGATCTCTTTCCTTCTGACTGTGCGCAGAGGAATTTTGATAGCCATTTTGTTACAGAGATCTGTTTTAGGTCATATGTAGTATCTGTACATATTTTTTTCAATATGTTGGCTTGAGGGTAATAAAATATGATAACAACTCACCTATAGTTCTTTTTTCACAGATTACTTCAATCCCTTTGAGGCAATTTGAAAACTATTGTTTGAAATAGTTACTAAGTTAGAATCTTTGTATTCCCAGTACCTGAAGCAGGGCTCTGATTGTGCAGGAGATTTCTGATGCACTTTGAGAATACACGGAACACTCTGAGACATTTTGAGGTCCCAACACAATCAGTGTGTTTTTTTCCCGAAACGATCCATCTTGAAAATACAATTTGGAGTCTTATCTGAAGCATCTACACATTTTTCACAGACAAGAAGTTTTTGCGTATGGTTTTGTTTTCATCAAAATAACTTTGAGATGTAATACTTGTAGTATAATCATGATATTATGATTACTATTCATTACCTCAAAAATATTTATTGACCACCAATAATGTGTCTGAAAAATACAGCAGTAAAAGAAATAGGCAAAAATTCTGATTCCTGGGCCTCACATTTTAGTTGAGAGAGATCAGCAGCAAAAAAACACAAAATATGTACCCACCAAGTGTGGTAGGATCTATAAGTAAGGTGACATATCATCCCCTCCATAAAAATATATGCCATTATTTAAAGACAAAATGCAAAAAAAAAAAAAGATTCTTAATATTTAGCAGGGTAAGTAACATGACCAGTTGTAATTTTATATCATCAACAGAATTTTAGAAGAGACTTTTTGAAGTGGCGTAGCTTATAAGTACATTACCCAATGTACCCTCCCCTGCTGAGTTTATGAGATTTCATCTCCTGCATCTGAGGCTCATGATGTCTCCTCTTCCTCAGCTAAGGATCATGAGGGCCCTTCATCCTGGAAAATCACAAATCAATTCTTGGAAGCTTCCTCTTTTTATTGTTAGGAGAAATCACCATTTTCCCTCTTGCCTTCTAGCTCCCCCATCTCATGTGCATCTGCACATGTGTGTGCATGCATACACACTGACATACACACTTTCTTTTCCTTCCCACCATCTCTTTTCTCCACCTCAGGAACCTTGACTATCTCATAAACCGCAGGCTTGCAAAAGTAATACCATGCCAATAATGTTCTCATGGTTATTGTAACCCCAAGCAAAAGGCATGACCCCCAAACATGAGTTCCCTTACAGTCAAAAACTGCTGCCTAAATCAAAACCACGAGTTCAAGTACTCAACTGTTCCTTATCCTATCAAAATGCTGACTCTATTTCAATTAGGATGCTACTTCATCTTCAGATGCTCTGTTTCACACCAGCTGAATAAATCCTTTAACCTCTATTTGAGTCACTTAAAATTTCTTTTGAAAATTTAAGATCAGGGAGTTCAGGGAACAGGCACTAAAATTTTCATTTGGGCTTAAGGGAAAATGATAGATAAAGCATTAGACTTCAGCACTAAATTATGTTATGTATTAATTTAATTTAATATGTATTTATGTTCTTAGAAAAATTCCCCACATTAGCTTAGGATCAAAACAAATTATAAGTATGGCTCTAACATGCTTATAGAAATATTTGTGGAATTCTGATCCCTGGTTAGAATAGGAATCCTCTATTGTTTTATGCATGGCTTTATAGTTGGTATTATGGTAACTGATTCCTCAAAGATACGATATGCCTTATTGATCAGTACACACAGCTCTAACACTCCAGGAAAATGTATCAATGTTATGAAATAAAGGTCTATCTTTATTGTAGAAAAGTGATGTAACCACTGAGATGGTAAACCAGGAAGAGTTTTTTACTGCTTTTAAGTCTAATACTATTGGAAGATCCTTTTCTAGTAAGCAATGTAATTGATCAGCTGTGGAAAAAGCTGTGACAGATAATGAATAATTCAGGAAGATTTAGAGATTGTAAATGTATTTATTTCAGTTATAATTATCTTAGAAACAATGTTGGAATGTCCATTTTATCATTTCCATGTGTGTATGGTTGTATGTCCTCAAATATTTGTCCTATGTACCGAACTGACTCTAATTTTTTCTCTGGTTTAAAATATCCAGGTTTGAACGTGTGAACATGTCATCAGAACATAACATATAGTGACATCTCTATGTACTTAAAAGAGCCAGTAACATGCCATTTAGAACTACAAATGTGCTTTTTGTAGTTTCTTTTCTATAGAGAAAGACAAGGAAAAGAGGAAGGAGGGGAGGGAAAAAGAAAGAAGGAAGGACTGAAAGGAAAAAAAAACAAGAAAGAAAGGAACAGGAAGAACTTCTAAAGATAGAGAACATCTAAACAAATATAGGTCTCTTGATCCAATTATAGATTTCAGGTGGGCTGAATTTTTCATGACTTTTAAATTCTAATGGTAATGGGACCATTCTGTAAGAGCTACAAACTGTAGGGAGTTTTATAGCCCTGTGATGTATTTTATTTGGCCATTTTGTGATGCCTGCACAGAGTTTTAAAATTGGTGAGATTGGGTATGTACTCAGCTTGCCGTGACACAAACATCTCAGGAAATGCATACACATATAGCACTTTTAAGATGCAGCACTTAAACAGAATCCATAACCAGTGGCTATCAAACATACACTGATTTTTAACATTAGGTCAATTGAAAAATCCTAGAATCCTAGAGGCCAGTGTCTTCTTAAAGAATTGCCCAAAAAGCAAGAAAAAGTCTGTGCCAGGACTGAATTTGTCCAAATTGAAGATATTAACACAACAGAAATAGTCTGTGCTTAGACTCAAGCTGTGTTAATTTAGAAGAATAGGTTTAAAAGAAAAAAAAAAAGACAGAGCACTTGCAAATTTTTTTTGAAAACTATTACAAAATCTTTTATTACAAGAGTGTAACAATTGTAAAAATATTTCCAAATTGCTTTAAGATTAAAAAAAAAATAGGAGTGACTCATGCAAAATGAATGAGATGAGACTGTTCTAGTTTGACTTAGAGTTATACTCTCAATGTGAAGTACTGCAAAAGACAGCTAAATATATTCAGGTTAGAGAAAAAAAAAATCAGCAGCTAGTATTATTTCTTTAGAGGGGGAGTAGGTGATGGAGATAGAATGGCCATCTGGGAGCCAGATCTCTGTAAAGGGACATTTATCATTGGAACAGAAGGACTTTAGCTCTGCAATCTGCTTGCTATGTTTGTAGAAAAAGCACCATTTAAAAACTTAGACAGCTTTTCTATTTCATGGGTCTTTTTTACATAAGAAAAATTACTCTAAAAAATTAGAGTAATATGTTACTCTAAAAAATTGTTGCTTCCTATGTGTTTTACGTTCTTCTACACTTAGAACTTGCTAGGTTAGATGTCAATAGATTAACCTTGGAAGAGACAAGATGTCAAGGGAGTAAAATATTTTAGCACGGTACGATTTCTCTTCTTGTCCATATTGCACACACTAAATTACACCCACCTCCTTTTCTCACAACGCCCCACAATGGCTCCTTTTCTCTTCTTCCCTTCCCCTACCATATGGTCCTAGCATTGCTTGAAAATGTTTTCAATATGTTCCTGCTCATCTTCTGAAGTAAAGGATGGTTTGTCTTGGTCCAGCTTGACTCAGTACATTTTGGGAACACAGGTGAACCTTAACAACTAATTTTCACCTAAGGAAATCAGGCACAGGGAAACTAAATCAGCAAACATTATTTACAAAAGCTTCAATAAATTAAAATTTGGGGGGTTTTAATGCAAGAAAAAGCTAGGTTTAGAAGTGTTTTGTTTTGTTTTGTTTTAAACTATAGATCTATACTAATCAAGGGAGTATTGTATTGATGAAAATACAGACACACAGATCAACTAAATACAGTAGAAACAGACCGACATAAATATCACCAACTGTCCTTTTGTTTGTTTGTTTGTTTACGAAGGTCAAAGGCAATTCAATACTGAAAGTAGTTTTTTCAATGAATGATGCTGTAACAATGGAATATGCATGTGCAAAATAAAAATCAAACAAATCCGGGTCTATTAGGACATCTTCATTATTCCCTTCCCATAAAAGGTTTTACATATGAGGTTCCTAATAACATGCAAACCAACTGATACAGACCTGGAAATCTTGGATTATGTATTTCTACTCTATTAGATCTATTATGTAGATCTATTCTACATTGATCTATAACTTTCTTTCTATGTTACCTAGCTTTAGAGATTCTTTAAAAAGGTTTATTTATTTGAGAGAGAGAGAGAGATAGAGAGTGCAAGCAGCGGGGAGGGCAGAGAGAGAGGGAGAGAGAAACTCAAGCAGACTTTGCACTGAGCCTGGAGCCCCAAACTGGGCTCAATCTAATCACCCTGAGATCATGACCTGAGTTAAAATCAAGAGTTGGGCACTTAACTGACTGAGGCACTTAACTGACTGACAGGTGCCCCTAGCTTTAAAGTTTTAACAATGGCTCTGAACTCAACCTGGACCAGGGTTTAAAGTCAATCATAATGTGTTTGTCTGTTCCAAACTGGCATTAATAAAAACTTCTTAAAAAATTATTTTTATTTATTTGATAGAGAGAGAGAGCGAGCAAGCATGAGCAAGAGGGAGGAGCAGACAGAGAAGGAGAAACAGATTCTCTGTTGAGCAGGGAACCCAGCATGGGGCTTGAACCCAGGACCCTAAGATCATGACCTGAGTTGAAGGTAGACGCTTAACCAAGAGAACTACCCAGGTGCCCTTTTTCCTTCTTCTTTTTTTTTTTTTAAGTTTTTTTTTTGGGGGGGGCATTAACTTTAGAGACAATTTATCTTTGTGAGCTTTGGGCAAGCCAAACTAAGGGAAATGGGTCAAAAGAGGAGTGTGGATAGAATGCATAAAGGGGCATATAACAGGGAGAAGCAAGAGTAGTTTAAAGGGTATTAGTTTCAAGTAACACTGTGGAAGAATCTGAGAGAACAAGTTTTAAAATATTTGCAGATTTGACTCATTTTGTGCAAGGGAAATTTTAAAGATACAATTTGTTATCTAAAATTATTTTAGAAGCTTCCTCATACAAATTTACAAAAATGGGCATCGCTAGATGTTTGGAATTTTATTCCCTTTTTGTTTTAAAACACCTCTCAAATGAACAATTTGTGTCGGAAGTTTCCCAAAGTGGCTACAGATAATTTTAAATTATCTTTGGTATAATTTTTTCACTTAGAAAAATATATCTTGGGGCACCTGGGTGGCTCAGTTGTTAAGCATCTGCTTCAGCTCAGGTCGTGATCCCAGCGTCCTGGGACTGAGCCAGGAGATGGGCTTCCTGGCTGCAGGAAGCCTGCTTCTCCCTCTCCCACTCCCCCTGCTTGTGTTCCCTCTCTTGCTATGTCTCTCTCTGTCAAATAAATAAATAAAATAAAATCTAAACAAACAAACAAAAAAGAAAGAAAGAAAGAAAGAAAGAAAGAAGGAAAGAAAGAAAGAAAAAGAAAAATAGATCTTAAAGTTAAAATGAATATGAATATATTTTTTTAAAAGCTGGAATCTGACCTGGAGCAGACACAGACTTTAAGAGGAAATAATCACAAAAGGATTGCAATGGTTGATTAAGCCATGTACCTCATGGCTCAGGCTCTCCCTCTAATGGTGGGTTGTCTGCAACTGCAGACCCAACAAACCCAGTGGGTGGAAGTTTTGGAAATAGAATCCATTCCTGAATCACACTCTCACAGACCATCCCCCCCGCCCCCCAAAAAAACCCTGCATCCCCCCTAAAAAAAAATCCAGAGGAAAATTATCATAACAATTTAAATGGAGGACCTAAGCCAAAGTTTGTCCCACAAGGACTGCCTACTGCACAAAGGCAGAACTGATAAAGTATTAGTAGTTTCATTTCTTAAAAAGATTTTATTTTTATTTTTTTAAAGATTTTATTTATTTATTTGACAGACAGAGATCACAAGTAGGCAGAAAGAGAGGAGGAAGCAGGCTCCTTGCTGAGCAGAGAACCCAATGAAGGCTCAATCCTGGGATCATGACCTGAGCCCAAGGCAGAGGCTTTAACCCATTGAGCCACCACTGGGGTTAAGAAACCCCAGTATTAGTTTCTTAAAGAGGGCAGTTAGTGGATAGTATTTACAAGGCTTGGGGGGTATATTTCCTAGGATGGTTTAGATGGATTTTTCTAGGCATGAAGCTAACTCACTTGAGGAAAATCTGTGATATAACTGTTTAGTATTAGAGTACACAGCATCCAGAGTCTTGAAGGAGACTAATAAATAAATTGGTGTGTGAAAAATGAATTGTCTGACCATGTGAGCAATATATTATTGTCCTGATAGGAGAGATTTCTGCCCAGAAGCAAAGAATTTGCCAGACAATTTGGTTTACAGTAATTTCCTGAAGTAAATAGTTAAGCCATATCAAGAAAGATAGTCTCAGTTCTCAGTCCTAATCGTTAAACTTTTGAAGAAGGGGATCTCAGTTCTCATATTTAAGGGAAATAAAGCCAAAACAAAGGAAAACCACATACTTTGAAATCTTAGTTCACATTCCAGTTTTTCTTCCTCCTCAGTGTCCAAACATGAACAGATTCATTAATATTAGGAGGCCATACATATAATGCATATTGTATCTTGCATTTCTTTTTTATCTATATCAATTTAATAATGCATGTATAGCATCTAAACCAGTACTAATCATATAGAAGATGCATGCTAAGAGTAAATTTCTTCCACCTGCGGAGGATTAAAGCAATAAGGTCCATAGTGAAAATAATATTTTAAGTCACTTGAATGTAGGGGATAACATGATGCATTTTCTTTTATGTTCGCAAGGCAAACTTTTTTTACAGATACATTTGTGGTATGCATTAAATTGTGTTGACTGATTTTTACCATGTGGGAAAATTTACTTGTCATAAACTTAGAATGTTTGAGGAGCACATTAATGGACAGGTTTATTGAGCTAAATCTTACTTTTAGTTACACATCATAAAATTTACATGCTATAAATTTATAGTTAGAGGAGCTTCACAAAACGTAAGCAGTTGTTCAGTCATTACCGTAAGTGAGTTTTAAAATACTTAATGATCCCCAAATATCTTTCCTGAAATTTTGCAATCCATCCCCACTTCCATTTTGGAAACAGGCAATGATTCATATGTTTTCCTAATTTATAAATTTTGCCTTTTCTAGAAATTTCCTATAAATGAAATCATATACATTATGGTAGTTTATGTTTGCCTTGTTCTACTTAACATAATATTTTTGTCAATCATCCATGCTCTTGAATGTTGAGTCAGAATTTGTTTCTTTTTATTGCTTGGTAATATTCCCTTCTATGCATATACCACACTGCATTTATCGATTACATAATGATTGACGTTTTGGTTGTTTTTAAGTTTTGACTATTAGAAATAATGCTGTTGTAAATAGTCACAGAAAAGTTTCTCTGTGGATGTATGTTTCCTATTTCTTGAGTATATACCCAGAGATTAAATTCCTGCATCATATAAGGATTATGTTCATTATTTTAAAAAGTTACCATCTTTTTTGAAAGTTGTAGTATAATTTTGTATTCCCACCAGCAATATATGAAGACTCCACATTCTTTTTTTTTTAATTTTTAAATTTTTAAAATTAACATATAATGTATTATTTGTTTCAGGGGACCCTCCCCAATGTCTGTCACCCAGCCACCCTACCCCGCCCACCCCTCTCTCCTCCAGCAACCTCAGTTTGTTTCCTGAGATTAAGAGTCTCTTATGGTTTATCTCCTTCCTCCGCCCCATCTTGTTTCTTTTGTCCCTCCCTTCCCTCTCTTCCTATCACAAACCCCCAGCCCCTCAAATCCCTCATATCAGAGAGACCATATGATCATTGTCTTTCTCTAACTGACTTATTTCGCTTAGCATAATACCCTCCAGTTCCATCCACGTCGTTGCAAATAGCAAGATTTTGGAGGGTTTTGATGGCTGCATAGTATTCCTTCGTATATAAACCACATCTTCTTTATCCATTCATCTGTTGATGGATATCCAGGCTCTTTCCATAGTTTGGCTATTGTGGACATTGCTACTATAAACATTCGGGCGTATGTGCCCCTTTAGCCCTTTACCTGATAGGTCATTTGTAAATATTTTCTCTCATTCTGTCAGTTGTCTTTTGGTTATGTTGACTGTTTCCTTTGCTGTGCAAAAGGTTTTGATCTTAAAGTCCCAATAGTTAATTTTTTCCCTTGCTTCCCTTGCCTTTGGTGATGTTTCTAGGAAGAAGTTGCTTAGGCTGAGGTCAAAATGTTGCTGTCTGTGTTCTCCTCAAGGATTTTGATGGATTCCTGTCTCACACTGAGGTCTTTCATGGTGTAAGGAAATGGTCCAGCTTTATTCTTCTGCACGTGGCTGCCCAATTTTCCCAACACCATTTGTTGAAGAGACCATCTTTTTTCCATTGGACGTTCTTTCCTGCTTTGTCAAAGATTAGTTGACCATAGAGTTGAGGGTCTATTTCTGGGCTCTCTATTCCGTTCTATTGATCTACGTGTCTGTTTTTGTGCCAGTACCATACTGTTTTGATGATGACAGCTTTGTAATAGAGCTTGAAGTCCAGAATTGTGATGCCACCAACTTTGGCTTTTTTTTCAATATTCCTCTGGCTATTTGAGGTCTTTTCTGGTTCCATATAAATTTTAGGATTATTTGTTCCATTTCTTTGAAAGAAATGGATGGGCTTTTGATAGGGATTGCATTAAATGTGTAGATTGCTTTAGGTAGCATAGACATTTTCACAATATTTGTTCTTCCAATCCATGAGCATAGAACGTTTTTCCATTTCATTGTGTCTTCTTCAATTTCTTTCATGAGTACTCTATAGTTTTCTGAGTATAGATTCTTTGCTCCTTTGGTTAGATTTATTCCTAGGTATCTTATGGTTTTGGGCGCAATTATAAATGGGATTGACTCCTTCATTTCTTTTTCTTCTGTCTTGTTGGTGTACAGATATGCAACTGATTTCTGTGAATTCATTTTATATCCTGACACTTTTACTGAATTCCTATATGAGTTCTAGCAGTTTTGGAGTGGAAGACTCCACATTCTTTGCAATACCTGGTATTGTCATTATTTCTGATTTTAGATAATGAGTTTGTGTTCTGTTTTGTCTTTAAAGATTTTATTTATTTGAAAGAGAGACAGTGAGAGAGGGAACATAAGCCAGGAAAGTGAAAGAGAGAGAAGCGGGCTTGCCGTTGAGCAGGAAGCCTGATGCAGGGCTGGATCCCAGGAAACCTGGGATCATGACCTGAACCAAAGGCAGAGGCCTAACAACTAAACCACCCAGGTGCCCCAGCTTAGTGCACTTTTATTTTGTATTTTCCGAACAATCACTAGTGCTGAACATATTTTCATAAACGTATTGCTCACTTTCATAACCTATTTTGTTTAGTGTCTGTTTAACTCCTTTTGCCCATCTTTTAATTGAACTGTCTTCCCCGTGTTCAGTTGCTTAATATATTGTAAATCCAAATCTGTTCACCTTCATTACGCAATTAACTTTAGTCAATCTCTGATTTGTCTCTTTGTATTCTAAGATGTTTCTTTCAAAGAACAAAAGTTGTAAATTTGACATTGTCCAATTTGTTTTTTATATAGTGTAAGTTTTTTGTGTCCTAAGAAATCTTTGTATAACACAAAGGTACATCTATTTTTTCATTTCCTCTAGAAGTTTTATAGTTAAAATTTTACTTTTAGGCCTGTGGTACATTTTGAGGTTAAGTTTTGTGCACAGGAAGAGGAAAAGGTGAAGATTCATTATTTTCCATGCCAACAGCCAGTTAGTGAACCAGCATTTACAGGCACACTTCCTTTTATTGTGCTTCACAGATACTGCATTTTTACAAACTGAAAGTTTGTGGAAGTACTGCATTTAGTAAGTCTACTAGTGCCATATCTGCAGCAGCATTTGATCAGCTTGTTTCTCTGACGCATGTTGGAATTCTTGCAATATCTTAAATTTTCAGTGATTAGTGTATTTGTTATGGTGATCTGTTTTCAGTTATCTTTGATGTTACTATTGTAATTGCTTTGGGGTGCCAAGAACTACATCCATATAAGGTGGCAAATTTAATGGGTAAATATTATGTGTGTTCTGACTGTTAAACCAACTGGCTCTTACCTTGTTTCCCTTCTTTTCTTAGGACTCCCTATTCCCTGTGATATAACAATATTGAAATTAGGCCAGTTAATACTCTTACATTGGACTCTAACTGTTCAAGTGAAAATAACAGTTGCACATCTCTCACTTTAAACTAAAAGTTAAAAATGATTAAGCTTAGTGAGGAAGGCATGTCGAAAGCTAAGATAGGCCAAAAGCTAGAGCTCTTGTGCTGAACAGTTAGATCAAGTTGTGGCTGCCAGGGAAAATTCTTTAAGGAAATTAAAAGTACTACTCCAGTGAACACCCAAATGATAAGAAAGCAAAACAGCCTAATTGCGGATATGGAGAAAGTCAGGGTGGTCCAGATAAAAGATCAAACCAGCCATACTATTCTCCTAAGCCAAAATCTAATCCAGAGCAAGGCCCTAGCTCTGTTCAATTCCATGATAGCTAAGAAAAGTGAGGACGCTGCAGAAGAAAAGTTTTAAGCTAGCAGAAGTTGGTTCATGAGGTTTTAGGAAAAGCAGCCTTCTCCATAATATAAAAGTATAAGGTAAAGCAGCAAGTGCTGATTCGAAGCTGCAGCAAGTTATCCGAAGATCCAGCTAAGATAATGAATGAAAGAGGCAACCACAAACAATAAATTTTCAATGTAGATGAAATAGCCTTCTATTAGAAGAAGATGCATCTGGGACTTTCACAGCTAAAGAGGAAAAGTCAATGCCTGGCTTCCAAGCTTCAAAGAACAGGGTGATTCTTTTGATAAGGCTAAGCCAGAGGTGACTTAATGACAAAGTTGAAGCCAGTGCTCATGGACCATTCCAAAAATCCCAGGGCCCTGACGAATTATGTTAAATCTACTCTACAGAGAGACTCTGCTCTATAAGGGGAACTGCAAAGCCTGGATGGCAGCACCTATGTTTACAACATGGTTTATAGAATATATTAAGCTCACAGGTGTGACCTCATGTTCAGAAAAATAGATTCCTTTCAAAATGTTACTGCTCACTGGTAATGCACCTGATCACACAAGGGCTCTGATGTAGGTATCAACAAAATTAATGCCACTTTCATGCCTGCTCACACAACATTCATTTCTGCAACCCTTAGATCAAGGTATAATTTTAACTTTCAAGTCTTTTTTTTTAATTTTTTTAAAGATTTTGTTTATTTATTTGACAGACAGAGATCACAAGTAGGCAGAGAGGCAGGCAGAGAGAGAGAGAGGAGGAAGCAGGCTCCCTGCTGAGCAGAAAGCTGGATGCGGGGCTCCATTCCAGGACCCTAGGGCCATGACCAGAGCCGAAGGCAGAGGCTTTAACCCACTGAGCCATCCAGCACCCCTTAACTTTCAAGTTTTATTATTAAAGAAATAGATTTCATCAGGCTATAGCTACCCATAGATAATGATTCCTCTGATATATATTTTTTTAAGATTTTATTTATTTATTTGACTGATAGAGATAACAAGTAGACAGAGAGGCAGGCAGAGAGAGGGGAGGAAGCAGGCTCCCCGCTGAGCAGACCCTGGGATCATGACCTAACCCACGGAGCCACCAAGGCGCCCAGTTCCTCTGATTTAAACCTGGGCAAAGTAAGCTGAAAACTTCTGGAAAGGGGCGCCTGGGTGGCTCAGTGGGTTAAAGCCTCTGCCTTCACCTTAGGTCATGGTCCTGGGATCCTGGGATGGAGCCCCGTGTTGGGCTCTCTGCTCAAGGGGGAGCTTGCTTTCCCCACCCCGCCTCTGTCTGCCTCTTTGCCTACTTGTGATTTCTGTCTGTCAAATAAACAAATAAAATCTTTAAAAAAAAAAAAAAAAACTTCTGGAAAGAATTCACCATTCTAGGTGCCAGTAAAAACATGTGTGAATCAAAATATCAATATTAACTAGAATTTGGAAGAAGTTGATTCCAATCTTCCTGGATGACTTTGTGGGGTTCAAGACTTCACTGGAGGAAGTAACTGTAGATGTGGTGAAAACAGCAAGAGAACTAGAATTAGAGGTGGAGCCTGAAGGTGTGACTGAATTATTGCAATCTCATGATAAAACTTGGACAGATAAGGAGTGATTCTTATAGATGAGCAAAGGAAGTGGTTTTCTTGAGAAGAAATCTACTCCTGATAAAGATGCTATAAAGACTGATGAAATGACAAGAGATTTAAGGCGTTACAAAAACTGCTGATAAATGAGTGGTAACACAGAGCATTGACTGAAATTTTGAAAAAAAAATTCTTTGGGTAAAATGCTATCAAACAGCATCATATACTACACAGAAATGGTTCATGAGAGGAAGATTCAATCAAGAAGGCAAACTTCATTGTTAGTTCATTTTAAGAAACTGCCACAACCACCTCAAATTTCAGTCTGATCAGTCAGCACTCATCAACACTGAGGCACGACTCTCCATCAGAAAAAAGATTACAAATCACTGAAAGACTGGATAAGGATTAGGTTTTTTTTTTTTAACAGTGTTTTTTTTTTTAAGCTTTTATTTATTTATTTGACAGACAGAGATCACAAGTAGGCAGAGAAGCAGGCAGAGAGAGAGGAAGGGAAGCAGGCCCCCTGCCGAGCAGAGAGCCTGACGTGGGACTCGATCCCAGGACCCCGAGACCACAACCCGAGCCGCAGGCAGCGGCCTAACCCACTGAGCCACTCAGGATTTACACTACTTTCTTTACACATAATGCTATTATACACTTAATGGGATATAGTAGAAACACAAGTTTTATATGCACTGGGAAACCAAAATACTCATTTCACTCAGTTTATTGTGATATTCACTTTATTGCCTATCTTCATTTCAAAAGCAGTTTTTACCCTTTGTAATAAATAATACATGAATTGATGCTTTGAAATCTTGTGAATAACCTCCTCCACAACTAACTGTATCCAATGATTTAGCATCTGTTGTTAATCTTTCCTGAATGAGATATCTTAATGCTTTCTGATTTTCTAGGTGTGTTAGTCTTTCTTCCTTCCCTTCTCCCCCTCTCCCATTCTTTCTTCATTCATTACTTTCTCCCTGTCTTCTTCTCACCCCCCCTTTCTCCCCCCTCCTAACTTATCTTCTTTTGAAATACCATTATGCATTCATGGGTTTTCATTTTTCTTTATGAATTTATCTGGTGGGAAACCTTTCAGTCTAGATATAAATGTGCCTATTTTCCTTGGTGTTTTTTTGCTTCCAGTCCCTTTCAGTGAGCAAAACTAGAAAATGTACGTGTGTGTGTGTGTGTGTGTGTGTGTGTAGATACATGATATTACATACACTATAACTATATTATTATATGTAAGAACATTATATATGCATGTGAATACATAGCTTTGTTGAGTATAAAGACTTCTATAAAAGGTGTTCTGTTATGAATTCCACCAGCAATGAATAAAATACAAGAGTTCCTCAAAGACTCTTCAGGGGTTCTGATGTTTTTTTTTTGTTTTTTTTTCCACATCTGATAGATAAGAAAAAAAAAATAGAATCAAGAAATAATATTAAGCATAGTTTTAATTTTATTTATCTTATTATACGTGAAGTTGAGTATTTTTATACGTTTAAGTACCATTTTTATGCACATTTTAAAAATATCTGTTCGTGGTTTTTTTCTCCCTCATTTTTCTATCAGATGTTTGGTCATCTGGAATTTTAGAGTTCTTCAGAATGTTAAGGAGATTAGCCTTTTATCTTTTATATATATATATCACAAATATTTTCTTCTAACTTGTGATTTGTCTTTTGTTTTTGCCCATGTTGTCACTGTATATATAATGGAATAAGTTTTTTTCTTTTTTATTATTTATTTATTTTGCTGTTGTTTGAGTAAATAGTTTTTTTTTTTTCTTTTAGTATAGCTATCACAATTAGAAGTTTTCCTCTGTTTTCTTATGGTTCTTGAATGGTTTTCTTTTTGGACATTTAGTTCTCTGATCCCTCTGGAGCTTTTGTGGGTGAATGATTTGAAGTATGGGTCCCTGTTTATGTTTTTCCAAACTGCTATCCAATGGTCCTAACACTTGTCCCTAATGCTTCTCCTCGCTCCCAGGTGGTGTGAGATGTGACTTTCTTCATATTACTAAAATTTTATTATATACTGGAATCTATTTTTGAATTTTCTTATAATTTTCACTTGTCTATTTATGTGTCAGTTTCATACTATGATTTTTGGTACTCTAAACTATATTTTCAGAAGCCCTAGTTACCTCTCACTGATAACCTTTTTAGGGCCTTCTTAATTTTTCTGAATATTCATCCCATACCTATTTTAGAATCATTTATGTATATCCAAAAATCATGATTTTATTGAAATTTTATATTAACTTGGAGATATTTGCCATTTTTAAATGTTATGTTGTCATATGGAAGAACATACTCTTTAAATTTGCTTTTGTGTCTTTTTCTTGTTATTTTCAAATATCTCCCCTTGTAAGTTGCTATACTATCTTAGTAAGCTTTTTCCCAAGTATTTAATCTTTATTTTGTCTTATGAAGGGGATTTTCTTTTCCATTACACTGTATGTTCTATTAAATTTTGTTGCAGGTATAGATTTAAGTAACCATCGTCACATTCAACATACAGAATTGGTTCATCATTACATGGATCCTTCATTGTATTACCCTCTTGATGGTAATAACCTTCCTTTTAATCCTAACCTGGCAACAATTTATCTGTTCTCATTACCATAATCTTGTTCTAGAAATGGGATCATATAACATTAAGTCTTTGTTTTGATGCTTCCCTCAACTGGGCTTGCTCAGTGCTTCCTCATGATTGGGTTCCTGCATTTTAGCAGAGATACTAAAGATGTAATATTTTTCCTTGTCTATTCTTTTTTTTTTTTTTGTAAATATTTTATTTATTTTTGAGAGCAAGTGAGAGAGCACATAGAGAGAGAGACAGAAAGAAGCAGACTCCCTACTGAGCAGGGAGGGCTATGTGAGGCTCCATCCCAGGACCCAGGGGATCAAGGCCATGAGCCCAAAGCAGAGGCTTCACCGACTGAGCCACCACCCAGGTGTGTCAGCCTGTCAAGATTTCATGTGGTTAAGCAGCCACATGATGCTGGGTCTGGCTGAGTATTAGTAATGTTAACTTTATTTACTTGTTTAATGCAGCATTTTCCAGGTTTCTCTACTCTACAGATAGTATCTTTCCCTGCTATTAATTAAGAAAAATGTTCTTGAGGAGACATATTGTAATTACATATATATCTTACACCTCATCAAATTTTCACTCATTAATTTAGCATTCACAAATTTTTAATATGTGAATTAAGCACATCTGTATTTATTATTTAATCAGAATTTTTGTCCTTAATTCTGTCTTATCATCTTTAATATTTTTGTTTATTATATTATTATTTCTCTGTGTTATTTTTATTTTTTTAAAGATCTTATTTATTTATTTGACAGACAGAGATCACAAGTAGCCAGAGAGGTTGAGGGAGAGGAGGAATTGGGCTCCCTGCTGAGCAGAGAGCCCAATGCAGGGCTTGATCCCAGGATCCTGGCATGACCTGAACTGACGGCAGAGGCTTTAACCCACTGGGCCACCCAGGTACCCCTCTCTGTGTTATTTTTAACTTAAAAATTATTTTGATATTTTCAAAGATTTGTACCTATGTCTGGGTAGTTACCAATGTAATACTGTCTTTTATAATGCAATTAATACCCTTATATATCTATTATTTGACTGAATATCTTTAAAAAATATACTTTGATGTCAACTTATTGTGTTGTACATACTTTTAGAAATTAGCTTTTTCTATGTAATTTTCCCTAATATTTAAAGACACTTATTTGGTTGTATTATTTTTTTCTTGTCCAAAACATAGAAGGTTTACGTCTTATTCTGCCATTTTTATCCCATCTTTGGTACCATATTATGTATATTCCCTTAATTCATCGCAGTGAATTTTCTCATCATCCTTTATTGGATGATTTGTTTCTTCTAGAAGACAGAAGTACAGTGTGTGAGTACAGTGCTCTCTGAATTCTTCCATATTTAAACTGTTTTACTATAAGCTGTATCCTTAAATGGCAGTTAAAATGGATGTATTTTGGCTTTTCTTAAGACAACTTTTTGTTGCATTTGATAATGGGAATTAAAATTTGAGTTTTTATTAGATTGGGAGATTAATTTCAAAGATGTGGACCACTCTGATAATTGGAGTGTCCTAGATTATAGAATTAGGGAGAAATTTTATTTAAAAGGGGAAAAAAGATACCTATTTTAAAAAGAGACTTTGATATAGGAAATTGAGGTACTCAAGGATCTGATGTTATTATCATATATTAATGATAGAGAGAGTGGTTTTTAAATCAATTTTCAGTGTTTTTATTTTCATATAAAGGATAATAGCAGAAAAGATGCAGATAAACATTTCATTTTTTCGATGGGATTTAAGCTCAGCTGATCCGGAGAGTACAGAAGATGAGAAATGTGAGGACGTCTGGCTTACAACACCAGGATCCATCACAGTCTCTAATCATTCAGTAATCTACCTTAGACTTTCCTTTAGGAAGGGGCTAAATTCCAAGAGACAGAAGTGGAAGCTGCCAATCCTTTTAACGTTTGGGCTCCATAGCCCCAGAATATTTGATCTGTTGCATTCTCTTTATCAAAACCAGGCAAGGATCAAAGAGAATAAAGTCCACCTCTCCATGTGAAGAATGGCATGCGCTTACAGGAGTGAAGTTGCAGCTTTTTATGGAAATAATTACATAGTGTCATTGTCCCTAGAAAACTGACTCTACATTTTTTTGAAGGGCAAGATTTTGCTTTATAGTTCTTTATATTCTCCAGAGTGCCTCAGATAATATTAATAAATAATATTTGATTGTTGCTTGGTTTCTAAAGGTACTTAATTAAACTTTTTGTCTGAATATCACGATGAATTCTGGCAGTAAACTACAGTACTCAAATAGAAGGCAAATAATTTACTGATCTATCTAACTGCTGTGACTTAATATGGATTCTGCAGTTTCCACATGGAGAGATATATGTCATTAGAAAGACAATGTCAACAGTGTTGGATTTATTAACTTACCCTACAATAAGAGTTTTTAGTTAAGGTGAAGGTACCAGAATTTCTTTTTCACCCCATGCTCGGATTGCATTTTACATGGAAAGTTTAAAAGAAAAGAAGAGGTCAAGAAAGAACTGAGAAGGTCAGACAATATGTTCTTTGCTCTAATAACCATTTAAATTCAGTCATCAGAAAAAGGTACAATCAGAGAAAGCTATGCCCACGGTTAAAGATAAGGTCACCTACTCCTTTTTAAAAAATAATGTTTAAAATGTACTGCTCTCTGATAATAATTTTTGCATATCAAAGTGGCCTCCTAAGAAATTTTACTTTCACTGATGAAATTCATACAATGCTGTAACAATACAACTAATGATAGTCAAGATTTGTTGAACTGTACAAATAATATTCAATATAGTGCAACTGAATGCTTCCTTAAGTTAAAGTTTTTATTGTATTTTTTTATCCCTTTGCACCTCTTCCAACAAATGTCACAGTTCTTAGACATAATAGATACTCAGTAAAATTCAATATTTATTGACTATTAATATGTTATTTATTAAATGTGATTCCTTAAGTAAAATCTTTAGATAAAAAGCCAGATTTAATTAGGTATTTTAAATCCTTGGTTCATGCTGGATGAACTAATTCTTCTTATTCTTTTATAAAATTAATCCTGAACTTTGGTTTCTCCATTTTTATGGGGGGAGGGCTAAAATGGCATTTAATTTGTTATATTTTCTTAAAAAGTTTATATATAAAACCAATATATTCTATAAATATCTGTAATAACAATCTGTGTAAGTGAATTACATAATAGAAAGTTTATTTACCCATAAAAAACTCAGATATTCAAATTATGATTCTTGATTATGGATTTAAGAGTTAAAAGATAGTAGTTAATGTATTTATCTTCCCTGAGTCTTAGTTTCCTCATTTCTTTTCTTTTTTTCTTTTTTTAAGATTTTTTATTTATTTACTTGACAGACAGAGATCACAAGTAGGCAGAGAGGCAGGCAGAGAGCAGGCTCCCCACTGAGCAGAGAGCCCGATGCGGGGCTCCATCCCAGGACCCTGGGATCGTGACCTGAGCCGAAGGCAGAGGCTTTAACCCACTGAGCCACCCAGGTGCCCCCTACTTTTTTTTCAATGAGCACAATGTGTTGTTGGTGGTATAAAATCAAACAACATATGCAGAAATAATGTATATTTAGATTTTAGTTTTAGCTTCTTGGCAGACTGATGATATTTTATTTATCTTTATACCCCAGGACCCTACAATATGACTTTATACACATCACATTATTCTTAAGGGTTTGACAATTGAGTAAAATAATGTAAACTGAAGAAAGAATTTTTTTTTTTGTTTTAGAATTATAAAGCGGAAGTGCAAACAGATTTCAGCATGACAACATCTGTAGAAATTTTAGAAGACTTTTTGATGAGTATTTGTTGTTTGTTTTTTTTTTTTAAGATTTTATTTATTTATTTGACACAGAGAGAAAGAGATCACAGGTAGGCAGAGCAGCAGCCAGAGAGAGAGGGGGAAGCAGGCTCTCTGCTGAGCAGAGAGCCCGATGCTGGTCTTGATCCCAGGACCCTGAGATCATGACCTGAGCCAAAGGCAGAGGCTAACCCATCGAGCCACCCAGGTGCCCCTTTCATGAGTATTTGCAATATATTCATATTTCTCTTCTTCCAGCATGAAACAGCTCCGTGATAGCTCTAACAATTTGTGTTTTGACAAGTCCCATACACTCTTAGATTCAATTAATTTATTTTTAAAGTTGGTTTATTAAAACATCACCTGCATAACTACTGTGAAGGTCAAAATAAATACAGCAGACAGAAACCCATTTTGTGACATGAATTTAAAATATTAACCAGGAAACTGATTTCAAGAAAGTAAAAGGTTTCATCTGACTTCTTTTAATAGAGGAAAAGATTTTCATGCAACAATTGGACTATAGTGGTTACCTAAGATTCAATTTCTCCCCTTTTTTGTAGCAATTAAAAGTCTTCTTTTAGAAGACTATCATCTACTCGGATAGAAAATATATTTCAAGTATACCATGCCCTCCTCATGAGATAAAAAGATTCATAACCACAGTAATATGACAGAATATGCTTGGAATCTGGTTAGAAAGGCTCACTTCTTGCTTTGCTGTGGTAGCATATGTATCTTAAAAGACTACTGAGATTGTGTTTGCCTTAGTCGTATTTAGTTTGTCAAATTCATCTTATCTTCTGTTATCTAAATGTAGTATTATACACTTCCTGTAAAAGCCAGGAGACAGAGTATCTAGGTCACCCTTTCTTATGGAAAGTTTTTAAAACTATCTTACTCATTTACCCATTTAAAAGTTCCTCTGATAATGTGTCCATGCAATGAAACGTTTGCCACGTTGCCTCAATGGATAGAAGAAATGTGCAGCCATGTGTTTCCCTAAGTATAAATGAGAGATGACTTCATTTAGTTTTAGTAGCATACTTGGGTTAATTATTTGACTGATGAACTTTACATATATATATTTTATTACCTTCAGAGAGAGTCACTGACAATAGAAGACACATATAGTTGGAATGTGCAAGCAGGTGTGAGTGGCACTTGTATCAACTTGGTCAAAAATGTAGTGCACCCCACACAATGTATAAGGCAAAAAACACTTCAAAAAGTATTGTTTTTCAAACACAGTGGCACTTTGCTACTCTACGCATGGTATACTTTACGCCAAATCACATCTCCAAAAACTTTATTCTAAAGTAGATGGTCATAAAATCAATTGTATTTCCACGGGGCACCTGGGTAGCTCAGCTGGTTAAGCATCCAACACTTGATTTTGCCTCAGGGTCATAAGATCAAGCCCAGCATCTGGCTCTGCACTCAGCATGGAGTCTGCTTAAGATTTTTTCACCTTCCACCTCCCTCACCCTCTATTCCTCTCCCCATGTGCACCCTCTCTCTAAAATAAATAAGTAAATGTAAAAAAAAAAATTATTTCCTCAGAAACAGTGTTGTGTATAGATGTTATGCTCTTTATCAAAAATCTGTTCTCATAGTAGCTATAAACTGACAATATGACATAAAATCAAAACACTACAATCTTGGAAATATATAATTATTTGAATATAAGGCACATGCTTTCATAATCATAGTGCTTCAAAGCTACAGATACCCTAAAGATCAGAGCCCAATCTCCTAATTCTAACATGAGGGCATTTGAAGAGTTTAATTGTTTGCCCAATATTAACTATTTAGTTGGTGATAAATACATGACTAGATTCTAAGCTTCTATACTCCAAGACTAATTATATTCCAATTACTTTAGACCAATCTCTATTACGAAAATCAAAAATTTGAAGTTATCTGTAAGTGATTTAGTTTCTCTAAAGAAAGATCATGTCTGGCAACTATCATATTGGGTCTTGCACCTCCACAGCCTTGATACTTTACAGGAATTTTATCTACAACTAGATTACGAGACTCATTTTGTAGGAAATATGTACCAATTGCCAGATATAAGCAAGATTCTTCAGAATGGGAATTTACCACTTTTATACCAGATTCTGCTAGAAAAGGGGGGAGGACTAAGGGTTACATATTCATCTTCTCACTAGAGTGGATGTGATTAGGAAGTTGCAAAACTGTGTTTCTATTGTTTTTTTTTAACTCATGTATTTGACCAACATTTCTAAAACACACATATATGGCAGGATTTGTATTTATCCTAGGGATAAATAACCAAAAATTCATAACTACTTATTTAATGTTACTATACTTTCAGAAAGTAATCATTTGAAGAAAATATACTGAGTCCAAAAGGACATTCTTTTCATTCTTCAGTATGGAAAATTTCTGGCTACCATAGCCTTATACTTACATCTTACTATATGGTCCTATAACATTCAAAGGGAGATACACAAAGAAAGGATGTGCATTTCACGATAGTGGGAAATAATTCTTCAAATACCCTGTTTCATAAACTGGATCATTCTACGAAAGACCCTGAAGAGATATGGAATTATATATATTATTTGGTTACTAGTCTCTGTGGAGTTACGTCAGTTACTGCTTTCCATCCAGTCCAGGGAGTGGAAAATTCCCAGGGTGGTTTGGTTGGTTGGTTGGTTGGTTGGTTGGTTGGTTGGCTAATGTGGGATTTAATTATCAATCCATAAAGTTAAAATGTTAAGTTAATACTCTGAATACTATGATGGTTGGCTTCTCATGGCTAGAGATGTCATGGATCCAAAGTCTGACCATTAACGGTACTAGAGGAGACAGGTTAGTATACTACAATTTTAAAGTCTCAAGACTCTAGAAATGCCATTTAGAAAGTATTAAAAAAAATGATCCAGGTCATTGAATAGCC